>NW_027256882.1:195154426-195754426 GCF_029215685.1 Pituophis catenifer annectens | reverse complement strand
AGGAAATGTGAAACATTCAATGTAAAATACCCTATCTTAATTTAGAAATATATATATTAATTTATACATTTATAAATTTTTATAAATTATATTATAAATTTTCTATATTACATTTATGTTCATATATGTAATGATTCCATAAAATGAAAAAGAGCTTATATATATATTTAAAAATGCATGTTTATGCTTTGTAACTATATGGCACTGCTATTGATAACTGATTTTCTGACTATTCCTTTTTTTAATTTGTCTCTTTCTGCCAAGTTGCCACAGGTTTTACAATTATTTATACTGTGTTTCCCCCAAAATAAGACATCCCCTGATAATAAGCCCAATCGGGCTTTTGAGTGCATGGCAATAAGGCCAAGCGCTTATTTCAGGGTTCAAAAATATATAACACAGGGTCTTTTTTTCGGAGAAACACGGTATTATTGCTCCAGATTTTCAAGAGGAAAGTCAGGACATTAATAGTGTATTAATTGATATTGCATTAAGTATCGTGAACACAGGAAAATTTAAAAAAAACTTTTCACTGATGTTAAAAAGACTTTATAGAAAATACCTGAATCATCTTTGTATTGCTGTTATAAAGATAGGAGGTCATGGTATATTGAGAAAAACTGAATTGCCTTTATGAATTTATAGAGGAAGCAAGATCTTGGAGCCACTAACATTTATGTGACTAATCTCTGAGGTAAGGACTGTATTATGTTTTAGTTACATTAACTGTAACCTTACTGTTCGATAATCAAATATTTATGACCAGTTTTACTTTAATGTTTCTCCTTCTTCTTCCAATTTTCCCCATAACAATCCTGTAAGTTGGGCTGGGCTGAGAGAGAGTCACTGGCTCAGTCACACAACCAGCTTTCATGTGTAACGCAGGACTAGAACACACGGTCTCCTGGTTTCTAGCCTGGTGCCTTAATCACTGGACCAAACTGGCTCTCACATTGGTTATAAAAAGATTTTTTTTGCCAAAGTATGCTCATTCAAATGTCTGATGTATTTCCACCCACTCAGCATCCAATTCCCACCAGCTTTGAAACTGGTCTCTAGCAAGTTTTGCCTGGTACTATTATGTCACTCCTGACTAAAGTTCTTTTGCCAAAACAGCCTTTTTCTCTTTGAACAATAAACATATGACAGGAAACACTGCCCGATAAGATGATTTTACAGGCATTACTTCAATTATCTTTATAATTCAGTGAAGTAGCTTATTGGTATATAAATAATAATAAACAATATATGCTTATATAAGTCCTTGGGAAGGGATAAATAGGTGGATAAAAATGCCAAATCCAGTCTAAACATCTGGGCGACTGTGTGACAAACCATAATAACAATACCTTTAACGGCATCAAACAGGTAGGTAGGTAGGTAGGTAGGTAGGTAGGTAGGTAGATAGATAGATAGATAGATAGATAGATAGATAGATAGATTTGCCTATCACAAATTCTTGAATAGGATTCAATAAAGTGGATAAAAAAGCCAAATCCAGCCTCAACATCTGGCTGACTGTGCAACCAACCATAATGATGATGTATATGAAAACCCAGCTAAAAAATTGGCAGCTGTGATTTCATGTTGTTGTGTATATATAATAATAGGCTCATAACCCACCAGATATAACTGTTGTTGAAAAGAGGAAAATGTGGATAATTGATGTGGCAATATCAGGGGATAGTAGAAGACAAAGAACTGGAGAAGATCACAAAGTATCAAGATCTGAAAATTGAAACATTATGGTATAAATATTTAGTAGTTATCGACAGACTGGATGCCATATCAAAAACTCTTTGCCAGCACTTGGTAAATTTGTGCACTAACAAAATTTCCACCTGTCAATTACAATAAGCCATGCTGCTTGGAACTGCACATATAGGATGCCAATACATTACAACATCCTAGGTTCTTGGGAAGAACCCAATGTATATGAAGATCAAAACCAGTTGAAGACATGGCAGCTTCCATACTGTATATTTTATTATGGTTGGTTGCACAGTCAGCCAGGTGTTTAGACTGGATTTGGCATTTTTATTCACCTACCAAGTACTTCACATGGGCCTGAGATACGTAGATGTTGATGTCTGATTATGTTAAAGGTATCATAGCAGGATGCAAGGTGTTCCAAGTAAAGCTGCCCTTGTTCAAGTGGTGCTCTAGTTGTTTTGGGATTTCATTATTATGTATTACTATTGGCATTTTACTTTCTTTTGTCACAGTCGTTTTATTTTGATTTGCAGGTTTCAGTATTTTGTGATTTTCTCCAATTCTTTCTGTTCTATTCTGCTATCTTCAGGTTCTGCCACGTACACTAACCAAATTTTATTATTACTATTATAAATAGCACCTCAACTTGTCACATTGTTATTTTTATGGTCCTCCTTGTAATATCCCCCTAAATTGCTATGGAGCATTTCAGCCTTTTTCCATGCATGCATGGAAAATAAAAATATAAAATACCCACAAATACTGCTATGGGTATTCATAGATATGGTTAATGATTGAAACACATCAAACAAAGATAAAGGTTCAACATCTGTATACATACATACATACATACATACATATACACACATGCACATATATATAGTTATTAAATGTACAGTAGTGCTGTCTTTTTACTCGTTTTTAATACAAAATAGATATTTCTATCAAACCGATCTGTAAAAGATATGCAGTTCCAACATATACATACAGTACTTATTTAGTATTATTAGAGATTTCTGAATGGTGAAAAACTCCACAAGAGTAGTGGTATTAAGTCTATTTCACAAAGATTAATATGCATTGCATTGATCTACTGTGTCAGGACTTTATTCCCTTCCTGTCAGGCTTATTCCACTAAAAATCAGTTTCATCTTAAGAATGCTGCAAGAATGAGTACATAAGGATCTACATTCAGACAGATGAAGAACGGGGACCGCACTCGAATATTGCTGGAGAGCATGAATTTAGTGAAGTCTGGTGGAGCCTAAGATTTCATTCCTGTCCTAATTTCCGCCCATCAACTAAGACACCCTTCCTGTATGCCGCTATCTGAGCACTCATAGATCTCTGCAGCCGGAAGTTTTATGCAAGCCGCCAGGACTAATAATCACGTATATTTTATGTGCAACACAGCCATCTAGAGCTGCCATCCTAGACCTAATAGCCTGAAAGTTGAGTCCAGTGAAAAACACAGGCCTAACTGTGCTTTTCAAGGCTGCCCTGCGGCGGTTGCCTAGTCAAGCAGCGCCGAGCCCTGTGTCTGATCGAGCAGAGGTAGGGAAAAGGAGACAATAGGGGGCTCTCCACAGGCCCTCTTTCAAACCTCAGCGGCGCAGCCATTGCACAGGGGCAGGCTGCGTTGTCATGGAAACGCAGCGCTCCCCCCCCTACATTGCCGGCGTGCGTCATCGTCAGGGTGGGGGCGACGTCCCTCCCCTCCACCAACGGCCTGATCTGGGTGGGGGGATCCGGTCCCCAAGTAGCTCCCCTCCTCCCCGTGCCCTTCCCCGAAATCAACCCAACAAGGCTACCTTTGATGCCGGCCATGGTGCTGCTACAGTATTACTTCGCCCAGGCCGCTCCCAACCAACACCAAGGGGAAGGAAGACAAGCCCCGGAAGTGCGCGCTCGAGACACGGGCAATACTTCCGACGAGTCGCGATCTCCGAAGCGGCGGACGTAACTTCGGAACATAAGGCAAAGCTTCATGTTTGTGTCCTGTTTTCCTTCCCCAGGGAAGAGCTGTTTTCCAAAACAGAAGAAAAATATTGGGACAGTAGCGGACGGGTCTAGTTGCTGCCGCCTTCACTCGGCAATAAAAGTCGCAACAAGAACCTATTTATCTATGGAGATTCTCAGTCATCCAGGTCATGGTTGTCCCAAAGGTGCTTTTTCAAGAGGCAACTGGACTTTCTGGTTTTTTCTCTGAAGACGTTTCACTTCACATCCAAGAAGCTTCTTCAGCTCAAAGCAGGATGCAAATGACCAGCTGTCTGCAAGGAATATAAATCCTTCCATTCCCCACTATCCTGTCAAAGCTGAAGAAGCTTCTTGGATGAGAAGTGAAACATCTTCAAAGAAAAACAAAGTTCAGTTCCCTTTTGAAAAAGCACCTTTGGGACAAAAATCTATTTACTTTACCATGATTAAAACAAAACATGGGGAGAAAAAAAACTAAAAAATGAAGGAAGACCCATTGATGATTGATTATGTGCCATCAAGTCATTTTCAACTCTTAGTGACCACGTAAATTTGCTTCATGAAGATCTGTCTCTTAACTTGTTCTTTCAAGGCTTCCAATGGATCACTCATTGACACTGTAAGAGTCCTGGTTATCTTCTCTTTCTTTCAATCTTTGTTAACATTAAAGGCTTTTTATTTCAATAAAAAGTTAATTAGGTCTTTAAATTTTACTGAATCTTGACTATAGAGACAAATTTATCCCAAAATAGTTGTGGAAAGTTTATTTACTATTATTGAACTGTAGGAGTGATTTCATCAGTGATTTGCTATATATTAATGCACTTGTATAGTTGCAGTCATTTTATAAACAGCCTGAATGGTTAAAGGTTTTTTTCCTGCTTTTTTATTGCAAAACAATGAATTAGCACAATTAACAGCCAGATATCGTTAAATAGAAGTTATGGTAGATCCACCTGCTTACCTTGTTTGCAGACACAAGATGACACCAGAATTATTTTAATTACTTCTGTTAATCTTCCCAAACTAATATTTTGTCTGTTCTGAAAGCCTGATTAATTGTACAAGCACACGTATCTATTTTATCTAGAAAGTTCCAGATTCAGCAATTATTTAGAATACTGCTTATTCTTCTTTACTGATTCTAATTGGTCTAGAAAGCACAAAATCTGGGGAGTTATCTATACAGATTCAGTATACAGAAATAATTTTCATATTTTAATAAATTATCTAAGTGTTGTAATTATGTTCAGAAATAACTGCTAAGAAAATATTAAGATTTGTTTTGAGAAAGTGTTATCAATGTTATGTAAATATATGACTCGAAATAGTAAAATACTGAAAATCATTGTGACTAAAGGAGAGCAATTTTGAAAAAAATATAAGAACTCTGTAGTCCACCTACTTTACCATTCTGTGTCACACAAAACATGGCCAGATGCATTCATGAAGCTCACAAGTAATAATTGTCATTCATGGATGCCCCAAACAGTGAACATTTTAATAACCAATTGTCATGGGTGTGTAGTGTTTTTGGGGCAGTCTCTTTTTCTCTGCTCAACCAATCTCACAGATGGCTATTTCGCAAAACATAAAAAGGCAGGAACATTAGGTTTGTATGCTGCACCTTAAGTTGATTAAACTAAAAGTAGGGAAAAAATTAAATATTACAGTCTTTCATTAGTACGTTTGATCCCCTTTGAAATCCATCCAAATTGGTGATGTGCACCACAATGGCAACAAACCCATCATTTAATTCTATTATATAAAGATCATTTATCAACCTAAATTTCTCTTCATTTCATTTCTAAGGATAATCCCAAATTCTTACTTTGTAACAGAGATCAGCATATAAATGGTATAACTCATAATTTAGAGTAAAATAAACAGTGAAAATATAGTTATTTATTTTTAAGAGTTTCAAACCCAGCTTTGTAACATCTACTGCGAAGCCTTAAAACTATGCATGTATTGAAAAATTTTAAGCAAAACAAAAATACATACCATGGGACTAAATTGGAAGGCTATATATATCATATTTATTTTTAAAAGAATCAGTTCCCTCCAGTGGTGAAATCCAAATATTTTTACTACCGGTTCTGTGGGTGTGACTTGGTGGGCATGGCTTGGCAGGCGTGGCAGGAGGATACTGCAAAATCTCCATTCCCTCCCCACTCCAGAGGAAGAATACTGCAAAATCCCCATTCCCTTTCCACTCCTGGGGATAGGATATTGCGCAATCTCCATTCCCACCCCACTCTGGGGCCAGCCAGAGGTGGTATTTGCCAGTTCTCCGAACTACTAAAAATTTCCACTACTGGTTCCCTGAACCGCTCAGAATTTCCGCTACTGGTTCTCCAGAACCTGTCAGAACCTGCTGGATTTCATCCCTGGTTCCCTCTTATGTGAACTGAATTTTCTGCTTGCAATAACTACATTATTACATTTCAAGTCATAGTAGCAGTTTGCATGACACACAAATTAAAAAGCTTGGATAACTGTCATTTTATTCCAAATAGTTTCCATTTCAGCTTCAGAGGATACATCAAGCAGCAAACCTGGTTAAAATGCTATTTGAAATTTATCCACTTTTTTTTTTTAAGGTAAGCACAGTTCTTATGATAGAAAGTTTCAAAACGTTTACTAGGGCTATGAGGTCTGGGATAGAAACATTCAGATAACTAGATGTCAGCAAACAAATTCAGAAAATTCTAACTTGTTGCTTTCATTTAATGATTATCCCAGTTTTCAATCAGTTTGGCCTAGTGGCTAAGGCACTAGGCTAAAAATCAGGTGACTGTGAGTTCTAGTCCCACATTGTTAGTCATGAAATCTGCCTTTGGACTAGTGACTAGTCAGTCTTTCAACTCATAACATCAGGCCTGGGTGATAAGTGGACCTGCATTTGTGCTAGAAAGATCTTTATTTTTTCAGAAGTCCAAAAAGCTCAATTATGCTTACACTAGTTGCAAGGGAATATGCATATCTCAGATTAAAAACAGCAATAATCTGATCCCACATAGTCCTAGGTTTAATTTTACGGGCAACAATGATGTTCACTAATGGCTTTTAATTATAATTAGCTGTTAACTAATTATAATTAACTTTGGTTTTATCTTTTGCACTTTTTTGTATCCTGGTCAGACGTTGGAATTGGAGTGATTATAAAGATTGCAATATAAATAAGAAATATGATTTAAAATGCAATGTTCTTTCACTCAGAAGTAATTATTACACGATAGGAAGCATTTCAAAGTATACAGCTTTTGTTCATTCAACAAACTGAAATCGGGCGGCTGTTAAACAAGTACAAGATCGATTTTTCCTACCTATTTAGCAATTGAAATCTTATTCTTGACTCTGGTTGTGGCTAATTTTTCTGCCACAAAGCATTTGGTAATTTAAGAAGTGGAAAGATTTTCTTGTTTGTGTAGAGAACAACCTAGAATGCTCTTAGAAAAACGAGCTTGTTTTCAGAAGCGCAACACAGATTTATTTGTTTATTTATACAATCGCCCATCCCACCAGTAGCGACTCTGAGCGGCGTACAATACTCTGAAGTCAAAGTCATTCTTTGCTGCTGATGAGTCTTCACCGGAAGAGGACAAACCGACGCTAATCATTCATTAACAACTCCATTGGTTGTTCTGACCTTACATAGATTGTTTTGTTATGCTGACTTTTCTGCGCGGCGCCCGTGAGCCAATAGGACGGCTGGGTGAGAGCGAGGCCCTCCTACCATTCCATTGTCCTGAGAAGATTTCCTTCCGCTCAGTAGACACTCAAGCGACCGAACTCCGCCTCTCTGGAGATGGCGCCGCCGGGCTTTATCGCCAGCTGACGAAACGATCGCTTGCCTTTAGAAAGGCAATCCGAAGAGCCAATCAGTGTCGGCGAGGGGCGGAGCCTCGAGGCCCGTTGCCATAGGCGGAAAAGGCTGGAGCGCTGGCGCTTCGTTTCTCAGTCAAAGGGCTAAAATGGAGGCGTCTGTGGGGCGGCTGGTTTTGCCGCTGTTGGTGGTGCTGACGGCAACGTCTTTAGCGATGGGCTGGGAGCAGCCGGGTAAGGCGAGGAACGGGTTCATCGGGCTTTCCCCTTTAGGAAACCTGCCTCTCGGTTCACGACGGTCGGGGAGGAATCGTGGCCCTCCGCGTCAGTGACTGGACGCTGGTGTCTCTGGTTCAGAGGGTTTTCGCCCCGGAAACAGCACCTTCTCTGGGGGAGTGAGGGCCATTTCCTGAGTCCCCACGCGGCTTTTTATGCGATGTACTGACGGGCGTCGGCCTTATTAGGAAGACATTTAAGAAGCCATTTGTAGCAATTGTCAGTCGTAACCAAAAGAGGGAGGTTTCTTCGACGACACTGGTTGGGTTCAGAGGTCCCATTCATCAGTAAACACCTCCCCCACCCTGCAACGGGTTTTTAACAGAATTAAATGTTTCAGGTCACCATTGCAGGAGATGTTGATCAACTGACGTCTGCCTTTTCGTTTTTATTTGTACTCTGTTGTGTGCTTCCCAGAATCAATGGGTTTATCACAGGTTATAACAGGTGTGAATGATGTGAGCTTGACCTAGTGCAATGTGTAAATATGGTCACTGGGATGGTGTAAAAAGTGATTTAGGGTTTCGCCAATACTGTTCTTGTGGTTTATTCTGTAAAATAGATTTGAAAGAAACCATGATTTGTGGGAATCCAGTCACTATTGAGGATGTTTTCCTAAATAATTGCATAGGACATTGGGGAGCAAATTGAAGCTCTTTGCTCACAAATTCTTGAATATTATATACTAAAGAAACAGGGAGAGGTACCTATGTATTGCTTGTGAAGTTCTGAAAACTTGTGGTTGACTACTTGATAAAATGGGATAATTGGTGAACAAATAAAGCAAAATTAGAGAGCATAGATGTTAACATTAATCTTAGATATATTCTTTATTAAAGCACCTTTTGAGATTACTACTTCTATGTAATCCAAATATACAACCTAACAAGATTTATTCTGAGAATTTCTTTATTGGCATTAATAAACTCGCAAAATCCTAAAATATGTATGTATTATCTTGCATAGTGTTTCTAAATCAATTACATAACTTATATTCTGTCAGAGAGAGTCCTATTGCGGGAGGTCCAAGCCCTGACACTGTATCGGGGAAAATACACAAATTATCGGAGAACATCTCCAGTGCCCCAGTTGCAATGTACCGGAGGCTCCGCTGGATGTACAGCATATACCCCTGAGGTTGTTCAGTGTTACAACAAAGGTTGGGACGGCTACGATGTGCAGGTATATTTCTTTGTATGAAGGAAAATATTTTATCTTGTAGAGTGTATTTGTATAAATGTAAAATTAATTAAATGGCTGGCTTTTGAAGATAGAAGAACAATTATATACATCGGCAAAACTGTTAAACTCCAGGAGGATGCAATGAGTGGGGCTGCAACATTGCCAACAGGAGAAAAAATTAAAGTAAATCCATATTCCTTCTAAACAACTTTAACAAGTTTGTCATTTAGCATTCTTGTCCGGCAGTATTTTCATGTGCATTCTTTCAAGCTCTATTAAGAGTTTTAAAGCTTACTTATGAGTTTAATTAGAACTTTTTGGTGAAAAGGCTGTATTGTATTTTAATAAAATTACTAAAAACATACCCATTTTAAGTCAATGTTCAATTTTGTTATATATTTTATTGTAGAAAAATAATTCTCTTTTATTTGCAGTGGGAATGTAAAGCACATTTGGATGTTTCATATCGCTTTGGAAAAATTGAAGTAAGCTGTGAAGGCTACGATTACCCAGATGACCCTTTCATTTTAAAAGGATCCTGTGGCTTGGAATACACATTAGAGTTAACTAAGGAAGGACAGCAAAAAGCTAACACCTTTTCTGGGACCTATTATTCTGCAACTTCTCATGAGTCATTTGGTTCCGGATTTGGAGTGATCCTGGTAATATTATTCATTGTATTTGTTTTTGGCATCTACAAGCTATTCCTCTGTGATAACCAACAACATAATTTCCCTAATGATGATGTACATTCAGGATCCTATGGGCAAAGTTATCAAAGCCCACCTCCAACAGGATTTAAATCAAATTACACAGGTAAATCTCTTATGTCACAACAAAAACATTTATTAGTAACATTGATAGGTAATCTACTTTTCAAATTCTAGGAAGTTCATTCATTGTTAATTATAATTTGAGATGAAATTTTTAACTGTTTTTTAAATGTTTTAAACGTTTTTAATTGGTAAATGAGTTTTAATTGGGCCAAATTTATATATCTTTTAATTGTTTTTAATATTTGTTCTGCATGTTTTTTAATCTGGCTGTACACCGCCCTGAGTCCTCAGGGAGAAAGGCGGTATAGAAATCCAATATAAAATAAAATAAATAAATAAATAATTGTTAATGGGGTCACTGAATTTCCTACAGAATTTTGTGTCATGTCTAGCCTATGCTCTTGTTTATATAGTTGGCAGAAATTAAAACGATTAAAATAAGAACTTCTTGTGTTTCTGAGTTGGTCCTTTAGTCTAAAGTTTAGGAAATATACCTTTTATAAGGGGATTAAAAGTGATAGCCTATGGTCTGTTTCTCCAGTAAAATCAATAGTTCCATAGCATTATACAGCAATGTTTGATTTAAAGCTTGTAAGACTCTTCAATTATTTGCTGATGTAGCCCATATATATATATATATATATATATATATATATATATATATATATATATAAAAGCTTTGATCACAACGATTATTTGATCTAAATCGATATAATTTTATTTAAATTAAGGAGCTGCTAGTGGGTCCAGCTATGATTCCAATTCAGGGCCAGGTTTCTGGACTGGATTAGGTGCCGGAGGACTTCTTGGATACTTGTTTGGCAACCGAAGGTAATTTTGTCTTCTCGTGCAACAATCCTAATTGACAGAAAGGGAATTTCTCCCAAAGAAAAATATTTTTTCTTTCATACTAATTTACATTTTGATTTTTTAAAAAACAATAGATTATGAATGTTTTGAGAAATAGTTATCCCACTCATCACTGCTGCAGTCAGCATTAATGAGTAATGCCAGATACAAAGGTGAATTGGTGACCTAGCATCCTTATTTTAGGATAAGAATTTTTTTGCCTATTAAAGTTTTTTATTAGTTGTCCAATTGTTAGATATCTCTAGGGATTTTTTTTTAGAATAAATGAAAAACACTGAAGAAGCAGGTTGTTTGTCAGAATACATGGAATTCAGAATCCAGCAGTAAATGGTGATAAATGGATTGATTTGTAAAATAAACAGCTGTCATTGACTCATGCAATACACTTAGTTATACCCTGTAGTTGCTTAATATTGCATCATTAGGGAAGAAACTCCTGTAAAAATACAAGCAGCAGTTAAAAATACCAGCAGCAGTTTCCAGAGAACAAAGATATAAACAGATGTCAATTTTAAGGTCACTACTTCAGTAGTACCTATTTTTCAAATCACAGGTTTTTCTAAACCCTTGTTTGTCTTTTAATAATAACGGTTATAATGGAAGAGTGTCAGTATTTTGATAAATATAAGAATTAAAGGCTTAATTTGGTTATTTTTATGTTATTAAATAGATTCTCACTTTTCTATATTTTACTTTTGTTGTCTCCAAAATTTCTGTATACAAATATAATCATGTCTTTCTTATTAACTATTTATTTTCCACATTGAATTTGGCTTTTATAACTTACTTTCAAAGTTGTCCGTCTCTAATCCCCCCCCCCCTCAGTTCTTCACTGATAATTCTCCTGTATATTCATCCAAAACCACTGGATTCTGACTTTTTTATATTTAATGGACTTTTTAAAAAGTTTTTTTTTTAGCTTTTTGCATATATTATGCAGCTGTATGACTTTTGTACTGAATTTGTATGACGTTCCGACCACACTTTTTAAAATTTAAAATCTTGTTAAGTTTTTCCTAATAGCAATACATACCTTAATGGTAAATCAGTGTGTTTCTTGCAAATATTCCTTCTTAAATAGAAATAGAACTAAAACTTACTGAAGAGATATCCTCAGTTTGTTGGAATAATTGAATATATTCCAATTATTTACATATTTGTTCTATGATTACTTGTTGATCACTAAAGAGCAATTTTGCCTTAAATGGCTTTCTACTTCTTTTCTAGATTATTCATCTATTAAAATTTTAATTTTGTACACATGCAAAAACACTAAAACTAAACATTTTCTTCTAGGTCACCTTCAGATCACAGGTATTCTCCTTATTATAGCACGTGGGCTGGTCCATCTGCTCCACCTCCATTTACTGGTTCATTTGGCAATTCAAATAGCTGTTCATCATCTTACAGATCAGAAACAAAAGCCACCTCTGGTAAGTTATAAGCCATGTTGTCCTTAATTTTTGGGTTATCTGTGACCGATATCAGCAACTTTCCAATTTAAAAAACCCTATTGAAAAAGAGTTGGATTTGGATTAATGATAGCAAATTTTGGTTTATACTCTTTTATTTAATTGTTTTCCATACTTTTATATTTATGCTTTTATGCCATTGTAAGCTGCCCAGAGTCACTCTGGGTAATTATACAGGTGGCATATAAATTTAATAAATAAACTTTTCCCACTGCTTTTAATCAGACTTATATCTAGTTCTCATTGTGGTAGGGGATCTACATGTGGTCTGTAAATATTTTCTTTGTTTTGAAATGGAAATAAAGTATGAAACCGGTTTTAGTACTTTATTATATGAAACATAATTCATTCCCATATATAGATGTTTGGTGTACAGCTGGAGTACAATATCAGTTTCAAAAAGTATCCTATATTTAGTTAATTGTTAAGAAAATCAGTTAACAATGACTTTCTTCAGATGAAACTCTGCCATTACTATGGTCTATTTTTTTTTGGGGGGGGGGTTATTTGCTGCTAAATTTTTTAGGCTGTGTTGAATTGTAACATGTTTCAAAAGTGATGAGTAAAAGGGAGATCAGGATCTACTAATAGATCTTTGGGTGATTTTAAGTTCATACTCGAATAATAATTAAGTAGTCTAACAGCAGAAAGATTTAACTGACATCTGAATTAAACTGTACTGCTTCTTTGATATCTCAGAAGCAGATTTGCACAGATACGCAAATCATCTTGTAGATCAGCGGTTCTCAACCTGGGGGTCGCGACCCCTTTGGGGGTCGAACGGCCATTTCCCAGGGGTCGCCAAAGCCCTCTCTCACCCCCCCACGCCTTCACTCACCCTCACCCTCTGCCGGATCGCCCGGTCGCCGTTTACCCCGCCCACTCCCAATCTATTGCTGCCTCCGGAGTCCCAGTTGATGGCTAGAGGGGAAAAAAAACTTTAAATTCTTGCCGGGGGGGGCTTCAAAGAGCCGCCCTACTCTCAACTGTTTTGCGGAGGGCTCTGTTGCTAGCTAGCTGCAAAGAGGTAAATTCCTGGAGCAGATTTTTTCCCCCCTAGCTATGCTGAGAAAGGGAAATTGAAAGTAAGCAGGGTCTTGGCTGCAACGTGACAAAATGAGGCAGAGAGATTTCTTTTTCCTCACCAAAAAAGGTAGGCGCAAACTGCAAACAATGGGAAATTTAGGGCAAGAGGAGGTTCAAGATTTTAAAACAGAAGAAAAAAAGCTCTATTTAACTAGGGAATTGTAATAATTGAGATACTATTAATTGTATATTGTGTTGAAAGCAGAAATGGTTAAATTGTGGTTTGGAGGAATATATGGGGGAAATTATTTGGTTTATTATTATTGGTAAATATAATTAATTGATTTGTAAGAAATTGGATTGCATGGAAATAATTGGAATATTCATGTTCATATTGATTAATATACAAAAAAGGTAGCTATATAACTAATTGATTTATATTAAAATGTTGAATTTGTATTAAACAACTGTATTACATAATTAACCAATGTGAGGATGGATATAAAAATAGATGACAATGGGAAGGGGTATAATATAGAATAGAAGGGAAAAATTGAATTTGATTAAGATTAGAGATGAGGATGAAGAGTAATATTGGTTTTTTAAAAAATAGATGAGGAATAAATATGGTAAAAAGGAAATATAAAAATTGTAAATTTAATTGAAATGACTAAATACTGTGTTGGAAGAAATATCCTTCTGGGTTCTGCTCCAAGTGGGGAAAAAGACACTGGAAACATGGAGACTGCTTGGAAAGATGGTTTAATGGTGGACAGGATCACATGGCTTGATGGGGCCCATTGTGTTAGTTTCTGTTGCTATTGTGTTGCAAATGTCCTTTGACAAAGGATTGAGTTTCTGCCTCTGGCCCATTAACAAAGGGTTGGGGGCAGGAAGGTGGGAGTTGCTTTGTCTGTAAAATATGCTTCTCCATTTCTCATCCAGGTAGGGAAATATAATATTCTGCCTTTTTAATATTTCCCAAAATATTTCATTCTTCTAGGAAAGGGGTGGATGCTAACCTCCTACAACTGTTTAAATTTGTGAACCGGCCAAATACTCTGTTCAAAGAAAATACGTTGTATGTTTGTATGTGTGTTTCTAATTATTGCTATTTGTTGCTATTTGTTCTCTTTTATTCTTTAAAGTTTAACAATTCATTCTTTATCTTAATATCTTAATATTTGTTTGGGGTTGGCTTTCTTCCCTTTCATCTTTTTTATTGTACAGCAATCTTTCTCCTCAAACCTACCACCTCTCTCTTTTCTTTTCTTCTTACTTTCTCTTCCTCCCCTTCTTCTTCTCCTCCCTACTTCCTCTTCCTTTCTCCTTCTCCTCCTCTCTTCCTCCCTCTCTTACCCTCACTCCTACTCTAATTTCCCTTCCCTTCCTTCATCCCTCTCTATTGCTGTATCCTTTTATGCATATGGACTACTCAAAGGGCTGAAAAAGTTATTTTTGACTGGTCCTCACACTTTTGACCAGTCCTCGAATTTACGACTGTCCTCACATCTTACGTTTTTTGCCCTATCTTATACCATGTTGAAGAGAAGCAGTTGTGAAATGAGTGACATGGTTGTTAAGAATGCTGCACAGGCATAAATGTGAGGATGGTCATAAGTGTGAGGACCAGTCAAAAGTGTGAGGACCTGTCAGAAATGACTTTTTTCAGCCCTCTGAGTAGTCCCTATACATATAGCCATGGCCACCTGGTCACATGACCAGCTAGCCACGCCCACCCAATCACATGACCTCCAAGCCACACCCACAAAATAAGCCACGCCCACAGAACCGGTAGTAAAAAAAATTAGAACCCACCCCTGGTTGGGGGTCACCACAACATGAGGAACTGTATTAAAGGGTCGCGGCATTAGGAAGGTTGAGAACCACTGTTGTAGATCAAGATTTTCCAAACTGAGGTATATCTCCCTTGTGGATGTGCAGAGTCCAAGGGAAATGCGAGTAACCTTTCAATTGTACATTGTTCAATAAATTCACTTTTCTCAAAGTTTCATGGTATTCTTTTCATTGTTCATTTGTGTTCCTTGTAATGTTTGAAGTTTTAGGGGAGGTGTGTACATTAAGAATACACAAAGTAGATGTGATGGCAAAAAGTTTAGGAACTCCTAGTTAGAGAATGGAACTTGGTTCATTAAGCAATCATCTCCAACAAGCAGTGATTGCTTGGAAGTTGATTTTTGTGATTGGATCTTTCAGGTATATAGTACCTGAAATTTCCCAGTGCAAAATTTTAGACAGCTCCCGGTTTGCACCGGTTCACAGGAACCAGTAGTAAACATTTCTAGTAGTTTGGAGAACCGGTAATAACATTGGCTGGCCACGACCCCGAACCAGTCCCTGGCCCGGTCGCCGCTGCTTGCCCCGCCCACCTCATCAGAAGCTTTATTTTTTTTTACTTTTAAAAGCATTTTTTCTACAACCTCTTCGGCCGAAAAAATGCTTTTAAAAGTAAAAAAAAAAAGCCTCTGATGATTGCACAGCTCAGCTGGGATCTTCAGAGGCTTCTAAAAGCATTTTTTTCTGCAACCTCTTCGGCCGAAGAGGCTGTAGAAAAAAAATGCCTTTAAAACCCTCTGGCGATCCTAGCTGAGTTGCCTGATCGTCAGAGGCTTCTAAAAGCATTTTTTTTCTGCAACCTCTTAAGGTTGTAGAAAAAATGCTTTTAAAAGTAAAAAAAAAAAAAAGTTGGCCACGCCCACCCAGTCACATTACCCACCAAGCCGCACCCACAGAACCAGTAGTAAAAAAATTTAGAACCCACCCCTGCTTGGTGTGTATTAGTAGGACTTAACAATTTTGAGTGGCCAGTAAACAATTCATAATTGGAGGCTCTTAATTTCCTGCCAGCTAGCTGGGAGATTTTTAAAGTATTCATTGTGTCTTCCAATAAGAATGAAGAGGATGAGATTCAAGGCAGAGAAACTAAGACATTTATTTTGTTCTCAGAGGAGCAGTTATCTGAAGAAAAGGGATTTTAGTTTCAGGATTCAAGTGTAAACTTTGAAAACTCTGGTAATATAAAGGTTGGCAGGCAAGGTTTATTCATATGGAAGTTGGTTTTTATTTCTGTTTAGTGCAGTTTGCTCAATTTCTCCAGTTTTGTATTTGCTCCGATCTACTATTTTTCTTGTTTGGTTAAACTATTTACAGATTATTGAATGCTAGTTTTGGAATGCAGATCTCACCCTTGTATAATTGCTACAGTTAAACTATTCTCTCAAATTTCTACTATAATTTTTGCTTTTATTGAAATAAAAATATTTTCTTTTATAACTCTTGTGTTGCAGGTTTTTCATAGCCCCCATCCTGGCAGTGTTTTAATGATTCCTAAAAATCTGGTTCTGTCTCCAGGCCCTAGGTTAGAATGTGTGTTAGAGCCCTTGTGGAATCTTTCAGCTGTTAATTGATTATTTTCTCTGGACTTTTTTTTTAATGGATTATATATTTTACATTTTTATAGTTCCTACTGTTGTATCTTTTAAACTACCCAAAATCATGCAGATTGGGTCAGTTTACAAATTTGGTAAATAATAAACAAATGCTTAGGTCTGCATTTGTTTATTTTGCAACCATTCATGTAAAACTTATTGGAGGAGAGGGATTTCATATTCTGCCTCATCCAGATTTCGGATTTGAGCACATCTCCCCATTCAAGAAAGTCCTCGACTGCGACCACAGTTAAGCTCAAAATTTCCATTGCTAAGCAAGAGAGTTGTTAAATGAGTTGTGCCATATTTTAGGACCTTTTTGCCACAGTTGTTAAGCAAATCACTGCAACTGTTAAGTGAATCATGAGGTTGTTAAGAGGATCTGGCCTCCCCCATTGATTTTGCTTGTCGGAAGCCACCTGGGAAGGTTACAGATGGTGATCACATGTCCCTGGGACAGTGCATAAATACATGGCAGCTACCAAGTGCCCAAATTTTGATCACATGGCCATGGGAATGCTTCAATTGTCATAAGTGTGAAAAATGGTCAAAAGTCATTTTTTTCAGTCGTCGTTACTTCATACAGTCACTAAATGAATGGTTGTAAATTGAGGACTACCTCTAGTGGCAGATAGCTGTTTTCCTAATGGAATTCTATTACCTGGCATTATAGTCAAACCCAAGAATTCAGCTAGTAGGAAAAAAAAGGGTGGGGTTTACCTGAGAAACTAGTGCAGGTGTTGATTGTATTATTGGCAGGGCTGATATATCCTGAGTCTGTAGTCATATTCTCCTCCACCTACAAATAGATGGACTCTAAGTTTTGAGTAGACATATGTATGATTGTTCTCTTATATAAATTACAGTGCAAGACATTTTATTTTAATCACTGAGCCATTTCCTAGATAATAACATTTAAACAAAAGATGTATTTCCAATAATGCTAAACAGGATTAGGGTCTGGATGATCTGATAAACTATATTGTGTTCTAAAACAGCAGTAGAATCTTCTGGTTGCATAGTATAAAAGAGATATTAGCAATGCACTCATATCTTAAATGCTTTAAGCAAGAATAATTTCCTCCCCCCAGAGGAAATTCACAAATATTCTTACTTAAGAACTTCAAAGATTTGGGGGTTAGAGTGCTGAAATCTTGCAAGATTTAGCAATCTCATATTTCAGTCATTTTTAATTGAAGGATTGAATACTTGTGCCATCTTGCAAAATTATACTAAATTCCTTAGTGCCTACGCAGACTATCAGACCTTACCATACAAAAATGAAGGCCCTGTCTGATTTGCCTTGCCCCTTCCTTGGTTAAATATTTTTGTAAACTAGTTCACAGAGCTGAATGCATTTATCTCCTTTATTATTTCATTATTCAGAGTATTTTAGAATTCGCTATTGATTAATAATAGCTTTTTTCTCTTTCTCCATCTCTTTTTCTTAGGTTTTGGAGGTACAAAAAGAAGATGAAGTTTGACTTCTACTCTACCTAAGCAAGTGAATAAAGCAACAATTTGGCAATTCTAAATGTGTCTTAGCCTGCTTGCTAGAGTTATAAAATTTTAACTGTATATATTTGTATCTGTGCATCTCTAAAACTGTCGCTAAATTTATTTTGGAACAGTAGCTTTTAACAAAATAGGGAAGTTTCTCAAGTAATTTCTAACACGGAACTGTGTTCTATAGAAAAGGGAAGATAATAGGGTTGCCTTCTGCAATCTAGTGCCTTTCGGATGGATTGGAATATCTCTCCTAGAAATAATAGCTTGTAACCTGTTGGAGACTAAAGATAGGAATATCAGTAATAATTATATTTTTTAAAAGTTGGAAATGCCATTTTCTAAGGCAGTGGCCCCCAACCTTTTGGGCACCAGGGACCAGTTCCATGGGGAGAGGTTTTTCTGCAGACCAGAGGGAGCATGGTTTTGCATGCTGCTTGCATCCCACAGATTGGGCTTTGCTTGTTTGAGTGGACCAGTGCCAATCCATGGACTGGGAGTTGAGGACACCTGTTTTAAGGCTTTCTGATAGTAGCTATTATACATTATAAAAACAAAGAAGGAAACATTTGGAATAGTGTACTGTGAACAGACTGATCTAATCAAGGTCTGTTATTTTCTTTACAATAGTTCTTTAAAAAGACCTGAGAGAGAAAAAAGTCAACTAGACAGTAATTCCACTAGATTCAGTGGAATCTGCTTCCAGTATGTATATATTGGATTATATATTTCTAGTTAAGGGGTTATTTACTACATTCAGCTCATTTGATGGAATCTATGGCACAGATATCTTAGAATGCATTTTCAGGTATGTCAGGAATTTACATAGAATACTTATTTGTGTGCAAAATTGTTCTTTATTAGATCAAACATTACTTTCTTGTCATGGGACATAAATGATACAAGGCATTGGGGACTCATCTTTACTGGGCATCTTACTTACTTCCAGTTAAATGTAATTTTTTCCCCTCTTTCTTTTGTATGTACCCCTTTCTAACCTTTCTTCCTAGCATTTTGTGAATATTTTCTTAGTTTCCATTCCTGTAGGAAATTAAATTGCTGAGGAAATTAACAGCAGTCCCAAAAGTTTGTATTTAAATTTCAGAATAAAGTAATAATGCCTGAAAGTATGTCATAGCTGAATTGTAATGTTAATTCTTCATTAACACTTTTAAATATTTAAACAATGAGCGAATGAAATGGGCATGCAAAGAAACTCATAATTGTTCAACAAGGAAATTAATGAAATTCAAATGCATAAAATCACATTAAAGAATCAACACAGTGACAAAATTATAAGCATAACAATATAGTAATAAAAGGCAGGGGCATTTTGATAAATAGAAAAATTCCCCAAACAATGAAACATTCTCATAATAGTTGAATTAATTTAATCCAAAACGCTGGTATTTCTTGTATTATTACACTGACAATATTACTATAGCGCCAGAAACTGTTTTTTTTTTCTTAGAACAAGTAAGTCTTGCTCTACAGTTGTCAAATGCTGAAAACTAATCTATTCAAGGAAGGCAATGGAAACCTCTGGAATTTTTCTGCTGACATAGCTTTGGCTCTAACAGACATAATATTAACATGAAAGCTGCTCTTGAATGCTTTCTGACTGAAGAGCAGAGGAGAGAGGGAGAGAGAAATGCACACTCATGCACGTGTGCACACAGTTATTTCAAGACGATGCCTCCTTGGGAATTGAATCTTATTAATTGTATTTAGTGATGAAGATAACTGAGTCAATGATTGAAATGATCATAATGGTATTGTGGGAGCAAGCTCTAACAGAGCATTAAATTATTTCAAACCAGTCCAGAGATTGGATCAGAAAGGCTACCAGATCAATATTCTGCTTAAGTACTGGGAGTTACATGTCAGCCTGCTGGTTGCACTGAGGCAATTCCCTCCATAGATTTGAGCAGAGCTTTGGCCCAGAATGTCTGAATGCTTGTTGGCATCACAGGAGAGAAGATCTGGTTGGAGGTTTTCCTGCTTGGGAATTGCAGCAGTCTTAATTTGGGCTCCTGAAATATAGCCTTCAGCAGACCTGAGAACAATGATCTGAGGAATGGTTGTGAGAAGTCTGGGTAGTAGGAGCAGGTTATTGCCAAATAATGTGTTATGGTCTGTACCATAACCTAGGTTTGTGGCTTCCAAATGTAGATTGTCTGCTCGAGTCTCTGAAAATCACTCTGGAGGATCTATGTTAATGTATTAACAGCTAGGATTGGCTCTTGGATCACCTACTTATTTATTAAATCTGGAACACACCCTGGAATGGACTGGAGAATTGGGAGGTGGAAACAGAATTGTGTGTGTCTCATGATCTGGGAGGGTTTGGGAGAGATTTAGATGGGCGGGAGGCAGGCACCAACATTAGGGTATATAGAAATATAGAAAACAACTTTGTAAGGATTTGTGGATAGACCACCATGGGAAAGCAGTTGATATCTGTGACTTATCCTGGTTTCTGCCCCTAGTATTAACTTTTAAAGCTCCATCAGAGCTGTGGTAATGCAGTGGTTAGAATGCAGTACTGCAGGCTACTTCTGCTGCCTGCCGGCTGCCTGCAATTTGGCAGTTCAAATCTTACCAGGTTCAAGGTTGACTCAGCCTTCCATCCTTCTGAGGTTGGTAAAATGAGGACCCAGATTGTTGGGGGCAATATGCTGACTCTGTAAATGGCTTAGAGAGTGCTGTCAGCTTTGGAAGCAGTATATAAGTCTAAGTGCTATTGCTATCACTAGGTCCCCAGTGGCCTGTTATCTAGCTGTTCCTCTATGAGATGTGCTCACTTGGGTTTGGGAGCAGCCAAACTCTGGAGTGAGGTGAGGTGACTCCGTAGTTGAAACTGGTCTCAAAATGTTTTATTACCGGTATTATCTTCCCTGCTGAGAGCAGTGACATCCTTGCCTGAACTATTTAAATGCTCTTGAATGGTATGAGGGGGGGGGGCTCAAGAATTCATGACCACCATGGCAACTATGGATCTGACTCAAATTGCTGAGTGCCTGATGCCCATAGGAGGTTGCATATAAAATCTGGGGAGGGGTCTTTCTTTTTTCTTTTTTTGTCTTATGGCAGTTGTGATATCAGCAGTTGTGATATAAAATGGCAAACTTTATCATCAGTCTTTGTTATTGTCAATTACCACTGATGAATGCAGATCAGAGATGTTGCAGTCATTATAGTCTGGTTGCTGTTTGATTTGCTAATGCTGTCCCGTACTTACCAGGGGGAAGTTAGACCTCTTTGATCAGTCTATCCCTAGGCGACTAATGGACCTTACTCTAATTGGTTCGAATTTAACCTGCTTAACAGCAGTTCAATTCTCACCAAATAGCCCAAAGTATTCCATCCCATATTAAGTTCTCCAAGACTATCTACCTTTAATGGAGGGAGGGGGGCACAGTAGAGACAAATAATTGATTTACAATCATCCTCAATTTTTGTTTTCTAAGAATTTACAAGGCATGACTGGAAATAAATACAATTTTGGAGCTGCTCCTTAGCTTTGTAATATATCATTTTCTCTAATAGAACCTCATGTAGTTTCCCAACCCAACTTCTGCAGTGTCTGGAGCACTCAAAGACTGCTCTGGGGAGCCAAATCTTCAGTTTTTGATGACATGAGTTTTCATATTTGTCTTACAGTTGTTTTTGTTCCCCCAATCACCAAGACAGAAAACTGTTTGAGCACTTTTGACTCAATTCCTCACTGCAGCTATTGGAGTCCAAAATAATAGGGAAAAATTAAGTGCACTCTCTAGAACAAAAAATATTTGTATCTTAACCGTACTTAATTGTTCATAAAATAGACTGGTAGTATAGAGAGAACTCTGTAGCCATCAGAGTTTATATTAGTGTAGTTTCTAACAGGCCGACGCCTATGACAAATACATGAATATCTCTTTTTATTTATGTGAAACTTCAGAAATAAAAACGCAGTGCGTATTTTAAGGCTTTGTTGATTACAACCCTCAAAGGTTATAAAATTTACAAGGCAAGCTACTTGTAGTGCCAAAAAACTGTAGGGTTTTTCAAATGATAATATGGATACTGCCATAAAATAAATGTGAATGAACAAACGCTGTGCCACAGAATCAAAGAGAGTTAGCAAGTTAACTTTGGCGTACAAGAAAGCCAGTTCCTAAAAAATGTTATTCTGTTCATTCAAACTATAGAATGTAATATCTGACCAGTTCACCAACAACCTTCCCTTGATAACTTGCATGACTTAATTTGCCTCTGCTGATCAATTCTTTTGCAACCTATACAAGCTTTCATGCAGATTCCATTCAGAATCATGCAATTTCACAAAAAAATCCAAACAAAACAAGAATAGTAACACGAAGCTTAATTGAAATGACACAAAATCAAGACCCACTGTTATACATTAGAACTCTTCAAGCAGAATGCAAAAATTTGGAAGGGTGAGAAAAGTTGGATATAAGCTAAAGGTTGTGCTTTACATTTATAAACTATAGTTATATTTATATAATCCTTAGATATGGGGGTTCATCCTCAGGCTTAAGTACATTTATCATCCTGTAGTGGCTTTCTACTGTTCAGAGGCTAGCACCACTTGCAATCCATCTTGAATTCATTTGATTAGAATATGCAAGATACTGAATTAGCCAGCAGGATATTGAAGTATTTGGAAAGTATGTTTATGGATTACAAGAGCAGAATGCTTAAGGTATTGCAAACTAGTGTATATTTGTTTCCTAGGTAGTTAGGTATTGCTGAGTTCAAAGAGAAAACCAGTTAGATGATATATAAAATATAAGAATGTATTCATTTGTGTTGTACTTAAAAATATCAGTCACAGGAAGCAGTTCAAGATTGGGTCACAGCAAATTAGGGATGCAGGAGTGTAGGGAGTAGCCTTACAATAGTTAAATTAGATAATGATGAGATTTCCATGGCTACAGTGGCATATATCTCCCTTCCATTCCCATTCCACAGTTCTGTTTTATTATATTGTTTATTACATATTTTATTGTACAAGAAATATTTTTGAAGAACCTGAAAGGTTGCCTATTATACTATTCATTTTTTTAACACTCAACTGCCTTTGCATCTGCCTTCCTATAACTGGAATTATTTCATGCTCTGGAATGATGGAAAACAGGTCTTGACCTTCTGTGTGACATCATTATCATACAGTTCACATCAGTCTTCTCTCTTGTAAAGGTTAGATGTTCTGTTAGAATTTCCTAATTGCCCTTTCTGATCTTGTTCCAGTTTATCTGAATCTTTCTTACACTGTTTCTGATAAATTCAAAATAAAGTGGATCTATTACTAATTTTATGTTGTTATGCAGACTCCACTTTTGGCTTTTCAAAAACACTCAAATGGCTTATTCAAAATCAAGACAATTCAAACTAACATAATTAAAAGTTTGCTAAAAGAAATGCATTTCTGCTATTTCCCCCTTAAATTTGAAAGTGTGGAAACAAAACATTCTAGGAAGAGCATTCCATAGCCTGGGAGAGGGCTGATTCCTATATACAAAATAGTTGAGCTCATGGAAATTATTCAGTCCCTTGCTACCTGTATATAATCGTTCTTGATGACTTGTCTTCCTTCTACATCCTCCACATCTCATTTTTGTTCCCAGATATTCACTAAATGTTTTATACAGCTTTACTTTTTCTGCTAATCTCTATTTTCCTCACTGAAAGTATTTATACTTGGGCTTTTAGTATCTCCTCCTTTAGGAATTCCCACCCATCTTGACCTCTTTGTTTGTATTAGTTTCTCCTGCCATGGGATCAGGGGTGGGATTCTACTGGTTTGGACCAGTTCAAGTGAACCGGTAGCTCCGATGATCAGCTGGGAGTGAACCGGTTTACTCCAACAATCAGGTTGGCCCACCTACCTGCCCCTGCGCTTTACTTACCTTTATCTTCTCAGCTGATTGGCATGGCAGAGCGGATTGCTGCGCCTCAGCTGTGTTACTCCCAAGTGGTAACTCAGAAGGTTAGTATTTGTAAAACTGTGCACGTGCGCGCAGCGATCACCGAGCCAGTTGTTAAACCAGCAGCATCCCACCACTACATAGGATCCCACTTATCATTTCTCTCTATCATTATATTTTTTAGAAGTCTAAAATATAGAATGGACCACTTTGGTTTAATTATCTTTAAAATAAAATTTACAAACCCATGCAAAACAAAATGGCTTATCAAACAAAACAATCAGAGTTCTCACTTGAGGCATAAATGACCAGGCTTAAATTATTCTACTACAAACATATTATGCAAAGACTTAATGCTTTGAACAAGGCTAATGCTCGGAAAGGTAGAAGGAAAGAAGGATAACCAATAGCAATATGGACACACTCTGTTACAGTGGCAATGAATGTACCATTGGAAGACCAAAAAGACCAGTTAGTGATAGATTGATGTGATTGCTAAGGGTCAATAATGACTTGATGGCACATAATCAGCCAGTAAATCAATATTTATTTACCATTTTCTTCAATGTTCCTGCTCCATCTATGATTAACTTTTCCCTAACACTTAGCATCCAGTCAGAAATAGCTGGTGTTGTACTCTCCTCCATCTTTTAAAGGAGAAAGTTTTTAATTATAGTTTCCTGGAAAAGCCATGCTTGAACGAATTTGACTCCTAAAAGAGGTCAGGATAATTAATATTGCCACTGGTATTATTTCATGCCACATTGAAAGACTGCAATTTGTTTTTAGAAACTTCATTCACATTTTCCTAGCTGGGCGAGCTATATTAATTTAGACTAGTATTGTCTATATCAGGGTTCTGCAACCTGCGGCTCTGAAGCCGCATGTGGCTCTTTCATCCCTCTGCTGTGGCTCTGTTGCTCAAAATATGCGTCACAACCGCCAATGTGCGACATTGATTTATTGAGCTTCTCGGCCCATCTTTTTTTTTTCAGAGTTCAAAATGTTTTTGTTGCATGCAGAAATGTTCTCTCTGTAGCAGTTCATTGATTTCATAAATGCAGCACACTATAGTTTTTTTATACATAGCATAAAAGGTAAATACCAGCTTAGCCTGAAAAGCACAAGGGAGGGAGGAAAAGATTGTTTAACTTTGATTTTCTTTGGCATACAGTAGGGGAGAGAGAATTTCTGTAAGGCTTTCAAGATCCGTTATTACATCCTGTAATAATATAATTCTATTACATGGTACTTGTGATTTCCTGACCTGGCCTTCCTAGAAGGGCTGACATAATCCCCACTGGATTTATATTATATTTTATGACCTTGTATTTGCATTCCTGTTGAAGTGGTCGAGTTTATCTTGTTTATGTCTTATACTCCGAGCATTAACAAATAGAAAAAGAGGGCTATGAACTTAATGATTTTTATTGAGTGGTTTATTAGGCCCTGCTATATCAATACTTCCAATGCTTTCTATAGCAAGACTTTATTTCAGTCATCAACTTTAGACAGTTCATTTCCAGGATTCACTTTTAAATTCTCCTGTCTATTGCTTCTTTCTTTCTTTTCTCTCTTTTTCTTTTTTTCCTTTCTCTTTCTCTCCTTCCTTCCTTCCTTTCTCTTTAAGGAAAGGAACTCCTTTCCTTAAATATTTTTAAATAAGCCACCAGATAGGAACTATCATAGTATTTTGGGAGAAAAGTAGAGAAATAATGCATTAAAGAAATAATGAAAAGATACATATAGAGAAAAACAAAGGTTTGGTGGAAGAAAGAATCCATACAGCAACATTCAAAATACTATTCTGAACTCATAGAAATAGCTTGCTCTGAAAAGACAGAGTTGGATGAGTAACCCATACACTGAAGAAAAATTTGTTAGCTAGAGCTGAATAACTGTGGCCCAGAACATGATTTTTTAGTCTCCAAACTTTCCAGGATTGTATCACATAAAGATGGCAGCAAAATATATATTTCTTTTTAAAAAACACTTTAAGGAATAAAATGGGCATATTATACCTCTTGCTCTCATAAAGTACCTATTTGCCATACATCTATATCTAGTCCTTTTTTTAAACCCTGAAAATATCACCCTATTGATCCCTTCTGATTATATTATTGTGTTATTGTAATGCTCTCATACACTCCTCAGAGTGGAAAATAAGGGTGCAGGAAAAGAAGTAATACAGCCTCCAGCTGAAACATTTGCCAACATCTGCAGAGTCATACTTGTTCTGATCTGAAGCCAAGTTATAAAAATGCTATTGCACAGAAGAATAAATCTCATCTGCACAACAGCTGTAGTCTGCCTATCTTCCATGCCAAAGCTGGCTGGCAACAAAGATGGCTTAAGAAATTGCTGTCCTGATTTCAGTCTGCTCCTCAACTTTGGCAGTTATGCTGGCCAGATGTTCCCTCCGGAGAATGTTTACCATAGGTTCAAATTCATGGATTTTCCTGCTTTTATACTCCTCTTACCCCTGCTGGGAAAATATATACTAGTTACATACTTTTTTGGGCAGCGATCTTTGAAGACAGAGTTTCCTTTATCAACTTTTTCCATGAATGTCCTTTATGTTGAATGAAGGTGTTATCAATTGTAATAAAGACTACAGATCAGTTTACCATTCTTTCTGTGACTTGAGTTAGAAACAAAATTATTATCTATTTCAAACCAGCATTTTACTGTTTTGTTGATGGAAAAGGGGGGAAGGCCATTTTAGAATCCCATGATTTGAATGGTCAACCAGTGCGGTAAAGAAATTTGGAGATGATCTTGGGAAAGGGATAGATGAACTGTTAAGAGAAATGGCAACTCAGTACTGGGAAAAGGGAAAAAATGAGGAGGGAAATAAAAACATACCAAATCAAGGGCAAAGAAAAACTGTGGGAGTCCTTCAAGATTGTGTTATTATGCCCTACAAGGATAAGTAGCACTCTGGTATCCTTGCAGAGTCTGTTTTCTAATCTGGCCTACCCACTGAGAAGTGGACTCAAAAAAGAAAAGTGGTTTTATCATTCCTACTGTTGGAAGAAATCTCCTTCTAGGTTCTGCTCCAAGTGGGGAAAAAGACACTGGAAACATGGAGACTGCTTGGAAAGATGGTTTAATGGTGGACAGGATCACATGGCTTGAGTTCCTGAACAGAAAAAGGGAGGAATACAGCGAGTCCACGGGTTTTTATGCTCTTTCTGGCTTTGCATTTCTTGGGGTCCCAAAAGAGTATCCTGATTGGTTGTCAGACTCCCAGGGGGTGGGGGTCTTAGCTAGCCTTGCTGGCTGATGGTCACATGTGCTTCCCAGGTCACATGTGGTGAGTTTCTGCTGCTATTGTGTAGAGGGCTAATCCTATCTTTGTTGGATCTTTGGCAATTCCTACTATGGCTCTGCCTGAAGGAGGTAGATCTTTGTTATGTAGAATAGACTGGTCCAAGCCTTAATGGCCCATTGACAAAGGGTGGGGGCAGGAAGATGGGAGCTGCTTCAAAACATGTTTATCCATTTCTCATCCAGGGAAATATAATATTCTGCCTTTTTCATATTTCCTAAAATATTTCACTCTTCCAGGAAAGGGGTGGGTGCTAACTTCCTACACTACCATTTCACTGATTAAAAATAATAGTGAAAAAGGGTGCATCATTTCACTGTTGTGTATTGGGGAAGGAAAGTCCTGCAATCCTCTCTAACCATCTGTCATTTTTCTGCAGCACTGTCAGACTTGCGGGAAGGCCTCCTTTCAAAGGAGGCAGTCAATTCAGCAGCTTAGCTATAGCACTTATATACCGCTTTCTAATGCTCTACAGCCCTTTCTAAGCAGTTTACAGAGTCAGCATATTGCCCCCAACAATCTGGGTCCTCATTTTACCAACCTCGGAAGGATGGGAGGCTGAGTCAACCTTGAGCCGCTCAGAATCGAACTCCTGGAGTGAGCAGAGTTAGCCTGTAATACTGCATTCTAACCACTGCGCCACCATGGCTCTTAGCAGCTTATGACATAACATGGAAGACAGTGCCCAATGGCTGGGAGGACTGGGGTGTACTAGCAAACTGAAACACAGGCATTTGCCTTTGATGAAATGGAACAGAGAAGAGCATACCACCCCATGCAGGTTTTAAAAACTCTAGTACTGACTCAATAGCAAGAAAAGAAGCATGGAGGTTGACTTCCTGGCAGAGTGGAGCAAGTTGAGAACAATTTTGTGTATTCCCATGCCCCATAAATGGTGGATGAGCTATATTCACATTGGGCAGGACATGTGGAAGAGCCCTTCAACTGACTGACAGAAGACAGGGTAGCTAGATATTATCCTGATAACATAAATCTACAAGCACTCAAAGGACTGCTGAAATTATGTTTATTCAGGTTTTGAAGAGTTGGAATGATTGAGTAACCACATATGTATGTATTGCAAACTCAGGAAAATAGAACCATGGAAATTTGACTTACTGTATGTACATTCTTCAAAAGCATATTGTGGAGAAGCTACTATGATTTGCAAAAGTATCTATATCATCAATGGCTCCTTGTCTGGCCTCCATTGGTACTAAATTCATTGCTTAATCTTACTTTTATTCTCCCAATTAGCTCTGAGACCTAACTGCCATACTGTTAGGAAATAAGAGTGTGCTGAACTGATAGTTTTCCAGTTGTGGTGACATCTGTCACCAAAAGCTCGCTTTAGGTATGTACTTATATAGACCATATATATAATAAATTTATATTTTTTAAAACAAATGCAGTCCCTCAATCACAGTGCTTATACTATGCTAATGAACAGCCTAATAAATGGTTGACTACTGTATAGTAACTAGCTACAATTAAAAGTATCTTGATCATTGTGTTACCCTTATTAAAAATACTGAAGTAAAAACCTAACCAAGAGGAGAAACAGATTAGTGCGAGGCAGGGGTGGGTTCTAAATTTTTTTACTACCGGTTCTGTGGGCGTGGCTTATTTTGTGGGTGTGGCTTGGAGGTCATGTGAATAGGTGAGCGTGGCTACCTGGTCAGAGTCATTTCTGGAAGGTCCTCACACTTACAACCAAATCCTCGCACTTACGACCTGACTCATTTGTTTGCTTTTAACACTGATCAGCTGTAGGACGGCCCTTTGAAGCCCCATGGCAAGAGTTTAAACAGTTTTTTTCCCTCTAGTCATCAGCTGGGACTCAGGAGACAGCAATAGATTGTGGGTGGGACCAAATAAAAGGTAAGAATAATGTGGGTGGGGGGGTGGGGAGAACCGGTTCGGTGATGTCCTATCGTCACCGCTACCGGCTCGGCCGAACCGGACCGAACCGGGAGGAACCCACCACTGGTGCGAGGTCACTTATTGAGCTTCGGTGAGGAACTGAATCAGAATTTCTTTGGCCCAAGTCTAACATTAACTATTACATTATATGATTCAGTACTTTATGTCTTCAAGTTACCAAAAGAATCTCTGTTCAGCTTTTAATGGTTATAATGTGAAAACCCTATTGTGAAAAATGTAAATCACTATGGATTATGTTCACTTCCTCTTAGTCTTGCTTCAGTCTAGGGTCAAAATGTTCAAGAAGGAAGTGTCCCATTTTACTTTTGTCAGTATTCAGTCAATGGACAGGGAATCAGTTTGCAAGTTTAGCACCCTTAGTTCAGGATATCTGATGATACACCATCTTTCAGATGAATCTGTCTATTAAAATAATCTATGATGCTTTATTGTCAGGTTCAAATCTAAATTTGATTTTTAAAATATAATCAGCTTTTCCTATTGGCCTGTTTGGATTTTGTTACTGTCAAGAAAGGCTTATGCTTCTTGTTACATTCATCTATTAAATTTGGTATAATTATTTGTTAGGGTTTTTTTTTCTATTTTCTTTGAAAAACAAAGATATAATATTTTGTAATCAATCAATTAACCATCCATCAGTCAAGACTATGGTATTCCTTAAAAACACTAAATAAAAATAGTACTGGCTTATTTGTATTTAGTGTGCCGGAGCACAAATAAATAAATAAATATTAATTTATTTAAAATAAGCTTCTATTTCATTAAATAACTGAAGTTACTTAAAGTGCTGATAGGCAAAGAATATATGGTAAAAGATATTTAACACAGACAGCGCAAAGAATTGCTTTGTCAATTGTGTGCAAAAGTTAAAACTCAGGTTAGACTGGTTTCCATTGTGCATGCTGTAGTCAAAAATTTTCAAAAGAATTGCAAAACAAACGAGCAATTAGAACAACTGCAGACCGTTATATCTAAAGCAAACACAAAATGATATTTTTTTAAAAAAATGCAAAAAAAAAATGTAAAAAGAAGTAACTGTAAAACAGAATGTTAAAGCTATCTTCCATTAATTTACAGCAATCTGAGATATGAAAATCTACTGCCTTAATGGCCATACTTTTGGAAGTATCCAGGAACTTTTTCCTCTTACAGCCAAGCAGAACAAATTACCTCACTTCTCCCACCCCTCCCAGCTATATTTAAAATACCCTAGGAGTGGAATTCAAATTCAAAGAGGTAACCATTCCCTCAGGCACATTTAGCTAACATGCAGCAACTCTGTCAGATTTAAATGAACTAGAAACATTTCTAGAAATAACTAGAAAAGCACATCATCTCCTCCACACTAAATTATAAAACATATGACATGCATTTCTGTTCCACTGCGTCAGGGATTTAAACATTTATAAAAAGATAAGTATGTCTCATCTGATGGAAAGAACTGTACTTATTTTTCAGTTACAATATACCAGTGAAATTAATATTTATAATATGTCCTCTGTTATCCTATCATGGTAATAACAAATCTGGACCCTCCTTTAAAAACAATCAGTCTACCCTTTCCATTTCACTGCTAGAATACCGTCCATTATATCAGAGAAGATATAAGAATGACCCACAAGCAAGAGCCATTTATGCCTGCAAAAGAATAAGAGCCTGGAAGTGGAATATAATTGTTAGAAATGGTACTTAGTCTGACACTTTTACGTTCAGTGGAAGCTATCCTAGGGACATTTCTCCTTCCCCAATTCTTTCTCACAACAAAAATCTTCCTTGTGGAATGTGTGGAATCAACAACTTGCAGATTGTATTGTCTTCAGTGAATGCAAAACTAAAAGCCAACTGGCAAGAAATAAGCTCAAGGGATAGGCAGGAGGAAAGCAAGCCAGGAGTGCAGCCCTTCTTAAAATTGCTCTCAACACTCAGAAATATTTACAGAGGTACATTTTCTGCTATTATTTACAACTTGGCCTATATATTATAGTGGAAACAAACTTTTTACTGTCTTAGATACAAAAACCTTGCTTGTTATTGTGCTACCTTCATGTGGACTTTGAGGCAAATTTCTATTTCTAATATCTTTCAAAAATATTTCATTTATAAGTGATTTCTCCCATCCTTCTCTTTGAAAAGGGTTATTTTCTCTAACTTGCTTTCTTTCGTTTCCAGATTCCTCTTCCTAGTCCTCTGGATGAATTTTTAAAACTTATCTTGGTATTATGATTATTATGTCTACTTTGCTTCTGTTGTCTTGTTGATCACAATCCTATGTTCATTAACAAGAGTTGTAACTGCAAGATGGGCAATCATATAAATTGATGTAATGAATAAAAAACTTATTATATTGCAGCATTTAGCTTTTCCCTTCTCTCTCCATCCATGAATGATTTATATGGCCATCCAATTTGCAAATAGGAACTCTGGAAGGCTGACAAAGAGTTAAAAGCATAAAAACAAAACAAACAAATAAAAACAATATAGTGCAACAATACAATATAGCTAAGTCAAAAACATATTACAATTTCAAAACCATTAGGTAACTGGGTCATCCAACCCTCTGGACCAATGCTCAAGGGAAAGGAGAGAGGGGGGAGGGAGAGGGGGGAAAATATTTTTAAGGCCTTACAGAAAGCCAACAGATCTGGGGTGAGGGATGCTGTCCCAAAGGACAAGCTCTAATCTTCATGATTAACAGCTTTATTTGTATTTCACTGGACAAAAACAATAGAGAGCAACACTGCAAGTATGGAACACAGGGCAATGGTACTGCTTTGAAAATCAGAGAAAACAAACCTTCTAATAAAGCAATCAATGCTTCCAAACATCCATGTGACTATCTTCACTTCTGAGGAAAGAACTGTCCAAAAAATTTCAGTCACGGTCCACATCACAACATCTCACAACCTACAGCAAAAACCAGCTCCCAGTCTTCCCTCAACTTTACAGCATGTCTTGAGTTTGTGCCTTTCTGCTTTGCTAGATTCCGGCTCTTCCTTCTTTTCTTCTTTGACATTTCCGCTTTTCTTGCTCCTCTAAGTTATAAAAAGACAATCAATGACAGCTAAAAAGGTTTAGTCGGCAAAGGTCAAAATGTTTAAGTACCTAAAGTATAATCTATGTAGCTCTATAAAATATTTAGCTCATATAGTATTACAGAAATTCTGTATAATAATCCAGAAGTCTTTTTAATCTTTTGGGATTAGCAAGGATATTTGAAATTCTGAATATGACATAAATGTCATAAATTGAATATGACATGAATGTCATAAAACCAAAAATGATTCCTGGGAGCTTTACAATTTACAAACTAGTAAAGTATCAAAGTATCCAAGTATCAGTTTACCAGAAGGCTACTACCACTCCTTTTGTCCCACTTTTCTACACAACATTTTTCTTTATCTTTGTTATTTTTTTCTAAGCAGATTAATAGACTTTGCAAATTATTATTCTCTAAGAAAGTTTATGGTTCTATTAATAGCTTTTCCAGAACCATTACTAGAAATAAAGGCAATGCTGGAGATTGGCCCTGTGCTTTGCAGCATGTCAGTTTCCTATTTTTTTAATTAAAACTTTTTACACCTTAAAAGAAAAAGGGACAATCAAGCATCATGGCACATATAAAAGGTAGCATCCTTGGGCAAATTGGCATGTCTATGTGCTCTGCCAAAGACCCAGTGAGAAATCTAATTACCACATTGCAGATTGAAGAGACAGAAGAAAACAATGGCTTCATTCCACTTCCCTTTCCCACCAAAGCAATGACATCTATACTAAAATTTTATATGCATATTCTTCATAGGTATGATTGAAGTATTGTATTTCTCATTTTATTCAATGGAACAAAAATAAATGAGAAGATAATTATGCAATTAAGTCTGCCTTATATACTTTTTTCTTCAGTAAATGACGTCTGGGAAGAAAATCTGGACTAGGAGGGAAAATAGCATGGAACAACAGGACTATCTGATCCCAGCCAAAGTGCTCCTCACTACCCTCTACATTAGAAAAAAAGCTGTACTGAACTCAATGACTGTATTAATTCCAAGAGCTGTAATCCTTGTGCATTATTTCTGTTCCCTTTTTCTTAAAACAAACAATGAAATAAACAACCCTCATGGCAGCATACATGACACCCCCTTATTTTATTTTCACAATAAGCCTAGTGAGGTAGAATATACTAAGGGTTAATGACCAGGCCAATATCCAACTATGTACAGTTATTGATTAAGGGTAAACTCAATTTAACTTGGGAACTTAATAACTACAGTACATTGTTATCTGCAGCCTAATTTTCCAAACTGCGAAACATTTCAAATTATATATTTATTTGAGTTATTTTCTTTGGAGGAAAGCCATGGAGGGTTTGGCATTTTTATAATATTTCCGACTTGTTTTCAAAAATAAAGGTTGAGCACAGTAGGAGACCTGATTTAAAGTCTAACCTTGACAGAGAGCTAAAGTTCTTTGCTTCATTATTAGATGGCTAGCAAGACAAATAACAATTCCAAATTGCTATTACCATAGTTGAGAGTCCAAACTCAGCTATGTCTCAACTTCTGTAACTCAATCAGCAATCTGTTGTTCTTTTCACCCAGCAACACTTTGTCTCCTCTCTCTCTCTGGCTAGAGCAGAAAATCTATGAATCATGTCTGTTCTTGAGGCACCTTAATTGCTGTGTCTAAGTAATATTATATATTTATCAGCATTCCCCACTGTGCTGGCAGGAATTGCCTCAGAGAATAAGCATTTGATAAGAAGGCAACTTGTTTGCTTTTATAGCCAAGTTTTGCCTTACTCAACAGAGTTGATTTCCTGTGTCGTCCTTCTGGCAAAAAACAAGCCAGGAAGTGGAAAAAGAGATTCTGAATTTGGGAAAGATGGGCTAGATCTATACAATATTAAGGTATAGCACCAGCAAAGCAAACATCACTTCAATAGCACTATGATTTGCATTTTACCTGTGTCACTAAGACTCAGAAACAGCAAAGGGATTTGCACAACAGTTGGTTAATATGGTTTGTAAGTCTGCAGCTCAGTGGCTGAATTTGTAGAATTTATGTGATTTACACATTTTGATTTCTGGGTTTGCACACTATGCGAATGGTAAAACACAGCTGGCTAGCTTGTAGCGAGCTGTGTGAACACAGCTACCAAGTTGTGGGAACCAACCTATTAAGCTGATTCTCTGAAACATGATAATTGAAACCATGTGTTTGTGTTGCATAGTCAATGGCTTAGCCAACTAATTTTTATCTTGTCGGGCAAATTCGACCCATGTTGTTATTTTATGGCTTAAAATGTGTCTCAATTCCAGAAAGTTAATTACAGGTAAGTACATTATGTGAACACAACCAGCATATTTAATATGTCCTGCATCTCCCAAACATCGGATTTTTTTTCCCAAAGTAAAACATAAATTGAGCTTAACTTGAGTTCCTGAGATGTTGAAATTCAGCAACCAAGCATAGTCACGCAATCTGTGTTATGCACCACTTTTTTAAAGGTAATAATTCATAGAGGAGTCTACAGGAGCCAGGCAACAGCTTAGTTTACCTAATTTAATATGGCATATCTTTGCTTTTTATCAAGCAACTTCTCCACCCACTCCCCACCTTTCTCTCTCTCTCTCTCTTTAGGATACTCCTCTTCTCCTGCAACCAGGACAGCAAAAAAAAAAAAAAAAAAACCAGACAAGAAAGGACCACTCAACATGGCTGCGTGTGACCAAAGGCAGGTTTCGAGGATCACGAACCGCACAGGCCAAAACCCTGACCTGGCGTGAGGGGGAGGGGCGGGTCAGGGCAGGGCAGTAATTGGATCGGGTTAGGATGGGCGGGGCCCGCTCTCGCGGCGGCTGCCGTTGCATGCGCGTGGTGAGTGCTGGAATGCGCGGCGCCGTTCGCCTGCCTTCGCCATCGCCCTCCCCACCGCCCAGCAGATGAGGCTCCCCGACGGCCCTTGACTCCCTCCGGCCGCCCGAGGGGCTTCCCAGGCGAGCGCGAAGAAGGGGGAGGTGAGGAAATCCCCAGCCGGAGCTGGGAAGGCGAGGAGTGAGGTGGGGGGGGGGGCTGTTGCGCTGGCGGTAGAGGGACGCGGGAGCGAGCTTGTGGCGCTGTCCAGGGCTGATCTGGAGGAGGCTGTTAGTGCCGCTGCCGCTGCTGCGCATGGGACGGCGGCGGAGGGGGTGGAGTGAGCGGGTGGGGAAAGCCGAGCCGAGCAGGCGGGGAGGACAGGCGAGCTACGGGGCCTCTCAGGAAGGAAGCCCCTGGAGGAGCCCCAGAGGAAAGGTCTCCCTCTTGCCGGGGAGGCTTGCCACCCCGGCTCCCCCCCCCCCCCCCCTCACCACGGGCCGTTATTTCCTTGCTGCAGGAAGAAGAAGGGAAGGAAGTTTGGCGGGGAGGAGTCGCCTCCGCGCTGTCGTCTCCCGTGCTGAGAGTTGCCGAGGAGGCCGCAGCAGCAACAGCAGCCGCCCTGCTTGGAGCTGGACAGCGATTTCTCGCCGTCCCCGCTTTCGGGCCCCTTCGCCGTGAGTGGTAGGTTGAGGGTGGGGGGGTGACCTTGGGCTCTGCGTCCTGGACGGATGGAGAAGCCGAGAGGCGTTTTGGCACTGCCGCCGCCGCCGCCTCGGCCCCTCGGAGGTGTGAGTGGGCCTCGATCGTCTTCTCCCAGGCCACGCTTTCCCACCAATGCGGATCCATGCTCCGCTCCTTTCTCACCTTCCGGAGCGGTGGAGCCTCCTTGATCTCCTCGACCCACGCCCTCCACCTCGTATGTGATTGGGGGGGGGGGGGGTCGGGGGCGAAGAGTCGAGGAAGATTCTTGGTTAGGCGTGGAGTGGAGTGGATGGTTCTGGGGAATTTGTTTTGGGGTGGGGAAGCAACAAGGCAGGAGCTCCTGTCGCCAATTCCCCCATTTTCTTAGATCGGGAGCTGCTTCAGGAGGGAAGGAAAAGGGAAAAAATCCCCACCCGCTTTCGCTGCTGCCTTGGGGGAGGGCGGGCGAGAGAAACTTGGCCGAATCTTCTTCGTCTTCGGTGACTTTTCTGGGAGCCCACTAGAAAGTTATGGAGGAGCTGGAACTTTGGGAGGAGGGTTTAAAGCAAAAAAAAAAAAAAAAAAAAAGAGGAAAGGAAAAGTGGTAGATGATGCATCTATCGCGAGCCGTGGAGGCCTTGAGTTGGCTGAGTTTGAATCTCTGGTGCAGGCAAGAGTTTTGCAAAGAGAACTGTGCTTTGTGCTCCTACTTGGTATTTGAGAAAATGGCCGAATGCCTATTTCTGGAATGCAACAGCCGCCGCTGCCGGTGGTTGGCTGGGCTGGCAATATACATTCATTTAGTGAGGGGCTTTTTAAAGTGTAAACTTTTGGACGTTTATCTGTGGTCCTAATCTTGTGATTCGTTTATATATTTACAGGGCGGGGGGACAAAGATACTTGGTGGGGCTTCAAAATCAGTTCTATATAGAATCGGACTGAAGGCCCCAAAGATTGATGCTCTAATTAAAATATTCTTTCTGGCTTTTGAAAACTTTCAAATTGAAATATAGTTTGCTTTCTCTGCTAAGAAGCAATTTCAGATATAGATCTGCGAATTACTGATCTTTTTATGTTTAGACCAGAGCAAGCAAGCATATGTAAATTAAAATCACCCCATGCTGTTAGTTTAATTTCAAGACTGAATAGCCCACCCAGCAGGCTTAGGAGTGGAGTAACAAGAGTTCATGTATTTAATTAGAATCTTACCAAGTACATACTGGTTTAGATTTTTGAAAATAAATTGATTGAATATGATTATCAAATATTCTTATTGACGTGGATTCCTACATACTCTAGTAAGAGTATAATAATGTAGTCTGGAAGCATTAATTTTCAGTTATTTCGTAATGGCTGTGTTCATGTAACATAGTGCACAACAAAGTAATGTGACACATTTTAATCTAGTATTTTGTGCGAACTCTGCCTGAGTTGTTCGTTAATGGTTCAGTGAGTTGTCCAACCGCAGAAAATTAGATTAATTCCATAAAATGCTGTGCAAACATAGTAAGTGGCTATGAGGTCTTGTTTTTGTTTTAGCTTAGCCTGGCATGATATGCAGACAAGGCCATTATAGTTTGTGCAACAACTATAGTTAAAAATTCTGGTTTAACATGTGAACCCAGTCAATGTTTTAAAAAGTTACATAGGACCTTATTTCCAATTATATTGCTTGAAATCTAATTTCAGCCACAATAAATTGTGCATAATAAATACATTTTTACACCTTAATACAGATTTTCTCAAATTTGTCCATGTGAACTGATAATTGTATTAGGTTATTAATTACAGTGAGTAAAATACAGTTAACTTTGCCTGATAGAAGTTAATTTATGAACAGGCATAATTCAAGATAAGTAAAGAATCACAGTTAACAAATGGACATTCTCTTGAACATCCTCTTTAATTGGCTCTTCTCTATGACCTTTATTTAATTATGTTTTTGAATTATTTATTCAGTCTCTCCCTGTAGATGTTTTGTGTAATATATGAAGTATTCATATATCCTTGAAATGTAGATACATCTGTGCAGGAACATATATGCATTTAACTCAGGTGTCCTAGGTTTTTACTGTATTTAATGAAAATAGCCTTAATTTGCTTTAGATGTCATTGACAGCCATATTGTGTTTTTTTGTTATGTGCAAAAGAGGCCAGTGAGTATACTATGGTTTACTTCCAAATTTCATCTCAAAAGTATGGTTTGTTAATTTACCAATTATGACTTGGTTTAGTATTATATTGGAAGTGGCACGCATGTTTCCCAAGTCTTTATGAATTGTAATAAGCTTTGTAATAAGTTCTAGCCAAATTGCAAGGTATAAGAAAATAGTAACTGAAAACTTGACACAAGATTAGTCAAACAATACATTTACTTTACTTGTTTAAATGGGTCTTGTTTCTGGCTTGTTCAACCAATTGTGATTAAAGCAGTTTATTTGGTGCTGCAAATTAAGTCTGCTTTAAGGAGTTAACGAATTATTCTTTATCTTACAAGATAAAAGGAGTGACCAACTTTGTGTGATCCTATTTAATTAATTTTCTGAAAAAGATGATTTCAATACTGTATGGATTAGTTAGCTTGATTTTAAGATAAATTTAGTTAGATATATTGCCAATAACATTGCAATTTAATTAAATTGTCCTTACTATATTGCTGGAATTATTTTTTGCTTAGTAGAATTTAACTCTCTATAAAAATGAAATTTACTCAGATTTCTTTTCTTTAACAGAATTGTTGTTATGGCAATGCGAGTGTTGGGGCAATCTGGTGGCAGCAGCCTATTTTCTAGCAATACTAATCTTAGCATGGCACTGTCAAACGACATGTATGACTTTTCTGAACTTTCCAAAGCTGAACTGGCAGCACCCCAACTTATTATGCTGGCAAATGTGGCTCTGACAGGAGAAGTTAATGGTAACTGTTGTGATTATATGGTTGGTGAAGAGAGGCAAATGGCTGAACTGACAACGGTGGGTAACACCAATTTTTCAGACAGTGATGGAGAAGGAATAGACGATTCACAAAGAACAGAGAATGACTCTGAAGGAATAGAAGATATGGATATAGACCTTATTACTCCTGAGGTTCATAATGCAGAAACAACTGGACTATCAGACTCTACTGTTCCTCACTTTTGTAATCAAGAAAAAGTCTTTTCATTGGAAGCACCAGATGCTCAGGAGAGCATAGATGACAAATGTAAGGGTTTGAAGAACAAACCATTTCGTTGCAAGCCATGCCAGTATGAGGCGGAGTCTGAGAAAGAGTTTGTCCATCATATTCGGGTACACAGTGCCAAGAGATTCATTGTAGAAGAAAAAGCTGAGAAGCATGGCCAAGTTAAAGAAACTGACTCTAGCACTACAGAGGAGGTTGATTTTTCTAAGGGGCCTATAAGATGTGATCGCTGTGGCTATAACACTAACAGATATGATCATTATCTGGCTCACTTGAAGCACCACAACAAAGCAGGAGAAAATGAAAGAGTCTACAAATGCACTATCTGTACATATACAACAGTCAGTGAATATCATTGGAAAAAGCACCTGAGAAACCATTTTCCACGAAAAGTATATACATGCTCACAGTGCTCCTACTTTTCAGATCGGAAGAATAACTATGTGCAGCATATTAGAACTCATACAGGTATGTGTTGCACCTTACTTTTTGAAGTCTATTAATGAATTGTAATGAGCTTGTGACAAATTTGCTTATTTGTGCTTGTGCATTATAAGATAAATTTTAATGTAAAGGTTCAACATTTCATTATTTGAAATATGTGGTCAGTTATGAATATCATATGCTGATTCTTGCTGATATGCTGTGGTTAATGAATAAAAAATAAGCAATTGAATAGATTATATTTGCAATATTCATTCCATCAAACTAACAGCACTCCAGATCTGCTTTATAGATAGAACCCTCTGGAGCAGATTTGAAGGTGATGTATGGAAAAAGGGATATCTTCCATTGTGAGTGGAAGCAATTTCAATACCTAATGTAGGGAAAATAAAATTGTGCACCTACCAGGCATATTGTGTTCCTGCTGAAATCTCTATAATACATTTCAGGACTGGAACAGCTTTTCAATTTAATGCAGCATAACTATTCCAGAGCAGTCAATTTATATAATATTTATTGTTCGTACTCTGCAGTACATTCTTAATATAAAATGTTGTTATGGTTTCTAAATTAGAAGATATTTAGGATTCGACCAACTTAAGTAAAACATTTGCAATAGCTGTCAACTAAATGGGATGTTCTGAAAAATCAAAGTGATAGTCATGGCAGTGTGATTGAAACCTTGCTCCCTTTTGTATATGTGTTTTCACATTCTTGTACAAATAGGTGAAGCTTTGGTTGGATTGCTGCTATTGTCATCTTGACATTTTGGCCTACCCTAATGGATGCCAATGTTATAAATTTCCAGAAGTATTAAGATGGAAAAAGAATGATGGACATATTGAATTAAGCTTTAAGTTGATCCAGCAAATTATAATTGGTTTAGTTTTAGTTTTGTTAAGGTAAATTGCTTTGAAATAGGTCATTCTTTATTCCACTAATACTAGTAGCTTAGATACTAACATTTAAAATATTTCAAAAGGGAAAAACGTTTGGCATGTAGTTAAAAATCAGTATTTGTTGACCTTGCATATTTTCAGGTACTTTTATTTATACATATTAGGATGATTTTTAAAAATTAAAATTTATCTTTAAAAACTTAAAATTTAGTCAGTTTCCTTGCTCTCAATTGAGAACTCAAGATCACCAATGAACTTGAGTAATGGAGAATTCAGAACAAACGAAAGGAAACATTTCTACATGGCACATAGTGAAATAGTGCAATTTGCTGCTACAAGATATGATGATAAGTATTACTTTGGGCAGTTTTCATACTAGTTAATCCATGTAGGTGTGTTAATAACCCTATCACAAGATATAGAGAGCTTATGAGGATAGTACAAAGTGAAGAGCCCAATATTACATAACAGACAACATTCAAAGAGCTGTTGACACCATCTAGATATCTCATTGTCTTTTTTCGTTCTGCCTCTTTTTTCCTATTGCAACAAATAAATAGATCATTGTGGTTTTACAACTGTGATACAATACAAGTAGTCCTTGACTTACAACAGTTCATTTAGTGACTGTTCGAAGTTACAACGGCCCTGAAAAAAGTGACTTAATGATACTTTTTCACATTTATGACCGTTGCAGCATCCCCAGGGTCATGTGATCAAAATTCAGACACTTGACAACTGACTCGTATTTATGACGATAGTGTCCTCAGGTCATGTGATCACCTTTTGCGACCTTCTGACAAGCAAAGTCAATGGAGAAGCCAGATTCACTTAACAGTCATGTGACTAATTTAACAGCTGGAGTGATTCAATTAACAACTGTGGCAAGAAAATTCATAAAATGGGCAAAATTTACTTAGCAACGGTGTCAGGAACAGAAATTTTGGGCTCAATTGTGGTTGTAAATCGAGGACTACCTGTAATTATTACCCAGCAACTTAATTAAATATATAATCAGGCATGAAAAATTTGTAAATATAATCAACAACTGCCATTAGTCATGTTCAGAATCTTAAAAGGTAGCAAGCAAATTTATAAATTGGAGAAATCCTATAGTTAGTAGTAGTGATTTTAAAAATACATTCAGAAATCATTTCACCTTGGTATTGGTACCAGAAAAGTAAAAAATAGGGTTTTTTTCTCTATAAATTTTGAATTTTGTTTACTAGGTTAACTTAGTAAACAATAGCTTTTATTTGCTAATTTTGAAGCTCATTTAAAGGAAATATTGAATAATAGTGTTATTATGAAAACTCTTGTTGATTATAAGTATAAACTCAGATGAGATTATAAGGCAAAGTATGCTTGAAATAGACAAGGATAGTGCTTCATATTTATATATTGGAAATTCCAAGAAAAAATGTTGGTATTCAAGAGCAAGCTATATAATTAGTGTTATGATGCAGTTTCAGAATGAATTTTTAAGTACAGGTAGTCCTTGACTTACAACAGTTCATTTAGTGACTATTTGAAGTTACAACAGCAATGAAAAAAGTGATTTATGACCATTTTTCACACTTATGACAGTTGCAGCATCCCCATGGTCAGGTGATTAAAATTCAGGTGCTTGGTAACTGGCTCTTATTTATGAGGGTTGCAGTGTCCTGGAGTCATGTGATCCTTTTGGGACCTTCTGACAAGCAAAGTCAAAGGGGAAGCTAGATTCCCTTAACAACCGTGTTATTAGTAAGTGCAGTGATTCACTTAAGTGTGGCAAGAAAGGTCGTAAAATGGGACAAAACTGACTTAACTAATTTCTCACTCAGCAACAGGGCTTATCTTGGGCTCAGTTGTGGTCATAAATCAAGGACTACCTGTATCTGTTGGGCATTTTGTAGGGCTATTTTATTTAATGCTACAGAGTAAACCAGTAGGTAAAGTACATCTGAAGTATATTAGAAGAAGTATGGGGAAATAATGAAATTATAATCTTCTTCAGAAATGAACTTTGAAGGTAATGTGTGATTTAAATTATTGATAACTTAAATTATTTAAACATTTTAAATAATGCAAGTTTTCGAGAGATCTTCCCTCAATTTGCTTATTCTTTTATTTCATATCAAAACTAGTCACATTTAGTCCCAAGCATATTCTTTACCTCCTTTGATATAATTTCTCTCTGTCTCCCTCTTTCCTCTGTGTGTGTTATGTATACACATATATACACAATGATATATAGATAATAATATAACACATATATACATAATGATATAAATTAGATTTATACATTTAGCTTGATTATACATTTAATTGTAGCTGAAATATAACCTATCATCTTTAACTCAATTACTTTTCATTCTTCACTGGTTTTATGATTGTATTTGTTCATTGAAGAAAAATATGGTTGCTTTATCATTTGAGGTAAATAGGATATGTTCAGTATACAAAGTCATGAAAATATTATTTCTTATGAGTCACTCTATAACTCAAATCTTATGAGCCATCCACTCCCAGTTTCTATCAAGTCCTCTGGTATTCCTCTCACTTGAAATAGAGTTTAGAAGAAATAAGAAACTGGGAAAGTGTCCTGTTCTTTTTTATTGGGAAGTAAGAGTTTTGTTTGATATAGGAACTTATGATCCTAGAACAATCCCTGTTTTCCCCAGTTTTAAAGCAGCAGGATAGGGCAATCTACCAATTGTACAGTGATTCTCACGTCTCTGTCATTCTAAAGTTAGGAAAGGAGGGGTGATGATTGCTAGTTAGTCATGTGATGGCTGTGAAAACTAATGTGTAGGTGGGAGGAAGGGCAGTTGGAAGCTTCTGGAGGAGAGCATTTTCTAACAGCGCTGAAGCACGCATGCTTAGCTGAGTTTTCCTGTTGCAAAAAATATTTATTTTGTATTCCTGGGTAGCAGCTGCATTTCCAAAGCAAGAGAGTTACTTTTTAGGTGAAATATGGCAGCTTGTGATAGGATCATTTATGTTTGCAGTATTTGTCAGCTATGCTGGACTCTGGGAAAATAATTATGACCAAGTACAGTAGTTTAATTTTCTATGACAGCAGATTTTATACTTGATTTAATGCTCTGTTTTCACAGGCGAGCGTCCCTATCGATGTTCTATGTGTCCTTATTCAAGTTCTCAGAAGACTCATTTAACGAGACATATGCGTACTCATTCAGGTTGGTAAAAAGGCAGTTCAAAAGAATTAAGATGGTATTTTAGTTACATGCAAGGTTGCAGGCAGCATTTCAGAGTTTTCCATATTAAACTGTTAAGTGCTGAAAGCTAGCAATGCAGGGCTCCATGAGCCAAGAAAAAAGCAAAAACAAAAAGTAGTCTGTTATTTTGCGGTGCTAATTTCTGTTAAGTATTACATATGTTTGTTGATGTTCAGACTTTAAGCCTTCTTAGGAAGATAAATGTTAATTCTTGGTTAGATGTAAAATTCAGTCTGCTTTATTCTTATTTTCTGAACTCCTATAGAAAGTTATATTCACTATTTTGGGATCTATTCATTTTTTTATATTTTATGCATCAGAACACATAAAGTGTTTTCTAAAATGGGGGAGTGATAGACATATTTTGTGCCTGCATCTGTTTCTGAGTCTTCCTCTTCTTGAAGATGCTTTCCTATATTTTCAAACTCTTTTTGGGGGGAATTTTTATGCTGTTTTATTTTTAAAAATGTGCTTGTTAAAAATGCTTATTTTGTTTTACTTTAATCGGTTAAAGTAAGGGCTAGCAACTTGTCAGGTCTGGTCCTTCCAAAACTTAAAGTCTTAAAGGCTTGCCAAAGCTTGTGAATTTTTAGTGATTTTTGAAAATAATTCTGTTTTAATTCAGTTCGGGTTTTGGGAAGCTGTGGTTATCATGTGGATTGTGGGAAGGTCTGACATTTGAAGGTATACCATGTTGCTGACCTGATCTAAAATTACACATTGCAGTATTATATAACATATTATATATGAATTGATTACACTGTAAAAATAATGCCTTATTGAAAAGGTCTTCTGAAAAAAAAAACTATTATAGACACAGTATAAAAGTAACAGTTGCTGATGCAGCAGCAGCAGCTTCTGTAGCCTGGCCCTTAGATTCTTTGCTGATCCACATAGCCTTTGTTTTTGGTGTTACTGGCTCTTTAGCAGCTGCAATTTGCTTTTTAGAGTAGGAGCACAATCCATTATGGGGAAATAGAGATGTTGTAATCATCATCTCTTAGCTGTGCTGTTCCAGAACTGAGTGAATGGTATATATATCATGCTATCAGTGATATGTGTAGTAGTAGTGCAGTAAGGCTTTAAGCCCCTTTTTCCGATTTGGCACTGTAGAAGAGAGTTGGTGATTTCTGCTACCTCTCACTATCAGGTTCCCTAAATTCAGTGTAATCTACAACTCACTAGGTAATATTGCAACCCTGTTTTATCATTGCTTTCGTGCATATCTTCTGAAGCTCAAGATTAAATGCAAAGAATGCTCATGAGTCTGTATCAGTGAAGCCCTGAGTAGAGCTTGCTTAGTCAAGCACTAGTTTTAGGGATCAGGAAGGAAACCAATTTGAAGACTGTGAGAAATATTTTTAAACTCTTATTGCCTAATCTACCAGATTTGAACTTTGATGTTGTGTTTGTACTTGTATGTGTTTTCCTTTGGGCTGTGTCACTGAGCTAAACATACAGCAGTATTGATAGTTGAAATCTATGCCCAAAGTTAGGGCCATTGTAACACTTCTACAGCCATGTGATGAAAATTCAGGCACTTGGCAGCCTGTCCATACTTATGACTGCAGAAGTGCTTCAACTCCCCCCCCCCCAATACTCTTTTAGCCCCCTACATTCTGTGGCTCCCACTGCCCAGCTAACTTTTGCCATTTTCTTGCTTCTGCTGCTGAGCAAACACGGCCAGGCTGGCTGAACATGGCCAGGCTGGCCTTTGTGAGGCAGCTGCTGACTGCACCAGGCCTTCTAGAGGCCATGTGTGGCCTTCTCCAAATCATGTGTAGCCTTGTGAGGTTTTGAACCCTTCCAAAGCCTTGCGGGAAGGCCATACGTGAGCTGGGAAGGCTGCATGCTATTTGGAGAATAGTGCAAGTGGCCTTGGAAGAAGGCCTACCACGGCCAGCAGCAAACAACCAGGCTGGACATGCCTTGTCAGCAACAGGACAAAGAAGACAGTGAAGATCAGTTGACATGGTGGAATACAGGGCAGCAAAGGTCTTCTTGGGGGTGGGGGGACGACAGCTGCTTTGCTCTGCCCTGTTGGAGTTTCCTGGGCATTGGATGTTTCCTGGGTGTTTAGTGAGTCCTGAATACTGGCTGTTTTGCACTCCACTGTGGACACGTCCTGGGCATTTGGCACTTCCCAGGATGTAGTGCCTTTACACACTACTGGGCCAGGCTGGGGTGACTGAGGCTTCCAGGGGTGGCTGTGGCTTCTTTCCCTGGCTTCCTTGTACTCGCACTAAACACCCTCCCAGAGTTGCATATGGTCTGTCTTGGGCCTCCCAGGGCTTCCTCTAATCCCTGGAGCCTCCCCCCCATCTACCTGGGGCTCCCACTAAACAACCAGTGATTCTCATTTAATGATGGCATGTGACATCTCATTTTATGACCTCTTCACTTCCAGTCCAGTTGTGGTCGTAGGTTGAAGACTATCTGTATGGACTTCTACTTGTAGCAGTTTATTGTAAACATTCCTTATTGTTCCTCCAATTTGCTTTGTTCAAATGTGTTATTGTTTATTTGGGAGAATAGCACCAGAAGAGTGATATAAGCATGCTTGAAGGAAACTGCATTTGCATAAATACAAAACAAAAACAAACCCACAAACCATTTACCCTATTCAGTTTGCTCAGCTACATAATTTTGCAAACATTTTGAAACAATATGAAAGTTAAATTGCAGTTTATTCATCATTTTTGCTCAGAATATTAAAGTAATATACACTGATTTCCTAATGGTTGGATTTATAGTCTAAATATTACAATATTATGCTGCCAGGGGTGGGTTGGGGGAACTGTTATTCCTTCATGAGAGTATATTTTCTTTTGGGGTATGTACAATAATTGTGTAAGATAATTATTCATCTATAATTTCCATTTTTCTACATTGCTTTCAATGGACCAGTTTGGTTTGGATTCCAAATGCTAATAATACTGTAGAGTGATCTTCTGGTATGTATATAACATAGATGGAATGTCTAATGATTTCTTGCATGGTTGTTTTCTTTCTTGTATTTTGTTGCTTTTTGTGAACACGTTAAGTGGAAAATCAAATTATTCTTAAATGCAAGAAGTTCAATAGCATGATGAACTGTATAAATCTGTAGCTGTACATAATTTGTGTTTTGTAATGTAATGGTTAGTAATTGCTTCTTCCTTGCTTTAGGTGAGAAGCCATTCAAATGTGAACAGTGCAGCTATGTGGCATCAAACCAGCATGAAGTGACTCGACATGCAAGGCAGGTTCATGATGGGCCGAAACCATTGGCTTGTCCTCACTGTGATTACAAAACAGCTGACAGAAGCAATTTCAAGAAGCATGTTGAACTCCATGTCAGCCCTCGTCAGTTCCTTTGCCCAGTTTGTGAATATGCTGCATCCAAGAAATGTAACTTGCAGTATCACATCAAATCCAGGCACCCGGACTGCTGTGATATCACAATGGATGTCTCAAAAGTAAGATTAAGAACTAAAAAGAATGAGGTTAACACTTCAGAGAATATTAACACTGAGAATAAACTAGAACAGGAACAAACAAAGAAAGAGTTGACTGAAAAGAAAAATGAGAGAGCTGTAAAGGAAGAGAAGAAAGAGAGTTTGTCAAAAGATAAGAAACCAAGTAGTAATGTGAGTGTTGGCCAGATTACAACAAGAAGCCGCAAAATAGTTGGTGAAAGAAAGGAAGAAAATGTGAAATTTGAAAAAACTAATAAAACTAAGAAGGCAAAAAGAAAAGCAGAGAATAGCTCTATTTCATTGACAAAAGATTTATCAACAGATATTGATGTAATAGTCAGAAAGAAAAAGAAAACTGAAAAACTATCACCTAAGAGTCAGGATGAAAGCAAATTGGAGGTGACCAAGAAGTCAAATTCTTGTCTTAAGAAAAACAAAAAAAAGAAATATTTGAAGAATAAAACTGCTAAGAACAATAACAATTCTGATAGCAAAAAGATTGCAGATGAAGCTTCTGTTCATAAAGAATGTTTTCTTATTCATGAAAGACAAAGGAAGACATCTGATATTTCCTCCAGTGAACAGGAACCTGTGCTTCCCATTGATGGAGGGAATCAACGTGCATCTGAAAATAACATACATCAAGAGCTACATGAACAGCAGGTAGACACAAATATTCCAGCAGAGATGAAAAACCAAGAAATATTTACAGGGCAAGAGGAGATTGCAAAAGATGTTTCAGAGAATAACACTGAAACAGGACTGGCAGTTATGCCTGGGACCAGCTCTCTGGATTCAAATCCCACCATGGCAAAAGAAGCAAAGGACATTTTACCAGACTTATGCCAAGATACTCAGATGACAGAAACCTGTGAGATGGAAAGTGTGACTGATCCAGATTTAGTACAAGAAATACGGTCAGTGCAAACATGTGACAAAGAGATAATGAATAAAGAACGTCAAGAAGATGTTTGTTCTACAAAACAATTACAAGCTGAAGACCCAGCAGGAGCTCAACCTTGCCAAAATCCAGAAAAACCTGAACACAATACGGGAGCAAATTTGGCTTCATCATCACCAAGTGGCACAATGGTGAATGAAAATCAGGATGTCGAAGAGGATGAAGGTATCCATAGTCATGATGGCAGCGATATAAGTGACAACATATCAGAAGGCAGTGATGATTCTGGATTAAATGGTGCTCGGACGGCCCAAGAAAAAACAGGTCAGAAATCATCCCAAGAAGTAGCAGAGGCTAAGCCTACAAAGGAGAACTATGTGTGTATATTTTGTGACCGGTCATTTAAAAAAAAGGGTGAATACAGTAAGCATCTGAATCGACATTTGGTAAATGTATACTATCTTGAGAAGGCAACAAAAGAGCAAGATTAACCAAACACAGTTTAATGACAATTTATTCTTTTTTTGTAAAATCTTCTAGAGCTTAGGTACGGTTCTTGTAGAATCTTTGCTTAAGCTCAGTTTGCTTTTACTTTTAAGTTGTTGTTATTTCCCTCAACCTTTGAAAAAAAGTTGAACTAATTAACTATTTGTTTCTCTTTGATTAGAGAAGCCAAATGGGATATGAAATGTTGTGGCTTACAAAGCTGACAAAAGTCCTTGAGATACAGTCTTTGAATCACTTGCATGTTTCTGTTGACTTGTAACAGATATATATGTACAACTTCATAGGTTTAGGAATGGACAGCCCAGGGCAACATTCATGAGAATTGCTCCTGTACAAGCTCTTTAGGAATGAGCTGAGAATGCTTAGAAGTATGCAAAACCACTGTCATGTTCTTGCAGAGGTCTGTTTATTTCCATAGAACTTGAATTGTAGGTGGTACCAGTTGATTAAGTCCCAAGTCTGTGCCTGTCCATTTAACAAATTGCAAGGAGAAAGTTTAACCTGAAAAAGTCTCGGATATATTCTGTTCCTCTCTTTCTCTTAATAATTAGAGAAAGTAAAATATCATTCAGAGTTTACTCTGTGTTATATTTCTGATCACCTAGTCTAGAACTCCTTTTTGAGTCCCCATTTATGCACGCTTGCCAGAGTATGGAATTATTTTACTACATGGATAAGAACAATTGTTTGAATACATCAGATATGTTCAAGTGTGCTCATGTTTCTGATTATCAGAGTACTTGCTAGTCCCCAAGTGGGGATGTTCTAGATATAGATTGTGTGGTCAGGGAAGCACCAATTTTAATATATTAACAGCTTATTCCATGCAGAACCTCTTCCTTGAAAAGGTAAGCATGAATTTTGGATATAAAATCCTGAGGCTGCTTATCCATGGTTAATAACTCCTTGAAAATTTGCCAAGTACACAGGCCATCTTTGCTAACAAAGTTGTTATATAAATGGAATCTTAGAAATAAAAAAATATATAACTTTGATGCTCCTAGTAGAATCTGTTTTGGTTCTTGTTTATCTTAATGTGTTAGTGGGTGAGTGCTTAAAAAACTCAGCTGTACAAAAAACACAATAGCTTATTTTGTAAAAAGAGCACTTTTGGGAAAAAAATGAGGTTCACTAGCGGTAAAAAAAATTCATGAACGTATTTTTAATTTGCATATACATTTCAGGTCCCCCAATCATGATCAGCAAGCCAAAATCTTGAAGTTCTTTCCATCTATTGATTGGTGAATCCATAATTTGGTAAATACTTCTTTAAAACAAGGTCATTTCCTTTTGTGCTTTAAGATGAGAAAAATGTTGCACATAATTGTTTTATCTTTACCTATGCAGTTTAAGTCTTTAGGAGTTTAGTATTTTTGTTGTATATGTACATTTTATATATGCATGTTTAGTTTTGTTAAATCAGTTTCTTCCCTTAATGTTGACACTTTCAGATTTGTTGCTTATCATGGCCAGTATTGTCTGCTTCTTTTGGCTATAACTTTCTGATTCTATGTTAGTTGATAATCTATAAAATTGCTTTAATACTTTTAATTATGTCATTTTGGACAAATATTTCTGTACATTTCTGAATTAACTGTTAAGAGTTGCACAAATAAGTCACATGTTCCTACCATATTAGCTTCAATAGAATTGTGCATGATGTCTTTAATAGGGGATGCTCTCTAATAAAATTTCGGAACTTATCCTTCTCTTAAGAAAGCTATTTAAACTTAAATCCATATATAAGTTTCCATTTAGAAGAGCTTTCTTCATTAGAAAAATTATGGATCCAGCCCATTGTTATTTGTATATATTCTGTTTTAATAATATTTATGCTTTTTGCATTATAAATATTTTTGCCATGCCCCTGCTGGGGAAAAATTAAAATAAATATAAAATACATTGGGATTTGTCTGTCACCCATTTCTTTTAGAGGGGCTTATGTGAGAACTTTCTTGATGAACTTAAAAGTATTAATAGAGGTACTTATTTGGTTTTAAGACATTGCTAGCATTATAAGTAAAATATCCACTGCATTACATAATTAATTAAAACAAAAATGAATAGCTTGGACCATAGCTCATATTACATTATGTTTTTTCCCAATGTGCATTTATTTCAGTGAGTGTTAATTACATTTTGTTAGGTGAAATTGCCTTGATAGAATGAAATTGCTCATTTCAAAGTTCATAAAATCCTGATAAGCAACAAACCTTGAAAATGTCAGTTGTAAAAATTTCCATTTTCATTAAATCAAGTTCTAAGCATCCTGATCCTTTTTATAATTCACATAAAGAGAAATTGAAATGATCAGACATCTGAAGAATAAATGCTCAGGCACAGGGAGAGAAGCACAACTTTATTTTTAAAGACTTTATTAATTGGTAACATTTGCTTGAACTTTCTGAAAACACAATGAAAAGCTACAGATAACAAAACAGCATGTAATCTTTCATTTTTTGTTCATTTTCAAATAATTTTTGTCTTTGTAAATTTATAGGTGTAAGTGTATTTTCCAATGCAGCAAATTAGCAGATATGAAAACTGCTGAAAAGCCCCATTGTTGTACTTTTGAATTGTGTTGACTCATGTCTTATTGTGTGTGCATGAGAATCTCTTGATTATATCTCCAGATGGCTCTCAAGAGACTTTTATTTGCTGCTTCAGAAATATTGAAACAAACTGTAATATTTAATTTTTCCCCTTGAAGAAAGCTGATCTTGCATTATAGTTTGGATTATATTTAATTTTTCTGTATTGCCTTCTCTTTTCTCTTGGAAATGTTTATAGCTGTTTCAACATAATTAGACTGAATTGAGAAACCTAACACTTTTGTGGAGGTGTGGATGGCAGATTTGCAATAGAGGCCAAAGATCTGAGGGAGAAAAACCCTTTAGGACAAAACAAATTGTGTAGTATTAGTTATTTGTGTATGGAAAACTATGTCAAAACTTACTTCGCTGTGACAATCATTGTCAACTGAGAATCAAGTTGCAATTATATTTATGTTGATCCATTAAACATTGCGGAAATGTCTTCCTAACCAGTTAGCTAAAGTAGCATTATTCACAATTCTGTTGACGGATGTAAAATATTGTTTTATATGAGGGTTGGACAGAGACTGGAAACTCCATTACTCTGTGGGCTTATTTTTAATGTCTTCCTATTTTAAGAGAGATGCTTCCATTTTGTAAGAGCCTTTGCGGCCTTGGTCTACATTTCTTGCAATTTTTTAAAAACCAAGTTGGTTGGAGAAAAAAAAGGCAGATATGTAGTAATAGTGTTAATCACATCAGATAACTTGATGTATTAAAATGATATATGACTTGAAATAGGTACTATAAAATTATTAGAGTTAAAGGTTTCACAGTAGAAGGGATTAGAAAATAGTGCCTGTATTCCTGAACTTGAGAATGCAAAGGAATGAAGTGTTAAAAGAACAAATATGCCAGTGATATTATGATGTGTCCTGAGATTTATTGGCTTTATAACTATCATAAATCCCAATATTACCAGTTGTCTGTTTAGAAGAAGACAGAACTACATGTTTTAAAGTATGCTAGTAAACCATGGAATGTCACTCCTATCTTCATGTTAGATGTAGCTAATGGATGAATAAATTAGGGTTAAAAGTATACATAACATAATCTATGTTTGATTAAGGTAGTTGTTTCTTAAATTGAACGTTAAAATTATAAGAATTTGGATATTTTTCCAGCTTCTTACTAAAAAGCTTCTTTTAGCAGCAGTACTTATTTCAACATCTCAACTTGACAAATACTTTACTAGTATGTCATGTTGAGCACTATAGTTAGTAGCACTGTTAATATTTGTGGAAACAAATACTTGAACTAAATTCTACAAATAAATTAAAGGACAATTAGGAGCTTGCAATACAACTGAAGATTGCTGCTATCTGGAGCTTGATTTATACATAAGGCAGGAGTGTCAACCCTGTTTAGTCTGAGGACTGCAGTTCATATCCACAGCCAGCTGGAGGAAGAAGGATGCTTTCCAATGATTCATAGGTGTCACTGGAATCAACATTATTTTTCAACCCATTTAAAGCCTTTTGGAGGAGATCTAAGAGAGAATGGGAGCAGGAGGCATCACAGTGGTAAATTGCTCCAGTTTTCACTCTTATTTCCCCTAGTGGTTTAAAAACTTTCTGCCATATTATGGCTGTGTGATTTGAGGCTGTTTTGGCCTGTTTTATTTTTTAAAAAATGAATAATTTGCTTTGCTGAGGCCTATTGTTATTCTAACTTTGGGGGGGATACAAATTTTAAAAATTGCACAACTGAAAATTTGGCCATTCTCAACTGAATTTCAGTGGTGTAATCTCAGGGTGCTGAAGGGCCCCGTGACCTAGAACTTTCAAATCTTGTTATAGACAAACTGACAGGTCAGTTTATGCACAGCATTAATAATTTCAGTATATAATACGTTTTGCTGATGAGTTGTAAACAGAAGTTCATTTAAATTTATTGAATCTTCACTATGTAGCTAACATGCTGAGGTACAGTATTGATATCCAAATAGGTTCAGGAATTGTTTCAATCAATATATAATTTTCCACCTCTAAATTTCAAATCACACTAGCTAAATAATTCTTTTGTAACTGGCACTGAAATGTTTTATGTTTGGTTGCACCGTGTTTGATGCTTTTAACAGTGCAATACTTGTATTATTCTCTCAATTTAAACCAAAGGTAATTTGTTTGTGCTTGCTATCTACTGTAGTGCATGAAGTGCTTTTATACATTTGTAATAGATGTAAAATCAGAACAGATCACATGTCCTGGGTTTTTTATTTACCTAAACTATGTACGAGTCTTTGTTCAAATTATAAAGTGTTAAACTAAATTGCATATTAACCCTTGAGTGTATTTTCCCAAGCATAGTTATAAGGCAATAAACTTTATTAAGGAATATGCATAGTGATCATTTGTCATTTATTCATTCATGTGTTACAAATGCCTATTATGTATGAATTCATGGTATGAAGACCTTCATTGGCTAGTGAATGATAAGGATATATTATACCAAAGATCGTATATACAAAGAGGTACCATATATACCAAAATGGAAGAAAATCAGAGTAGTTGCAGATTGGCCAAGTCAATCACAATTGTTCATTAAGAATACACATTTAAATGGGTAATGGATCCTTGACCTGCAATACACCAGATTGCAATACACTTGATGTAGAACAGGATGGCTGTTAAATAACCTTTTGGCACTTAGGGTTACACTTAATTTATTGGGGAGGAACAGAGGTTGTATGGCAAAACCTATGCTGGGTGGATGATAATTAACAAGAGGCCACTGCAGTATTTTGCACTTAGGTGAGTCAGAATTTCTTCGTTATTTTTCTGGTTTGGAGGGAGCAAAGTTTTACTTTTATTAAAATAATGGAGACAGGTAAGCCTTATCTTTACATTGTCATGTTTATCCTTTTTCAAAGATTTTACGATTTTATATGACCTATTCTGTTATAAATTATATAATTAACACACATGCTTAGATTGGTAGCTTGTTGAGTTTTTCGTAATCATAATAGCCATTCAATATTATGAAGGTAACAAACAAAGGAACTTAGAACCTGTACCCCAGGTTATGGCTATTGCACTTCCTTTCAATCATAGGATTGTGATTTGGGTGCTTATGAGGCATATGTGTTTGTCTCTGTGCAGGGGCTGAAACTCCTGCTTGGATTTCAGCAAGGAGGATTTTCAGCTCCTGAGTGGAGAGACACTCATGCATAGCCTGTGCTGGGCCTCCCAGAGTCTTTCCCACCCCACACTTCTTATCTGGGACTCCATCTGCTTAACCACCTGAGTGAACTGGGAGTTCAGAAATTGTGGTTGTTGAACAAAGCGGTCACTTTGCTCAGTGACAGATTCCAGTCCCAATTGTGGTAGTTAAGCAAGGTCTACTTGTTCTAATAAATGCTATTGCTTGTTTACATCTTAGTTCTCTAAAATAATATCAGAAGAGAAAACATTAATAGTATCAGAGGCGTTTCAGAAACAAAATTATAGAATGAAATCCAGTAATCTTTGTTCCATAGAACCTAAGAGAGAGAGAATTTTCCTCTCCATAGCTCTTGCTATTCACTTAGTATATTCTCCAAAAGGCTAAAGAACTCCCAAGAATAGCCTGATGGGAGAGGAGCTCAGGAAAAGAATGGCAGCAAGATAGATTTCTCTGTGTGAAAAATAATAAATAAATAAAAATTGTAGCTTTTAAAAGGGGAAATTAAAAATTAAGGGATATTGAAGTAACAAAATACCAATAGATGAAAATAACATTTTAAAGTAACCTATGTACAATACTAAGTTTATTCTGGAGACATATTCAGTTGGATCTTCCTTATTCATGTCCAATATATATCTATAGGATTGCAGCCTTACTGATCAGATTCTTAGGCAAAGGTAGCATGTAATAAACTTCTAGTGCTTTGAACTCAACTCCTGTTGCTGCTTGCACCTGACGAGAGATGACTGGCCCAAAGTCACCTAACTGGCTTTCATGCCTACGGCAGAATTTGAACTCATGGCCTCCTATCTAGTCTGGTACCTTAATCATTAGACCAAACTGCTCTCTACTATTCAAATTTAAGTGGAAGGATGCAACAATTTTGAAGCAGGAGATAATTCTGCAACTGAAATGCTGTATCATGAAGGCAATAAATAGCACTGCTGGGGAAATGCCTAGTTTGCAGCAAGCAGAATAGAATATATTCTTAAGAGTCCGCTCAAGATTGCAACATTAGGGAGAATACAATTAGTGATTGCTAAACAGTAATAATTGCTAATACAAGTAGTCCTGGGTGGGTTGCCCCAGGTTCACACTGGTTCTATAGAACCGGTAAAACCCGTCGGGAGGTTCCGCCTGCCGAACCAGACGTCATCGCGAGCACGCGTGTGCAGCCCCATTGCGAACCGGTAGTAAAGGTAAGTAGAACCCACCCCTGAAATAGTCTTCAATTTACAGTAGTTCATTTAGTGACCAAAGTTACAATGGCTCTGAAAAGTGACATGACTTTTTCATAGTTATGGTTGTTGTGAAATCTTGGAACTGCTGCAAAGGCTGTTATAGGCTGGAGATAAGTGGTTTTTTATATCTCCATTGAGGGAGGACTAAATTAAATTGGCAGATTACCAGAACAACCAGTTTAATGCTTCTTGTTATATATCTTTGAAATCTTGTGTGTTGTAATCCTTCTCTTTCACACTAGCTCTTCAGCAGCCATTGTATGGGTACATTCTCTTTACTCCTGCTCTAAGAATTTCTTGCTAGTAATGGAATCCGGTATATTTTCATATCCAGTGCTATCGTTCAAAGCGACTTTCTCCTGAGACACCTTGATTTCTATGAATTGATACATTATGTAAATGTATTGCATTTGCTCATCTTGTATAATTTCATTTTAAATTTTTAAATTTTTAGTCTTATCCTTCTATTCAAAATTATGTATAGTGAAAAAATCATTATTTGGTTCTGAAGGACTGTTTCTTTGTAGTGTTCTTCAGCAATTGTTATGTTTTCTAAGATTGCCTTTGGGATTTGATTATGTGCCATTAAGTTTTTGTCAGCACTTAGCAATTACATTCTTTCGATCTGGTCTTCTAAGCATATACTCATCACTGCGTACATTCATCTTGCTGCTAGTTGTCCTCTTCTGTATCCTTCCAGCTTTCCCAGCATATATATATGATGTATATGTATATATTTATTGGTTCGATTTATATGCCACCCTTCTCCGGAGACTCAGGGTGGCTTACAATGCGTTAAGCAATGGCCTTCATACTTTTGTATATACCTGCTTAGTAGGGCTTTCGCCCCCCCCAGCAGTGTTCTTTTTTATACAAAGTCAGCTTATTGCCCCCATAATCCGGGTCCTCATTTTACCTACCTCAAAAGGATGGAAGGCTGAGTCAACCTTGTGCCTGGTGAGATTTGAACTTGCAGTAATTGCAGGCAGCTGGTGCTATTTAACAGCACTTTAGTCTGCTGTGCCACCAAGGCTCTTGTATATTCTCAGGAATCTTCTCCACACCAAAGTTCAAAAGTGTCAAGGGTCTTCCTATCCTGTTTCACCAAAATTAATCTTTTGCCTCCGTAGAGTGTCACAAAGAATACCACTGCTTGCATTATTCTGATCTTTGTGGGCATCCCAGTACCTGAATAAGGATTTCTTATAGATTTTCAAACATGTTTTCCAAGCCTTAAGGAATCGATGATCCCGTTAGAAATAGGTCTTGTCATTAAGCAAATCTGAACTAGGTTCTTGTGCAGTCACATTATGAATGTTAAAGTTCAGCTGGTGGTTTTAGAACTCTCCTTAAATTAAAGGTATGCAGCACAATTTCTGTCTTATCAGGCAGCACACATCTCTGTAATCGGCAGTAAAGCTGTTGTGTTTAGTTTGATTAAATTCACATATTGTATGAACAATAACAGTGTAGCCTGTTTTCTGATGATCCTACGTACTTAAATGTTATAGTTTGATCATAGGCACAGGCTAGAAAGCGGGAGACTCTGTGTTCAAGTCCTGCCTCAGCCATAAAAACCAGCTGGGTGACTTTGGGCCAGTAACCCTGTCTCAGCCCAACCCACCTTACAGGATTATTTATTGTGTAGGCCTGTAGGGAGAATAGAAGGAGGAAAGTGTTGGATATGTTCTCTGCCTTTAGTTATTTATTTATTTGTATAAATAATACAGGCGGAATTAAAAAATTAAAAATGGTTACAATTATGAATAGTTGAACACTGCTCATATTTCCATTTCATAAACATCCCTTATCTTCTCCCTGCATAATTTTCATTGGCATGTTAAAGACTGTCTCAGCAATAAGATCAATGTCTGGGCTCAGGTTTGCCACATCGTTCCCAACAGCCCAAGATAATTTTTTTTATCATTATTATAGGAGAAATTATTATATTCTCCACATTTTCTAGCAGTAATTTATTAGCACAGGAAAAGAGGAACTATAATTTGAGCCTACCTTGTCATTTTGTCACAGTCACAATCACTAGTGAAAGTAAAACTTTGCTTCTTATCCTCCCCATTCATATATTCCCGATCGATGAAGTATTGATATTTAAATAGCTCCTACGTGTTCCTGTACTGGTGAATCCAATAGCAGTAGTCTTGTTCTCTTTTCATAGATTGTGTTACACCTCAGTTATTTGGCCAGTCTGAACCAAAACTGTTTATTTACACAGCCTGTTTTCTGAATCACTGCCCTGACATAGAAGAGAACTTTGGGTCTGACTTAAATATACATTCAGGATTCACTGGTCTCATAAAACAGGCTGTAAGAGATCTGTATTAATCTAGTCTATGTACTCCCTGGTGTAAGGCATGTTTCCCTTTTCTACTATAATATCTAACAGTGTGTGAAGAGAATCACATTTGGGAAAAATAAGGTTTGGGATTATGTTTAGAATTATTTAGTTGTCCTACTAGTTAACATGTTTTACTAACTCCTAGCCAACTTCAGGTGGTGGTGGTGGTGGTGGTGGTGGTGGTGGGTGGCTAAGACATCAAGCCAGAAACTAGAAAACTCACTTCTTTAGTACTCTCACCTTAGGCACAACTGCAACTAAGGGATTTTGGGCCAACCTCTCTCTCGGTTCTGGGAAGGACACAAATGGCCAACCACTTCTGAAAATTTTGTCAGAACTGCAGGGACTTGTTCAGGCAGTCCCCAGGATTCAACACTGACTTAAGGAACAAATGAAAAACAGTATAGCATGTTAAGAATGGGTTGCAATTTATTCATTTAAGATAAATGTAAATTTAGTATAATTTTGTCACTATCAGAAGCTGGTTGGATAGACTAGTGTGGTTACATCACATCTCCAAATACTATGGATGGGCATTTGGAAACCATAAATGGTTAAAAGAATTGAAAGTGTTAGGTAAGTATCTTGCTTATACCAAATGTTTAGTGAGAAAGCTGTATAACAGCTATGTGTAATAATTTCCCTATCTTTCAAGTATCATATTGAAGACTTCAATGACAAAATGTTTTTAACATCTAGGCAATAGTGAAAAAAAAGATGGAAAAGAAATTGGGTTTGGTTTTTCTCCCAATTCTCTTTTGTATTGGGGATTGGATTTTTTTTTTTTTTTTGGTTAACCTATCAGAGACTTCTTTTTTTCCTGCTATAAGTAAGAGTATTATTACCTTCTTTTTTTCTCTTTGGTGGCATATTAATTTTGAGAGCTCTAGTAGGATGAAGAGACCACTGATTATCATATTGGGTATGAATGTCATATTCTTGTTTTTCCATGAGTAATAAAGACAGTTAAAATTGGACAAAATTGCATTAATTGTAGAAAATCCTTCCTGTGGTATTGACAGTAACATTCTACACAGTATTTGCTACCATGGTGAAGAATTAATGTAAGTATCTCTAAGAAAGTCCCATACCTGTAAAATAACTTAAATAATTCAAATATGAAATAACAAATTTTGGCATATTCTTTTGGATCTCACCTCCAATAAATTTTCCCCTGCTTCATTCCTTAACCAATTTATCAGATTTCATGCCAACGTTGCCTGAATATATATATATATACACTTACCTTGGCAGCCACATTCATTTATTTTGCAGTTGGTAGCAAGGCAAGATGTCTTGCATATTAGGAAACTTGAGTTTCTCAATTGTTCTGTGAAATAACGGATAGTTACTAGTCTCTGTAAAGTTTCACAGATCAGTCCCATGGTCTCTGTTTTCAAGGAAACTCAGATATAAGAGGGAGGAAAGCAAGTGACAATCATCACATAAGCCTGCACAGACAAGTAATGGGAGCTCACCCCGTTATGAGGCACTCGGGATTCGAACTGCTGAACTGCCGACATTGATCAACAAGCTCAGTCTTAGCCACTGAGCCACCGGTCTTTAAAGAAAAGGAAGTATAAAAAGAAATACTATATTTTTTGGACTATAAGACACACCAGTGTATAAGACGCACCATGATTTCAAAAAGATAAGCAAGAAAAAAAAAAGTTTTTGCCCTCTCCAGCCCCCAGGAGCACTCTGCAGCTTCCCAAATCCTCTGTGCACCCCATTTTTGTGAAAAACGGGCCTGTTTTTCGCAAAAACAGGACACATGTGGCGGTCCTTCAGGAGGCCCAGAATAGCTGTATTTGGTGTAAAAGACGCACCAACATTTCCACCCTCTTTTAGGGGGAAAAAAGTATGTTTTATCCTCTAAAAGGTACGGTACTATAGACTGCAGTGTAAAACAGTACAATACCACAAAGTTGCAAGTAAATCTGACCTTTAATGTGCAGTGACAATTTACCAAAACAAAATAACAATAAGAAAACTAATGTCTTTATTTTTAAACAAATAACCATTTGCTGTTTTGGGATTTAAAAAATTACACTAGGGATTCCATTGTTTATAAAACCTTATATTTTATATTTTTCTCATTTATATTAGATTTTAAATTTTGCACAAAGGAAGGTGGTCTTTTAGTTCTATAAGTTGAACTTCCTTTCACACGTTCCCCTTTCAAATGAACAATGTATGGCAGCAGAGGTGGTTTACGTATAGTTACCAGTGTTCCTTCAGGAGTATAGCATCTTAATTGCATTTTGTTATTTGAAGGAGCCGTAACTGCAACCCAACCTAAAGAGAGGAAATACATCACTTTATTACTAAACAAATAAAAACTCTTAATTTGATTTACTGTGAATTTCAGTTTGAGAGATGCAACAGAGTCATACTAATTTCCACATTAGGACCAAAGCAAGAGCTATTTTCAAAAATCTTCAGTGTTTATCCCAAAAGCCTTCATAACAATACTTGACAATGTCAACAGAATCAAAAGACCAAACATTAGTCTTAAGTACTAAAGTTCTTTTTCTGTAGTAAATGGAAACAGTATTCTGAGAACTGGTTGCTCCCTTCATGTGGTGCACTAGGCAGATCTAAGATTGCAGTATTTCCTTGTCTGACAAGAGAACACTCTCTTTTTCAGACGTAGGATTGAAAACCAATGGGAACCACAAAGGCAATTTATAGGAAAATGTTTCTAAGAAAATAATCCTAAATTTCCTGTTGATGTGAATATGCCAAATTCATAGAGAAGTGTTAGCACCTGCTACATAAAATAAAATCTACCGATAGAGAGAAAAAAAAACCCTGCTCAGTGACATAAAATTCTTTCCCACTGAACAACTAGCAACTTTGGCATTCTGCTTGGACTTCTTTCAGAATTATTTGCTGAAGAGAAGATACTTCTCATGTAAGAGAATAAAAGATTGGATCGCTTTTGACTGCAATCCTATCTGGATTCCACATTGTGAATATAGTGACTAGGAAAGATATCCTTTCATTCAAAAATCTGGAATACAGGTATCCTTGCTAAATGATGGTAATTGGGACTAGCCACTATGTCACTAAGTGACATGGTCATAAAGCATGATGTCACTGTGGCTTATTGTGATGTCATAATTGCAAGCCAGGCAGCTAAGCACCCAGATTGTGATCACATGACCTTGGAACACTGCTAGGACCACAATTTCACAGACTGTAAAACCCCCTCATTCAGCACCATTTTGAATGATGGCTGAATGAGTGGTTGTAACTCAATCACTACTTGTAATAGGTCTTCTATTCAAAAGAAAATTTGAAGATCTTTACCAGCAGATGAGAGCTTTATGTCAGCTATTGCTTCATCTGTCCCAATGCCTTCCAGGATCACTTCCTGAGGAACAAGTGGTGGAAATTCATTCATTCGTTCTTCACCTCCCATTGGAACCTTGTGTTACAAATTAGAAAGTCTTTTCAATAATAAAAATTAAGATTCAACTGACAAAGCTAATCAACAAGTTATACACTAAGTAATAACACTTTAGTAATGTTTATAAGTATATATATCAGGTAGATAGTATTTATAATCAATTTTTGCCTTCAGTTTTGTAATTTAGTAAAAGCAAAACAATAAAAGTAGGAAGCAACGTAGAAACAGAAAGCAAAAGTAGAAACAGAAAAAGTTGGAAGCCCAGTGATTTAAAAAAGCATCAAAATTGTAAGGGTGTCTCTAAAAAAAGGTTTAGGTGAAGCAGTAGGTAATGAGTGGTGGGTTTTCATGTGAGAAAAACTACAGCTAAATACGCATGGATAAAAGCAGAAGACAAGATTAAAGAATTTCAGAAGCAGTTAAAATGAGAGAGAAAAGGATAATGAAAAAGAAGATGGACAGACATCAGAGATATGGCTGATCAGAGAAAAATGAAGATCAGTTAACAGATTGAAAAGAATGAGACAAATAGATAAAGCGAATGAAATAAACATTGCAATATGCCAGACACAAAATAAAGCAGATATCTCAAACAGCAAATGTGATGAATACTGAAAGATAAAGAGGACTGATAAATTAAATTCTCTACTTAAAGTATAGCAAAATAATATATCATGTTGATACAGATGTTGATTCTTACAAGAGTATATCTCAAGACTGTCCTTTTATCACTGGTAGTCCCAAGTTTGGGAAATTGGGCCAACTGTAGGAGATGATCATAGGGTTGGATCAAATGCATCATCAGTTTGGAGTCTCTACATTCCTGTAAGAAACCCAAATCCAATCTCCCTGGAAATTCATTGACTTATCTGGCACCAATTTGCCTTCACTGTTAGTAGTTCAGATTCCTGTGTATAGGTAGCATGAAATAAAACTTATAGTGCTTTTGAATTCTATCCTAGTTTCTTATTTCTACTATCTGACACCTATCCTGCTATCTTGTGAAGTCAAATGCAGAACCCCAAAAGAAGAATCAAGGCTAAACTGCAGTGTTTGTTACACAGCATGTGCTGGTGGGACTCACTGATGAGAATCTTGAGAGAAACCCTATCTAACAAAGGGATGCATTCATGTTTATACCTCCCAGAAAGATGGGATGACACTAAAACATAAACAACAGATGATGTCAGCATACATATTCATAAGTAAAGGATCTCAAGTTACTATAGGTAATGGACCTCAGGTTACTATCTGAAAGAAGGGGGCAGTTTGAGAATGCCAAGTGCCAAAAATAGATAAATAAATAAAATTCTCATTGCAAATGTATGGGATTGTCCTAAAAAGATAACAAGCTGGCCTATTTCTATGTATCAACTTGCTTTAATCAATTTCACTAATCTAAGAATCCCACCCCCAGTCCAACATACAATTAAGTAGAAGAAATGAACTAAAATTGTTTAAACTTGAAACTTGTCTTTGAATTAAGTTGTTTAGTGGGTAAAAGCTGCCAATTTCAACAGAACATGCAATCCCATTAAGTGTTTCATAAGCAGAGAACAATATGGGGAACATTTCAATATTTACCAAAGGACTGCATCTTGGCAGTGGTGAGAGTTAAGTTTCTACATAAAAGATGAGTGTCAATGAACCTATTTAGTGACTGTTTCTTTGTATTATATTTTACCTGGAACTTACATAAAAGCTGCTTTTTTACTATCTTTCTTTCCAGAGATTGGAAAGACACAATGTCTAAAATTATTATCATTTTGCATAAAGCGGAAGACCACCAAGATAGGGAAAACTTGTTTGAGACAACACAGTCATGGTATTGTCTAACAGCAGAACAAAGCTTCTCTTGTCCAAGTCCCAAGAGGCATAATAATGAATGCCTGTGAACGGAGAGAATCACAAAGCTCAACAGATTCTCCAGTCAGTGTACATAAGTGCAGGCTTACCTTTAGTAGTGTTTGACCTGCATGCTTTTGATAGACAGCATCTGCTTTTTCTGTGGAGGTAATATGCACCGGCAACAAATTAGAGGCCACAACAGAAAACCAGGAGGACTGATTCCCCTAAGGAATAAAAAGTTTGAAAATTAAACTGCCTGAAAAATTCTACAGTATTTATTACTGTATTTTCCGGCATATAAGACGACTGGGTGTATAAGACGACCCCCGACTTTTCCTGTTAAAATATAGGGTTTGGGCTATACTTGCCATATAAGACTACCCCTCTTCCAACGCACACCAAATAAAAATTAAAAAACATCAACTGGCTCACCCACAATGTAAAAGCAGCTGTGCTAGACCCAAAATGGCCCCTGCAACAAGCAGGAACCTCACACAGCCACAAAAAGCCCAAAAAAACAACTTTCACACTTTACACACACACAACACAACACAACTGGCTCACTCACAATGTAAAAGCAGCTGTGCTAGACCCAAAATGGCCCCTGCAACAAGCAGGAACCTCACACAGCCACAAAAAGCCCAAAAACCCAACTTTCACACTTTACACATACAAAATTCCACATGCAGCTTTGTGAGATTTTGTGTGTTTGTGTAGTTAGAGTGAAACACTACAAAAATACACTAAATCTCAGAAAGCTGCACAAATATTATTTTATTTTTATTTTTATATGAAAGCTAAATTTAAAACTTCCTAAACTTTAAATGGCTAGGTCTAAAAAAGAACTAAAAAAAACCCCAATTAACTATTTTTTTTAAAGATCCCAAAGGGAAAAAAACTTACCCAATAGAACAGGGGTCTCCAACCTTGGCAACTTTAAGACTTGTAGACTTCAACTCCCAGAATTCCTCAGCCAGCTTTGTTTTGCTGGCTGAGGAATTCTGGGAGTTGAAGTCCACAACTCCCTGCCTGCTTGTTTGCAGGCAGGGAGTTGTTTGCTGATGGAATGGATTCAGGCAAGTGAAGAAAGGCAAGCGTTGCGACTAGCAGCTAAGGTAAGCAAGCTGGAGGGGGAAAACTTTTTTCCTTCTCCATGGCTCTGGCGATCCCTGCTGAGTTGCCTGATTAGCAGATCATCAGAGCTTGGATCGCCAGAGCCATTTAAGGCTCGTCAGAGCCTTTCGGGCTGGTCTGCCTGGTTACAGGAGAACGACACCCGGCGTATAAGAGGACCCCCGACTTTTGAGAAGATTTTAATGTGTTAAAAAGTCATCTTATACGCCGGAAAATACGGTAATTCAATTAAGTTTTAAAAACCACTAGTTAATAACTAGTGTAATTGATAACTTAGCTTCTGAAGACTGCTAATCTACTGTAATAGTGAATAAACTTCATGGTAAAACAATGGCATTTTAGTCCCCACAGTTGAATTATTCAACTTTTATTGGAATAATGTATCTTAGTTTATTATTCCATTTTACCCTATTTAAAAATGAAGTAATTAGCTTAGTTTTTTTTTAAGGAAAAACATTCCATCTAATTCATATGGATGAAGACCAAACAATTTTAAAGCAATGTAAGATATTGCAGTACTGAATAAAATGATAGTTCCTGAGTCATAACAAGTCATAGTCTGGTATTCCATCCTTGTTCTTTCCTTTACATTTAATTCATTTTCTCATTCACAGTAAAAAACTGTTGATCTTACCAAGGTAATAATTTGATAGAACAAAAGGGAAGGCTTAATTCCTTTTCTAGTGAGAAAGCAAGGCCCCCAAAAATATTTTTCATGTCATTTGGGACAAATCTTTCAGTTATGGGAACTCACTTCAGCCATATGGCAGTGCCAACTGTATTGCTTAGAAGCACATAAAACCAAAAAAAGTACAACGGAATACTGAGGATCGTTTTCCATCCCTATTCTCTTAATGTTCTCTGTGTGGAATGCCTCTTTATAGTCTTTTAATTCTATATTAGTTTGGGAGGGGTGTGTGTGGTTATCAGTGACCAGAGCTGCTACATAGTACATTCATTATAGGTTTTTGGTCCCCAGGTAAGAATGTATTAAACATTCTTAGAGAGATCTTGCATATCTATCACAATAATAATAATCTGTGCAGGTTTATGCTACATCTGGAAAATACTTTGTCTATTTTGTAATGTCTAATGAATGTTGAAGGAGAAACCCAGGTTACTATCTTGCAGAGGTAGGTTAGGGACACTCTCTAGAACTGCCACAGTACTTTTCTCCTCACAAAAGGGTGTATCTGACTGTTTCTATGACTTCCTTCTTCTGGATGATATGGTTGGTATGTTTGCGATTGCTTCTATTGTCTGTATTCTGCACTTCCCCCACCCTCTTCTGGCAGGTGCATACTTTTCTTGTCTTCACTTGAAATTATTTCTGCTTGTGGAATTCCTGATGTTGCTACTCTGTGGTAGCTGAGGAGATGTACACAAAAGTATTGTCTAGCTGCTGCTTCAAAACAACTTTTTCCCACTTTTCTACTTGCCACTCACTGCATGTTCCCTTTTGACTTGACACTCTCTGGAGAAGCTTCCCAGAGAATTCAATAGTCAGTGTCTTCATATGCCACAGGTCCTTCCATATACACAGAGATGAGACAAGGCTGGTCATGAAGTCAGGAGTGAGGTGGCTAATTTTGGTTTCCCTGTCTATGTGATTTTTAAAAAAATATTAGTTCTGTTCTGTGGCTTGATTCTCTCCTTTCTCCCACTATTTTTTAATTGACTCCAGTGGTTGGAGTGAATGGGATGCACTCCAAGTAGAACCCATTGAGAGCCCCCCCCCCATCAATTCTGGTAAAGTGGAAATTATTCAGCAGCAAGAGAACAAAAGAGTTGATTACTGGTACCCTCAAACAGTCCAAATATCTTGTTCTATACATCATCTACACTAAGTTCAGAATTCCCATTGGAACTCTTACCTGTAAATAATCTATACGTCCCAATGCACCCAAAAATAGAGTCATTCCAGGTTTAAGTATAAATGTCCTCGGAACAATGGCAAAGGTTGGCAAAACACATTTTATTTCTTTTTCTGTTAGGAGATTTAAAACCTAAAAGAAAATCAGAAAACATAAAATTAGAGGCTGAAATGTTAAAATATTATGAGAGTTCACAAATAGATGGCATGTTGGATGGGGCTAAAATATAGGAGCATTGATGAACAGCACTCATACAGATTCATGCAATAGCTAGGATCCACTTCCCTGTTGCAAAAGGACAATTCAAGACAAATATACTCAGTTGCAATTATTCTACTTTTTATAACAAAGGAAGCAGCCTGACATGTGGCATTTAAAAGGGATTTCATGTAGAGCTGAAAGAAAAAGCAATGAAGCATGTAAACCCTCTTAATACTACTGATGGCAAGATAATACTTGTATAGTTGCTTTTCAGGTGCTGTTATGCCTACTTTACTTAGTTACGATTGAATTAATGAGAATTGTAATCCAAGTGGCCATAATCCAAAAATGAATATGCACACTAGAGATGCACTGTAATTTTCTGCAGCCTTAAGTGCCAAAAAAAATAATAATACAGTATTCTGTTTCCAAATAATACACAACCAAATTCGGCATGCTAAAAGACAATAGTTAATCAGCAGTTTTACAATAATGCAGGGCAAACAATTTTAAAATCATGGGCAGTTTCTGAAAGCCTAGTGTTTACCTTTCAATGCAATGAGATGAGGAGAATTAAACATTTCACTGAACAGCTGCCACCCAATAAAGGTGAGCAAAGTAATTGTTTGGAAATCTTCTTGGCTCAGAATAGTGTTATATCTGTCCACCTACCAACCATTCATTGACATTGTTTGGCACTAAGAACTGCTATGGAGAGAAGGGAAAGAAAAATACACTGGTATGTCTGGTTGGCTTCCATGTGAATACATCTTTGTATTGTGCCCAGTTTCTTCTAAACTCTATTGCATTTTATATTAAGCTAAGAATCAAGTTAAATGTTGGACGGTTAAACATTTTTCAAAAAGCTATGATTTAAAGTTTGAAAAATAGTAACAGGAGTCTAGAAATAACAGTCAGGATTAAAGACAAGAAAAGCTATAACATGGATATTATTTCTAACACCACCTTCTGTTAAAGGTGGCAAACATATCTGAGGCAGTATCTTCCTCCTCTTTTCCCCATAACAGATCTGTAAAATAGGTTGGGCTGAAAGTGATTGACTAGCTGAAATTCAGTCAGTCAGTCAGTCAGTCAGTCAGTCAGTCAGTCCTGTATATAAATATGTGTGTGTTCGTGTACTACTGTTGTGGCATTTTAGAAGTTCTTTTCTCAAAAACTAGATTATTTTTAAGCAAATAAAAAAGTACCTTTCAACAATTAAGTCCCCTTTTTTATAATTTATGCTCCTGTTCTGTCTACATGTGGCAATACTATAAAAAAAGTTTATTTCTTCACTTTAAAGAATCTCTCCTGTGATCCAGAAGAACTGACTATATAACAATCTCAAATAATTTATTCTTGGCGAAGGTGACTGAAAGGTGGTAGGTTCATAATAAAGGCTGGGTGAAAAGGCTATATAGAGATGAGGTATGCCAACAAATCGATAAGGAATGTGGCCCCTTGAACTATAAAACAGCTTTTGAGGCCAATTATTCTGGTATTCTTTTGGACCACCTGGCAGCAATGGGATTTGAATGCATTGTATTCTTTTGGATCACCTGGCAGGAATGGGATTTGGATGCATTGTATTGCATTGGTCCTAGTCTTTCTTCCATTAATTTTTCTTGAGCATTATCTTATGGTTCTATACAATTTTTAACTACAGTTCTTTTTTATCCTTTGCTTTATTTAACATTTACATAAAGCCAGCTGGACAAATAATGCCATCAATATGTCTGCTACTTAGCGTCAATGAATGGGTTGAATAAAAGTGAAATACACCTAAAATTATATCCAGATAAAACAGAAATACTATTTGTCAGAAGAAAGTCAGGTTCAAGATTTTAATTCAATATGTTTTAGTTGGCTGCAGTATACTCGAAAACTCAGGTTTATAACTTTGAGGTACTTTGATCTTTGGTTATCTCTGCTTTGAGAGGTGGAGCTAATGGTAAAAAACCCATGAACAGTACAAAGCTTTATTTTCCATCTTTAGTCATTCTTGAGTATTTTGAACTTGGCAATATTTAGCAAATTATTAAATGATGACTAGCTTACAGCAAGGATGTTGATAAAGGATAATTGGTGAAAATCTGAATTCTTGAAAAGTATTTTACTGTATTGAAATGCCTTATGGCAGGGGACCTCAACCCATTCGGAACCAGGCCACACAAGTGGCTTATGCGAGAAGGTCCATTTGTGTGACCTTCGGTGTGCGGGTGCACCTGCTATTTGCGCAAATGAAGCTATGTGTGCTTGCATGGAATCATCCCTTCTCCCCTCGCTGCCAGTCTATCAAGCCGAAAATGTTGGAGTCTGCTGCCTTATGGGATTGGAAATTGCAGACATTGTTTGCAAGGGTTCTGTTTCTTCCTCAATGGGCAGGTACAGTTAGTTTATGTAGGGAAAAAAAGATCAGCACACAGATCTCTAGTAGAAAACTAGATACTCCATACTAAATAGCATAAAATCCATGCTTCCATCATTATCTTTGGAATAATGTACAGAGAAAAGGGGAAAAATCTTTCTCATAAACTTTTACAAAGCACAGCAACTGTACAACCATAACTTTGTAAGGCTTTGATAAGAGCATGTACGTAACAGAAATTTCACGTTTAATACTCAGGGTAAGATATTTAAACCTAAATGCTAAATTAATTCAGATGTTTCCTTTAAAATAATTGGCAAGATTTAAAAATAAATTGAAAAATAAAAGTAGTTGCTGTCACTATTTTGAAAATGTTTTGTGAAGGATTTACAAAATGCTAAAAAGGTTTTTACAATGATTGTATTTCTATACGTAGTTGTATTATCTATAGTTGGATTATTTTTCACAAATGCTCCAAGTAGCCCAGACAGTCCATATATGAAATACATTTTCAGATCCTCAATACTTCAAACAGAGAAGAATTAAGATCATAGGAAGCCGCTGAAATAGTTGTTTCATTTCTGTTTTAGATATCAAACAAATTTAATAGTATACTCACACATTCATCTTTTATAATCCCTGGTGTATCGTAAAACCAACGACAATCTTTCACTTCATTGTATGTCAATTCAATTTTTGTGGTCTCAGCTTTGAGTGGACAGGAAGGTTCTTCCTCCATGCTAGTAGACAATGCCTCAACATTAAAATCAATTTCAATATTTTTCTCATTTTTTCCTGGTTGTTTAAAGGTTCTTCCAATTCTTCCTATATCAAAAATAGAAAGATACACAGAGAGATGTAGATTATTTCTTTTGTGTTATGTTGTTCTGAGGCTAGCAAATGCAACAATTCAACCATAAATTAACACCTACCGTTGTTTCCCCGAAAATAAGACCCAGTCTTATATTTTTTGAACCCTGAAATAAGCGCTTGGTCTTATTGCTATGCACTCAAAAGCTGGATTGGTTTTATTATCAGGGGATGTCTTATTTTGAGGAAAACAGGGTAGACTTTGTACATCCATTGCATTAGGCTATAATACGTTTTTTTATTTTAGTGTAGTGTATTATGAAAAATCAACCAATTGTTCGTTCAATAGATTAAGGTTAAACAATCCACTGCTTTAAAGAAATGTGGATGCTAATTACAACAGTCTTTCACTCTGTAAATTCTGACTCCTCTCCACATTCTAAACATTATTTTTTAACCTTCTGATGAGTGAATTAAAAAATACAGGCAGGTGTCTTTATTGTATTTTTTCTTTAAATTCATATCTACCTGACTCAAAAGACTGTGGAAATAGTAATAATAGAAATTATATATTAATGGAATCTACTCCAATAAATCTTATCTTATATTCTTGTAAATATTTTCTTGGTATAAATGTGGTATCTTCTAGATTCAAGTTTCTTTTCATATGTACTTATGAAAATATTTGCTTTGGAGAATTATTTTGGATAACTTATTCAGATAAGTTTCCAAGTTGGTAATTTTTAATTTCTGAATCAATTTAGAAAAATCTGGTTCTCCAAGTGCACAGTAGTATCTAAACTATCATAAACAATTTGGAGCAATCTAATTTCATTATTTAAGTGGATTTTCTAGTCAGATAATTAAAAAGATCCATTTTAGATATGCAACAGTATCTGTGTTTAATTGATCTCTGCATTAAATATCTGGACCTACCTATTAAGTATCCTTGTTTTTTGAGAATATTCAGCTGCTTTTGTTCATTTATACTGAGGTCTTCTTCACTTTTCTCTGAATCTTCCTTTAGCCTTTCTTGCCTCCTGAGTACTCTGTAAGGTGTAGGATTAATAATTGGAAATTTCAGGAGGTTCAATGTAGTGCCTAGGAGGAAAAAAATAAAACCCCCCATAAATTTCCATGGTTGGTCTATACAGAATTGGCAAAGAATTAAGATACTAGAATAGGTTTAAACAATATAGGCCACAAAATTGTTATGTGAGGTATACAGCTTTTGCCACATTTCAGAAAACGAATTTGTGAAAGAAACTGTAGCTATAGAAGGGCCCTATTAAGAAAATGAGATAATGGGATAGCAATTGTTAAAAGGAGAAATATTGAGTCAATAAATTCCCACTTCAGATCCTGCTCAACCATGACTAACTTTAAGCAAATATGAAATATCAATATAATATTGGCTTATCTTACACCGGTCAAATGTATTACAAAGCATACATTATCATTATATCCACAAATTGAAGCAACAGTTGATAAACCTTATTTGGTCTAGGGCTGCACTATAATTTCCTGCCCCGTTTGATGATTCCAGGGTCTGTGGCTAGTGATATCAATAGAATAGACATGGGAATATTTTTGCTTCCTATTTTGTCCATTAATCCCCCACCCCTCTAAACAACTTGATTCAGTAAAGCCTATTTTGATTTTTGATCACGTGACTGTGGGGATGCTGCAACTTATGTGAAAAGTGGTCATAAGTCACTTTTTTCAGATGTAACTTTGAATGATCACTAAATGAATGGTTGCAAATTGAGGATTACCTGTAATGTTTTTGAGATCAATACAGTAGGCTAGGTGGTGCCACCTAATGAGGCAAAACCATGAACAGTTGAGACAGATTCACCTTACTGTATTGTTATTTTACTTGAAAGGCAGAAACAGTTTTGAGGAAAAAAGCAATTGTTAAGATTTTTAGAAAAAAAATTATAGGGCTTCTATTACATTATTACATAAATGTTTAGGGATCCTGTATAAAAACTAACACAGGTCTCAGAATAATGTTTATTTAAGAAATGTTATATCCAAATTATGGCACTTACCAGTTATGCTTAAAAGTTACATTCTTCCTTAAAGAAAGATTGAATTCTTCACAGCCATAAAATGAATACAACAGTAACATCTTTTACTGGTTAACTCACTGTGAAACTTATGACTGTTACCAAAGTGTTCTCAACATACTTGTTTTAAAATGATTAGCATTAGGTTTCAAACATCATTAGTTGTCTAGGAAGAATTATTTAGTCTTTCTATAACTTTATTGTCTGCTTTATATTAAACTATCATTTTCAGTAATTATGCTGCTTCTGCTTGCTGGGAAATCTTTGTGAGGTCCAGCAGCAGGAATGTATAGACTATTTAGCCACGACATTGCCCAGGGTGCACCACGAGGAGGCTAGTTGCACTTTCGAAGACAATTAGATTTTAAAAAGGAGTGACAAAAACATGAGGCACATGTATATATTATCTATACACGTGGATTGTCATGATCAAATATTCAGATTCAAATCTTGAAACTGCCATGGAAATTTGGACAGCAATTGGTCAAAAAACACTTTGACATTGAGATAACATGGCACCAGGACTGCGCAACCTCTAACCCTGATCTGTTTAATTTAGTATCTGACACAGTACAGCACCCCTTCAGCTTTGATCTCCAAGGAAAATCTGGACAGACCCAACTGAATTCGAACCAATCATGGCAGGTGTCAATATTGGAAATATAAATAGGGCTGGTTGATAATCCTAATTGTGATTGTGGAAACTTTACATCATATTGTAATAGTACGCTTCCTCAGAAGGTTCCCTGGATCCCTGCATGAAATACATCACCTCAAGGGTATTGCTGTCCAATGGCTAAATGATTTAGATATCCAGTCATAAGTTTTGTCACTCCAGTAAATACTCATGCATAATTTAAATCTATTCATAATTGCATTTATCACTTGTACTGCATGTTTTTAAAATAATTCACTGATCTGGTGTTTTACATTTTGATACATATTTTATATGTTTTGTGAATTTTTATGCACTAATGCTGTATTCTGTTACACCATATGAAATATAGATAGATAGATAGATAGAAAGATAGATAGATAGATATATAGATAAATAGCGTGCATGTGCATGTCATATTGCAGTTCAATTATTTAACTATATAAACTTCTATACAGTGAAATTGTCAGGGGTGACTTAATGTTCAAGACTAGCAACACCATATAGTATGGTATTTCAATACCAAACATTTTAGATATGGCTGTTGCATAAATCACTCCAACTTTATATTCATACATTACAGTTTTAAAAAATAAAATAAAACAAAGCAGCTCTATAATCATCTTCAAAAATGACATAGCTATGTTACTTAAAATTCTTATGAATTATAAATACAAACTGGGTATATGACCTCCCACTTTTCTGATCTATAGCTCTTTGTAACATCTGTTGCTGACACACAATTCTAATGCGCATAGAACAGGAACATAGGTACTGGTATATTTAAATTAGACTTTTGACATACCCACATGGCATTTAAGAACTATTATAGAAGAGATTAACTCATATAAAGATGACATTAATTTATATAATCTAAAGAAGAGATTAACTCATATAACCTAAAAAGTTTATAGTTTGGAATAAATTCACAAAAGCTGTGCTAGCACAATATATGCTACTGTCTTTAATTTAGGCAGTTTACTGACCCATAAACTGGACTGGGTTTGTAGAATATAATAGCTAAACTGTAGTTGGCTAGTTTGTGATTCTGAGCCAGCAGTTTCTTTTAAATTGGAAACAATATAAAGAAATCTGTAAATCTTACAGATCATTCCAAGAATACTGTGAAGAATAAGAGTGCTTAAAAGGTTAACACATTCTGATACATTGGGTATATGTGAAAAATCAAATTTCATCTCAGGAAAAGGATTTCTATACAAAAACAACTCTGATAAAGTAGTTAAAAGTGCTGGCCTAGAAACCAGTAGACTGTGAGGTCTAGTCCTGCCTTAGGCATGAAAGCTGGCTGTGTGACTTTGGGCTAGTTACTTACTCTCAGCCCAACCTACCTTACATGATGTTGTGGGGGGAAAAAGAGTACTATGCATGTTTTCCACCTATAAAAATAAAGGCAGGACAAAAATCAAATCAATAAATAAGAGCCATGGAACAACCTTTAAGTAATGTGTTTTAAACAAAGTGCTCAGAAGTTCCATGTGGGTTTTCCTGAATGGTCTAAAGGATAAGTTGTCAAAGCATGCCTTAATTCCCTCTTACCAGGGAAAGGGGAGATGGTTGCTCTGTGGATCACCTCAGAAGCTTTGGATTTGCAATAGTCAGAATGCAAGAGAGTATTAAAGAGAGTAGACTTTCCACTGTTGGCTGCTCCTACAAGGTAAACATCCCCATTTAGTTTCCAAGACTTCTGCAACTTGGAGATCAGGGTTTCTATTCCATAGCCTGTCTTGGCACTGATGAGGTGCACATCAATGATACGCTGGTTTGGGGTTCCCAAAGGCTGGCTCAAATCCACAAGGCCAGCATCCGCACAATTCTTCAACAGCAGTTCCTGGAGGTGCTTCAGGTATTTTGGCGAGTCAGCAGGCAGAAGATCCACCTTGTTGCCTAGGACAAATACGTGAGCATCGGTCCCCACCAACTCGGACAGGTCAGGAAGAATCGAGTCAGGCAGATCTAGCATATCCACCATGCAGAGCACAAGGTGTGAGCGTCCATGACGAGGAGGCCGTTTTAAGGCTGCGCTCACCAGTTTGTAATATGCCTCCCGGGACATTTCCACCTTGAGGGCTTGGTGGTGGTGCACCAGAAGCCAGCAGCGCTGACACACCGTTCTCTCCAGCGCCTTCCTGACGGGATCCTTCCAGGCCTTCGGCCCGTCCTTCGTTTCTCTCGGTCCTCCTTCACCTTCCTTCTGCTTCTGGAGCGCTCCAGGCCCCAGCAGGCTCAGGTATTTCTCGCTGGGCAGATATCCCGGCACGGCCGGATCCCGGCAGTGTAACTCCGCGCCGCATCCCGAGCAGTTCACTCCGCTCGACCTCACCGAAGCGTCCGGCCGCCCCGCCGCTTCGTGAGTCCGTGCTGCCTTCTGGGGTTCTTCTCGGCGCTGCTCCGGCTGCTTGTCCCTCTCAGCCCGCCGCCGCTGTTGCTGTTGCTGCTCCAGCTCCAGCTCCTGCATCACCGCTGCCTCCACCAACCGCTTCTCCTCAGAGGAGGGCAGCTCCTCAGGGACGTATTTGGGGAAGACGAACTCCTCCTCCTCCATCAACTCGGGCGACACCGCTACCGCCGCCCGTCCCCAGCGTCCACGGGGTTCCTTCCCGAGTGGGAAGTGAAGGGGGCCGCCCGCCGAGGTGCGGCAAAGCAGCGCGCCGATTCTTTTACCGCAAGCAGGCGCGGAAAGTGGGGGCAGCTGCCAAAACCGAGGAAGGCCCCCAGCAAAAACCCGCCGGAAGACGTTCATCGCCACCCACGAACGAACGGACGGACTGGGAGCCCCGGAGTCCCACCAACCATGCGGCCCTACAGCCGCTTTCGACCTCCGCGGGAAGAGCGCAGGCGCAGGCGAAAGGCTGGTGCTCCTCCCCTTCCTGATGAACTTCAGGACTTCGAGCGCCCTGGAGGGAGGGAGGGAGGGCTCGAGGCCAAACATTCAAGCCCAGATTCATCTCTAAATATTTCAGAGTTCAGGATTCAGTTTGAAGGGTTAGAAATGAGCAGAATTCACGAGAGCTCCGGATTTGTCTTGAAAGGTTTGAATAATTTCAGCAGTGCCACGCTGGGGATCTCAGAGGAAGCGAAAGTGGGACTTTAGAGCGGCAGTATTGGAAGAGTATCGAACCTGTGAAGTTTGGTGTTGGAGAAAACTCCTGGCAATACCACCGACAGCTATGAAAACAAACATATAATCAAAGAAATCGATCCAGAGTTGTCACTCAAAGCACAAGTAACCAAGCACAAATTATCCCTAACTCCATAGAAGAAGGCTGTGATCAGAGGTGGGTTTCAGCAGGTTCTGACTAGTTCTGGAGAACCGGTAGTGTAGTTCAGAGAACCGGTAAATATCACCTCTGACTGGCCCCACCCCCATCTATTCTCTGCCTCCTGAGTCCCAGCTGATCGGGAGGAAATGGGGATTTTGCAGTAACCTTCCCCTGGATAGGGGAGGGAATGGAGATTTTACAGTATCCTTCCCTTGCCACGCCCACCAAGCCATGCCACGCCCACAGAACCGATAGTAAAAATAATTGAAATCCACCACTAGTTGTGATGCTGGGAAAGGTGGAAGACAAGAGGAGAGTGACCAGCAGCAAGATGGATGGATTCAGTTACAGTGGCAATGAGTGTATTGTTAGGAGACTTGGAAGAACAGGTTAGGGGCAGGTGTCATGGGGAAAATCTATCTTTGTGTTTTCTAGGATTGAAAATGACTTAATGGCACATAATCAACCAATACTGGAACATGTAGAAAACCCTTTTTTGCAGCTACTGACCCACAACTGAATCAGAAATCTATGACCAGCAGATTCAGATTTAAACATTTCTTGAAAACAAATTTATTTTGAATATTCAAACTAAATTTGTTCACTTATTTAAGAATAACATTAACTTTCCTACTCTACTGCATTCCACAGGAATTGCTTCTCTTAAGCAAATAAGCACATTGGATGTCTTAAAGAGCATTAAAATGGTAACTCTTCTTGAAGGAATATATAATTCCATCTATATTCAAATTATTCCTAAATCAGTAGCAGACTGTGAATCAATAAGAGTGTGCCCCGTTAGGTATTTTTGGCTGTACTTTAATTTTTTTCCAAAAAAATTAATGAATGACTATTATCTTTTTAGAATTCTATAAATGCAGTGAATTACTGTTAAAGAGTTTATTTATTTATTTATTTATTTATTTATTTAATTTATATACCGCCCTATTCCTGAAGGACTCAGGGCGATGAACAGTGAACGATAAAAATACATGTAATACAAACGTTAAAAAAAAACACAATTGTGGAAGGCAGGGAGAAAAATAAACACCCCAAATAGTTGCCGTCTTTTTGAAAATCTATCTGATCTGTCACCCTCCAAACCAGGGCAGCATTCATTTACATATGAAATACTTTGCTTTTTACCGCCGCTTAACAGAGAAATCCTAAATAGCAGTAGTAGTTAGTCTTATATACCGTTCATAGTGCTTTACACCCCTCTCTAAGCGGTTTACAAAGTCAGCATATTGCCCCCAACCATTTCGGTCCTCATCAAACCATAACCCAGAAAATCTGTCTACCGCGATTCTTGCTATCTCTGCACACAACAGTGCTTATTAGAAAAGGGGGGGGAAGGGGGATGTTCGGACGTCTATGCAGCCCATCCTCAAATAACAATTCACGGGAAGACCTTCCGCGCAGTAAAACTAGCAGGAGAGGGGATAATGCATAAAGTCCCGCTATACGGCTGGGCATGCGCAATGTTTTGCCAAAGGACCATAAGCCTTTGCACGGCCCTAATGGGAAAGGAAATGAGGTTTTGAAGCGATAGGAAGTAGCTGAGAAACGCGAGCTCTGCGCAAGCGCGATAATAATCCTGTGGCTCTGTTTCAGAAGTGAGCCGCCTCGGTGGCGATTAGTATCTTGCGTGTATTCGTGACCGGCCGAGAGGCACCTTTGCCAAGATGTACGATGCGGACGAAGGTGAGTCTCTTATTAAGGCAGTTGCTTGGGGAAGGGAGCCTTCACCTCCGGGGAGCTTTGTTCCATATCATTTCTGGCTCCTAAAACTGTTCTGTTGGTTTTCCTGGTGGCATCCGAAGTTACCTACTAATTAGTAACCTGGCTGCTTTTTAATCATTCCATACTGTTAAAGATGGTGGGGAATCCAAAGGGTTTCGATTATATTATTGCAACTATTATGGTAAGTTCTAATCAAATCAGGGCGATATTGATTGCTTCTCCGTGCTTTAAGGTTGGAGGAGGACAGTGTAGAATTGGTCCAAGGGGTGTGCAATGGATCCCATTGCTAGAATTGTAATGTAATATAAGTGAGGACGTTTGAATAAGAGCCACTGTTCAGCATAAGTTTAAACTGGATATTTTAATTGTATTTCAGGAAAGCAAGTCAACTTTAAACTCCAGTATACGAAGTGTCTTTGTTTCAATGCATAGTAATACCAAATATATCTAATTTTTTTCAGTTCAGACATTCTGCAGTTAAATGACAGTGTGGTATTTTCTGTGCAGCTGTGCCTTCTGGGTTGTAGGGTTTCATTTTTAAAACTTTTTAAATTCTCTCACCAATATGTAATACATACAGTTTACAAAATATAAGAAAAATATCTAGAAAAAAGATATTTGATACAGATGTCAAAGATTGTTGGCATGGGATTTATCAGTTAATATATGCATTATTTTTTTTCCAGTCACTACAGATCTGACCAGAAACACAATCCAGCATTTATTTTCAGTATTTGGTCTTTCTGGGATTTTAAATCTGTGTTAGACATGATTGATTTTGCAAATAAATGCAGAGACAATGGTCTGAACGTGTCCCATTGTTACATGAAATTTATTCCCAGATAATTGTAGCAGACATTTTTTACTCCTGTAAAAAAGATTTTTTAAATTAGAAATTAAATTATGTAATACAAAAGCAAATTTATAACTCAGTGGTCAAATATAAGGTAAATAATTTATAAGGAGATCTCAGATTCAGTTTCCGTACCTCTGCTCAAGATATTGAAAAGCTGTTACTACTTTATTATTTGGAGATTTTAGAAGTAAACATAAAAAATAATAAACTACTAACATTAAAAATAATACTTTCTATGCAAAGGATTAGAAAGATGCTGTAGTTCTTTACCTCCCCACCTCCTTTTTTAAATAGATATGCAATATGATGAGGATGATGATGAAATCACTCCAGATCTGTGGCAAGAAGCATGCTGGATTGTCATCAGGTAATATTTCATATAAAAAGATACAATATGCCATATTCCCAGAATAAAACATTCTTTATAATCCATGTACATTTTGGGAGAAGAGAAAATCACATGGACATGTTTTTTTCAACCAAAATCCGTAGAACAATGCATTTTTACTCAAAGTTATTGCACTAAATTTAGGAGAAACTACTTTTAAATTTAAAAGAGTTATTGATTGTAAGTTATAACTTAAAACAGCTACTAATGAAAATTGTAGATTGCAAGATGCATTTTTCTTTTATTTCATATAGGTGGGAACACTTCTTTTTTTATTGTCTATGCTATGATAAAGGTTGAATCTAAATACTGACTGGCTCTAAAATATTTTCCAAAGCTCCTATTTTGATGAAAAAGGTCTGGTTCGACAGCAGCTGGATTCTTTTGATGAGTTCATTCAGATGTCTGTGCAAAGAATTGTAGAAGATGCCCCACCAATCGATCTACAAGCAGAAGCTCAACATGCTACCGGTGAAGTAGAAGAACCAGTAAGAGACTGTTCTGTTTTTAAAGATAGTGTAAAGCACAAGTTGTGATTGTCAACAGCCAATTGTTGTGTTTCCTAAAAGAGCTAGTTGAGAGTTTTATCATAGAAGAATGGATCTGTGGTCTGAATAAGGAAGTATATGTCTGCATTTTGTTTTTGTTTTTTAATCTCAGTGCGCAGTATGCTACGCAGGGTATTAACATTTATTTAAAATATTCTGCCTTGTTATTTGACTTCAGAAAAAAAACCTCTGAAGGGGATTGTAGCATATTAGTTGCAAACTAGCAAAGAAATCTTGCACCACAAATCCACGCATATCCACACACACACATACATACTGCCTCTCATACAAAAAAATCTGGGTGGTAAATTATAAGTAAACAAGAATAGCTTCTATACATAGTCCTCTACTTATGGCCATTCATTCAGCAGTCATTTGAAATTATGACTGCTAAACACAGGGATTTATGACCTGTACCCAAAGTTATGGGCGCTGCAGCGTCCACACAATCATGACAAAAATTCAGGTGCTTGGCAATCCGCTTGCCCTTACAACCAACTGCAGGGACACTATAGCTGCCCCTACCTACCTATCCCTCCCTCATCCTGCCTTCCTGGGTCCCTTCGGCCTGGTTCTCACCCAGCTGGGTCTCCCACAGGCCTTGGGCCTGCTTTTTGCACCACTGGGTCCCACACCCTTGGGTTTCTCCCACTCCATCATGCCTCATTCCACTTCTTCTGAAGATCACCTTTCCCAAGGAGTAGCAGCTGATGTGTAGTGCAGACTTCCTATATAGAAGCTGTGTGGTGCCATCCCAGAAGCAGGCACCATTTTGGAAACAACTACAGTTCTCACAATCCAAGAATTGTGATTGTTCCCAAAATGGCCCCTGCTTCTAGAATGGCATGAGGCAGCCCCTGTATAGGAAGATAGCATGGTGGATCAGCTGCTTCTTTTTCTAAAAGGCAATTTCTGATTTCACTTTTAGTTTTCTCTTTGGTTTCTTTTGTTTATGTTAATTATTTTCCTTTTAAACTTTAATGAAATGTGTATATTAGAAAACCAGATGTAATATGTTATTGTTAGACTGTCCAACTTGACAATATAGCTGTAACATATTATACTATATAATGCAAGGCCAACTTCATAGGTAACCCATGAGCAGGAGCATTATGGTGGTCCAGTTTAAGATTGTCAGTGCATGTATTATTGCAACCAGATTATTGCTACAGAAAACAGACCAACCGAGGCTATGAAAAGGTACTTCTTGCTACAGAGGTTGCTTGTTACTCTATCAGTAGTAAGGGTTTAAGGAGTAACTTCCAGTTATATATCCATTCCTACATCCAAAGCATATGATATAATCTTCCAAATTCGCAGACAATGTAATTGGCTCTCTGTCATGTTCCTTTTTGGTCAAGATTCACCTTCAGTTTCTTGATCCTCATCAAAATGTTTGCATAGCTGCTTCTCACTTCATATATTTGATAAAGGTGCCACTGGATGCCTAATTGATGCCATGCTTATATTATTTTCAGCCACGTTATCTTTTGAAATTTGAACAAATTTATCTGTCCAAGCCTACTCATTGGGAAAGAGATGGTGCCCCTTCACCTATGATGCCAAATGAAGCCAGACTCAGAAATCTTACGTAAGAGCTATCTACTTTTATTATTTATTGTACAAACAAGGGTTGTATAATTATTTGAAGTGGTTCAAAATAATCTTGATTATATTGGTATTTAAATGATTTGAGAAGATAAAACATACTGTAAACTTTCTTCCAAAGGTATTCTGCACCACTGTATGTGGACATAACCAAGACAGTTATTAAGGAAGGAGAAGACCAATTACAGACACAACATCAAAAAACATTCATAGGAAAAATTCCAATCATGCTGCGATCCACGTACTGCCTATTAAACGGTTTGACTGATCGTGATCTTTGTGAACTGAATGAATGCCCTCTTGATCCTGGGGGCTATTTTATTATTAATGGATCAGAAAAGGTAAGGTTTAGGTATATTGAGGAAAGAACCATGAATAAGAATCTTTTATCTGCTTGCTGCATCATAGCTTCAGTCCCTTTTGAACATTCATCTTTACATTTAAATTTAGAGGGTTTTTTCCTTCAAAGAGATTGTTTAAAAAGAGTCCTATAGTGTTTTTTGATTAACCATCTGGTTTTCTGTATTAAATTATATCCTGGGTATTTAAAGATTACAAAATATGTGAAGAAGGTGTGAGTTTTTTAGTTATTTAACAAATACAATCAACACAAGGGTTTGGTTGAAACAAAATAGATTGCTTGTTGTTGTTTTTTTAGTGGAGGTTGGAACATAGAATTCTTTGTACCATGCCTGTTCTGTTTTTTTTAAAGAAGTGAAAATAATATAAATATTATAAATAATTATAATTATGTATATCATGACTTCCAGCAACTCTGTATGATTATAGTTTGTAGCATTTCAAAAGACTGTTTTAACAGTAAAATGTTTAGCTATTAAACAGGGTTTTTAAATGCTTGTTTATATTCTGCAAACAGGTTCTGATTGCTCAAGAGAAAATGGCTACAAACACAGTATATGTGTTTGCAAAGAAAGATTCTAAATATGCATACACAGGAGAGTGCCGTTCTTGCCTGGAGAACTCCTCTCGACCAACAAGTACTATATGGGTTAGCATGTTGGCCAGAGGTGGGCAGGTGAGAATTTGCAATTCATAATTTTCAATTCATAACTTTAAAAAACTAGGGATTGATAAATGAATAGAGTGATCTTCCTTCTGACCCCTTCCCCCCCCCCCGGTCTATATTGTGCTTGCCTTGATTTGACAGGACATAAGATTCATTTCATTCTTTTATCTTGCCAGTCTAAATTGCAGGAATGAAAAATGCAGGCCATGGTTGAAATCCAGTCAGTTAGAAATCCTGTTGGATTTCCCAGTCTGTCCCCACCTTCCAGGGACTATTTTGTCTGGGTTTTTTGGGGAGGAGCGGGGAGTTAAGAAAATTGGGTGCCTTAAGCCCATTTGATTCTTAGAGCTCTCAAATGGGGAAAGTTACAACAATTTCTGAATTGTGTATGAGAGTCATCTACAGTATATCTTTGACTTGGGAATGGACAAAAACTGCACTGGTCACTCTTGTGGATACTTGTGGTGACCTGGATGGCAGGAACCTGACTATTCTTGTCTTGCTGGACCTGATAATGATCTCTGAAACTGTCAGCTATGGAGATGCTTTTTTTCTGCTCAACTTGAGTTCATAGGTCCAAGGGATTTGGCTGTGTGTGTAAGGGAGAAAGTCGAGAAGAGATCCAAATGATTTTTTAAAAATTGCAGTGTATCTGAAAATCATCAAAAAGTGCCTAAATACAGTTTGATGGCATAGATGTTGCATTTGTTCTAACTTTAGGGTGCAAAGAAGAGTGCGATAGGTCAACGTATTGTGGCAACTTTGCCATATATCAAGCAGGAAGTGCCCATCATTATTGTGTTCCGTGCATTAGGGTTTGTATCTGACAGAGACATCTTGGAGCATATAATTTATGACTTTGAAGATCCTGAGATGATGGAAATGGTAAAGTACATTTATATATATTAATTGCTAAATTAGATTAATGTATATTGTTAGATATGCTTTTCTCACATTATTAAACTCCAAAGCAAGAGTTGTACTAGCAAGAGCCTTGGTAGTACAAGGGTTTGAGGCACCCTGTTATTAAGCTGCTTAAGACCAGCTGCCTGCAATTACTGCAGGGTTCGAATCTCGCCAAGGCTCAAGGTTGACTCAGCCTTCCATCCTTTCTAAGGTAGGTGAAATGAGGACCCAGTTTGTGGGGGCAATAAGCTGACTTTGTATAAATATACAAAAGGATGAAGGCTATTGCTGAGCACATTGTAAGCCGCCCTGAGTCTTCGGAGAAGGGCGGCATATAAATCAAATTAAAAAAAAAAAAAATTGAACTGCATGTAATTTCTAGAGGAAGGAATCAACTGTGACTTGGAGAATAAAAGGATGGTAGTAAAGAAGAGAGAAGCAGACCATCAGTGCTTTCACTGCCATGTTGTCAAGGCATGTATAGAATCATGCACCAAGAGGATGCCATGGCCAAATAACAGAGTGGCTTAAGAGTTGGAAGTTGGGCAGTTAGTGGAAGTGTCTTGTCAGACCTCCAGAGGTGTGGGAACTTAAAGGAGGCAAGCAGTGTTGTAATTATTCAGAGATGCTCCCCCTGCACCTTTGGCAGACAAGATACAGGGCATCAGCAGTCCAGAAGTCTGAAATAACATCATATTGGTGAGAAGGAGGACTAATAAAGCATGATTGGCCAGTTTGTAGAATAAGGTCCATTGATGCCAGAATGTGCATGCAGGATGGCAGAAAATCAGATAGAACTATGATTTAACTTAACACAGCCTATTCCATCATAGGGATTGTATGGCTGAAGCTTGGTGTGCAAAATGTTAGGAGTTCATTCATTAGACAATCTTGACTTCCTCATAGAAACAGGAAATCAGAGGAGATGAGTTTCATGTTCTAATATAAAAAATAGAGCGAAAGAACGCATTGCCTGGCATTCACAGCCAGCATGATATTGCCTCTTTCTTGCTTGAGTAGCGTCATGTGACTGGCCTCAATAGATACTTGCATGGCAGCTCTGGGATAAAGCCACCTATGTTTATAAAGATGATAAACTACAGTATATACTGTAGATCCTCTTCAGACACCAACTTTGTTCACACATGGTCACAAAGAGGCTATATAGCTCTTACCTGTTAGCTTCACCTCCAAGAATAGTAGTTGAACTTACTCCAAAGTATCTTTTTGGTAATAGGAAGATGGACCCTACACTCTTACTCTAGGACAGAAAGAGAGTTTCTTCACTGTCCTATACATCCTTTACCAGTTACAGTGTTTTAGGATGAAATTTAAGGGATGAGCCAAATCACATTGAGCTGAAGTCAGCACAAGCTATTAAAGAAAGGAGGTTTGCTTTATGGAACAGGAAGAAATCAAAATCCCTACTTTCTAGTAGAAGAGGTAGAATTAGCTCTTACTTGTTCAGTTCTTGTGATCAGAAAGGTACTTCAGTTTACTATAAAGTACCTTGAATTCTAATTTCCTAATTTTGCTTTAAAAACCTAGAGATTACATAATACTATCCTTATTTGTGACCATCAATAAACTTTTGTTTCACAAGAATGAACACTAAATAAATTCTGCAGGAAACATGCTAGAAGTTGTTGACTCTTGATTATTTTTGTGCATTTTCATTTAATGTATTTCTAAGTGCCAAGAAGTTCCTTATAGAAGGTAAATCTCATTCTCCATTGAGAGTGGAGACAGCAGCCAGCCTGGGTAATGGTCATCCAATCAGCATGAAGGACTGAGTCAGCCAATCATTCTTAGTCCCGCCCTTGTTGCCGGGCAGGCCAGCTTTTGGCTCAGTCCTTCAGCTCTGGCTGGCGTGTGGGACCTTGCCTCCGGCTTATTCCTGCTTTTTCTGCCTTATTACTGTTTTTTCTGGTTTTGGACTTGGACTGTTTTTGTGACTTCGGATTGCTTATTCCCTCATCTTGTTGATTTCTCGATTGGACTGACTCTGGACTGTTTTCTGGCTTCGGATTTGTGAGTGTTTTGGGCGCCATTGCTCAGCTATTCCCTCGTTGCAAGGGGAGTTCCCCTCCCTTCTCCTGCCTTCCCCTCCTACTAGTCCTCTAGGTTTGCTGTAAAACTCTGGTTTTCGTTGAAATTAGATTCCCTGTGCCCTTCCCTCGTGCCCTTTTTTCACTTTCTCGGCTGTTTGGGAGGCTTCGGAAAGCGCGGGGAGTGGCGTCGGCCATTTTAAACGGACCTTTTCCCACCGCTGAAAACCACGCCGTTTCCTTCTACCTTTTTACTGGCAAGCGGCCTGAGGAGGACTCAAATTACGGCGGATCGCCTCCTATGCTCCCTTCTCGTTGGTGCTGTGCTGCGGAGTGAGCGCTTGGCCTGGATCGTCGTCGCCGTGATATTGTGGAGCTTTGCGCCCCCCCCCCTCTCTCAGCGCTAACACCGGGCCTGTGACTAATCAAATTCGGCTTGTGGAGCTTCGCGCCCCCTCCATTTTAACACGAAATCCAGGCCTGTGACTGAGCTTTTCAGCTAGTGGAGCTTCGCGCCCCCTCTTCTTGGCCCTAGCGCCCCGGATCTGCTCCATCAGTTCCGCTGCTGGAGGGGCTTCGCGCCCCCTTTTGTTGCGCTTCAGTGACTCGAACTTATGACCGGTCTCATTTAACGACCACCCTGCCATCAGTCTCCTCACACTCCGGGAGTCTTGTTCTCACAGTTTCCAATTGCTGAGTCTTCACCTGCAACTCGTTTTAGGACTGGTGGTCACTGTGCAGGTTTCTAGTCATTTGGCGGCCCTTTCTTTCTGTGGAGTTTGCCACACTCCCTCCTGCCCATTCAGGCCCATTGCCCTGGACCTACTTCCTTTGTGGAGCCAAGCGCCCCCCCCTCTCCTGTGTCACTTAATTGCCTTGAAATTTCCACGATGCCTAAGGCTCTATCCAAGTCTAAACATGGCCGGAAAGCTGGTTCCTCTGCGGCTGGCCAATCAGAATCCTTGTCTGCTTCCCAAGACTCGGCCCAGGAGGTCCCTGGGGCCCCTGCCCCGGCTTCTCGCTCCTCCCGCTCTCACCATCACTCCAAGCGTAGCCTGTCGGCTTCCTCCAAGGTGGAGAAACGGAGGGACAAGGTCTTGTCTCAACTCTGTGAAAGGGCAAGTGCCAAATTGACTCCTATTCCTTCGCAAGCACCTCCGGCTTCGACGACATCGGATCCTTCACCGGTGTCCAGACCTCCTACACCGGATCAGATGTCTCTTCAGGACTGTCCGGTTTCCGTCTCTGAGGACAACTTGTGGGGCTCTGATTCAATGACTCATCCACCGGTTCCGGTTCCTGCTACCACTCAGGATCCTCCTCTTCCGGATCCGGGCGCGGCTTCCTCTTCAGACACGGTATCGTACCAACTCAACCCGTCTCAACTTCAGCAGATGATTGAAGCGGCTGTTCAAAAGTCTTTGGCTGCCCGGTCTTCTTCGTCGAGTCGACAAGGATCAGTAAGGTCTGCTTCTCCTGTCTCTCTGGAGCACTCTTCACGTGATCCCGCTAGTTCCATGCGGCCCGAATCTCCGTCTTGTTCCTATTCAAGCCATCATTCGGCCCTGGCTGATGGGGACTACGCTGACTCTGACCTATCGGAGGATGAGAACCTCCCGCCGGACCAACCGGCATTCACTGGCCTTTTTCCGCAGGCTCTGTTCAAATCCTTACTGTTCAAGGCCATCAACACGGCCCGTTTATCTTCTCCTGCGGCTGATTCTGCTCCGGCTCAACCCTCCTCGGGACCTTTGGATCCCATGTTTGCGGAGCCTGCTCGAACTATTACTTCAATTCCTACGCCTCCTCTCTTCTTGGACGTAGTTAAACGCCAGTGGGAGTCTCCTGCCTCAGCTACTCCTCCCTCATCTAACGACAAGAAGAATTTTCCTGTCTCCCCGGACCTCGATGCTCTTCTCCAGCTGCCCTCCATAGACGCTCCTGTTGCAGCTCTGCTCCCTAATGTCAATGGTCCTGGCGAGCCTGTCGAGGGTCTTCGTCCTGAAGAACGGCGTTCCGAATTTGTTCTTCAAAGAACTTTCCAGAGTTCTGCCTGGGCGATTAGGGCGGCCACCACGGCTTCCTTCTTCAACCGGACCACGCTGCTCTGGTTGCGTCAATTACAGGAAAAGTTACCTTCCGTTGATTCTCGAATTCGACAGGATTTAAACAAGATAGTCGCGGCTGTTCAATTTTCTGCCGACTCTACACTGAACGCCGCCAGATTTGCTTCAAAAGCATTGGCTTCCTCTGTCATGGCTCGTCGCTTGGTCTGGCTTCGACACTGGCAGGCGGATGCCAGGCACAAATGGCGGTTGGCGTCTGTCCCATTTCATGGAGCTAAGCTTTTCGGGGATGCCTTAGATCCCTTCCTTACGGAGACTAGAGACAAAAAGAAAGTTTTAGCCGCAGCCTACCGTAGAGGGGAGTCCCGTTTTTCTCCCTATCCGTCTCGTCCTTCGGCTCGAGGTACTGATGGGGGGGGTTCCTCCTCCGCTTCCTTCTCTGTCTTTCGACGTGAGGGTCCCTTCGCTAGATCCAGGAGCCCACAGGATAGGTCAGTTAGGGGACGGCAGTTTGCCTCTAAACGGCCCTTTCGTGGGGGAGGAGGTCGTTTCGCCCGTCGCCGTCGCTGATTGCATTCCGGATCCTCCCATTGGCGGCAGATTAGGCCTTTTCGCTACCATCTGGGAGAATTCCACCTCGGACAAATGGGTCCTCGCCACCTTGAGATCTGGGTTGGCTATCGAATTTGTTGCTCCACCCCCCAACGCCTTCGTCTGCTGTCCGATTTCTCGTAACCTCGAGAAGCGGTCCCTTATGGACTCATCGGTTCAGCACCTCCTGGCTATCAGGGCAATCCAACCTGTGTCCTCGGGTCAGGAAGGCTCTGGGTTCTATTCCAGGGTATTTTTAGTCCCTAAAGCATCGGGGGGGTGGCGTCCCATTCTGGACCTAAAACGCCTAAACAGGTACGTCGCGTACCGGAAATTTAAAATGCAATCCTTAAAGACCATCCTTGACGGTGTGCGGAGGGGCGATCTCCTTTCCTCCATTGACCTCACCGAGGCCTACCTCCACATTCCTATCCTCCCTTCCCATAGAAGGTTTTTGAGGTTTTGTTATGGCGGGGTGCATTTTCAGTATAGGGCTCTACCATTTGGCCTCTCGTCAGCTCCGCGCACTTTTACAAAGGTGCTCGCTGCCTTGGCGGCTAGTCTCCGCCTTCGTTCAGTTCGCCTTTTATGTTATCTAGATGATATTCTGCTTATGTCCCCCTCACCTCAGCAGGCTGCCTTAGATGTACGTCTGACGGTAGAAACGTTAGCGGCCCATGGTTTTTCCATTAATCTGGAGAAGAGCCATCTCACTCCCTCCACTCGCCTGGTTCATTTGGGTGCCCTGATTGACACTCTTGAGGGTAAGGTTTTCCTCTCCCCCGATAGGCAGGATAGCCTGAGGCGATTAGTCGCTCAGGTCGAAGGGCGTCGGGCTGTTTCCCCCTATGTACTGTCCCAGCTGTTAGGTAAGATGATATCGGCGATAGCTATAGTTCCCTGGGCTCAACTTCATGCTAGGGAACTCCAATGGTTTCTCTTGCCTTTGCAGAAGGCGGGAAAGGGTACTTCATCGAAACCGATCACGCTTCCTCCTGCGGTGCGCCGATCTCTCCGGTGGTGGCGTTCTCCTGCTCTCGCTGCGGGTTGCTACTTCCTCGAACCTCCACGGGTGGTGGTGACGACAGACGCCAGCCTCCTGGGCTGGGGAGCTCATTGCCAAGGCCAGCTGGCTCAAGGGACTTGGTCTCCATCAGAGGCTCGTCGCCCCATCAATTGGCTGGAGCTGCAGGCTGTCTTCCTCGCCCTGAAGTCGTTCCGTCATCTCATCTCCGGGACCCACGTCCTCGTCCTCACGGACAACGTCGCCGCCAAGGCGCATCTGAACAGGCTGGGGGGCACCAGGTCGAGGTCCCTTCTGAGGTTGACAATGGCGTTGGGTCTCTGGTCGGAACGCCACCTGTGTTCGCTGCGTGCGGAGCACATCTCGGGGGTTCAGAACATCCAGGCGGATTGGCTGAGTCGCCGGCTGATCGACAATGCGGAGTGGCACCTCCACCCGAGCGTCTTCCGGGACCTGTGTCTTCGCTTCGGCCTTCCAGTAATCGACCTCTTCGCGACTCACGAGAACACCCAGCTTCCACTGTTCTTCTCTCGATACCCGCACCCTCAGGCAGCCGGCGTCGACGCTCTTCGGTCTGCATGGCCCTCGGGCCTTCTGTACGCTTTTCCTCCGACATCCCTCATTCCCAGGGTCATTCGCAAGATTCTATCCGAGCAGGCGGAAGTGATCCTTGTGGCACCTCATTGGCCTCGGAGGCCCTGGTTTGCGGATCTCGTGTCCCTGTCGGTGATCCCATCGTGGCGCTTACCTCTCGTGGACAATCTTCTCTCACAGGGTGCTCTCTCTCACCCGGACCCTGCCTGGCTCACTCTGACCGCTTGGAGGTTGAGCGGTGCTCCTTGAGGGAGATACACATTCCAGCGGACGTTATTCACACTTTACAATCTTCCCGGCGTCCATCTACGGATCGAGTTTATTCAGCCACCTGGCGGGCCTTCTGCTCCTGGTGCTCCCAAATCGGCGTATCTCCGCTTCAACCTTCAATTGTCCATGTTCTAATGTTTTTGCACAGAGGCCTTGCCCAGAGCCTTTCTCCTAACACTCTCCGTCGGCAAGTTGCAGCGTTATCTTCTGTTCTTACCTGCGGTTCCTTGTCATCCCTGGCCCATCACCCCTTGATCCGACGCTTTCTCCGGGGTGCCAAGAACTTACGCCCTCCTGTGCTACATCGATATCCGACCTGGGACCTTCCATTGGTCTTGCAGTCTCTCACGGGTCCCCCATACGAACCTATCAGGACTACCAGCCTCAGACTTGTTACTTGCAAGGTGGCCTTCTTGGTGGCCATAACTTCGGCCCGACGCATTTCGGAAATCGCCGCCTTATCTTCTCGCTCGGACCTTTGTGTGTTCCACGCAGACCGTGTGGTCCTCCGTTTGGACCCTACCTTTGTGCCGAAGGTCAATTCTGTCTTCCACCGTTCGCAGGAAATTATTCTACCGGATTTTTGTCCTCGGCCTTCTCACGCCCGTGAACGGTGTTGGCATGCCTTTGATGTCAGGCGGGCGCTGCGAATCTACTTGAAAAGGACGTCTTCCTTCCGCCGATCGGAGTCCCTTTTTGTCTCCTTCTTGCCTACCTCCCAGGGTTCTAAGGTCTCGTCTGCTACCATCGGTCGTTGGATTCGACAGACTATTGCTTCGGCGTATGACTTTCGTTCTCTTCCACGACCTCCTAGGCTGACGGCTCATTCTACCCGCAGCACGGCCACGACGGCTGCATGGGCGACGCAGGCCCCCTTGCTGGAAATTTGTAGGGCAGCTACATGGTCCTCCCCTGGACCTTTCATTCGACACTACAAGATCGACCAGTTTGCGTCGGCTGAGGCCGCATTTGGACGCCGGGTCCTTCAAAGGGTCGTTGCCGGGGAGGTTGCGGTGGTCCAGCATGATCCCCCCCTGTTTACGGGACAGTGAACTTGGGTACGTCCCAGGCTGGCTGCTGTCTCCACTCTCAATGGAGAAGGATCGTTGGTCTTACCTGATACGTTCCTTCTCGTTGAGTGGAGACAGCAGCCAGACCCTCCCTTCTCGAGCTGGACCTTGCTTGTTTCTATCTTGTCTCTATCTTCTGATGTTTCTCCTTTCCCACACGCCGAGTCTGCCTTCAAGTCTTCGCCAAAAGCTGGCCTGCCCGGCAACAAGGGCGGGACTAAGAATGATTGGCTGACTCAGTCCTTCATGCTGATTGGATGACCATTACCCAGGCTGGCTGCTGTCTCCACTCAACGAGAAGGAACGTATCAGGTAAGACCAACGATCCTTTTCTTTTTATGTGTGCAATAGGTTAAGCCCTCTTTGGATGAAGCATTTGTCATTCAGGAACAGAACGTTGCATTGAATTTCATTGGTTCAAGAGGTGCAAAGCCCGGTGTCACTAAAGAGAAGAGAATCAAATACGCCAAAGAAGTCTTACAGAAAGAGATGCTTCCACATGTTGGTGTCAGTGACTTCTGTGAAACTAAAAAGGCTTATTTTCTTGGGTATGTAGTGTTAAAGAATACTATTCATGTAAATGTTTATGTGCTCATATTGGATGGGGATTATGGCAGTTGAAATCAACATGGATAAAATACTCCAGGTAGGGGAGATTTATATTTGCAATATGAAGTCAGAGGTCTGTTGGGGGGGAAAGTGGTGCTGCTTTGGGAGTGAGTATTTTAAAATATATTTATTTATGATCCAGTACATTTGTAAAGTTCATTTACTGGCTCAGTGTGATGCAATGAAATGCTGTTTTAAACTCAACTAGTGTTTTTTACGAATGAAGGCAAATGTACATGCCCCAGGATAATGATGCGAAATCGAATTTGGATCGGTCACTGGGACCAGTGTTTAATTAGTTTATTATTTATAATTTATTTAAGTGCAGGTGATCGAAGGTACAGTGGAAAGTTTCTGAATGCCTGTGGTATTGGAAGGACCTGAGTACCAGCATTCCTGTTTATTCCATTTATTTATTATAGTTTATTATTTAATAGCTTATTGGTGCTTCATTAATATTTTGGAAAGGAAAACTGATCTATTTACAATATTTTATAAGATAAATTAAAGGTTCCTCAAATACTGTACAGATAATCTTGGTTTTTTTATCTACAAAATTCCTGGTCCTTCATGATTTTAAGCAGCATATCGAAGGGCTTGCCTAGAAAGCAGTGAGGCTCAGTATAATTAATTGATATGTAATATAAAATAGTAAGCAATTTCCAAATGTGAGAACAACAAGAGATATCTTAGCAGGAACGTTGTGTGGAAAGAGCTTTAAAAAAATGGAGAGTGACTTGGTTCTGTTGAATTGTTAATTATTTGGATTAAATTATGATTTTATAACCAGGATTATGTTTAATATATGTTAAATCTGACTGAAACCTACATACCGTAGAAAGTGTAAATATCATGTAAAGTTCCTGTCGCGATCACTTGTTTGACTATTTCTTTTTTTTTTGATGTATTGTTTTAAATAAATAAAAAAAATTAAAAAAAAGAAAAAAAATTATGATTTTATTGAACTTGTTTCTTAACTTGTGTTCGCCGCCGTGAGTCCTTCGGGAGAATGGCGGCATATAAATACATGTAATAAATAAAATAAATAAATAAATAAATTGTTCATCCTGCATAATTTCAAGGGAGTTGAACTAGCTGTGGACTTGTATAAGAAGTAATATCAAAGGCTGCAGTTATCCTCCAGAAATGAATCATATTTAGATAAGAGTTGTAATAAAAAAAACAAAATTGAAATTCTCTCATTACAGCTTGAAAACCGTTGGCAGCAAATTTAAATAACATGGAGTGAGATATTTGGGATAACAATTTGATTTTCTGAATAGATGATAGATTGGGCAGATTCCTTTCTTAGGAGTAAATTGCTGACTTGTATTATGTACACAATCCAGAAACCTGAACTTCTACCTTCCTGTAATCTATGTCAATCACTGTTTCTCAGGTACATGGTTCATAGATTGTTGCTAGCAGCTTTAGGGAGACGGGAACTAGACGATAGGGATCACTATGGCAACAAGCGGCTTGACCTGGCAGGACCATTGCTTGCTTTCCTCTTCAGAGGGTGAGTACTTCAGAGGGTCATTATTACTTTATATTGAGTAAGTACACTGCACCTTTTTGAAAAGTTATGTGTAAAAATACACATATTTACTTCTCTATAGAATATGATGGCCTGCAGGGTAATCTGTGGATAAGAGATGGGTGATGGTTAAATGTGGATTGAATTTTTTTAAAAGTGACTTATGAAAGCAGTGCAAAAGAAATACATTTGAGTTGGTTTGATCCTAGAAAATCAAATTGTGAGATAAATATATGAAGGAAGAATGAATGGATCAAGAGGACAGAAAAGACTGGGAATATAATATTATGGTTAATTAATGAGGCCCACAAAGAGAGAAAAATGTCAGGTTTTGAGGATAAAAGGCAATATATATATATATATATATATTGCAAAAGTTTTACAATTACATTTTCACCCCTTTTTTCCCTCCCCCTCAACCCACCCCAAACTTCCCAACCTCATCCTCCCTAACCCTCCCCTCCCCCCGGACTTCCCCACAATATACTCACATCAGAAAAAAACCCCTTTATATAAAACTTGAACCCCTCCATCCCCCTTATAATTTTTCATCTTCACTAAATTAAAATATTTCTATCTTAATATAACATTTTCAAATAAAAGCTATTTGATACTTCCTAGTTTGATATTTGTTCTGCACATATTCTATCCACTTTTTCCATTCCCATTCATAAGTCTCTTGTGAACAATCTTTTAAGTATGCTGAAATCTTCGCCATCTCTGCAAAAGTGGCCATCTTCAAAGTCCATTCCTCGATAGTGGGCAAAGCTTCATTTTTCCAGTATTTACCTATCAATAATCTCGCTGCTGTTATCATGTACAATATCAACTTTGTTTCACCCAATGTAAAACCCTTAACTATACCCAATAAGAACAATTGTGGAGAAAATTGAATTTTTTTCTTCAAAACATTCTGCATAACCCACCAAATTTTTATCCAAAAAGCTTTAACTTCCTTGCAGGTCCACCAGACATGATAATATGTAGCATCTAAACAATCACATCTCCAACATTTTGGCTGAACATTAGGGTACATGCATGACAATTTCTTAGGATCTAAATGCCATCTATAAAACATTTTATAAAAATTTTCCCTCAAATTCTGTGACTGTGTAAATTTAACATTCTGAACCCAAATTTTTTCCCATGTTTCCAACATCACTGGTTCTTCAAAATTCTGTGCCCACTTAATCATACAATCTTTAACCATTTCAGTTTCTGAATCTCTTTCTAACAAGACATTGTAAAGCCTTTTAATATGCATTGGACCTTTCTCTTTTATATGTCTAACCAATTCTTCCTCATGCAACATAATACCAGTTTTTTGGTCCTCTTTCCATCTCAGTTGAAGTTGATTATATTGTAACCAAGTTAAGTTAATCCCTTCATCCAACAGTGTCTCTAATGTCTTCAACTGCCATCTGCCCGCATCTGTAAAAAGAACCTCTTTGTATAAACCCCCCCCGAGTGACATTATATTTGTATTCCAAATAATATGACCAAGATCCAGCCATAGCGGTATTTTATAATCCCATTTGAGTCGGTGCTTCTTCCAAACTTTCATCAGGGAGTCTCTAAGTATATGACTTTTAAATACTTTATCCACTTTATTTTCATAGAATAAGTAAGCATGCCATCCAAATTCAAGATCAAAACTTTCTATATTCAATATTCCAGTCTTTTTCCTTCCAAACCAATCACTTGCTTGAGATAAAGCTGCTGCTTCATAATATAACTGTAGGTTTGGAAGTTTAAGACCTCCCCGTTCTGGAACATCTTGCATAATTTTTAATTTCACTCTCGGTTTTTTCTCGTTCCAAACAAACTTATTCACTCCACTTTGCTACTCTTTCAATTGTTTATCGCTTTTAAGCACCGGAATCATTTGAAACAAAAAAAGAAATCTTGGCAAAATATTCATCTTAACTGCTGCTATTCTTCCAAGTAGAGACAGCTGCAGTTTTTTCCAAGTCTCCATATCTTTCTGCACATCTCGCCACAACACCTCATAATTATTTTGAAACAGTTTCATATTTGATTCTGCAGGTTGCAGGATAAAAGGCAATATATTGATGGTGCATGGAAGCAAAGCTGGTTTGCAAGGATAAAATGGTATAGAAAGCTATAATTAATAGTGTATTTGTAAACTAACATTAATTTCCCTTTCCTTTATCTCTTGCCTTTAGTGTTTTTGCTTTCTAATCTTTTTTCCCTTCTTTGCAAAATATTGCTTATCCTGGAAGAATAGAATAATGTACGTTTCTAGGATTGTTGACTTTATATCCAATAAAATCTTCATGTTGAGACCCTTTAATTTTGCATTAACTATCAGAAGAATTGACATTATCATGATTACTGAAACACATTGCTCTTCTAGACTATTTGAAACAGTTCTCAACTCTTCTTTCTAAATAGCGCTTAGGTAATCAAGGAGACAGAAAATAGTGGAAGGCATGAAAGATTTTGCTCCTCAGTCTGGTGTTTTAATATTTTTCTCTGAAACACAACTGTTGTACAGATTTTTTTTTTTCAAATGCTTCATTGTACAATGTCAAGATAATCAGATTCATAGTATCTGAGTGATTTAAATGCTCTGGCATTGTTGAAAAGATTATTCATCTGATATTCATTCTGAGAGTGCTAGTCCCACTGCAATCTGGTTTCAACTGTGGCTAATCTTTTGCAAATAGAGACCTTTTGGTTTAGTATTGCATGTGGAAGATTATGGGGAAATATGCAAAATTGTACTTATTGTTATTCAATGTTTCTGTTTCCCTAAACAGAATGTTTAAGAATTTGCTGAAAGAAGTTAGAATATATGCCCAGAAATTTATTGACAGAGGCAAAGATTTTAACTTGGAGTTGGCAATTAAAACAAGGATTATATCAGATGGTTTGAAATATTCATTAGCAACTGGCAACTGGGGAGATCAGAAGAAAGCTCACCAGGCTAGAGCTGGAGTGTCACAAGTAAGTGTATTGTCTGTTGTGCAAAAGTGTAAGAGTGTTTTGTTTTAGATATCCCTGCCATTCAAATGTAGGTTCTTTAAAGTTATCAGCTCAGCAGAGACATGGCTATATCACCTTAATTCTTTTTAGAGAATGACAGCAATTCTACCTCAGTGGGTTGGCTGAAATATAAGAATGCTCATTTTATTTTCCTTATTGTTCTTTCCTAAATAAATAGTTCTTTACTAGCCTTGTTTGCCCCATTTTCTGCCCATCCTTCATTTTGTTCCTTCTACCTTAGCTTCTCTTCTCAGTATCTTAACCCGGAGCCACCCTCTTCATCAACCAGCAGCAGTCCTTATTCTTTGGCATTAGATTATTTGTTTCCAAATGGATCTTTTATCCAAAATTTTCTTAGTACAGTTACACTGCATATCTTCCTTGTGCCTCTTCCTTCCCGCTTAGTACATAAAATAATTTCCTTTGTTATTGCAGATATTTAGTGCATGGGTGGGAGGAATAAATGATATTTTAATCCACAGGGAAGAAACTTTTTTAAAATTCAAACTTTTAGATTTCCTCATCTTTCACATTGCAGATAATGGCTGAGGCTCTCTGATTTGTTGTGATTCTTTTAGGGGTGCCCAAGAAATTTGCTACAGCTATAAAAGAATTGTAGAATGAATCTTGTCTGGGTGAGGAAAATTAAATTTAGCTGAGAAATTAGAGTGTTCAGAGAATAAATCCTTTAAAAAGAAAATAAAATTGCACTGTTAAAGGATTTCAGTAAACGTCCACCTGAAAGAATCATTAGATTTTGTTCTTCGTTAAAAGTGCCCATTGTATTCTTTGGTCCTTTAATAATTCAGAAGTAAACTATGCTTAATAGTAAATGTAAAATGTGGTGCTCAAATTATATGTGATAAATATTGCAAATAAAACATTTGTAATTGTTTATTTATTAAGAAAATTTGTATGGCTGCCCAGCTCACTCTCAGTGATTAACTGTCAGTGACATATTCCTCATAGTTGATAACATAACCTTTAGACCTTATAACAACAAGATTTAGGTTCCGTATGTTATGAAAAGCCTAAAAATGTCCTTGATTGCATTTCTTCAGGTATTGAATCGTCTCACCTTTGCTTCTACACTTTCCCATTTGCGACGCTTAAACTCGCCTATTGGAAGAGATGGTAAACTAGCAAAGCCCAGACAGTTGCACAACACTTTGTGGGGAATGGTTTGTCCTGCTGAAACTCCAGAGGTAATGCAAAGATTGTATTTAAGTGTCTCTATACCATCAGTAAATGGGATTTTCTAAAAAATTGGAGCTGTAAGGTTTTTCCCATGTGAATTAGGCTACTTTGCATAGGATAATTTAGCTTGCACAGGACAAGCTAATCTTTTTCTGCAGTATTTAGTAGAGTGTCTTTTCAGATTTTTAAACCTCTTCTCAAGTTAAAATTGGTTGGTAATGAAACCCAGTAAGTTAACATGAAGGATTTGTGAACAGAGTTATCTGTGAACAGCGGCAAGCACATTTCTGTTGGCCACAAGGAACATTTATGGAAGAGCTGCAATGAGCGTGGTAGTAATATATTTTCTTAGGCTAGGATATTCCTTTTCTCCCATTTCTGGGAGAATCCTGCAGGATTTTTTTTTTAAAGTATTGGGTTTGTTCTAGGGCTTTTGCCACACATTTCCTTATTGTTTCTACAGTATCTTGGAATAGCAGGAATGTTTTAACAAACCAACTGCCAAAATTCAGGGCAATTATTACAAGGTGCTCCACAAAATCTTAAAAAAGGGTTTCACAGGTTTTGCCTTCCACCAAATGTGCCTCAGGATCCATTCTCATATAACAGTCTTGATTCTTAAATGTTATTATAATTTCAAAAACTGCCAGAACGTCTGTGCATAATAGAGCTTGTTAAGATTGAAAATTTAGCCTGTATTTGTTCTTAGGGTCATGCTGTGGGACTTGTGAAGAACCTTGCTCTGATGGCCTATATTTCTGTGGGGTCTCAGCCATCCCCAATTCTGGAATTTTTAGAAGAATGGAGTATGGAAAACCTGGAAGAAATCTCCCCAGCAGCAATTGCAGAGTAAGAACCAAGTACAATGTAATTCCATTAGCTTCTATAAGGTTCACTCTAAATCAGTAGCTTAACTCTTTCCCTTTTTTCCATAAGCGCCACAAAAATATTTGTGAATGGTTGCTGGGTTGGAATTCACAAAGATCCAGAGCAACTTATGAATACGCTGAGAAAACTGCGGCGGCAAATGGACATCATTGTATCAGAGGTAAGTTTTGTTGTAATTCCAACTGACCTATAAAGGTGCTAACCTAGACCAAAAAATAAAATAAATAAAATAAGTTGATCTAGAAAAAAGATTTGTGATTTAATTTAAATTCTATATAATTTTGATGAATTAAAACAGAGTGATAATCTCTCTGAAGGCCATGTGTAGTTCAGAATGTTCATCTTGACTCTTCAGATACTCAGTTGCTTTTATCTGACATCAGGATTGGTTAATCGCCATTAAGCTACAAAAGCTTGCCTGAAGAGCACCATTTTCACAACTTGCAAAATCTCGGGGGTGGGGAGGCATCTGAAAACATGGTGTTTCAATATTTTGATCTGTCTGTCAGTGTTTATGAGAACTGTGTCTTCTCATGCAGGTGTCCATGATCAGAGATATCAGGGAACGAGAAATTCGCATTTATACTGATGCTGGTAGGATCTGCCGTCCACTTCTAATTGTGGAAAAACAAAAATTGTTACTGAAGAAGAGGCATATTGACCAATTGAAAGAACGTGAATATAACAACTACAGGTAGGGTTATCCTCAAATATTCTCCACTTGTGGGATTTAGTACTTGTCTTTCCTCAAAGATGCTTTAAATGGGAAGAGAAGAGAAAATTCCAGGCATTAATTGGAAGGATCATTAGCTAAAGAAAGTTCATAACCAAGCAAGTTCAGCTCTGGAGATAATTGTGTCTGCTAAAATGTTATGTGGAAATGAGCAGAAATTGAAAAGAGTGTTTATGTTATTGATGATTTAAACTAAGGTCCAACTCATACGAGAAGTGAATAAAGTCTTTCCTCCTGAGTACAGATTTAGGAATGAGAACAGTTTTGTCTGAAACACTTGCTGGGCATTTTCAAGAGTGATTTGACTTTGCTAGTACAAGTCTACTAGTGCTACTAGGAACAAGTCCTGCCACCATTTTGGAGAGTGGATGTGGTAGAGAGTAGCTATTTGCTGATCTTGCGAAAAGTAGTTCTTTTTATATCTGCTTACATTCCTCTTTATAATTCCCGTTCATTCATCAAAGCAACAAAGGCGTTTTTGAAATCGCTAGAGTTACTGTATACTAAATATGGAAGCTGCAAAATACAGGGAATATATGGTATGTGAACTTATTAATGTTACAGCACTTCTCTTTCCTATCTCTTTCCCAGGTTGCATTAGAGCAGGGGTGTGAAACTCAAGATCCGTGGGCCAAATTCGGCCCGCTGGGTGCTTAGATGTGGCCCGTGTGGCCGTCCTGGAAACAGCGGCCCGGCCTGTGGTACCTCTTCCAGTGAAAATGGAAGAAATATTTCCCCTGAGCATCCAAGAAGGGACAGGAAAGGGGAAAGAGGAAAGACAAAGAAAAAGAAGAAAAGATGGGAAGAGAGCAAGGAAGGAAAAAGAAGGAAAGAGGGGAAGGAAGAAGAAAAGAGAATGAAGAGGGAAGGAAAAAGAAGAAAAAGGGAAAGGAAGGAAGGAAGAAAGGAGAAAAGGAGATTATAATGAGAGGGAGGGAAGGTCTGAGGGAAGTCCTGCTTTAGCACTTGGCCACCATAGGTGCCCCCGACATGAGTGATATCAAGCTGGCCACGCCCCCCACCCCCAAAGTCAAACCCAATCCTGATGCGGCCCTCAATGAAATCGAGTTTGACATCCCTGCATTAGAGATTTCCTGTCAGGTTTCGGTGCTATCTTAAATAAGTTTCATTTTCAAGCGCAGAGTCTCTAATGAATCATTTTTATTTAAGAACATAAAAAGCCGACATTCCTGATTCTAATTGCAGCCAAACTGGCCCCTCCTTCCAACCCCCTCCTCTTCCGCTCTCCAACCCCAGTCCCATTGGCCATCATGCAGATCCATCTCTACCTCCCGGCACGTTCTTTTCACAGGAATGTAGCCCCCACCCTCGTCTCCCAGGAAACACTATCTGTAACATACAAAACTAGGTAAAAGTTCATCTTGTTATGTCAGCGCTGGAAGAGAGCCTAATTTGGAACACTGACATCCGGCCCCTCTCCCTTCACTTCTGCGACATCACCTATCCCATAGGGAAAAACACAACAAGATTAGTCTCATCAGCCTCTCCCCGGCTGTGCACCCCCCCCTCCTGGCTTTCCCGGGTGGTCTGCATGGAATTTTGCTATAAGGCGATCAGCTTGGATGTTTGCGCTCTTCACCCAGGAAGCCTCTGACAATGGGTAACCCTTCCATTTAATTAAGTACTGAAGGCGCCCCTTGTGCCATCTTGAATCAAGAATCCGCTGCACCTCGTAGTGCGTTTGGCCCCCAACAACCAGGGGCCCAGGGGGTTCACGTGGAGTTGGCCTTAAAGTAGACCCCACTACAGGTTTTAGAAGGCTACTGTGAAAAACGGGGTGAATTTTCCCCAAAAGCCGTGGCAACTGCAAATTGCACTGTAACGGGGTTGATTATTTTTATTATAGGAAATGGTCCTATAAATTTTGGGCCCAATTTCCTGCTCGGGAGTCTTAAGTCTCAAGTACTTGGTGGAGAGGTAAACTTTCTCTCCCAGCTGAAATGGTCTTTGGGGAGTTCGGTGCTTGTCTGCTTGGTCCTTATAAGATTGAGCCGCCTTTGCCAGCGCCCTCTTAACATTTTCCCAAGTTTGTCTCAACATTGCCATCCAGTCGGTCAAACTGACTGAGGAAGGGGGCTCCCTCGGGTATTCTGGCATGGGAACAAAATCCATGCCACTCACCATCGGGTCATCCTCGCCTTCGTCTTCCGTGTCATAGGGTTCGGGGGACTGATCTCCCTCCTCTGGGATTCCTCTGGTTTCGGTCAGATGAGCGAAAAACTCAGGGATTTGGGGAGCTTCCCGCGGTACGTGGGTGACGCGCTTGGGCCCTCGTTCCGGTCGTGCTTTGGGCGGTGGAGCTGGTCCCGGTCTAGGCGTTCCACATCTTGCTGCTATGTGGCCGCTTCCTCCACATCTGTAGCATTTCAGTGGGCTCCGTGGGGCAGTTGGTCTGTAGGAGGGCTGTGATGTTGGGGTTTCTCGTCTGTTGAGTGGCCCCTGGTCTGGTCGGCCTCTCTCCTTTCCCTCTGGTGGTTTTGACATGTCACTCGCCCGCAGCCCTCTGTCGACTTTTATCGCTACCCGGAACCATTCAGCGAGTCGGTTTGGGATGTCACGATAGGCAGTCACTTGGGAAATTCTTTTATCTAGGCTTGTTCTAAAAAAATACACCAGCAATTGCTCTGGTAGGGGAGGCAGTGTCCCAATGACTCTCCTGAATTCACGGATATGCTCTCTGATAGGCTTCCCCCTCTGCATTAGGTTTCTGAGCTCGTCTTCCACATAGGGGTCCTCCTCCTCCTCCTCATAACGGGCTCTCAATAGTTGCAAGAACCCATCCGCATCTTGTAGCTGGGGGGCCCTGTATTTGTAGAGTGATGCTGACCACCTCTTTGCTTCTCCCTCCAGCCCTTCCAAGATAGCATTCACTAGGGCTCTGGGGAAAGGGTAGAGGTGTCCGAACCGCTCTATGTATATCTCAGCTGAATCGAGGAATTGGGCGAGGTTGTCTGGGTCACCATCGAACTTCCCTCTGAACTGGGGTGGTTCCTCCCTCTCTGCCCTCTCCTCTCTGTGCTGAGCTCTGGAGGGCCAGCCTTGGTGTTGGTAGTCCTCTGCCTCGTCTCTCATCCTGGAGTGGGGAGGTGCTGCCTTGTCTGGGCTTCACTGCCATTCCCATCCCCAGCTCGCCCTTCCCAATTCACTTAGGGGTTTTTCTTTATCTTTTACCTTTGTATTTTCCAAGTTGGCTGGAATCACGACCGCTTCTGCTCCTCCCGTTTCTTGAAGCAGGCTTTCCTCCTAGAGCTTGGCTTCAGCCATAGTCCGTCCGACCAGATGTCTGGGAGGGAACGGGATGATTTAAACTCAGCCAGCCTGGATTTGGAGGAGAGTTTGGCTGTCTGTCAGGTTTCGGTGCTATCTTAAATAAGTTTCATTTTCAAGCGCAGAGTCTCTAATGAATCATTTTTATTTAAGAACATAAAAAGCCGACATTCCTGATTCTAATTGCAGCCAAACTGGCCCCTCCTTCCAACCCCCTCCTCTTCCGCTCTCCAACCCCAATGTCCCATTGGCCATCATGCAGATCCATCTCTACCTCCCGGCACGTTCTTTTCACAGGAATGTAGCCCCCACCCTCGTCTCCCAGGAAACACTATCTGTAACATACAAAACTAGGTAAAAGTTCATCTTGTTATGTCAGCACTGGAAGAAAGCCTAATTTGGAACACTGACATTTCCTTTTGCCACCATCTTTTGACAGCCAGCTAGATCAATGGGTTCATCACAAATTCTTATGTTCAGAGTTGAGTGTGGACAATATTCAGTACACTTTAATTTTAGTCGGTTAGACGGCTAAGACGGCAAGTTTAGAAATTCTAAGGAATCAAGACGTTGGTTTCTGCAGTATATGCATTAAGCAAAAACAAAACAAAACCATAAACTAATGAAGGAATGGAGCAAATGCCTATTGTACCTGAAGGGGCAAAATTATGGGTAATATGTGCATGCTTATACTTTTAGTTTTTCATTACACTGAATGATACGTATTTTCAGATATAAATTTTCAAGTTTGTTCTTAGAACTCTATGTAGTTGCATTAATTAAAATTCATTTTGTTTAGCTGGCAGGATTTGGTGGCCAGTGGTGTAGTAGAATACATTGACACTCTAGAAGAGGAGACTGTTATGCTGGCAATGACTCCAGATGATTTGCAGGAGAAAGGTGTGGCATATTGTTCCACATATACACACTGTGAGATTCACCCCTCCATGATTCTAGGAGTTTGTGCATCTATTATTCCATTTCCAGATCACAATCAGGTTTGTTGGACTTTATTTTATAATATTTTAAATTAAGAGTTTATGACTTGATTGAATAATATTATGCATTAATTTTGAAGGTTTTTTCCCATTCCTAACACATTTTCTCCTTTCTTAATAGTCTCCTAGGAATACATACCAATCTGCTATGGGAAAACAAGCCATGGGAGTTTATATCACTAATTTCCATGTCCGTATGGATACACTGGCCCATGTGTTATATTATCCTCAGAAGCCCCTTGTGACCACACGGTCTATGGAATATTTGAGGTTCAGAGAGTTGCCAGCAGGTATGATTGCAAGTTGCTGATTAGTGCAAGGATAAAACCTCAACCTTTAGAGAAGCAATCCACTTCTTAAAGAGATATGCCAAAGTGCCTTTTTTTAAAGTTACTGTAACTATTCATTTCCGGAATACCAATAATGAATTTTCACTGAGATGTGGGGCTTTTTTTATTTTTTTGTATTTGATGATTTAATATTTATTAATTGATGATTTAGCAATGGCAGCTGTGGGATCTCAATACTGGTATTGAGAAGTTTACCTCATTTAAGAATATAACTTTTCCCTATATTTTTAATCAATTAGGTTTCATTAATACACTGAAAAGCATTAGCACCAGTGTGTCTGGATCACAAAGGAAAAGCATTACAACTTTGAAATATTTCTTAGCTTGCTTCTTAAATTAGCCCTGCTTGTTTAATATATTTGTCAGAGCATAGTACTTTTTGGCATAAACTGTAGTAAGGCAGTGGTCAAAATTGTAATTTGTATTCCTTAGGTGCATTCTTTCTGTTTCTGTATCTTGTTCATATCTATCTCAGTTATTGCTTATATTTGGGTGTGCACATTCTTATTACATTTTGCACTGTTTGTTTTTCAATTTTAACAAGCATAAAGTATTTATAAAAGTTTCAACTATGATCTAATTAGCCAGTTTTAAATTCTTGAAATGTTTATGCTCAAGATGGTCCAGTCTTTGAATATGGATAGCAAATTAACAGGATTTGGAGACAATTCTCAAGGACATGGTTGAAGGAACATGTGAAATTGTAAGCAAATTCCACACCTGTTCCTCAGAAATTCTATCTTCTGTTGATAACACCAGGCATAACAACATAGGAGGTCACTGGGTGTGTTTATAAGCTCATCCCATCATGCTGTAGAAAACCCATATAATTACTGAGAAATTAGAGTTCATTTGGCATTAATACTCAATCTGTAAAGTGAAAATAATATGTGTATAATTGAAGTGTGTTCTTGAATCTTTTACAGGCATCAACTCTATAGTCGCCATAGCTTCATATACAGGATATAATCAAGAAGATTCTGTTATCATGAACCGCTCTGCTGTTGACAGAGGGTTTTTCAGGTTTGGCTTGTTAAATATTTCACATCTTGCCACATTTCTCTTTCCCTATTAAAGAACTATTTCACATGCTTATAAGAAATAGGCCACTAGCTTTGAAGCATTCTTGGTATGCTTTTTGCAGTATTCTGTTGTATCAAAGATTTCAATGGTTCTCTATAGGTGTTAGTCATCAAGTATTTTTCTTTTCTTTTGTTGTTGGAAACTTAACTTTTTGCTACACTTTTAGATTAAAGGTTAGTTGTGGTGATTTTAGTCCATAGGCTTCGAAACTCGAGTGGATATTTTGCTAATGTATGTCAGCACGTCGTCATGTTTTGCCCTGCTGCTGAAGAATGTTAGATCATGTCTCAACCTGAACTAAGAGAGTGCTGTCTGACTTGGAGCTGATAGTGTCACTTCTCTCATCCATTAGATCTGTGTTCTATCGCTCTTATAAAGAACAGGAGTCCAAAAAAGGATACGACCAAGAAGAAGTGTTTGAGAAACCTAGTCGTGAAACATGCCAGGGTAAGACATAGACAGTGATCAGGAATACATCATGAAGACAGAAACAGTAGATACAGTAATAGAATTTCCTAGGTTTCATATGTTTATGCTATTTGCAAAGAAGAATATGATTTCACAGGGGTTACAAGTGAGTGATCCTGCCTTACCTGTCATTGTCACTGATGACCACAGTGCATATGTAACATTAGTCTAAAAAGAGGATCTAGCAGAAATGGATTTTTCTTTCTAAATTCAGAATGGCACTGGAGTAAACACAAAACAGTATTAGCTTTGAAATGTGATCCTATTGGAAAAGGGGAACAAGCAGAAGCCCTGATTTGGAAGCACATAACGTTTTCTTCTTTTTTCAGGGATGAGGCATGCCATCTATGACAAGCTGGATGATGATGGTTTGATTGCACCTGGCGTACGTGTCTCAGGAGATGATGTCATCATTGGCAAGACAGTAACTTTGCCTGAGAACGAAGACGAACTGGAGAGCACCAATCGTCGCTACACTAAAAGGGATTGCAGCACTTTTCTACGAACTAGTGAAACTGGTATTGTTGATCAGGTCATGATTACCTTGAATCAGGAAGGATACAAGTTTTGTAAAATAAGAGTAAGTATAGGAGTTATGCAAATGTGTCGGCAAGAATAAATCCAACATTTGTGAATAGTTGGTGTAATAGATTATTATTATTTTATCTCTCCAGGTACGGTCTGTCCGAATACCACAGATTGGAGATAAATTTGCTAGTAGACATGGTCAGAAAGGTACCTGTGGTATCCAATACAGGCAAGAGGTAAATGTCTCCAATTTTGTTTTTGATGTAGAGGATATCATGCTTAGCTAATTGGATTTGAAATATTGCCTTGGTTTTTACTCTACTTAGAATATATCAGTTGCTTTATCTGTGTTGTCAGGGTCACCTGACTAGTGCAAATGGATGTGGAGTCTTTTTGGAACTATTGAAAGGACTGTGTTATAAACTGAAGATAGATGATGCCATATCCCTCCCCCTCTGTTGAGAGAGGGCTGTTCAATTTTGACATAGTTGACATAGATTGAACAGCCCTCTCTCAACAGAGGGGGAGGGATATGACATCATCTATCTCCAGGCTACAACACAGTCCTTTCAACAGTTCCAAAAAGGCTCCACACCCATTTGCACTACTCAGGTGACCCTGACAACACAGGTAAACCTCCAGGTGGCCTTAACAGCTCGCAAAAAGAATGCAAATGACCAGCTGTCTGCAAGAAGTATAAATCCTTCCATTCCCCACCATCCAGTCAGAGCTGAAGAAGCTTCTTGGATGAGAAGCGAAATGTCTTCAAAGAAAAAACAGAAAGTCCAGTTGCTTCTTGAAAAAGCACCTTTGGGACAACCATGACTTGGATGACAGAATCTCCATAGACATGTAACTTTGCAACTAATGCCTGCAGTATCTCAGTCATGTGTTTACCATTAAGTCAGTATGTGTTGTCCTGTGCCTGACCCATTTTTTTCCCTCCCATCACCACTTGCAGAGCAGAGAGATTGCCTAAGTAAGCTCTCTCTTCCTGACTTTCTTTTCTCCCCAGTGCAGCATGTCCCTGAAAAGTGCTAAGGCAGATTTTCCAGCTGCTCCCTGAAGTTGACGAAACATGAATCAGTTTCACACTAAGGGCTTTTCTTTGCTTCCTGGGAAATTGCATTCATCTGTCTGCTTATTCCCATGTAATCCCTCTCCAATGAAAGTAAATTCGAACATCAATTTTCTTGCTAATTATCCCAGTGCTGGGATGAGCAATCCAAAGGATGGGGAGTGAGGGAAAGCGGATTTAACATTTGCCCTTTTTAATAGCTTCCTTGAGAGTCAAATTCTGGAAACCTTTCCTTCTTTTTGGGCTCTTTGGCTGTTTAGGATTATATCCTTCTGATGTTATAAAGCAAGTGTAAACTGAAGTAAAATCTTAACCACAGTTGTGGTCATGAGTTTTGATTTGAAGACTGATTTGCTTAAGGACTGATTTGCCAGTCTCAATTATGGTTATTAAACAAGACTTACCTTTGCTCAGTGATGAGCCCATCTGCAGATAAGTCGAATTCCTTTTTTTAAAAAAGTGTATGATGGCACTTAAACTCTTATCCATGAGTATATACAGTATAGTGGGAAATTCATAATTGATCAAATACCTGACAGAATAAAGAGGTTGTACAGTTTATTTTGTGACTTATATCATACAAAAAAAAATCCAGCAAGACTTATAGCTTAAGCAAACTATAATCAAGAAAAAATGGTGCTATAGAAAACGGTATGATTTTGATCTGTTTTCATTTTTAGGATATGCCATTTACCTGTGAAGGTATCACTCCTGATATAATTATCAATCCCCACGCTATCCCTTCGCGAATGACCATTGGTCACTTGATTGAATGCCTTCAAGGAAAGGTAAGTCTCGCTGCTTGGAACTGAGATATTCTCCATCATGCTCTCTTTGAGAGCTTCCAGGGTCATCTCTGACTCTAGCATACCCAGCCAAGGTTGAATCAGTTTTTATCTCTTGCAATCTGGAGCCATTTTATTTTCAGATTAAAAAGCTAACTCTCTGGCCCGTGGCATTAATCTAGATCCTGGGGAAACACAATCTCTAAATTTGCATAATATGATTTAAAATTCTTTTAATGTTTAGTTTATGTTTACTCTTTTCTTTCTCCAAAGAAGTCAGAGTAAGTACTACATAGTCCCCATTCTTCGGATTTTTGACTTGCAGAAGCCCTTCAGTTTAAGTAAAGTGACTCCGTGAGCTCTACACTTCAATGGGAGTTAGAATATAATCTTCCCAGTTTCATTTTAGACAGTTATTATGGGGAATAGTGTAATGATTGCTAGTCTTTGCTTTCCCTTTTCCAGGTATCAGCAAATAAAGGAGAGATAGGTGATGCTACACCTTTTAATGATGCAGTCAACGTGCAGAAGATTTCAAACTTGCTCTCTGATTACGGGTATCATCTGAGAGGAAATGAGGTAATCTGATACAATGAATGAGTGACAGGTCTCATTCTGTCTGTTCCCTGCATTGATATGCTATTATAACAGGAGCAATTACTTTTTGCAGGTTCTGTACAATGGCTTTACTGGTCGCAAAATCACATCACAGATCTTTATTGGCCCCACTTACTATCAGCGACTAAAACACATGGTAGATGATAAAATTCATTCCAGGGCAAGAGGACCTATTCAGATCCTTAACAGGCAACCTATGGAGGGTCGATCTCGGTAAGAAATAGATGCCTGCTTATTATGCTTTCCAATTTGTCTTTACTTCAGCAAAGTATTGAAGCCACAGTCCTTAGAAATCTTACTAGAAAATGCCACTAGTTTCTGAGATTTCCCTAAGCCTTTTCATAGCTTTTAGTGATGTTATTTGCAACTATGAGGGCTAGAAAAATAATAAGACCAGAAATGCCAGGAGCCCAGATGGGAGTGTTAAAATATATTGTCGAGAAATATATTGTCTTTTTTAAAAAAATATTTTCCTTAGCCGGTCTTCTATTGACAATGTGTATATGTAGCACTTCTTTGGAACTTCTGGTATGTTTTGTTTTTTAAGACTTCATTTCATTAGGAGCATTTTTGGTACATGAGCTGGCTTCTCCTCTAATAGCTTCTTACATTAACTGGGTAGTTTTTCTAACTTGGAAAAATAAGAAAGTGAACTTGATTTTTTTCTCCCCACAGCGATGGAGGTCTTCGATTTGGAGAGATGGAACGAGACTGTCAGATTGCTCATGGAGCAGCGCAGTTCCTAAGGGAAAGATTGTTTGAAGCCTCAGATCCATATCAGGTTCATGTATGCAACTTGTGCGGGCTAATGGCAATAGCAAACACCCGGACCCACACCTATGAATGCAGGGGTTGTCGTAATAAGACACAGGTATGTAAAAGAGGGTAGGAAAATGCTGCCCATTCCATTTCATTCTTCTCTCATTCTTTTTAACTTTTATCTTCATCTCACCTTGAGGCACTTTTTCCAATACTTGTCTACGCTGTTATCTACCATGAATACAATATAATCAGAGTCACTAGCTGCAAGAAGGGGAGCATAAAACTCTCCCATCCATTCAGAAGAGTTATGAAAATTTCTGAAATAATGCCACTGAATTTTAAAATGCTGAAAATGCTGTTCTCTTACAAAATGTCATTTTATTTTTCTGGCCATAATAATCTTTGCTTTTAAAGTATGTTTTTAATACTTAAATTATGATGATGACAAGTTCTACTTCATTTCATATTGACATACTGTAAATAGGGTTGTGTGTCTCTTTGTGTGTATGTGGGAGAAAGAGGACTCAGATTCCAAACAACGGTTGGCTGGAGGTCAAGGGCCCCTTTAATGTACACTTCAATATCCTGGAACTCCTAATACTCAATGGTTACATCATCTTTAAATCCTTCCTCGTCCAGGTTAGGAGGGAGTTGACATTGAAGAAATTGGCTTTCTTGTCTGCAGCATGCTGTACATAGTTTTTTTATCAGGCCCAGGCCCAGAGAGGACACAATGAAATGCAATCAAGTTCAGTCTCCTATTTGCTTACAGTTAATAGACAGAACCTTGCCAAACAATCTACAACCTACTAACATACTAGTTATATCCTGAGAGATTCTGCAGTGTGGCTACCCTGAACTCCTCCCCCTCCCTTTCTACTTGTGCAGTGTCTTAATCTGTGCCTCTCTCTGGGAAAGTTCTGTGTTGCCAAACTCTTCCTTCATTGCTCCTCCAGGTACATATTCCATCACACCTCTCCAGTGAAGCTTGGCCAGTACTGAGAGTGCCTTTCTAAATTTTCTCACATTTCCCAACTTGTTCCCAAGATGTTTTTATCTCTGTTACTTTCACAGTCTTTGAAGCCTTTTAAAAATAATTTCATGGTGTGCTTTTCTGAGCTCCCTAACCCCATATGTGGGGTTTTTTAAAAGTAAAGATATAGAATGTTTTCTGAAATGTTTTTGCTAACATGGTTAATCTCATTTTTTTCAGATTTCTCTGGTGAGGATGCCATATGCCTGCAAACTACTTTTCCAAGAACTGATGTCAATGAGTATTGCACCTCGAATGATGAGTGTGTAGTCGTCAAACAATTCACCTTTTCCTGAAATTCCTATTGCTTTAAACTTACTTTTTAAATGTGTTTTAAATCCCAACAGCTGTTGTGTTTTATTGGAAGTTTTTTTTTCAGATTCTGAATGTGTGAATTTCATGCTTTATGTAAATAGAAATAAAAGCTGTCCAGACATTCGCTTAATATCTTTATTGTAATTACAGTGAAAATAGTAGGAATTAAGGGACTACAGAGCCATGGCTTGTTGTCAGTTTTTCAAAAAATAAACTTGTTATAGATGAAAGGCACTGTCTCTCAATATGCAGTATATATGGTTCATCTTTTACAGCTAAGTACTTTCACCTACAAAGAAAATGAGAGTGTGCTTTAAGAACACGTGTTATTCTTGAGATGCATTCCAGAGAAATGAGTTGCTATAGAAATAATCAAAGGTATTTCCTTGAAGCAAGAAAAATAGCAGAAATAGATAACAATTCCTTCTTCCTCCACAATTATTTCAGATTCATTTGAAATCATAGATAACAAGCAAACTTTCTTTGGTATTTGAGTTTTTTTCAGAGGCTGCTGGTAGTAGGGAACATAAAAGGGATTCAGTGATACCACCAGATGGTGCAAAAATTTCATGGGGGAGATGGTTTACAGTAATAAATACATTAAGCCAGTTGAAGCTTACAAAGATGTGAAACACTTATTTTGGTCACAAATCATGACAAAACGTACTACCAATTAATAACCCAAGCTATTTGATTTTTCTTAACCAGATCCAATAGAAAAGGGAGTGCTTACGCAGACCTACATACCTTTTGCAGGTATTTCGTTTAAGGAATTTACCACAGTAATTTTTCCAGAAGCTGTGGCTTCTCCTTTAGAGTTAGATGCGTGACATTCATATTCTCCAGCATCATCTTTGCTCAGTGGAGATATCTGTCGGAGTAGAGTCATAGTTAATTGCATTCCTCAAGGTTGTTAATAATATCCTTGTATCATACATGCTATGGCCCTGAATGTTCTTTAAATAAACTTGATAGCAATAGCACTTAGACTTATATACTGCTTCATAGTGCCTTAGAGCCCTCTCTAAGTGGTTTACAGAGTCAGCATATTGCCCCCAACAATCTGGGTCCTCATTTTACTGATCTCGGAAGGATGGAAGGCTGAATCAACCTTGAGCTGATCAGGATCGAACTCCTGGCAGTGAGCAGTGAGTTAGGCTGCAATACTACATTCTGACCACTGCACCACCATGGCTCTGTTATGTCTCCATTAGGTACTAATTCCGAAAGGATTAACAGCTTCAGCAATTGCTGCCAATAGTGGAAAGCATTTGAGACTAAAGACAACAGTATCATCAGATGCTAAGAGCTTGGCCTTATATTTACTGATCTTTGTCTGCCGGCGGTCTTATATGGAGTGGGGAGGAAACAGACATGGTGAACCTTCTAAAAACAAATAAGGAGCTCCGAAAACCATTTTCATAGAGAAGTTCTCATAATTGGAACTGAGTGTGGCAGGGATTTCTTGTCTTGATGGATGTTTCTAATATTGCATCTCCCTCTAATGCTATTAGCTGGAAGGCACATAGAGATAGGGAAGTATGTATATGAATGTATGTTTACTTTGCTTGGATTGTAACAATCTATATCCACAGTTTGACTTTGACTATGACAGTCCACGGTAATATGCAAAAACAAGTCCCTTTGCACAGCTTGAGTTAGTAAGCCCCAAAATAGAATACTGGTAGGAAACAAAACTGGTGAATATCAGAAAACAAACACTCTCTGCCTTACCAAAAAGATCTTAGCATATATTTTGGGGAAGGTGGAGGAGTGGGATTAAGCGTCCCTGTGAAAAAAGAAGTTTCTTATGATAAGTGCAGATTAGCAGGTACAATGATTTGAATTTTATGTGAATCTTATGTGGTAAGTACTTCTCAACCTCTGCATTTTGTGGAGGATATGGTATAGAGCAGTGGTGGGTTGCTACCGGTTCGGAACCGGTAGCGGCGGCGGTGAGAGGCTCCATCCACCCGCCCGGACACTTCTGCGCATGCGCAGAAGTGTTGCACATGTCTGCAATTGTACATGCCCACGAGCGAACTGGTAGCAACAGATTTTGAAACCTGCCCCTGGTATAAGGGACAAATGGTACGGGACAAAGCTACCTCATTTTACAAAACACTCAACATACTTGGATTTTGCTTTGGAAGAGATATTCCTTCCCTGATCAATTAAGAATAATAAAAAATGAATCTCTCTCTCTCTCTCGTTTGGAAGACTGAGAAATTAAAAAATGTAGCATGTTGTGTCCTTGGAGCTGTTAAGAGTTCTACATCTGGGTGCAATATTGGTAATATATTTTATAGATGCAGGCCTGCACTACAATTTGCATACAAATGGGACAGTTGACAGCATAACCATAATATATTACGGTATATACTAATTCTTAGGTGAAAGCTAATCATTCAACCTAGAAAGCCAATATGTCATTTTCCCCTTGATGTGCCAACATTCCGCTTAACCAGCCTCCAAGAAGAGGGTACTTACCAATACCCATCCTGTCACCTCATGCTTTTCAGGACCACCACGAGTCTGAATGGCTAAATTGTCTCGGTCTCCTGGAAGAAGTTCCACTCTTTGGACACTATATTGTCCTCTTGTTATCTGTATATGAGAAGAAAGGATGGGCGTCAGGAGTGTACAACCTTGGTAACTTTATGACTTGTGGACTTTCAACTCCTAGAATTCCTCAGACAGCCATGCCGAGGAATTAAGCCATAAGTCTTAATTTGCCAAGGTTGGATACCCCTGATGGAAGTAAAGACTTGGAAAGGTGTGTGGGTAGAGTTTTGGACTAGTCAGGGGGACTGAACCTGGATATTTAATGTACCATATAGTTAAAACATTTCAGACTTTCTATACTGAATAAGTTGGTTAAGAGCACAAATTATTTTTAGGACACCCAATGGATTTTAGAATAGACTATTTCCTTAAAAAGCAAATTTTCCTGAGTTATACAATGAACTGCATTTTAAAAAAAGATGAATTGCTTATATAATATTGTAGGAAGAGTTGCCAGTTGCTCAAAGAGAAAGTAACCAATGTGACTAATGAAAAGCAGCCATGGGAATATAAACAACTATCTGCTGGTTTTGTGTTTTCACTACGGAGGAGGAGATGTACATTCTATTGCCTAGTTAATACTTTATCACCCAGGCATTAGAAACTCATTCCTTCACTGGGTAAGTAAGAGAATGAGTAAGTTCAAGAGTTCAAATCAAAGCAGTCTTTTATTTCCTAATGTTTTATCACTGTTGTTAGCTGTCCAGAATTGTAGAAATATTTTAAATAATAAAAAAATATTTAAAACATATAAATTCCCCTCGAGCATTGACAAATAGCCCTTTAGGTGCTTTTCCCTTCTGACAAAGAGCTTATTGAACAGAAAGTTGGAATACTAAAATGAGAACAATATTTGTGATAGGTATTATTCTATCTTCTTGAGTTGGAAAGGTCAAGCAAGGCAATAATTTAGAAGTAGTAAGAGTCAGAAGAGAGCTCTGATGTGCCAGCAGCTGGTTGGTCAAGCAGAGGGCAACTAGGCAAGGTCTGACCTGGGTTTGTGCTTGGATGGGAGATCAGGAGGGAATATTAAACTGGGAGGAAAGGTCAAAACCTATTTCCATATTTTTGCCAAAAATAGGCCAGAATGTTCCCCTGTAATCAATCAGCTGGAGGCCAACTTTACTAAGCATGGTAGTCACCCTACTGGAGAGAATTGTGGGAGCTGCTGTAAAGGATCACAAATCAAACACAACCACTTCTTTGTGGACATCGGAGTAACTTAACATTTTCTTTTAACCTTCTCTTTGCTCAAAGAGAGTGATTTATAAATAGCAGTTTTAATATGGTTCCTGACATGACTAGTAAAAGAAAAGTTTGCAGGGGGAGAGGGGTGGAAAAATGGAAAGAGGCCAACAGAGGTACTTGTTCCCAAAGTTACAGTAGAAATAGTTTAAGTTGCTCCTTCTGACAATTGTGGAAGAGCCAAATATAATTGGCTTCTCAGCAGAAGGGATGAAATAGTCCTGCTTCTCTTCCCGCTGTAGTTCTCTTGCTTCTCTCTGTTACATGTCTTGGAAAATAGCCCCATTGTAAGAGTTACCATCTGAAATCCTATTTTTGTAACCACACTATTATGTCTTCTAATTATCAGTTCAGTTTCCATTCAATCCTCCTATTATTGCCTTGTGTTTCAATCTGCATCTGAACATTGTACACCCATGATGTCATATCCCAAACCATCTATCCATCTTCCTCTCTCATTTTTTCCTCCCTCTCAACCCTACGGCTGCCTGACCCTGCAACGATTCTGAGAACTTATGAAATGAAAAAAGGAAGAAACCTAGAAACATAATAGTTCCTAGAAAGATGGCAATTGCCCAGAGGGAAAACAATGAATACTTTATTTCTCATGCCACATCCAACTGAAAGGACCCAACCCTCATCCCTGGGGCAAAAGGCAGGTTTTCAAAGCCTGTTTAAAGGCAAGTATGGCAAGGGTATAGTTGGAAAGGAAAAACACATTTCCTGGGTTCTGCTCACTTTAAATTCATGTCAAATACTGAGAAATCAGATGGTAACTTTGGCCTCTCCATATTAAAGTTTTGGTTATCTGGAACCCTCCAGGACCCGAGACCTCTTTGCTTTCTCCTTATTCCGAAAATAGTCATTTTTCTGCTTTATAACCTGCCTTTTGTGCAGTACTTCAAGGCAATTATCTCTAAGCTATATTAATTTTATTCATCTCAGAATATAGAGATGAATTAATTTCTATATTAAGAGATCTTGCTCCATCACAACACTCATTAAGAGGGAAGTAAGGTGAGAAAGAATGACTGGCCCCAAAGCCCAGCCTGTGAGCTTTCATGGCTAAGACTGGACCTAAACCTAGATAAAGACTTAAGCAGGGGGCTGCTGGATTTTAACTCAGGCTCTTCTACTTCAGCAGTTTGTTCTTACAGTGGACAGCCACCTGCATAAGGAAGCTCGCTAGTTTCTCAACAGATGCAGTCACATTGCTATCAACACTAAAACTACTGATTTCCATGACTTCCATTAACTGGTCCAACCTTTTTTTTTTTTTTAATTCATCAGCCCTGCTGGTAACCAGCATCACCTCTCACAATAGCATCTTCTAAAGTTGAACTATGCGCTGTGGAAAAAAAATCCTAGGTTTTATTGGTTATATTACTCTAAAGCCTTAAATACTACATCACACTACTCACTGTTTTACCAGCAGCACTTGAGATGAATACTTCTGTATTACCTTTGCTATTCCCAACATAATTTCTCCCATTGTTTCCCATTGTCTTCTAAGGCTACTACAAGTACGTGTACACACACACACACACACACACACACTCCGTATCCATTATTTCCCATTTGTGGAACTATCATGTAAAGTGATCAACTGGATTTTTGCAGCCCAGATCTAATAGCCTTCCTGACTACCTAAGTTTCTGGACATCCAGGAGCACATTCTGAAATTCTGGCTTCTCATGAATAAAGTCAAGCTAAATTAATGTCTAAGGAGAGTCTGGAAACTAAGAAAATGGGTAAATCAAGGTCTTTCTAACACATGGCTCAAATTCTCAGCCACTACAAACCAAGTCAAGGTCATCTTATCTGATAGGCCATATTATCTGATCTCATTCTGCTGAAGCAGCAACTCCTTTCCAACTCCTCTGTTTCTCTCATTCACAGCCAACCAAGAAATCTGCATCAAAAATAGGCCTTGTATTTGTTGCTTCAAATATTTCAAGGTCTGTTGAAATTCACTGGCATTCTGTTCAAGTGATTCCTTAGCACTGGCTCCTTTTGAAGACCTAATATGGTGACAGAGCTCATATAAAAGAGTAAACAGAACTGAATCCAGAACTAGATTTCTTTCATGGCATTATTTTTTGAAAAGAACATTCTATAATTTAAATAACACTTCTAAGGCTCTGCAGAAAGTTTGGCTTGACAAAGCACTTTCTACCACATACTACCACATTCATCTATCATCATGCTATATTCTAATCCTTTTGCATTTGTACTTGGGATGGTTTTAAATGAGCCATTAATATGATGAACTGTTCTCTTTTCGTCTCACAGTTACATATAACATTCTATTTCTGTACCCTTTCTGTACTCTTAAGCATTACAAATAGCACAGATTTCAGGGATTTCTGTGTAGGACTCACTGCTGTAAAAAGAACCTGGGAGACCCCTTCATTTATAATGACATGAACTTGGCAGGGTCCTGGCATGGCACTCATTTATTCTGATGAAGCTGTCCAGGAAAATCTTCTGGTGGATCACCTTCAAAACTTGCCTAGTTTCCACTAACCTTGTTCCAGGTGAGAATTGGAGTGGGAACTCCAATGACTTCGCAGCTCAGGTAAACCTGGGTTCCACTGACATTCCAGATGTCTTTTGGAGGGGTCACAATGGATGGGCCTAGAAATAAAAAAAAAAAGAGAATCCTTTTAAAAGAGTAAACAGTGTATTCATGAATTTATGAAATTAAAGCGATTTTATCATTAACCAAAAACTGTTAACAGAAACCAACCCCCCTCTGTTATTCGGTGATTATACTCAGAAGCCTGGTTCTTTCAACCTGTTTTATGTGTCCTGAGAGGATTTAAACCTCTGTTTCTCTAGCTAGTTCCTTTCTTGGGACAAGGAGAAGACTTTGGGAGGCAATTTGTGATAAGGGTTTGAATGATGGCTTCAAATGGGAGGGAGGGATCTCATCCAGGGCAGGCCTGGGACCTTGTGGGTACCTGAAGTTCTTTGGTTTTTGGACAATGACTTGTAACTGTCCTCAAAAGAATGTAAATCTTTCTTGATGCTACTGAATATATAATTAAGACTACCTGCACTTCAAAATAGAACTACTATTTGAGTTCTAGCTGTTGTGTTCCCTCAGGATAATCAGGCAGACCGCTGCTGTGGGAAAGCCAGAAACAGAGTGAGGGGATACTGTTCCCATTTTGCAATTGGGAGAATTATGACAAGGGCTGCTTGACATGTTGAGATATGATCACCTCCTCCTGCCAACCCTTCCTCTTTTGTGTCATTATTAATATGTGACAATTATTCTTAGATATCAAAGTATTCATCTTGACCAATGAAAAGGAGGCTGTACAAATCACACTGGATCTAAACATTAAAAGGGGGGCAATGAGCGAGGAAGTATGTAGCTTCAAAAAGCAAGCAAGAGAGAAAGATGTGAGTGAAGGATAAAACATAGTATTAATAAGGACCAAAGAGTTGTATCTTGTATTCTATTTATATACAGGTGCTTTTCAACTCAGCTGTACAACCCTGGAAGCTGATGCAAGCCTATCTTATGATCATACACGTTCATAAGTATGCAATATTTTCAAACATCAGCATCAATACCAGACACTGATAGAGAACAATTCATACATAATGGTCTTTCAAGTCCATAGTTGGCTTCCCAACAGGAAGTTAAATATTAGCAAAGTTTGTTTTCAGAAACTTCTGTTATGACATTTCAAAACTTAAAGGTCCATCTCAATCCTTAAATGAAAACACAGTTTCTCTTAAAACAACAAGCAATTTCTCAGGACATTTCCCTTGCCACCACTTTTTTGTTCTGCCAAGTTTCAAAAACTAAAGCTGAGCCCAACTGTTGTTCTGGAATGGTATGTGGGAATGACCTTGAGAGACAGGAAGAAGAGCCGCAGTCTAGAATACCATCATGCGAAAGGTAACTCAGCTCACAGAAGGAAATAGGACTGGGAAGGATCTCAGAAGGGACCCTCTCTAGTTTTCTAGAGAGTAAAAATAAATAAATAAATAAAGACTTGCGAGATCCTGCTACTATAGCCTTACAATAAAGGTAGTGTTGATGTTCATGGATTGGGCTTCTTGTCAGGATTATCTCAAAGGGCTGACATATTCTCTCCATAAAACTTCAGCTTAAAGATTTAAAAATTTGTTTCAGCTTGGTCTCTAGTACTGGAGCAGATAGTCATAGACATTTATTTGTTTAACAAATTTATGTAGCTACCCAAGTACCAAAAAAGAACTCTAGATGACAAAATAAAAACATAATGAAATTTTGAAAAAAAACCACTTAAAACAAACTATGTTAAGGCCCTGCTAAAATCTCCCATCCATCCATCAGCTATCACATGACAACTCTATCATTATCCTAACCCCAATGCCTAGGGGGAAAAGCCAGATCTTCAACTGCTTTCTTGAAGGTCAATAGGGATTAGGGCCATTGGTACTCTCCGGAGGAGGCTGTTCCATAATGCAGGCACTATGACAGAGAAAGGATGCTTTTGAGGCAACACCAGGTGACACTGCTTCACCAAGGGAATCCAGACTGAGCCCACCCAGTGGTGGGATTCAGCCAGTTCACACCACTTTGGGAGAACTGGTTGTTAACTTTCTGAGCAGCTTGGCAAAGTGGTTGTTGGAAGAAATCATTAGGGCAGAGAACCGGTTGTTAAATTACTTGAAGCCCACCACTGAGCCCACCCTATCATATCCAGCAGGATGGGCAGGAACTATAGGGAACGGGCAGTCCTATAAGTAATCTGGAAGTAATATTCAGTCTTACTGACTGAGCAATGCCCAATGTGCTTCTAAACCATGAAAAGACATGTGGCTCATTTCTTGCTTAAAAATCACCTAAGCAACAGAACCAAGATAGCAGAAAGGAATGGCTGTTTCCTATTTGTAAGCACTACTGTATTGTCCCTTTGACAGAATCTGCAATATATTCTCCTTTTCCAAATTTCTAGTGTGCTTCAGGGAGATTGATATTCCGAGACATCTACCATAATTCCTGTGTGGACATTATATTTTTTCTCAGAAAGGAATATTTGTCTTACTTTTAGTTCTAGAAATTAGTTCTAAGTTCTAAAGAAAAGACTTCTTATCCTAAGATTGAGGTTTATGCAGTATGAGACAACCTGCTGTTCTTGAGATTGTTGGCTAGAATTACTAGATTTTTCTTTGGCTTAGCTGAAGTTGCATAGCTGTGACCTTTTGTTCTATTCTGCTCTGATCTCCTTCAGCACTAGCGAGGAAATATCCCTGGGGTGTATTATTACCATGGGAAGAGACAGACCTTCCAACTCAAAGCGGCCACAGTTTTTAGCAGAGGATAAAGTGCTGCAAACCAAAAGCATCCAAATATCATGAGTCAGATGGTCCTATCTAAGAGAGAGAAGAGCTTTTCACCAAAGCAATGTGACCTAGTTCTAAGATTTTTGTCTAATTTGATCATTTGGTAAACATCTTAGAAGAAATTGCTAATATCGACATGTACTCAGTCAGTTGTCCTCAAAAAGAAAGTGTGACTGATATAGGCAGGGCTGGATCTCATGCCCCAAAAAATAAAATAAAATAATAATAAAATAAAATGGCATCTCTCCCCCTATTTAAAAAGTCTAATGAAAAACTGAATCTTCTATAGCATCCATTTATATTTTACTCTCTGCTAAAATTTAGTCCCAAGGGCTTCTGGTGCATACAATACATTGTGTATACAATTATTTAGGGAAGACTGTGTTGTAAAAATGGCTTATGTTTCTATGTTTCCCAAGAACTCAAAATGATTTACAAATAATAGCACAAAACACCATGAATCCACAAAAGCCCCATTTTAGCTCCCAGCAACTCTGGTAAGAAGAACTTCAATGAGCAGAAGGTCCATTAGAAATTCTTGGCCTGAAGGAATACTTAGACTAAGAAATCCTGTCAGTTAAAGTCTTTTTGGACACAAGAGAAATCTAAAAGCATCAGCATTCCGTATTTCCCATTAGTGTATTGATAATATATAAATATAGTATTGATTCTCTCTCTTTCTGTCCTCTGTCCAGATCTCATTTCTAGAAATCAGTGATTCTCCAGGGTGCTGAGGGCAGTTTACTCTCTGTGTTATTATTACAGCATAGAACACAACACGAAAGGATATACTGTAATGAACATTTGTTTCCTGATACCTGTCCACACAATTCCATCTGGTACAACTCTCCTTCTCCTTCCCTTCATTTTCCTTGAGGGAATAACCAAGGAAAGGAAATGTACTTGGTAAAGTGGAGATTTTCTACTTTTGTACTTTTCTACTGAGCAACTCCCCAGCCCAGTGAGTGGTCATCTATCAGGCTTGTCCAAATGATGAGTTTGGGTTATTGCTAATCCTGCCATCTAGCCCTTCATGAAGACTATCTGCCAATGATAGCATTTAAGAAATGGCTTTGTTTAACTTGCTCTGCAACCTCACCATCAGAGCAAGCCAAGGCAGAGGCCACGGGTTCAGGAAAGTAATCTTCGGTGATGACAACAAATGTTAGGTTGGTATAGTTTGCTGACAAGGATTGATGGATGGCCCATCAAGTCAGCTGTGGGGAAAGGGTTGTGGCATAAGTTGTTCTTCTTTTGCAATATCTCTAAAAGTCTTGATTTTGGGGACGCTAGATGAAATATTAGTGAATGTTGAAAACTATACTTATAGTTCTATTTAATTTAAATTCAATGCAACCCCCAAGACAATTGAAATACTTTTAGTAGCTGGGTCAGCTTCTTATTCCTTCTATAATCATAAGGAAGCCTAGGATCTACTGTGCAGTCTTCCCAACGCGAAAAGGAATTCAGACCTGCTGGGATCTCTCTGGGAAATTAAAATATGCATAGTTGAAGTCTGGGAAACCAAGAAATTCTCAGGACTCTGAAATTAGTGACTTTTGTATGATGAACATTACAGTATACCCATTTCCCCCTGAGGGCTGTTATATTCCTATAATAAGCATTTCGGACACTGTTAATTAGGCAGTGTATATTTAATAGTGAAATTAGTATATTGTTAAGCCGGGTTTACTGTAACTCTGGTTTCCAAATAGATAGTTATTTTTTACTTTTCAACACTAAAGAAGCACCGAGCACATTCTCCTTCTTATGAGAACATTAAACGATAGTTTCTTTTGTAAAAAGGGGAAAAATAAGAAAACGTTTTAAATAAATGGATGCTTCATATTAAACGATGAAAGTATGCATCATTAACACTTTAATATGAACTATGCATGATTCATTTGTTAATGGAAGCCCTGCAAGTCATTGCAACTTTCTACCTGGTTGGTTACCTGGTCTTAATTGTAGTGAGTGTTGAAAATCCACTTTTCATGGGGAAAGTAATTAAAAGTCTTTATGGAACAATGTCAAGTTGTTTGGGGGGCTCTAGTGCTGAGTGGAGCATAGTTTCAGAAACATGCTGATAGACAAAGTCCTCATTCCTATGAAGGTGGCCCAAATATATCTCAATAATTATTTTAAAGAACAATATTGTTGCTTTCATCTCATCTGTAGCCAGAAGCAAGGCAACTTAAATTCATATTGAATTTTCTTTATTGATGCAGAATATGAGACAAAATCTTGAAAGCTTGACAGATTCTACCGCCCCCCCCCCCCCCGCCCCCCTTTGGATTCTCTTCCAAAGAGAATCAAGGTAAACGGATCTTGACTTTTTTTCTTACTCCCTCCTCCCTTCCAGGACTAAGTTGGTGTCAGCCTTAGATAAGAAGCACATCCAGAAGTACTAGCTTTGTATTTTTTGTACATTTACATTAACAGAGTCTTGCAAGTCTGAAGGTTTATCTCTCCCTTCTAATCTTTACAATCAAAGAAGCTAAGAAAAGTTCCTTCTGAGATTTTTGCCACACTCCATTCCTCCTCCAGGTTCAGCTGCCTCTTATCTGAATGTTGTCTACTTGTAGACAACACTGTCTACAATGTTGAGTCTCCCAAGGTCATTCCCACATAGAGCTGGTTTTTATTTAATAGTGGCTGAATTCCTTCTTCAAGGCCATCTGCAGAGTTGCCTACAGTTTGTGATGATGGAATCAGGGCTTGGTTAGCCCCTTAAGACTATGGTTATACACCCTCCCTCCCACCTTCTCACTGGGCACTCTCCTCTGTGATTATGCTGGTTTGGGCTGTGGGAAGGATGGGTCTCTGGGCTTCTTTGGAGGCATCTGCTTACCTAATGCCTGATCAGTGTTTTCCAAGTTCTCATTGGGTATTTATACAGCTACTTCTAAACATAAAAAATAACGGTTAGAAGCTATTCCCTTGTTTCCTTGAAGATTTGGAATATTGGTGGCTTCTGCTGTGAGGAAAGGTACCCTGCATTTTGTCAGTGATACTGTTTTCATGGCTTGGGCTGTGCCTCATGAATAAAAAGAAGGGTATTGGGGTTGGCAAAACTCAGCCCTGGGATCACTGCCAAAGAGGAGTAGCGGGCTTCAAAACTCCAGCAACATTTTCAAGAAAATGTGGTTCTCGGTCCCACCCTGAGAAGTTCATTAAAATGAGGCAGAGGTGCAGAGTGGTGGCCGCCAAGGACAGAGGACTCTGGAGGTGCATCCACACCAGGGAGGGAGGGAGGGAGGGAGGAAGGGTTCACTCTTACTTAAAGTACCCTAGCAGAAAGCAGGAAAGTGCTGGCTGTGCTCTACTCTCATGTCTCCATCAATCAGCAATAGTGTCTTGTCCAGCTTAGAAGAACATAAATCTGCCAGAACATTATTTGATATCAGATTGGCTCAGGCTCTCCTGGCTTTTTGCAAAGCTGTTAAGACCCCCTTTTTCAGCAGGCCTTTGGAGTCTATGTACTATATGCACCATAGTCCTTGGTATTGGGGGTTTTGTTGTTGAATCTTATTTTTACCTAATTACTGAGTGGTAGTTTTGTAAGCTGCAACAAATCAGAAATGGGGGAGGCAGCACATAAGCCTAGGAAAGGAATGAAATAAAATAATCTGTCCCATGCTGAAGCTGTAAAAACAACATTCCTGGCTGGCTTCATTATTGAAGCAGAATGGGCTGAGGAGTCAAGAGTTAGCACTTTAGGCAGCTCGCTTTTCTGCTGACTCAAGGTCTGTTAACACAACCATGAAAAAGACCTTTGATCTACTGTTGTGAGCATCCAGGCAAAAAGATATATACAATAGCAATAGCAATAGCAAAAGCTGTAGCACTTAAGACTTATATACCGCTCCATAGTGCTTTAAAGCACTTTCTGGGCAGTTTATGATGTCAGCATATTGACCCCAACAATCTGGGTCCTCATTTTGCCGACTCAGATGGATGGAATGCTGAATCAACCTTGAACCCTGTCAGGATCAAACTCCAGGCTGAGGACAGAGTTGGCCTGCAATACTTCCTTTTTATTGTTAATATGTGATTTGTTCTTTGGTGTGCCTCCTCCTGATTAAAAACCTTCTCTCTCTTCTCCTTTGGTCTTACAATCTCTTCTTAGAATGAAGTAGATTTTCATTGCATAAGTTACTGATTCATGCTGGAAAAGACGGTGTTGATTTTTCACACTCTCATTTTAACTCTGGTTTAACTGACTGGCTGGAAGTCACCCAGCTGGCTTTCATGCCTAACCAACCACTACCCCAAACTGGTTCTCAATAATTAAGAAAATTAATATATATATATATAATTAACAATTATCCCATGCCTTATTCAGGTAAAATTAGCTTTTCAATTAGGAGTCTAGAAAGAATGTAACTGAATACATTCATCTGAGTTCTCCATACCATAACTTAGACCTAAGAGAACATGAAGAATCAACCAAGCATGAACCTTCATAACTCTGCTAGATGATAAATGCAAAGTGGGGGGGGGGAGAGATGCTTTTCTGCAATGCATAGGTGAACAGAGTCACAGAAGGGTCATTATTAGTGCCAGAGAATAGATTCACCTATCATGTGTCCTATATAGTAGAAGAACAACTAATGACACAGTACAGTGTAGCCTTTTACAGTTATGGCTCTGAGCAGAACACAACAGGATGCAAGCGCTCCACTAACATCCTGCTGCTTGTGGAATTGTTCCATAAGTCTCATTTCCCGTCCCAAGAGGATGACAATCATACTTTTAATACTTGGAAAAATAGCCCCAAATAACCATATTTTTCCCCTTTGGAATGCTTTCATAATAATGCAGGAAGATATTTAAGCTGCTTCCAATCAGAAGCATATTACAGTGTGCTGGATCCAAATTTTGTATACTTGTATGAAGGAGTTTTGCTGGAAGAATTTTAAGTGTGATTCTCAGGAAACAAGGTCTGAATTTCTGATTAAGATCTTACTACACCCTAATGGCTTTACAGTTCAATACACATGGGGAATGTGCAATACCTTTATTTTACTGAGTCAAGCTGTTTGGATTCAACTGAAGGGGGTATAGAATGTAGGTTTAGGCAGTATTTTTAGACTTAGAAAACTTAGAATAACTTTATTGTCACTCTGAATGTACACTAATCGGCATACATTAAAATGAAATTTTGTTGCATACAACTCATTGCATTTGAGGATAAAATGTTTACAACTCAACCTCTCAATCTTCTGAAAGGCCACCGGAATCCATATGTTGACACTGTAATGTTGCTGGAAGGGAGTTTTGTACATTTTCAGCTACAGTATGTAGTAACTTCTAAAGAAGAGACTGGGAGATACAAGAAGTCTCTCAGAGATAGGATTCTCACATTTCCATCCTTAAAACACTGCAAAATCCTAAGAATGTACCCAAAATTCTGCTTTTCTGCCAAATTTCAGTAATATGTTTTGGGTTGCCACCTGAGGTCCATCCATAACTTTCTATCCATGGCTAATGGACCACAGTCAGAGTTTCAACTTCTTAGAACCAAGTTCTGGCTTCAGCTACTAGAAGTCTTTTCCTCTCTACAATTTATCTGTCCACATCTTCTATTCAAAGTACATCTAGAATTCTTTTGCTCAGTGAATCTTACAGCAACGGTGTCAGTTTGATGTCAACTGCTACACTGACTTCAGTAATATCCCCACTGCCTATCATTATAAAATAAAACGTTGTGCTGCTGATACGATTGTTAACTGAAGCCTAAGGTTAGCACTAATATACAGTGGATTTGGAACTTTTATGACTAGACTTAAAAAAAAATCTTAATGGATATACACTTATCAGTCCTGTGAGATGATTACTGAAAAGTAGCTGGGGGGTATTGTCCTCGCTAATGCAGATGAAAACAAAAGTGTTTTCCCCAATCCATATTTATCCAGACATCCTGGATTGCAGTTCCCATGATTGCTCTATTGGCCATGTCAGCTAAGGATGAGAGTTTCTTTCAGTTAACCCAGTGGTTCCCAACCTTTTTTTGGCCATGCCCCACCTAAGCATCTCTAAAATCCTGATGTCCCCCCCCCCCCCCGCATATAATTCTTACTTTACTCAAAAAGTGAACTCTACTCACATGGAGGAAGCCTAAAAGGCCATTAACTTGGTTTAAACAAGGTTCAAATTGCCCCCATTAAAAATCAAATTGCCCCCCTGTGGGGCGTGGGCTGAGTTAACCAATCCAGAAATGAAATTTTTTGAATGCTTCTTGCAGCTTGACTGAAAAGCATGTAAACAATAACTTGTTATAATTCAAAGGACAAACATCTTGAACAAACTTCTGCAGCTGGCACTGACTCCATTCATGAAGTTTAACTGTTGTGACTGAAAATTATCAGCAGGTTCTAGTAAACTTTCAGGAACTTCTGTCTTAAGGAGTGATATGAAACCTTCGACAACACACCTCTGGCCTTGTCAGAAAAACTGTCCCCAACACACAAGTTATTTTGCTTTCTTCGTTCTATTCATGAGAACTCTTTACTGTTTTTATTCCAAAACCACAACCCCTTCCATGGCTTACAGAACTATTAGGCTTTCTGGAAAGAAAGCAACAGGATTAAAGAAATTGGTTACTGTGAGAATTTGTTACAGCATCTGGGAAACTAATCAGTTTGAACGCCTACTCAAATCAGGCCAGCAAACAGATCTCTCTCTGGACTTGCTTTTGATAATATTGTAGTTTGCAAGAAAACAACGTCAGTTAGATTTAGAGAAAGTGGGTTGTTTTCTTAGAAACATTTTTACAGAGTATAAATATTTGGTCGCTATGCAAATGCACCATGGATTTAAAGAATGAAAAGAAGCAACCATGTAAACCAAGAAGCATGTGGACTCAGCATAATCCAAACCCTGATTCAGCAAAGGTCACTGAACCCATCTAAAGAATGGAGAAGCTTAGAGGATTAATAAACATAACAATACACAATAATATATTAGAGAATAGGCGGGAATCTTTAAAAGTGACACATTTTCCCCTCTTCTTCCATTAAAGCTAGTATTATTGAGAACGGAATGGAGTTTTTATGGAAAAACTGTCCAAGATATTTTAGCTTAATAACATGTTAGTAATTAGCAATATAGAGGGTCACTTACTCCATAGCCTAGTCCTATTGCTTCTTACATTTACCTGCTCCACATTGCATTGGGAACTGGTTGGCAGCTGGGAGCAGGTAGGAAAACAAACAACATGATAGCATGATTTGGTATGAGGAAAAATATGACAAAAAAAAAATCAGTGCCTTCAGAGGCAACCTTCTACATTCCTTATTTCTACTTCCAATCTTTTTTTTACAACACAGATGGGCAAATTTTCACCATAATGGATCTACTTTAGTTTTTTAATAGCATTCTTCAGGTGTGCTAGTTGCCCAAGCAGAAGGTAACTCAGACCAAGGTTAACAAGTAAGATTCTTCTCAGTATTTATGCAACCCAACAATTTGTATACAGAGCCAGAATCACTCCCTCAAAAATCCCCAAAACATTCTTTTCTTAGCAATGTTAAAAACTAAATGATTGTTACACTTAGGCAATGGGCTAATCCAGAAACTGTTGTTGATACACTGTAGATCAAAGAAAGATCTACTGTTCAGCCTTTTGTATTGCAGTAAAGAATTAAGCTGGGAAGGAGTAAAGGCATGGGGAATCAGCTGCCAAGGCTGAAAAAGGCTAGGAATGTTTTTAGAAATAGCAATAGCACTTAGACATATACCGCTTCATAGTGCTTTTACAGCCCTCTCTAAGCGGTTTACAGAGTCAGCCTATGGCCCCCAACAATCTGGGTCCTCATTTTACCCACCTCGGAAGGATGGAAGGCTGAATCAACCTTGAGCTGGTGAGATTTGAACGGCCGAACTACGGCTAGCAGTCAGCTGAAGTACTGCACTCTAACCACTTTGCTACCACAAGTCACATCATGTGGCAGTTATGGGTTCCTGATGCTTTGTTCTCTCTTTTCTTCTACAGTGCATGCACAGACCTGGTGCTCTGCAATGTGACATTGGACTACTACCATTCTCATTGTTTGGTGCCCCCCCCCATGTCATGGCACCTTTGTGCAACACATGTGTGCAGTGGCCCTTGATGACCTATCAAAACTGGCTAGATTGCTGTTCCATGATAACAGCATTAGGAGACCCCAATCTGCAGTTTCTAGTCATATGCTATAGAATCCATATATTATATATGTGTCTTTAGGACTTTCAGCTGCCCATTTGTTATTCCATAAATATCTAGCTGTTACTTAACTGCTGCAGCACATCTTTCCCCTTTGCAGTTTTCCCAGAATTCAAACCATATCATTCATCTCACTTGTCCAAGCAATGTGAATTCTGGAGCTGTACTTTGCTCTAACTTCATTTTCTAGGGCTGAGAGAAAGTGCCCAGCTCAAAGTCACCCAGCTGGCTTTATGCCTATGGCAAGAACAGAGATCACTCTCTCCCAGTTTCTAGCCTGGTGTCTTAACCACTACACCAACTGGCTCATCAAGACAGTCCTTTCTCAAGTCTAATGGGTTGAAGTTAAGGCTACCATCTCTTGCAAAAGTCTGGATCAAAACTTTTGCTGTCACGTAGTGGACCTCCAGAGTTTTGCAGCTCATATCTGATAGCTCAGGCTGATGTTGAAGAATAGTAATTCCTTAATATCCCATAAAGCTACCATTTAGCTGGAGTCCTGCCATGGAAGCATCTGAAAGCAAATCCCCACTCTAATGCTAGAAGGAAGGAACTGTTCCTTTCCTTTTGAAATAAAACAGAAAAAAGCCAACAAATTCCCAACTAGCTTTTGATTCTAGGAAAGAAACCAAGTATTGTTTGAATGGAAGTTGACTCATGTTATTTGCTTGGCAAGAAATGCAGAAATTGTTTGCCACTACTTTCCTCTGGGATTTTTTCCCCCCAACTTCCCAGTCTATCTATAGCTCTGGTAATCAATGAAAATCTCCGATCCAAGTACTCATCAAGAGAAAAACTAAAAAGATCAAGTTTTAGTTCTTTTGAACTGCAAAAGAAAGAAAGGAAAGGAAAGGAAAGGAAAGGAAAGGAAAGGAAAGGAAAGGAAAGGAAAGGAAAGGAAAGGAAAGGAAAGGAAAGGAAAGGAAAGAAGGAAAGGAAAGGAAAGGAGAATGAAAAATAAAAATAAACCTAGACAAAAACAAAGGGAAAAAATTAGCAGGAACTTTAGAATGTGGGGATAGGAGGGAAAGAGAGAGCTATTTACTTGCACAGACTGACACTAATTCTGCCTTATAAGTCTATCTGCATTCCACTTTAAAAACTCAAAACAATCTCTGGGACTTAGAGAACAACTTGTCCTGGAATTTTTAGTGCCAAAGACAGCTAGAAGACATTTCGAAAAGCCCTGTGAAATAAGCCTAAAAACATCTGAAGGCTCTAATTTTTTCTGCACTTTTCATGCCTCTTTCACAGGATGGCTATGGATGCCAAGGAATTGTTTTTAGCCCTATCTTACTGTTAAAAGCTTCATGAACCTTACTGTACCCTTGCCAAGAATAGTGCCAAGAATAGAGTACTTATAATAAAAGCATTTAGACGTAGAATTTTAACAAGTTTATAACACATGCAGTTACAAATTGTATAACATGATTCCAGCCTTACAAACATTGCAGTAAATGTTAATTAACATTTTATAATTTAATTAAGCATGTGTCCTAGTTGGCCAGAGACCAAAATTCTACTCTCCATAGAAATGCTATGCAAATAGTCCTTACTTAATGATTTAAGCAACTATTTGAAGTTACAATGTGCTGAAAAAGTAATTTTATGACCCCTGCAGTGTCCCAACAGTCAGTTGAGATTTGGGCATTTTGCAACTGGTGGGGCATCCTCTAGTCATATGTCTGTCATTTGCACATTTCACAGCCAGTTTTCAAACACAGAATCCATGAAGAAGCTGGCAGTAAAATCACAATTTGTGGTCGCATGATATCTTGCTTTACAACTGTGGGTTGTTAACTTAATAACCAAGAAACTCACGTTGTAAGTCTGGAACGACCAATCCTGGTTAAGTGAGGACTACCTGTGGAATGATTATAATCAAATATATTCGCCAATTTCCTCCTTTGCCTGGAATATTCTATATCTTCTCAGTATTACTGAGTTGATATTACTAACAACTATTATATGAAAGCCATTGATAAGGGTAGAGATCAGTATCTGCGGCTCATTGTTTTAATGTACTTTGCTGTAGGAATTTGTAGGTGGTGAGAGTTTATGTTATGTTTCAGTAAATGATGATGATGAAAACAGGGTTGAGTTTTTGGAGAAATTATGTTCTAAATGAATACTTTTATGGGGGGGCAATTTCATCTATTGTATAGATGAAAGAATAAATAGATGAAAATGAAGTATGAGATTAAAGAAAAAAATAACTGGACAGATAGAGATATATATGGTGAGCAGCTGCTTAGAAAACAGTCTGTTTCTATTACATGGTTTGTGCAGAAATCTATTTTAAGTGCACATGGAAGTGGAATGAAAAAAATGCATGATTGACTTGACAGCTTATGGGGGGAGAGAGAATCAGTAACATACACAAGATTGATGTGAAAAGTAGTTATTATTTGGTAATGTCAAGTCTCTCTGCAAGAAAACATAATCTTATTTTCTTAAAAATGCTTTTTTAAAAAATTAAGATATATGCTAAATGCAGCATTGAGTTTAGAAGCAGAACTGCCCAGCAAGGAAAAAGGGCAAGAATAAGACTGAAAATGCTGCAAGAATCTAAAAATAACGGGGGTTTGGGGTTCCCAGATTGGGAGCTTTACTACCAGGCCTCTACACTCTCTTGGGTGAAAGAATGGATTAGACATAGAAGATTACTACTGTTGGAGGTACATTATCTTCAACTAGGTTGGCATGCTTTTCTGTGGTATGAAAAGAACAAAATACATAGATATTTCCAAAGACATTATGTAAGAAATGCTCTATTTTTAGTTTGGGAAAAAGTTAGGGCAAAAAACTACATGAAAATACCAGTTTGGCTTTCCACAATGGAAGCACTGATACACCCAAATGTTGTAAATTTGGAAAAAATTGTGACATATAAAGATATTTTAAATGAGAAAGGGGAATTAAAAACTAAACAGGAATTACAAAACCAAGGGGTGAACCTTGCATGGTGGCCACATTTGCAAATACAACCGAGAAACGAGAAAGATGTAAAAAGATATAGCTTTTATAAAGAGCCATCAACACTTGATCAGATACTATTAGGAACGGATGAAAAGTTAATAAAGAAAATATATAGCTATTTATTAAGCTTTATAATGGAAGATGAACAAGTGAAAGAAACAATGATAGTATGGGCAAAAAGTTTTGGATATACTATAGAACTAGATAAATGGCAGAAACTTTGGGATAGAAATTATAAATTGACAATGGCAACTACTTACAAGGAAAACCTGTATAAAGTGTTTTACAGGTGGCATTTGCCACCAGCAAGGCTAGCAAAGATGTTTAAAGATATGTCTGCCAAATGTTGGAAATGCAATCAGATACCAGGTTTGTACTATCATATGTGGTGGACATGTCCAAAAGCAAAAGTTTTTTGGACAAAAATACATACATGGTTAGAGATATAGATCTAAAACCAGAAATATTTTTGTTAGGTATATTGCCAGAAAATTACGACAAAGGGAATGTATATTTAATACTGCACGTTTTGACAGCAGCGAGAATTGTATTTGCACAATACTGGAAAAATGAGAAAACTCCTACAGATGAAAATATAATCAAAAAAATACTAGACTGCGGAAATGGATAGGTTAACATTAAAGATAAAGGATAAAGAAGATACAGAATACTTTTAAACTTGGGATTTGTCTTATCAATGTTTAGACAATAAAGGTAGAAATTAGAAACTAGAAGAATATTAGTATATACGACTAAAGAATATTATGGTTACTAGAATTATGTATATGCAAAATGACCCAGACAATACGCTGTTTACTAAATATTTATATATGTTAAGAAAAATGTATAAATAAAAATATTTTTTAAAAAAGGAGCAGAACTGCCCAGGAAAAGAGCCAGAATCTGGCAATCAGTTCTCTTCATTTGACTTTAGAGAACCTCCCTCAAGTTTCTCTTCAGGACAGATTTACTGAAACTCCATTATCATCAGCTGATGCATCAGGTGAAACTACATCTACCGAGCATGTTTTTCTAGACAAAGATATTTTAATTTCTTTTTTTAAAAAAATATTCTCTGGTCAAAGAGAGGGATTTAAATTACTCTATTTCAGACTGGTTGCCGAATTTTGTTACGTAGCAAAAAGCATGTGCTGTCAAAAGGTCATCCTTATAGGACAGGGAACTTAAATTGTATTTTGGAAGCTTGTTGAGTAGGCATTAAGAGAAAAAAAAAGTCCTTTTTGTCTCCAATGCTACTGTAAATATTTCTTTGTATCAATGTTAACGAAGTTATATAGCCACCTTAGCCAGAGACAGTAATGATTATTTATGAAGGTGCTAATATTGACTATTTTAAACTTCCTGAAAAAATTCAGTGAACTCAAGAAGTGAACTTTATCACAAAACTTTTAAACTACTTAGAAGATGACCACAAACTTGATTTATGGGGGTTCTTAGTATTCATGATCAGATAGATTATTATATTTCTTCTATTCAACTTTGATATATGGAAATGATAAGTTTGGAAACTTGATTCTGCTATCTTCTCAAGTCGTAAAGCCCTATTCCCCAATGACGTGATGTTCCTCAAATTATTCATCACAAATACAAGATTTCCTGTTTAGAGTACTCTTGACTTAAATCACTAAAAAACATTTGCAAATATTCTGTTTTACTGTAGGGTCTGGAGGTCATCTGAGGCTTAGCTAAGTATTTTGCTTCTTTGGAATTTTTTCTTTGGCAAGTTTAAAGCGTATCTCAAGCCTGTGTGGTCCTGTCCTCCCATTTCCTTTTATTGGTATGTGAGACTCAACATTATAGAACAACTAATAAATCCTTTCATTTAATGTTGGTATCTTTTGAAAAGCTGTCAAGCATTGGTATAATGCCACATGGTGTATAAAAAATGCAAATGGTGAATATATACTAAATTTTGGAATAATTGGTTTGCTATAAAAGTTTTTAAAGGCCTTTTACTGCAAGTCATGAGAAGTTAGCAATAATCATTATTTTAATCAACAAAATTGTGAATTTCCATGTTCTTAAAAACAAAAAGGTTTTCTTTACAGAAGTGGCCAAAATTGTGGAAACCTTTTGGGAAAAATGTATTTTCTAAAACTAGCTAATATCACCACTTTTTTTGGGAGTAGTATCATAAAATTATATATCAATGGAAAGATAATTTAATCAACAATGTAATGCAATAACTTTTATGAAGGATTTGCTATTAAAATAGCAGTTACAGTATAAAGAAGAAAAGTGAAACATGTAGAAAACACAAGATGTACAAAAATTATCACGTCAGTTAATGCTTAGTTGGGTAACCTTTAGCATGAATTACGGCCTTACAATGTCTTCCCATGGAGTGAACCAAGTCTTTTAGTTCTGTAGCTATTATAATGTGAAACCAAGATTGAATGATTGCTTCTATTAACTAGGTTTTATTGCTGGGTCACTTCTGACTAACAAGTTTCTTTAGTTGGCTCCACAGATTTTCAGTTGGGTTAAGGTCTGGGCTATTCCCAGGCCATTCCAGCAGTGGAATATGATTATCTTGAAACTCCAGAAAAAAGTGGTGTTATTTTTATTACTTTTATACTTTTATTAGCCACTATAAACCTCAAAAATACACTTTTCCCAAAATCCAAATAGGCACTAAAAGATTGAGAATGATCTTTCCTGAGAATTTTTCTTGAAATTTTGATGTGAAGATACTAATACGTTTGGTAGTGAAATATTACAGTACTCTAAATATTACAGTTTACCTTGAAATAAATTATTTAAAATTCAGCTGAACCTGTTTGCCAGCAGGCAGGGTTGTAACAGACAAAATTATCCCTAGGATTCCCTTACAAAAAAGGATATTTAGGACTATAGGGATTGAAATCCCAATTTTGGTTAAACTTGGTGCAGATTAGCAGAAATGCAAGGAACCATTGGAGACAAATAATAAAAGACCTGAACATTCACAGCCCTAAATTAATCAATAAAAACTCATCTATGAAGTGCCAGCCCATCTTATGGTGCTCCCACCACAGAAAGCCCTAACCAGGGTTTTACTGAATATATGAATCAACTCTGAAAGAATTAAGCTTTCAGCCAAAGCTTAAATTTATTTAATTAAGTCTCCTTACCCTAACCACACATTTTTTTTAAGAACACCAGAACTTGTTTTAAAAAACAAAATTAGGTTGTTCTGCCTCCCCCGGAATGTAACATAGATATATTGTTATTATATTAATATTAAGTTATTAAGGTACTACTTATAGGCATGTATGTTATTTGTTTTGTTGTTTTGCTTGTCATTTATCTGGTGTGTTGTCTTCTTTTTTAATGATAAATGTAAATAAAGATTATTTTTTAAAAAAATTAAAAAAAAAAAAACAAGACTGGAGGACCAAACTTAGACATAACAACATGGAAAAGACCAGATAAATCAACTTTTGATTTATGGGACTCAACTTTTGTCAAGTTGAGCTCCATCCAAAGGTGCCCAATTCTACTGTAATCTCGTATCCAGAAATTTTTTTTACATCCTTTGTGAGGTTAAACAATCATCAATAGTTAGTTGGATGTTGCTTTTTTTAAAAAAAATTGGGTTGCTATGCTTGATACCCTTGAACAGGTTTCTTCAGAAATTATGCAAAGGGCGCTAGATCCTGTTTGGGCGCTTACACCGAAGTCAGCCCTAGAGAATTCAACGGGTTTACATCCAAGCGAAAGCGAGCGGGGGTCAACCTCTAGGAATACAGCCCCACTCCGCGGACTCACTGCCCGAGACCCCCATCCCCACCCTTCCCACCTTTAATCCCTAGTGCGCAAGCGCCACCCTCTCCCGGCTCTGCCTACCTTGCTCGCAAGGTCCCTTGTTCCGCTGCTCGACGGGGCGCTCCCCTCGGCTCTTGGCGCGCAGGCTGGCCGCTCGCAGCTGGCAAGTGCTGGGATAGGTGAGGCCGTCGGAGCCGCACACCGGGTAGCGGCTCTTGCAGACGCACACGGCGGTGGCCCCCCGGCTTTTGGTTCGGCGGCGGCACTCCAAGCCGGTCGCGCAGCGTCCCCAGACGACGGTGACTCCGCCCGAGACTCCGCTCCCGCACGCTTCTCCCTCGCCGCGAGCGCATCGCCAGCAGCAGCCGCAGTTGTCGCGCACCTTGCCCAGCGGGCAACCCCAGGTTGGCAACGGCGGGCACTCGTCGGGGACGCAGGGCGAGCAACCGCCGGCTGGAGCGCCTGGCTCCTCCAGAGACGCGGCAAAGCCGAGAAGCAAGAGTAGGCAAGACGGAGCGCACCAAATAGCCCGCATCGTTGCGAGAGGCTGGGTCGGAGGCGGCAGGGGTTGCGGAGACTCTCTTCCCGGCAAGGGCTGGCGACGGGCTGGCGCAAGATCTGCGTTAAAAGAAGCAGGAAAATAAGCCTGGAGTTAAGTCTCCGCCCCGTTCTCCGCCTGCCCAGCCTCGCCGTTATAAACAGAAATGATGGCAAGAGGCTTTGTGTGTCCGCGGGTGAGGGGGGTGTTTAAGGGATGTGAGAAGATAATAAATCGGGGGCTTCAAAGTTTAAATGGCCCAGAAAGAGGGACCTCACGAGATGTGTTATTAGCATAGTTTCTGTTTTCTGTTTCCCAGAAAGAGTAAATCATAATTAAATTTAGACAATGTCCTATCTCTAATTAAAGCAGTCAATTTGGGCCTCTCAACAAATACTATTGTCTTCGCTATCCACTCCTCCATTGTAGCTAAAGTCAAACCTTTTCACCTTTGTGCATTTAGTAGTTTTGTTGTAGTTATATATCATATAACAAAGTGCCATAATTTTTTTCCCAGCTGCTTATCCATCTCCAAGAAAAGCCTCTGGTTTCAATCAAATATGAGCCTTTAAAGTCTTCTGTATTATTGTATGTAACGGTGTCCAAAATGTTTGGCTTTTTTACATTTCTAGCATGATTGAAGAGCCTTTATACTTCTCGATAGTTTTTCTGATGACATTTTATAAAAAATTATCTGTAAGGCTATAACAGTGTAAATTTCAATCCTTCCTGCCACATATTCCCCCATTGATCCATATTTATAACAAAACTTTTAGCCCGTTGTATTATTTATTTTACTTATTTGTATCCTGCCTTTATTATTTTTACAAATAAGGCAGTGAACATATCCAACACTTTCCTCCTTCTGTTTTCTCCACACCAACAACCCTGTGAGGTGGGTTGGGCTGAGAGAGAGAGTGACTGGCCCAAAGTCACCCAGCTGGCTTTCATGACTAAGGTGGGACTTGAATTTACAATCTCCTATTTTCTAGCCTGGTGCCTTAACCACTAGGCCAGGGATGTCAAACACGTGGCAAATATTGTGATTTCCCCACCCCTTCACTAAAACGGGGTGGGCATGGCCAGAACGTGACACATATGGCTTGAGGGCCACGAGTTTGACACTCCTACATTAGGCTAGACTGGCTCATATCATGCATTCTTTCACTTGTTATTTTTTTTTCATTTTTCAATATATTTTTATATTAAAAAAAAAGAAAAGTCCTAACTGCTCTGGACCCATTGCAGCTTTCAAGTGGCCTTCAAGGACTGCCTCATGTAGAGTGTATTGCAGTAGTCCAAATTCTAAGGCATGAGTGATTCTGAGAATTAATATTCAATGTTTTTGCCAAGAACTTTGAACAAGATTCATTCCATATGTTTCTTCAGCCTGTGATCATTGTTGGAAAATAAAATATTAAATGACCATTAAAACTCTGCATGTATATGTATAAAGAATTGTAAGTAGGGGTAGATTGGCCATTAGATTCAGTCTCCTGGCTTGCTATAGGAATTGAAACAATACATTTTAAATAGTCCTTAGCTACTAACGAGTATAATTTTAAAAGTTAAATGATCAGGTAGACTTGAGAATCAGGGGGAAGTGCTATTAATAAAATACTTTTTAATGTGTAATTATATTTTCCAGAACGCTGCTACTACACTCCAGCATTGGGAAAATCCTCTTATCTGACAGCAACTGAGAGAACTTTTTTTTTACTTATCTACCCACTCTGTGCTCTCTCCACGCCCCCTTTTGCACCCGAATCCCCAGTCTTTCTCTCAGTTGCTGACAGACTGAGAGGGTTTTCTCTGTGCTCTGAGTATTGCGTTAGGTTTTTAGGTTATTTTTGATTAGCCCCCTTTTTTCTTTTTTTGCTTTTGGTTAAATTTCGGTCAGGTTTAGGTTTAATTTCACCTGGGAGTCAGCTGTTCGTCGGTTTCGTGCCCGGGATCTGGGTCGTACCGGCTTCGCGCCTCTGCGCTTGCTGCCGCCGGCTTCTGTCCCTGCGGGGCGGATCCGGCCGGAATTTCCTTGCCGGTGAGGTCGGGGCTGAGCGGATTGCTCCCCGACTACCGCGTTTTGATCATCAAGCCAGAGCGGAGGCGTTTCTAAGGAGCGGCCACAGCGCCCTTTACATCGCTCCGTGCGCTATCCAGCGGCCGTCCCGTCAGGCTTCTGCGGGCGGCGCTGCGGCTTTCGGCTGGCTCGGCTTCGACTCGACTGCTGTGAGTGCTTGTTGGGGGGGGTGCGGCGTGGCTTTCGGTTGCTCGCCACCCTCCCGCTGTTTAACAGCTGGCCTGGACATTTTCCCTGAGTGGCGACCGAGTGAGCGGCGCCAGGGGAAACCGCTCAGTCACTTGTTAGAGCGTGGGCGGACCGCCATTTTTCACCTACGCCACCAACGCGGGGCCGCCATTTTGATACATTAGGGCGGCCGCCATTTTGGAATTTCTCGGGCTGTGCGGACCCTATTTAAAGGGCCGCAGCCCTTTGTCTGAGGGCTTCACTTGCTGAGTTCCAGTCCAGGTCTGGACAGAAAGGGGGAGGGGCGTTATAGATGTATATTGCTCACCCCTTCTATCATCTCTTTGTGTAGGCCCTACTCACACTCCGGAGCAGAGAGCGGGGTTCCCTCTCACTGGGCCTGGCAAGAGGCCCATCACTGCTTGTTGGGTATATAAAACATTGCCCTGAGCTACTTTCAGGCAATCAATCAATTAATTAAGTCAGCAATTGATCAAGCAATCTACTAATCAGTCAATCTATTAGTTAATCAAGCAAGCACTCAATCATTCAACCAATCAATTATTCAATTAAGCAAGCAGTCAATCAAGTCACCCAATCAATTAACAATTAATCAATCATTAAATTATTTTTTATACATCAATCAATCAATTTATAAATAAATAGCAAATAACCCGCCTATTTGGTCCCGCTTGGGGCGTTCTCGCCATGGCGGACTGTTCGTTCTCCTCTGATAGTGACCAGGAGATCAGCCCTGCCAGATCTACTAAGTCCCGCAAGAAACATTCGGGCAAACGCTCTGCGTCTGGCGGCCACAGGTCCCGCCACTCTAAGACCTCCTCTGCCGCTGAGAAGGATGCTCTCAGACGTCATAAGGCGTTGGAAAAACAATGTGAGAAGGCCAAGCAGGCGTCAGCCTCTTTATTTCGTGGTGATGCGGGATCCGCCCAACAGTCTGTTCCTGTTCCTGACGTTTCGGAGCGGAGAGGGGTCCAATCCGGTTCCTTGGCTTGGCAGAAGGGCGTGTCCCAGTCGATGCCTGATGTTTCCTCAGTGGGTTTGGAAGCCTGTCCGCCTCCGCGGCGCCAACCTTCGGCCACTTTCACGCCTACAGCAGCGGGACTCCGAGCGGTGGACAATCCTCCGCCTCCGTCTCAGTTCGACTTCCAGACGATGTTGTCTACGGCATTGGCTTCTATTATGGCGGCTGGAGCGCAGTCAGCGGCCCAGACATCGGCGGCGGGGACTTCTTCAAGCACATTGGCCTCTTCATGCTCCCGCAGGGCTCGCTCCCCCTCGCCTCGTGAGTCTGTTTCGTCTGAGGGATCGTGCCGTGACGAGGAGGGCCCCGACGACCTCGAATTCTCTGAGGATGAAGGTCTGGTACCTGACACTCCAGCCTTCACGGGCTTGTTTCGTCCCACACTATTTAAGTCCCTCCTTCACAAGGCTCGCTTGACTACTAATTTGGGTTCGGTGGGAGCACAACCCCCGACAACCCCGTCTGAGACAGGTCCGCATGATGCCCTATTTAAGCAAGTCAAGCAGGAGAAGGACTTTATTCCGTGCCCTCAGCTGTTCGCGGATGTTCTGCAAGCGCCTTGGGCCCAGCCAGGGTCGTCCACTGCACCAAGCAATTTAGATAAGAAACTGTTCTGTGCGGCTCCCGAGCTTGAAGCCATGTTGGACTTGCCCACAGTGGATGCACCGGTAGCGTCTCTCACTTCTCATTCGATGGTTTCATCTGATCCGCTGGAGGGGCTCAAATCGGAGGACAGACGCACTGAATTGGCCTTTCGTAGGTCTCATCAAGCCGTGGCCTGGACTGTTAGAACTGCCACGGCTACTTCATTCTTCAATAGGGCCTCTTTGATCTGGTTGCGCCAGCTTCAGGAGCGGCTTCCTCCAGAGGATACCCGCTTGCGCCACGATATTAACAAGATTATTGCAGCCACAGAATATTCGGCGGATGCTTCGTTGAACTCTGTCAAGTTTGCGTCGCGGGCGTTGGCGACTTCTGTCACATCGCGACGTCTTTTCTGGCTACGGCCGTGGAAGGCCGATGTGAAAACCAAATGGAAGTTGGCGGCGGCCCCGTATAAAGCCCCGAACCTGTTTGGCACGGCATTGGAGCCGGTTCTTGTAGAGGACAAAGACAAACGCAAAATTATGCCCTCGTCCTTTCGCAGACAAGACAGGCGTTACACCCCTTACGCACAACGTCAGCCATTTCGTTCCTACTCGGGGCAGGGAGGCCCCTCAACTTACCGGCAGTCGTTCCAAGCTCCAGACCGCTTTTCCGACAGACAGCGTTTCAGAGAGCGAGGCAGGTCACAGTCCTCCTCCAAGCGCCCCTATCGTGGGTCCACTTCTAGGCCCTTCAGAAGGGGCAAATGACTCACCGACTCCGGGGCCAGTGGGGGGACGTCTCCGGGCCTTTCGTCATCAGTGGGCCCGGTCCACTCCGGACGAGTGGGTGCGTCGCACAATTTCGGAGGGCCTCGCAATCGAATTCACGGATCGGCCCCCTCGACGGTTCATCCGGTGCCCAGTCCCCCTGTCCACAGATGCTTGCAGCCTGATGGTGGAAGAGATAGCGCACCTGCTGGAGATCAACGCGATAGAACCGGTTCCGTTGGACCAACTGGGGACCGGATTCTATTCGAGACTGTTTTTGGTTCCCAAAAGTTCGGGCGGGGTCAGAGGCATTCTCAACCTCAAAGAGTTGAACCGGGCGGTACGTTACCGTCGTTTCAAGATGCATTCTCTTCGGTCCATTCTGGCTTCTATTCGCCAAGGGGACCTGATGCAGTCGGTGGATTTGCGAGAGGCTTACCTGCATGTTCCAGTGCTTCCTTCGCATCGACAGTTTCTGCGATTCGAGTATGCGGGCAGGCATTACCAGTATTGTGCGATGCCGTTCGGTCTTTCCTCGGCTCCCAGGACTTTCACCAAACTGGTGGCGGTAGTGGCCGCGTATCTCAGTACCGTTCCGGTGAGGGTGTTATGTTACCTGGACGACATTCTGATCCTGTCCTCGTCCAGGGCACAAGCGGCGCAAGACAGAGACAGGGTGCTTTCAGCGTTCCGAGAGCACGGATTCTCCATCAACTTGGACAAGAGCCAGCTCGTTCCCACGACCGCGATTCTACACCTCGGGACCCTGATAGACTCCGAGAAGGGTCAGGTTTTCCTGTCTTCAGAGAGGGCGAAAAACATCAAATCGCTTGTGGGCCAAGTGCTGACCCGGAGGAAGGCTCCTCTATTGACGCTGTCACGTTTGTTGGGGAAGATGGTCTCGTGTTTCCGCGTTGTTCCGTGGGCACGCAGACATTCTCGTCCACTGCAATGGCTTCTTCTTCCATTCCAGAGAACAGGCAGTTCCAACTCCACAAGGACAGTGTTCGTGCCACCGCGAGTCAGACTGTCACTGAGTTGGTGGAAGTCGTCGGCCATCCTGCAAGGTTGCAGTTTCCTGGAACTAGACCGGGTCGTGATCACCACCGATGCCAGTCTCCATGGCTGGGGGGCTCACCTGGGGGCCCAGGTGGGCCAAGGACAATGGTCTCCGGAGGAACGTGCACAGAGCATCAACCTATTGGAACTTCGAGCCATTCGCCTCGCCCTTCTGCATTTCCGGACGCTGGTTTGGGGTCGTCATGTCCTGATTCTCACGGACAATACATCGGCCAAAGCTCACATAAACCGGGAAGGGGGGACGAAGTCACAGACGTTGATGCTCGAGTCGACACGTCTGTTCAACTGGGCGGAGAGGAATCTGGAGTCCATCCTCGCAGACCACATTTCCGGGAGCGACAACACACGAGCGGATTGGCTCAGCAGGGAAGTGATAGACCAGGCCGAATGGCAGCTGCTTCCCAGTCTATTTCAAGAGATTTGTCTTCGCTTCGGACGGCCTCTGGTGGACTTGTTCGCCAGTCCGACCAACGCCCAGCTCTCCCGGTTCATCACTCGGTATCCGACTCCTGCGGCAGAAGACACAAACGCTCTACGGTGTCGTTGGCCAGCGGGTCTACTGTATGCCTTCCCGCCCGTCACACTGATTCAGCAGGTGGTTCGCAAGATGATAGCGGAGAAGGCGGAGATGTTACTGGTGGCTCCACATTGGCCCCGCAGGCCGTGGTTCGCGGATCTGGTGGAGTTTTCGGTGACGGACCCGTGGGTGATTCCTCCACATCGGATCGTGCTGCGTCAGGGGGCCATTCGTCATCCCGAGCCCCAGTGGCTGCAGTTGGCCGTCTGGCATTTGAGCGCGTCATCTTGAAGAAAGGCCGTTTGCCGGATACGGTGATTGGTACGATTCAGTCGGCCCGTCGACCATCCACGACGAGGATCTACGAAGCCTCGTGGAGAGCCTTTTGCCGTTGGTGTGCGACTGCTCATGTGGATCCTACGTCTGCAACGGTTCAGGATGTCCTCATTTTTCTACAGGCGGGTTTGGAACGGGGTTTGTCTCCCGCAACTCTCAGGCGCCAGGTCGCGGCCCTGGCCACTGTGTTATCATGTCCACCGTACACTTCCTTGGCTCATCATCCGTGGGTGAAGGGGTTCCTTCATGGAGCTACGAACCTGAGACCGCCTACGGTTCATCGTTATCCCACTTGGGATTTATCTTTAGTTTTGCAGGCTCTCACTTTGTCTCCGTTTGAGCCGCTGGGTTCCACTTCACTTAAGTTTCTGTCGTTCAAAGTTGCATTTCTCCTGGCGATCACGTCGGCTAGACGCATTTCTGAGCTCGCTGCCTTATCCGTCAGGAAAGATTTGTGCATTTTTCATGCTAACACTGTGGTCCTGAGGATGGATCCTGCCTTTTTGCCCAAGGTTAACTCGTGGTTTCACCGGGCGCAGGAATTAGTGCTTCCGGATTTCTGCCCGTCGCCGAGACATCACCGGGAGGTTCTCTGGCACACTCTGGATGTGCGCAGGGCGTTGAGACGTTACATGCGTAGGACGGCCGAGTTTCGGAAGACGGAAGCCCTATTTGTTTCGTTCCATCCTGCATCCATGGGTCAGAAAGTGTCGTCGACCACGATTGGTCGTTGGATTAAGGCCTGTATTGCTGCTGCTTATGAGAATCAGCGTCGTCCTGTTCCTGGGAACATTCTGCCTCATTCTACGCGGAGTGCGGCTACTTCAGCAGCCTGGGCTACCCAGGCTTCTGTGTTGGACATCTGTAGGGCGGCTACTTGGACTTCCTTGTCGCCTTTCATAAGACATTACCGGATTGATGCCTACGCTTCGGCTGAGGCGTCTTTTGGGCGGCGAGTTTTGCAAGCAGTGGTGTCTGGGTCCTCTGAGTTGGATAGTGTTTTGCCCGACCCTGGAAGTTAGGCTTGGGTATGTCCCAATGCTGGAGTGTAGTAGCAGCGTTCTGGAAAATGGACATTGACTTACCTGAATGTCCTTTTTCGGAACGCTGCGTATACACTCCATTTCCCTCCCTTTCTTTGTATGTTGGCTTGTGGTGGTTTTGTGTTAATAAATTTTGTTGTAGTTCACCTGTGGTGTCTTCGTTCAAGACTGGGGATTCGGGTGCAAAAGGGGGCGTGGAGAGAGCACAGAGTGGGTAGATAAGTAAAAAAAAAGTTCTCTCAGTTGCTGTCAGATAAGAGGATTTTCCCAATGCTGGAGTGTATACGCAGCGTTCCGAAAAAGGACATTCAGGTAAGTCAATGTCCATTTTATTTCTTGTTTTACTTTAGATTAGTCAAGAAGTGTAATAAGGAATGAGATAATTGAAATTACAGGACCCTTGATGTCCGTCCAGTCCTATGGTTTGAGAAAATGGTTGAATGTGTAATACAATAAAAATAATAATATAAGCCACCTGGAACCCCTTATGTGTGAGTTGAGCAGTCCTACAAATTTGTTTAATAAATACATTGACCTTTCTGCCAAACACTGCAGTGCATAACCTGTCAGTAGAAGCTGCTGATCAAGCAAATTCTCAGTTTTCCATGAAACGGCTTTTTTTTTTTTTACAGCCACTCAAGCTAATATTACTTTGCTTGGGCAAGGAATTCAGAATACAAGACAGAATTCTCTTGATTTAAAATAAAGAAACATACTTATCCTTTTCTTGCACACAGCCAGCCAGCATGTCTTTTAAACTTAGTTATTTTTGGGGTGGTCCCTAGGTTGTGTGAACCCAGCCCATTTGGTTAGTACTGTATATGTACTATGTTAACCCTGAAAGCAAGTTATCTCCATCACCAAATACGATATCTATAAACCCAGTATTAAAAGTCTTTCTGCTGGATATTTAGCAAGAAAGACCACCTCCTATGTACAACCCACCCAGTAAACCCAGAGGGCCCAACCTCCAACCCAACCCAATCTCCAAAATCTCTCCAGAGCAAATAAAAACTGTCTAGCTCCAATAATTATCTATCTATCTATCTATCTATCTATCTATCTATCTATCTATCTATCTATCTTACCATCTATATCTATTGTCTTTCATCTTTCAATCTTTCTTTCAGTCTTTCAATCAAACAACTGCAGGTTAGACTCCTCAAAAGAGGCATTGATGGAGGATTTTTCAATCTGACTTCCTGAGAACCCTTGGATTCTGTGTGAATATGCCAAGGTTCTGAGAGAGACTCAAGTTGTTCTGAATGCAGCCAATCTTTGATCACTAGAGCTTTGCCTCTTAATTGGGGATTCTACAATTTAATTATTTAAAGTAAGCTGTTCCAACCCCTGGTGTAGAAGATGACGGTCAGCTGCTGCTAAACATGTCTTCCAATACTTGAACTTTCCCACAGTTTAATTTCTGTTCATCCGGCATTAGAGAGATGAATCAGATGCAATGCAGCAGGCTGCTCTTTCAGAAGCTCTTTACTTTCTGAATCTTGCCTGAATCTATGGAAGGTCTACATTTCTTTACAGAAGTCAGAGGAAGCTGCACTTGTGATTCACTAGCCATTAAACAGCACCAGCTCAACCAGCAATGGAGGGAAGCATCCATCCAGACCTACCTTCAAATATAAGTATTATGCTAGAATTTCTTTTAATGAAATTCTTCAGCTTTCTTTGGAAACTCTCCTTGCTTACAGTTGGAGCAAATTCTATCTGATGTAGGTGCTAAAGAAGTGGAGTTTAGTGTGACTCATAAGCTCCATCTACTGGCCAGCAGTCAGATTGCAACTTCACTGAAATGCTACAGTGCCCACTTCTGAAAGCATTGCCACATGAATGGGCAGATGAAAGGGTTGGCAGCTGTTAGCTTTTACTAGCACCTTTGGACATGAGATGCAAGTTAATGGTGGGATGAAGAAAAGGATTGATCAGGTTGAGAGAAGTAGAGGAATACTGTTCAAACTGGTATCCATAAAACCATCAAAAGATAACCCAACTGTTATTTTCAGGCTTATAATCTTATAATCATTTTAAATTCCCACTAGTGTTCATACCCAGCATTCAAGTTGCACTGTGATCTCCATTTATCCTCACCACCAGAAAAGGGAATAAACAAGAAATATTTGATGCAGGTGAAATTTTTATTAGTTTACAATCAGGCTAATTTGTGACTTTCCATTTAGTTAACAAGACAAATATTTGAAATTCTCATAGAACTGAAGCAAACACTATTCCAAGTGAATGTTGTCCAGTCCTGGATAAATTACATAGAAGTAGTCAATTAAAGGAGCTTGCGGTTATACCTAAGCATGCATAAGAGACGTTCGCCTTCCTGTGTAAAGCCATCCTCAGCCACTGGTAGGTTGTAGAAACCTCCTGGGAGGAAGGGAGACTTGGGAGAACAGACAGGCAGCCAGAGATATCGCCGGGCCAGAGGGCTCAGCATAGGGAGCTGCTCAGCATGTGCCTCCCACCATTGAGGCAGGGAGACATCAGCAGGAGCTGCTTCAGCTAAATGTTGATACCGAAACCATTCCATTTCTGGCACCTCCAATAGGCCAGGGATCCCCTGGTCTTGCTCTATCTGGCTCCAGCCTACAGCCCCCAGTTGCTTGGGATCAAGTGCCCGCACTGCTTTCAAAGTGGGCATTGCAGGATGAGAGTCAAACAAATGCTCCAGGTGACTCAGGCTCTGAGCTAAGATTTTACGAAACTGTTTTGCCAGCTGAGGTGGGCACAGAGCCAGATGCTGTTCTGTGTTGGGTCCCAGTCTTGCATCTAAGTGATAGGAGAAAGAAATGCGCAAGGAATCCAGTTCTCCATAGATTCGGTGGGCCAGTGGCTCACCTGTCTGGTGGAGAAAGCGCGCCATGGCCAACAGACCTTGGGCATGCTCAGCTATAAAAATGGCTTCTGCCACAAGTTCCTTGTCATTCTCCATTAGGATACTCTGCAATTTTGCCATAATGGGTCCCTCGACTTCATCAGTTGCTACAAATTCCCTCAGAACAGGGAGATGTTCTGCAATGCCTACTGCTTTCTCCAACCAAACCTCAGGGCCAGCCGGCCTATTGCACACAGGGAGAGACAGCTTCAGTTCATGCTCTTTCAGGAATAGTGCATAACGGTGACGGAGAGTTGGACGCCGTCCAAACGTCTCCTCCAGAAGATGCTGCAGTGAAACCAGCCGTTCTAACTTATCTTGCCATAGCTCCATCACCAACTCCAACTGATGGTAGAAGCAAGAAACATGAAGGGCAGCTGGCAACACCGCACCTAAAATCCCATTTGCAGCAAAGGCCTGGATCATAGGCGCACCCCCTGAAGTGACCACAGCCAGTACCCGGTGGAACAAAACATGCCCTTCACTCAGCATACGGGCCACAGCACGGGCCACTAAGGGATGGCTCATCTGTTCCAGGATCTCAATCCCAAGAAGCAGTGGAGACTGCCCAAGTCTATTAAGAGGCAAAAGGGAGAGGCCAAGGGCTGCCCGTCCATCATCTGTGGTAGCCTCATGAAGGAAGACAAAGGCATCCCGATGCCGAAGGCTGTGACAAAGAGCCAATTCATGCTGTCGTCTCAGGGCAGGAAGGAAACTACCATAGAGCTGTGCAAGGGAGGGAAATGGTCGTCTAGCCCCTGCCTGCCGCACAAGAGCCTCAAAGAACTCTGCCTCCGAAAGTGGGACTCCTGTCTGGGCCAAGGCCTGGAGCAGAGTCACCACGATTGAATCTGGTACAGCAAAGGGTTCTGAGCGACGGCATCGGGACACATTCAATGGCATTGCACGAGTTTGTCTCTCAGGGCGGAGAGAGGAAGCAGAAACTTGCTTGCGAAGCTGGGAGCCCTTTGAAGAACAGACATCCAGACGGCAGTTGTTGGAAAGCAGGGAATGTGCCTCATCCTGTAAGGTCAGGGAAGAACAGCGTGGAGAGAGCTTTGTAGATCTCCTTGATTGATTTGCCATGGGTTCACTCTGAAAAGTAACAGACATAGCACTAAATGAAGGCAAAGTCTTTCCTGGAGCAAACCATATATTAAACACAGCCTGTGTTTGAACTCATTTTCTGCTGCTGCTACCAATTTACCAAGCATTTTACACTTCATCTAACAATACAGCCATGTCCAAGCCAACTGCTTTATCGGTGTGATCCTTCTGCTGCTGCTGCTGCTACAATTTGAGAATTTAATATTTTAACATAGAATTTAAAGTCAGAGACTTCTTTTTCTTATTATTGCAGTCCCGCTCAATGATAAGCCTCATTACATGTGGTATCTCTCTATAACAAACATTTCTTTCCCATGAAGGGCTATCATTTTGGGTTAAGCGGTACCTGTGCTGTTTTTTTTAATAAGCAAAGTTTTTCTATGGTTACTGTGATAAGAACAAATAGAGCCTTGATAGTACAGTGGTCAACGCACCCTGTTATTAACACAGCTGCCTGCAATTTACTGCTGGTTCGAATCTCTCCAAGGCTCAAGGTTGACTCAGCCTTCCATCCTTTCTAAGGTAAGTGAAATGAGGACCCAGTTTGTGGGGGCAATAAGCTGACTTTGTATAAATATACAAAAGTATGAAGGCTATTGCTTAACGCATTGTAAGCCGCCCTGAGTCTCCGGAGAAGGGTGGCGCATATATATATATATATATATATATATATATATATATATATATATATATAAATAAATAAATAAAAAAGCAGTTTCCCAACTTGCTTCTAGCTGCTCATGCAGCCATTACATTCACAGAATTTCTATTTGTAAGAAAGAAAATTTTACCTGCTCTTTAGTTATGCTGGGCCTACAAAGTATATCAATTCTGCAAATGCTAAAGAGCCAAGGAATTCAATACAACCCAACATTTGGTAAATTATAGTTCACCTACCATACAACCCAAAGTTGAGCCTATTATTATCATTTTCTCAGCTATTAAAGGCTGAAAATTACTTTGGAAAGGTCACAACCAACAAGAGGCTGTTAAGCCCATGGAGACATCCCTTCCCAATAGCACGGCATAGTCCCCAAATCCTCATACTCACTTTCTTTGAAATTCTAGATTGAAGACTTCTTCAGAGCAAAAAAAGCCTTCCCTACACCCAATGTCACCACTTGATTAGAGAGAGAGAAAACTAGACACGACAGCATCCAAGCAAACTTCAAGAGTCCACCCTTGTTGCCTTCCTCTTTTTTAACCTCAGTAAGTTGTCTCCAGGTGTGCTGACTCCTCCCAAATAATTGTGATCCACTGTTTTCCCATGAGCACTAAGGGCTTTCAATCACAAAATGGGATAGGTAAGTATTGAACTTTTTAATCCTGTGATAAATGTGGCCTTTTAGAAACATGTCAAACAACTCTTCAGTGGTGGAGACTAGGGATCAGCAGGAGTATAATAATCACAGTAGGGAAACCTAGAAAGAGCAATCAATGAATAGACATATAATATCTATGCTTGCAAAGTCCCTGCCAGCATTTTCTTTAGGATTGAAATAAAATAAGTGCTTCAAGTTCTTTAGGATACCGAGAGTAGAAAGGCAAGTTTTAGCTTGGAGGAAGGTCTCCTCTATAGTCACTGCTGAAGCTTGTAGCTTGAGTGCTGGAATTCCCTTTTGCCCAATCATTTCTGGTTTTGCTTTACAAAACATTTTATGGTAGTAGTAGCATAAAGGTCAATATTGGCAGCTCCTGCTTTGCAAAGTGTTTTTGTTTAGTCTACAGCAACACAAGTGGTATCAGTGACCACCAGTTACCATTTGGGTTTTTCCTTAAGCTTCTACAGGTGAAAGCTCTTGCTAACATTACATTTCTCAGCATCTTCTTGAAGATTTCATGTTGTCCTCCCCTGCTTGACATAATCAAGCAGAAACAATTTTTCCTTGGTAGAACTTCTGTGTCTTTACACAGAACAGTTGTTCAATAAGTAAAAAAGTTGTTTTAACAGCTTGTTGTTTCCCCAGTGCTTTCAAGATTAAGGCTACAAGATCAGGGCTGCAGAAAATTGGATCAGCACTAGATGGCAATAAAGAAATACAAATACCAACCTTCTCCCCCTCCAAACAAACCACAAACTCTAATCCTTTGCTATCATCAGCCAAATGCTTGCAACCAAGATTTGATAGGTCTACTCTAGAGCTATTAGGGGGTATAGACATCCCGACCACACAGAATGCTGACTCAGAATGATGGGACTAGAGAAGCCAAGGAAAACTGACAGACATAATGGCAATATTTTTACCATGGGAAATATCCCTGTATTTAAGAGGGGCACTTAGATATACTAGGCATATATTTTAGATTGAATTAATGAAGCTGTGAGTATGAAGAGCTGAATGAATGAAAGGAACATGTGACACTACTACCAACTGTGTGAATATTATCTAAAGTGAAAACCAATATTTGTATTTTTATGACACACACATTCTCTACCTATTAATAAAATGTATTCAGTTCAGTTAGTTGTGCCATTGTGTCATTTGTCTTAGTGCCATTTGTCTTAGTGAATCTTGTAACACTTAGCAAAACTACATGTAAAAGGTGAAGGGATGTATTTCCAAGGTCCATGGAATGGATTTGAGGCAGGATTAGTTAAATATATTGGATTTTAATGTGCTAGTTTTGAAAACTCAAAAGTTATTTGATGGGCTGGGTAGCCTAATTGCTTGCAAGATTTGAGGGAATAGCAATAAGGTTGTAATTTAAGGGCCTCACAGCTGATCCAAAGGGAACATTTCTCTAATCTTTGTGTGCAAGATTGCTAGCTACAGTGCAGTCTAACTACTCACAGCTTGCTATTGATTATCCCACCCAAACTCTTAAGAATGTCTTTCCTCTACACAGGCTTGGATATCTAGCAAAATTTGCTTTTTGGATTAAATCAGTTGCTATTCTTTTCAGGTATATTTGTTACTCTTGAATATATTCATTTGGGATACCATCAGTGTACGATATATTATCTGTTTCTGATGGGTGTTCTGCATATGCTCTACTTGCAGCATGTTCTTGTTGACCTATTGAATTTCTGCTTGCAACATTACTATAGCAGCTGGAAGGTGGGGAGGACTTTCTCCTCTAACCTGCATCAAACATAGATTCCTCAGGGGCCTCTTTATCAGATGACTAAAGACGTTTGCACTTGTTGAATGTCTGTCTGGACATATTCTTTTCCAACTGATTATGGATGAAAGAAACCACAATAATTTTTTGTACATATTCTTTGCAGATATATTCTTTGCCTGGTTGCCATTAAAACAGATGAGAAAAATACTGTATTAACTAGAATATTTACCATTTATGAGGTACAATACAGTATGTAAGATGGGCTTTTCATATTACAATATTCATATAACATAGTTCTAAAAGCCTGAGGAGAAATTTCATCATTTAGTATATGATAGGACATTCTGCAAAATCTCTTCACATTTCTGACAAGGAACTTGGAAATTGTAGTTGATTGCTAAACCTCCTTGTTCTTTACAAAGGCTCTACAGAAGGGCCACATCAGCATTATGGTTGCCCTCAAAGAACCAGTTGCATGTAAGACTATGACGACTTACAGTGCCAGGTGAGCGTGGCTGACTCCACACCGCTCACTGAGGCTGGGTTGGGATGGAACAAGTCGCACTGGCTAAATCAGACATGTCAAACTCAAGGCCTGCATGCCACATCGCAGATGCGGTTAGATCAAGCTCACCCTTGAAACGGCATGGGCAGGCTTCAGCCTAATTTTCCAAACCCCCCACACTCGCACACTTGCGCACACCGCCAGAATCATTTTGCAGCGGTGCAGGGGGTGGAAATATAAATGAAGCCTCTGAATTGTTTCTGGGTAGAAAATTAGGCTGAAGCCTGCCCTGCCTGCGTGCCTGCCTGAGGCTGTGCTCTCCCTCAGCAACACGGATCCCCAAATGCAGCAGCAATGGCTTGCCCCATTTTAATGGTAGGAGAGCTCTCCTAACACAGTTTTATTTCCAGAAGACAAGGGCAAAGCTGAATCTAAAGCTTCCAACCTGTAGTTATTGCCCAAAAGCCTCTGCTGCTTGCCCAGCGTTACCCCCCCCCCCTGCTCTGATTGCTTCTGCAAGCTGCTGCTGCTGCAAGTTGCTTAGCGCGATCACTTCTGCAAGACCAGGTGAGGTGAGGCCAACAAGTTGCAACTGCTGCCAGGCACTGCCTGTTGTGGTTCACCAGCTGCCAGCGGAGTTGGCGGCAGACTCGGATGATGAAGAGCTTGGGGAAGAACGTGGGCCAGTTCTAGAGCCTGGAGAAGGCTCTGATGGATGCTCAGTGTTGGACACAGAGAAAGAGCCAGGGCCGTCAGGCATTTCCCAGCCACCAGAGAGGCAGCTGCCTTTGGAGTCAGAGATGAGTAAGGAGGAAGAACAGCTGGGGCCTATTCCAGATGCATGAATGCTCAGAGCAGATAGGAGAGGTGAACAACGGCGGATAAGGAGTCAACTTGGGAAACAAAACAAATGTGGACTCTGAATGGCTCCTCCCTGGCTGGGGAACAAATAGGACGAAAGGGGAGTGGTGGTTGTAGCAGACAACCATTTGCATTTCTGGAGATTTTGCTCATTGAGAACTGAGGTTTGTTTATTTGAACTGATTTAATTTGCAGCCTTTTGGCTGGGAGCTCATGGCCTTGCAATTATCGTAACAAGCTGATAAGGCCTATTACTTCAGTTAACTCCTTGCAGGACTCTTGCCTGGACTTTGTGGGTGAATGCAGTTAATTCACAAGGTGTAAATAAAGAGGGGTTTTTCTTTGTGAGGAGTCTGTTTCTTGCTTCTGTGAAGGCTGGGTCAGAACACTGCTGCATCTGGCCCGTGGGCCTTGAGCTTGACATGTCTGAATTAGAATGATGAATTTTGCCACATTTGCTGACTGCAAAAGAAATCTGGATTTCCCATAGTGAGTTTTTCAATAAAATCTTTCCCAAACCATGAACTGTTGCAGCCATTTGGGGGGTGAGGGTGGTGGGGTGGTGGTGGTTCAAGTATTTGACCCTACAGCTACCAGATCTGGACCATAAAAATAAGGTTGACCCAGAGAAGTTAGTTAAAAGTGGATTTTTGGCATCTCTTTACTGCCATCTAGTGGTTAGAGTTATATAGTTGTATAAATCGGCCTACATTTATTGTTGCTGATTAAACTTTTCTCTTTACTTGTTGCTACTTCTATTTAGTGACTGTAGAATTGTTATTTTACAATATAGACAAATTTTTGGGTCAATGGACATCTTTGGAGTTTTGAGAATGCCATGTTCCCGTCACCAGAAGGCAAACTGGTCTCTCTGACTTTCCAGCATCTACTATCTACCCTCCTTTTGTTTTTCCATACTCAGGTTAACATGTTTCAAACCAATATCAACCTTGCCTTGGTTTGGTATCACTTGTGTTGCAGCACAATATTAACCTCTCTCTCTCTCTCTCTCTCTCTCTCTCTCTCTCTCTCTCTCTCTCTCTCTCTGTGTGTGTGTGTGTGTGTGTGTGTGTGTGTGTGTGTGTGTATAATTTAAGAAATGAACAAGTTTTTTTTTTAAATTTGATTTATATGCTGCCCTTCTCCGAAGACTCAGGGCGGCTTACAATGCGTTAAGCAATAATAAATAATAATAAAGCAATAATAAAAGTTAATAATAAAACCCCAGTTAATAGACATCATAGCATCAATATAGCATTTCTGATCAGATGCATTGTCATCATAGGATCTACTTTCCTTCCCAAATCTCATGCTCCAGTATAGTACAGATAGTCCTCGAGTTACGAATGTAATGAAGCCTGCCCATTCCATTCATAACCTGAGGATTCTTGGGAGTGAATCCCTTACCTTAAACACATTCGCTAATTGCATGTGAGTTTCATTAAGTGCATATGAGATATTTCAAGGTGGGGAAGGCCATGGGGAGGCCTAGTGATGGAAGAGGCCATCTGCCCAAAACCTGCCTAAAACCACCCAAGGCCTCTCCTGACCCACTGAAATGCCTCATACTCCCCACAAATACTTCTGTCCCCAACCTGCCACACCGGGTCACTTATCTAGCAAGCAATCTCCTCTCCAGCCTTTCAGCCACGTGTGCTCCTCTGCAGTTCCGTTTAGGCCTGCGCAGGCCTCGCCTGGCATGTTGTAGGCCGAAATGGAGCTTCTGAAGGGCATATCCATCCCCCAGAAACTCTGTTCAGGCATCCAGAGGCCTCGTCTGGCACATTTTCGGCTGTGATGGCCTCCTTCAGCAAAAATGGAGTGCGGGAGGGGGTGCATGGCCCTCCTGGGCTCCGTTTTTGGCTGTGACTGCCTCCTGCAGCCCTCTGCCAGTGAAAACAGAGCTTGGGAGGGCTGCATGTGGCCTTTCCGAGCTCCGTTTTCACTGGCAGAGGCATGGCAAGCCGGTCCTTCACTGTTTCAGGATGGCTCTGCAAGCCAGATCTAAGCACCCTGTGGGCCGGATTTGACATCCCTGAGCTACTCTGTGATGCATGCTACTGTTCTTTGTTTCCCTTTTGCTATATCCATTGCTGTTAGATACTTCTCCATACCCTTCTGAGCTCTCCTGGCCTGGTTGATGCCACCATGCCCAGATCCTACTCCTGCCTCTGGCCACCCTATCTACCAAACCCTAGGAAGCTGTTCTGTCTTCCTTGTGGCCATCCATCATTTCTCTTCTTTTGGTGTTAATCCTGGTTGCCTATAATTTCTCTGAAAGGTTTTTTTCTTTTTTTGTCCCAAATCTATCCCCTCCTGGAATTAGATTTGGGTACTCTGTTTTGCCCAAGGAAGGTAATTTTGAACTGAAGGAAGAGGGAAATTGATAAAAATATTCTTTCCATCTCCTCCCGTTCTTATCTCATCAAATTTGCAACTCTCAGTAGCTGTATTTCTGTCTTTATGGGAGCTGAGTGATCTGTTTTGGAACCTCATTTAATTTAGTTCAGCTAATGCATTCTCTAAGAGTTGGTGCAGGTGACATGCACAGATTCTCTTAAAATGACTTTAAAGCACCCCATTCAAAATGCAGTTTGAAACCTTGGGCAAGCTATGTCTGCTCATTGTTTCTGAAAGGGTTTTATTGTGCTTAGGCAATTAGCATTTAAACCTAGGCTGGGACTACCAATTCATATGCTGATAAAGAGCACTGAGTGTATTCTGCAGACTTTCATTTTTCTTACACCCACTGGGCAGAAAAATACATTATCATATCTTGCTCCTAGATGAAGAATCACTTTGAGAGGAAATGATTAGGACACCCTTCTCCAGGCACTTCCTCTACTCTAGCTATAAATAAGACTGCATGGCTGACAGTTGGTACAGTGATGAAATACAGTGCAAAGAATGCCTCACGGAAGATGTGGGCAGAATATGTGATCATAGAGGTTTTGCAAATAACTTGGGTCTAAGATATATAAAATTTTGTTCACTGTTGTAAGGATTTGAATTGGGTTCAGAAAGTAATCAGGAAGCAGAGTGGTTGTCTTAAGATGGAACTAAAATGGCATACCTGAGAAGTGTTGTTTACACTATCCTATCACAAACTAATTACGATTTCTGAATTGTCTTCAAGGGCTGTTTCATAAAAAACATTTTTCACAAGTCTAAGCCTGAGACTTATAGTGCTTACGTTTAGAAGGATTGGTCCTCCAAGGAGGGGTACAATCAGTTTTTCATCCAAAGCTAGCTCTGCCATAGATAATATATAGCTTCCATTTTCAATGCGGATCTAAGATGACACACAGATTGTGATTTTATTGTGTGATTCCATCCAGAATAGGCATATTTCCTAGATCCAGAAGTCCAGTCCCCCCAAATCAGCAATAATTCAGTCTTATCCAAATTCAAATTCTGCTTGCTCAGATTTGATTCCCGTAACTTTTTAGTATGAAGCATCCAACTGTACTTTGAAAGCTTCCCCTTAAAGTATACATTCCCCCATTTCTTATTTCTTTCTATCTAGGAAGATTCCAAAAGATTCTCAAGGTGTCAGAATGCATTCCAACATTCAACTTGCAGATTGCTGGCACTACATGTACAGAAGACAAACAGATGGAAGACAAACAGATGGAAGGATGCTACCATAGGTGGGTTCGTTTCTCCTTGTGAAGGCATTGGTTGTACTCTTTCCTTGCTCCCTGACCAGGTAATTAAAAAAAAAAAAATTGAAGGGGTTGATTTCAGGATTGTGGCTGGCTGGTGGTGAAAATAGATTATGTCTTGCTCAGGTAGTAGGAGATGAGGAAACTGTAAAAGGGGGATATTTAAATTATCCAGCTTTGGACTAAAACTGATTTTTTTTTAAAAAAAATACAACTTTTCAGATGTCCTACAACACCCAGAAGCCACAACAACCCTGTCCTCAGATTTGCCACTCCTGATATATATGAATTAGTTTTTCTTATAGGACACTTTTACCCAGAAAGTGCACTGAGAGTTACTTCCAAGATTACAGGATTAATCAAGGGCAATTAATCCCAGTTTTAGGAGCTACACAATACCCCCAAAAGTCTAGGGTGTGTCTTCCAGAACTTCTCCAACAATTGCTGATAAATTGTAATTTATGATTACATGGAAATTGTATGAACGCTAATTCTGATTTCATTTCAGTTTAATGAATAAAATGTAATGTAATCCCAAATTTATTTTTAGTTTTAGCTTTTGTGCATAGCCACTGGAATGCCATTCAAAGGATTAGTGCAGGTCTCAATCTAAAACATATTGTGGTTTCTGGATATTTATGCTCCACTTCTACAATTTAGTGCTCTTTAAGGCTACAGTTGTGGGTCTGACAACAAATTTGGGCAGTGTTGGTTGGAGAATGTCTAATAAACTGTCTAAAAGTATTTTCATAGCTCTAGTCCAAAAATATCCAAGCCATAAATATTCAAGCCTAACCCAAACTAGTGCTCGGGAGGAAGGCTTTAGAAAAAGGAAGTATTTCATAATTGAGACAGTGGCGTGCATGGTCTATCACCTACATCTTGACACAAAGGGAGAAGTGGCATAAATTCTTAGGGCTTAACAGTTGCTTAGTAAGAGTGAGAGTGCATAAATCTAAAGGGGATGAAAAATGTTCAGACAGTCATTTATCGTCTGCTGAAGCATTATATTGGAGCACTTTCTCATCTCTGCAGAATCCTCCTGATAAGTAAAATTTCCATTTCTTCTGTTTTTTTCTTTTCTAAAATTCAAGTGTGTTTATACATTCCATCAAATAACAGACTGATTTAGAAACCCAATAATATTACATGATCTGAAAATGTTTCAAGATAAGAGTTAAACTTGTTTAAGAGATCTGTTTTGGTTTGGGGCTGAATTTCAACTCTGAAATGCTTGATGCTTTCCACTTTAGCTCAAGCCATGGACATGTTAGAAATGAAGAACTACTTTTTTTTTTAATTTAGGATTTTCGTCCAAAATAAAGATGTAATAAATAATAAAATTACATATACATTGCTGAAAGATTTGAGCCTGAGGAATTTGTTTTGAGTCTCAGAAGTGAACAGAGCTTTCATCTTTCCACATAAAATCCACTCCTACTTGTTCATGGCCAGCCTAGAGTGATATGTGGAAGTCTATTATTATTATTATTATTATTATTATTATTATTATTATTATTATTATTATTATTATTATTTATTGAATTTGTATACCGCCCTACTCCTGAAGAACTCAGGGCGGTATACAAATTGATTGGGAATTAGAAATCCCACCCAAAAGTGGGCAATTTGCTAGCCCTGTGAACATTTTCTGTTCTTTTTTTTAAAACATTTTTTTTATTTTTTAAGACAAACATTTAGTACATCATTCATTTCTTCCATGTGACATTTCGGTGTTATCTTCAAAAGTTTCTTCTCTTCTCTACCTCTTCTGTCTTCAATCTCACCAAATCCATTACAAAGATTTTCCACTAATATAATATTCTAATTACAACCAATTTTTTTTCAATCTTTTTTAAAAACTTATTTGTATCTCTTTTCTAACCAATAGTAAAATTTATTCCATATCTTAAAATATTCTGTATCTTCTCTTTCCTTTATCATCATAGTTAATCTATTCATTTCTGCACAATCTAAAAATTTTTTTAATTACTTCTCCCTCCGAAGGTATATTCTCTGCTTTCCACTTTTGTGCATAAACAATCCTTGCTGCTGTTATTACATGTATAATCAAATATATATTATCTTTACTAGTTTTCTCTGGTAAGATACTCAATAGGAACAGCTCTGGTTTTAAATCTGTATGTTGTTGTATCATTTCCTCCATCCATAACTTAATTTTATTCCAATAGTTTTTCGCTTCAGGACATGTCTACCACATGTGGTAATATGATAGGTAATCTGGTAACTGGTGACTTTTCCAACAATTGGCTGATTTATCTTTAAACATTTTTGCCAGTTTCTCAGGGGGCATATGCCTTGGTAATACAGGGGTTTAAGGCACCCTGTTATTAAGCTGGTTATTAAGACCAGCTGCCTGCAATTACTGCAGGGTTCGAATCTCGCCAAGGCTCAAGGTTGACTCAGCCTTCCATCCTTTCTAAGGTAGTTAAATTGAGGACCCGGTTGTGGGGGCAATAAGCTGACTTTGTATAAATATACAAAAGGATGAAGGCTATTGCTGAGCACATTGTAAGCCGCCCTGAGTCTCCGGAGAAGGGCGGCATATAAATCAAATTAAAAAAAAAAATATATGCCATCTATAAAACATTTTATATAGACTTTCCTTATATGCAGTGGACATTGTTAATTTATAATTTCTTTCCCATAATTGTTGCCATTTATCCAATTCAATTGAATATCCAAAGTTTTTTGCCCAGACTATCATTGTTTTTTTTTTACTTGTTCTTCCTCTAGTTCTATATTTAGTAAAAAATAGTAACATTTTTAATTAGTTTATCCTCTGTTCCCATGAGTATCTTATCAAGCTCAGTCTTCTCTAAATAAAAACCCTGTAGTTTAACATCTTTTTCATAACTTGTTTGTATCTGCACATACATATACCAATCCATTTCAATTTCCTGTTCTTCCAGTTCATGTTTCCCTTTCAACAAATCTTTATATCTAACAATATTTCCAAGATTAAAAACGTTTGGGTGAATTAACGCTTCCATTTTTGATAACCATATTGGTATTTTCACATAATATTTATCTCTAACTTTTTCCCATACCAATAATAATGCATTTCTTATATAATGTCTTTGAAAGTATGTGTGTATCTTTCTTCTACCATACCATAAAAAAGCATGCTAATCCAATTGTAAATCATATCCTTCCAATGTTAATAGTGTTATATTTCTTAATTCAATCCATTCTTTCAACCATGTCAGTGCTGCTGCTTGATAATATAATTCCCAATTCAGAATATATTATCCCAAAACATTTTCTGTTCTTTTTTTGACACAGGATAGGCTCTTCTAATAAAGGTATTGCATAAGATTGGAGAATCCTAGATTAGGAAGGCAGCGACATACCAGAAAGAGACAATGTCACATTTCCACTCTGTTGCCGAGAAAACCACATAGATGCAGATTTCCTCAAAGAGCTGAGTTTGAGCAACGATACCTTTACTTCTTATAGTAATTTTAAAATAAAAATAAACTAGATTATATCTTTCCCTGAGAAGAACTTGGTAGTAGAAGCTTTCTTCCATCTGCTTTTATACTTCTTTTCTGGCTAAGCAGGAAAGAAGATGCTCAAACCCCGTCATTCAATATGTTTGGGTCTATATAAAACATTAAACCAGTGCCCATTTTAACTACAATTTACCACACACAGAGCAATAAAGCACACATTCCATTAATCCAGGGGTGAAATGCTCCCGGTTCAGACCAGCTCGGGTGAGTAGGTAGCGATGGCGGCAGGGAGTTTGGAGAACCGGTAGCAAAAATCCCTGCCCCCGCCCTCCATGCCCAGCTGAGCCACGCGATCATCAGAGCCTTTTTTTTCTTTTAAATGGCTCTCACAAGCCAAGCTCTGACGATCCCAGCTGAGTTGCCTGCTAATCAGGCAACTCAGCTTGGATCGCCAGAGCAATGTAAAAGAAAAAAACTTTTTTCCTTTTAAATGGCTCTGACGATTGCTTACCTTAGCTGCTGGTTGCAACGCCTTGCTGTAATTCCTGCAATCCATTGCATCAGCAAGCAACTGAATCTCCCTGCCTGCAATCAAGCAGGCAGGGAGTTGTGGACTTCAACTCCCAGAATTCCTCAGCCAGCAAAGCAAAGCTGGCTGAGGAATTCTGAGAATTGAAATCTACAAGTCTTAAAGTTGCCAAGGTTGGAGACCCCTGTTCTATTGGGTAAGTTTTTTTCCCCTTTGGGAGCTTTAAAAAAATAGTTAATTGGGGTTTTTTTTAGTTGTTCTTTTTTTAGACCTAGCCATTTAAAGTTTAGGAAGTTTTAAATTTAGCTGCTTTTATATAAAAATAAAAATAAATAAAAATAAAATAATATTTGTGCAGCTTTCTGAGATTTAGTGTGTTTCTGTAGTGTTTCACTCTAACTACACAAACACACAAAATCTCACAAAGCTGTATGTGGAATTTTGTGTGTGTAAAGTGTGAAAGTTGGTTTTTTGGGCTTTTTGTGGCTGTATGAGGTTCCTGCTTGTTGCAGGGGCCATTTTGGGTCTAGCACAGCTGCTTTTACATTGTGGATGAGCCAGTGGTGTTGTGTTGTGTTGTGTGTGTGTAAAGTGTGAAAGTTGGTTTTTTGGGCTTTTTGTGGCTCTGTGAGGTTCCTGCTTGTTGCAGGGGCCATTTTGGGTCTGGCACAGCTGCTTTTATATTGTGGGTGAGCCAGTTGTGTTGTGTTGTGTTTTGTAGGTTAAAAAAGGGCAAAGAAGTGATATTGACTTGGCCACGCCCACCTGACCAACAAGCCACACCCTCCCAGTCACCTTACCACCAAGCCCCACCCACTAATTAAGCCACGCCCACAGAACCGGTAGCAAAAAAATTTAGATTTCACCCCTGCATTAATCCCAAATCAGAATAACATGATATGATTAATTAGCTCTGCAATTCTGTTTTTTTTTTAAAAAAAAAATTAATATTGTGGTCTCTAGTCCATTTATGAATTGAGACTTTCTGAACCAAGGATTGTCTAGATGTGTTGGATTTTACATGTGGAGACTTCAACATTGGCAAAGCCTATTTCAGAGGAAGTAATGAATTAATCTCTCTTTTTCTTGCATGATCTTACAATGACACTTTGAGAGGTGTACAAAAAGAATAAAAGAATAAAGCAGTCAGCCAGCAATAAAACCACCCACTCTAAAACAACATACAAAAAATGTGGGTGGGGGAATGAATTTACTTATTAGTCATCAATTTGTCATGTCTATTGATAGATAAATTGTAACTCTGGAAAATTATCCTGCTAATGGGGATTCATTGAATTGCTACTGAACTCTTTCAGATTAACCAGAATGAATTGGCAGCACGTAGCTCCTGGAGTCATCCTTTTACTAGTCAAGCTCACAGGGACATCTCTATTTTTTGTTTTTTGTGAGTATTGGGCAAATTTTAAGTTTCTCTCCCTCCCTCCCTCCCTCCCTCCCTCCCTCCCTCCCTCTCTCTCTCTCTCTCTCTCTCTGTCTCTCTCTCTCTCTCTCTCTCTCTCTCTCGCTCTCTCTCGCTCTCTCTCTCTCTCCCTCCCTCCCTCCCTCCCTCCCTCCCTCCCCCCTCTCTCTTTCTGTTGTCTCTTTTCTCATTTCTTTTTGTCTTGTATATATATTGTAAGGGCTTTGGGGTTTTGAAATATGGATAAATACTACTCTATGTGTGTGCGTGTGTGTATGTATATGTATATGCATATGCATATATATGTATATGTATATGAAAAAGTAAAGCCATAATGTACAGTACATACATTATCTCTTGCTATCTTTATTTTTTATGCTTTATTGATTTTAGTGTAGTATCCCTGATTGTCATGAGAGTTGGGTAGCATATAAGATTAATTAAATTATTATTATGAAATGTTTTGAGTTTCCATGTTTTATTATGCCTCAATACATAAAGATATAAATAGCCTTTATTGTTTGCAGCTGTTATTGTTTTTGATTTTCAAAGAAGTGTTTTATATGTAACTGTCATTCCACAGAGTGCTTTTTAATAGTATCCTTTATTATCCCATTGAAAACAAGAGGCAGATTAACAGATAGACTGATATGGAGAGACAGAATTTTCCCTATGGAAAAGTTGAGATTTAAACTAAAGGCTTGACTCTCAGCTTTCTTTTGAACCTGGTTCAGCTCCCTCATCTAACAATGAATAACAATGACAAAACAATTGCTTTTACTTCCTATTTTATTTTAGCAGAAGTATTTATCATTTAAAAATATTCTTCTTTTTAGTTCCACAGATCTTTCCCAAGGGGAGCATCATATCTCTCTCTACAAAAAATTCTTCAGGTAACTCTACATAAAAATCTAGAGATTTCTGAGACTAGAAAATAACTGGATGAGGAATAAATGTACTTTGATTTATGTTGAGAAAAAACCGTATTATGTGGCATTCAGTGGGGAAAATTCTTGAACATTGAAACTCCCTTTTCTCAATCAAAGAAGAGAAATTTTCAACATAAAAGAATTTCCCCCATTGAATGGGAGGGGATTAAGTAGAATTAAGTAAACACCTCTCCAGGTGTCTCCAACATTTTGCAGCACTAGTTAACCTGTATTGGTAACCAGAGGCAAACTTCTTCTCAGCTGCTTATGCAGTAGTGGAAACAGTTGCGAGTCAATGAGTAATAAGTTCAAAAAATGTTTGACATGTGTTGTTCTTCAGCTGATAGCTTTAGATGACCAACCATACAGCATGAATTCCAGCAACTCTTTCCATTTGATTGCCCTTGACTTCCAGATGCTCTCATACATCATCTTCAACCAGCAGATGGATGGTGCCCTCCTTGTATCACTTAATGCATGGAGGAAGTGTCAAAATTCTACAAGCAGCAGGTCCAGACCCTTATGTCCATCCCACTCATTTGATCCAATTGAGGTGCAGTGTGTGCTTATTACTTTGCCTCATTGTGCACTAAGGGGATTGGCTGAGAAATGAGAGATGCCTGTTATGAAAAGTCTCATCTCTTCCAGGATGAGGAACACATAGATCCTGCTTCATGCTAAGATGCTAGATGTGACTTTACATAGCTGATGAAGGGAATATGGGAGAGCATCGGGCTGTATTAAAAACCTCAGCCGTGACTCTATGATCACAGGGAGTGGACCTAAATATAAAGTGCAACCCATTATGTATCATAGATAGTCTTCTGATGTATTGTTCATAAACTGCGTCTACAGCATATAGAGGGGAATAATTGGTTCTTATAAAACCAGGAAGACCAGTTAGACTGCCTAGTGACAACACCAAATAGACAGCTACAAAACCCAATTCTGGCACAGGATTATGGTTGATTGCTTCCTGGGAAAAGCTTTTGTCTAGGAATTTGAAAATCAAAGAGTTACCTGATTGACGGACCTTTGGAGTTTGTGATGATGACATTATTCATTCCTTCTACTGATTTCATGGAAACTTCAGGGTGCTTTTAAAAATAAAAAAAAAAAACCTCTCAAAATGCTAGAAATGCAACAAACAATTTGGATACATATGAGGTGGTAATGCTGCAAACCTCAACAATACTGGAAATTAATTCATTGCAGAATGGAATAAATTCTGAAATTTCAACCTAAGGTACTCTTAAATTAAACTTTACCAAACCATATATTCCTTCAAAATATACTGAATTATAAATGATACCAGTTGCAAGTTTGTTTGCTTTTTATTGGAAAAGACATCTGATCCCCTCTGTGGAAGAATAATTAGTTAAATTATGGGTATGTGTTTCAATGCCAAGAATAACTTCATAACTAAAAATAGATTTGATATACGCTTCAATCTTACTTGAAAATCATTTCTGGATTGCAATTCTATACATGCAATCATGGCACATTCCAAATTGGGCTTCCATTGTGTATAATTTAATATATAACTTACATGTTATTTACATTATTTTAATGTATCTTATGCAAGTTTTCTGTTTCCTCTTACTGATTTCAATTCTGCCAACCAAATAATTTTACCATTCAACAGAGTATGTTTTGACTAGAAATTGGATATGAAATGTCTTAGAATACTCTAAGTGGTTAATGGTGTATTACAGTATATTAATCCTTATGATAGTTTAGATTTGTCAGTTAGTTGAGATCTGATAGTCAGCTGCCTATTATGTTGCTTACATTGTTTTTCTCCCTCCTTTTCTTTTGCTTCTTTTTTCTTGGTATCATAATGATAATACAAAAGAAATTAAAAAAATAAATATGTAAAAATCTCTTTATTGGTTGACTTGCTGAATGAAGGTGTGTGTGGTTTTTCTTCATGTCCTTGTATACTGTTACTATAGTCCATGGTTTATTTTCTTGCAAAAGAATGCTTGAACTTGTTGCATTTACCTGTTTGTTGCAGTTGATTTGTTTTAGTGTAAAAAGAAGACTAGTTTTGCTGTGGAAGGATGCATATATGACTTAGGATTGCTATTTTTTTTAATTTTGGCTACCACTGAGTATTGATGATGTGAATTCAAATTACATTTAGGATGAAATGATTGATGCCATTTTTTTGTTTCCTAGTGTGGCCCCCTGCTCCTGAGCAGACCTCTTCCCTCTCTCCCTTGCATCCTACTTCAGGTAGAAAGTGAAATTATTATTTTTCCCTCCATATCGGTTAGTATATAGGTTGGGGATGATTGGAAAGGGAGTGGAGAAAGTGGTAACTCTGCTAGTGAAACTTTGAATATCAAGGTAGAGAAAAATAGCTCATGTTTATGATTGTCTACCAGGTTTGACAAAATAAATTGAGAAGTTTCTTTTATAACAGAGTGGAGAAGACAATTAACTGAAATCATCTTGTATGAGATATTAAAAATCCCAGATCAGTTGATTAAACATTTAATTCTAGAAATTCTACTGACCTATTTTGGGCTAGTGACATTTCAGCAGAAACTAAACCTGAACACTTTGACAGTTCTGGGTTCCAGATATTTCAGTCAATGGTGGGGTCCTTAACAAGTCTCTTGTGCTACAAAAATCTGGATGGCCACTAATTAACAAGAAAAAAGATGCAAAAGATTTCTGTTATCTTGTGATCATGTGGATTTTGGCACCTAAACTCTGGTTGCATTAGCTCTACCTGAAGTTAAAGCAACCTCTTGCCCTGCGGGATACATATTTTAATTGAAAGGAAGGCCAATGGGTACAGTTCTCGTACATTCTTTGCATTCACTGAATGTTACTCTTTGCATTCACTGAATGTTATGTTGGAGGAAAGGAAAAATCAGATCAAGAAGCAGGAAGTAGCAGGGAAGCTACTGAATAATGGAGAACCAGATTGGAAATTCAGCAATTAGATCAGCATCTTCCTCCAATATGCAACAGAAAAACAGACTCACAGTCTCTATAAAAAAGACCTTCTCAAGAAATAGTAATGTGCCTTGTAAATAAGACAAAAATACTTGTATTGGTACCAGGAAATAAACAATCAAATTCCAATGATAAAATTTGGATGGGATGAAAATTACCCTACTTAGACTTTAAATGCTTTATCTTTCTGGAACTTCTGAAGCTGCAACTATTATTATCACTTTCAAAATCATTTATTCCTTGCATCTTTTGCTATAGTCAGAATTCCTTTGAAGAAACCAAGGTGGGAACGATTCAGAGGGCATGATTACTTGTTTTCTGAAGAGAAAGCTACGTGGCTGATCAGCCAACTTGATTGTAAAGATTGGAAATCAAACCTTGTGATCATCAATGACACAAAAGAACTGGTAAGTTTATGGTCACCTGGGAGGAAACCAACTTCATCCTTGAAGGGTTTATGCTCTTATACCCCTTTAATCTGGGAAAAGAATCATGTCAGGATTTTTAGACCATCCAGTGAATAAGTGAGGCAATCACAATCCTCTGACAAAACATATATAACTTTAGGATTCCAGAGGAAGCTCATGTATCATAGTTCGAATATGGATTGTAGGATGGAGTATGAAATACAGAGATGTCCAGGTTAATATGCGAAGCAGACCTTACCTTACATTTTGAGTCAAAAAAATCAAGAGTTAGCAAGGGCTTGAAAGAAATCTAAACGTTGCCATGAGGGCTATGGATGAGAGGAATGAGAGCAAGTGTATCCTGAGGAATGCTTGATATACGTCATTGGGTTCTCCAGTAGACATAGTTTTTACTTGCAAGGAAACTCTAGTTTTGATGGCTACTGTTGAATTGGAGAGTGAATGTCACACAATGTTAACTGCTCAAGGTGCACTTTAAAATAGAGGAGGATGAAGTGTGAACATACTATTTTAGATGCAAGAGAAACAACTATGGATTATAATTTTCTGTGCTAAGCAAGAACTTCTTAGCATCTGTAAATACAGCTGATATGTTTAAATTACTTTTAAAATGTCCTCATAATCTGGAAAGCACCCAGGCATTCTTCTATTTTGCAGTGAACTCTGAAAGGAGAAAAGCTTGCAAATTGATGAGCATAAGTAACATCAACAATATTTCAGCTTCTCATATCAAAGGGTTCATCTTCAAAATAATCTTGAAGTGAATCTGAATACCAAAACAAAGCTGTCTGCTTTGGAGATTGATCCAGTCTTCTTCTTTTTCTTTTCCAAAGAAAAACATGTTTTAGGGTCTAAACTGAAGAAGACTATATGAGAAACTTCAGAACTATTTTGGAATAGGGCTGCAGTACTCTATATTTGCTTCCAGTCAGAATTTGCCTTTACTGGGTGACTCAAATCGCAGTGTTTCTGGAAATGAAATGTTTTTTCTGTTTCTGTTTCTGTTTCTGTTTCTGTTTCTGTTTCTGTTTCTGTTTCTGTTTCTCTCTCTCTCTCTCTCTCTCTCTCTCTCTCTCTCTCTCTCTCTCTCTCTCTCTCTCTCTCTCTGTGTGTGTGTGTGTGTTTGTGTGTGTTGGGTACAGCCAACAGATGCACCATCACCAGTAGAAGACAAGGCTTCTCCAATCTACCATTCCAATGTCTCATTGGGTGGCTGCTGCAGAACAAGTTTGTGGAATCATCTGAATCTCCACAATCTTAAAACAAAAGCCATCTGCACTAAGAAAGCAGCATGTGATTTATCAGATGGGTATACATGTCTGGCACATTGAAAATAGCATGAAGTTTTAAGCATGATTTATGTTTGTTTCTCACCTACCTCCCTTAGTAAACAGTATACAGAACAAATTCTTTCATATGGCACTTGAGTAGCTAGAGATGAAAGTGAACAAGATTCCTGGAGCTTTATACAGTAATTATGGGACTTTGGCAGATGCATCTTCTATCATTTGGATCTGGTAATTTACTCAACTTACATCCTTCATCAGGATGAAAAGCATAGGGAATTCACACCTCTCTTTGAGACTACTTCAGGCTGCTTGTGATTTTCATAGTCCCTGATAAGAACCTTTGATTTTCCATATTTATTTTATTTTTCTCACCAGGAATTTGTTATTAACAAAACAGCAATGGCTAATTATTTCATTGGACTCACCTATTCAGAATCAACAAAAAAATGGGAGTGGATTGATCACAAAGAGCACAACATAAACCTGTATGTTTCATTCCCCCGCTCCTTATCTGTTTTAGGGAGAGATCTATTTTCCCCATATGCAATAATTTTATATGTTCTGCTTCCTTTCATAGATGTCCAACTTCCTTTTTAAATCTACATGAAAATATTGCAACTAGCTACTTATAAATGTATTTTCTCAAAGGTTTATATATTTACTTTTTTCCTTTCTTTAATACGGACCATCTAGAGCTCATAAAATATTTACTGGTCAAATCCAATACTTTCCATGTCTCCAGTCCCTAACACATTATCTAACACATTACTATTTTTTAAAGGTCTACATTTAGTTTGCACACTATTACTGAGAATTTGGAACCATAATTGTGTTCATTCACAATTCTGAAGGAGCACTGGCATAGAATTGTGTACACAAAACACAAATGAAGTACTGCTGCAGCAGTTGTTCACTTTCTATGGGCCTTTTGTTAAAATATATCTATTAAACTCTTTGATTTTTATTTTTTTTACTATTTTATGTTTTTCAGTGTGCTGATCCAACACATTTATATTTAAAATTAGGATCTGTCTCTTGCCAATTTTCAGCATCAATTTTAGATGGGAATTTAATTCTGGAACTCTTAACACATTCAATAAAGCTGAGGAGGATAATTATTAAATGACTGCTCACTTACACATGAAATAGTGTGTGGTGAGGAGGCTCTGGTTCAATTCTTCGAGAGCTAAGCAACATTTATTTGCCTAGCGACAACTTGTGGAGTGTCTACTTCCTTCTTTGCTTTATTTTTTGTGTGCAGAGGAGAACAATTCATTTTCATTATAAAGGGGCATTATCATATGGTAAATGTTTGAGGCAACCAAATCCAGTTGTTATTTAATTAACATTATTGGCCCAGAATGAATTGAAATGTTGATCACTGTGATTTCAGATGAGTTGAAGTTCTACAAGAACGTTTCTCCTTTTGATCCTATAATTATTTGTCAATTCATTTAACTCCAAATAATTTCTTACTGTACTTCTGGTAAAAAAATCAGGAAGAATTCAACAGAGCCTTGGTAGTACAAGGGTTTAAGGCACCCTGTTATTAAGCTGCTTAAGACCAGCTGCCTGCAATTACTGCAGGGTTCGAATCTCGCCAAGGCTCAAGGTTGACTCAGCCTTCCATCCTTTCTAAGGTAGGTGAAATGAGGACCCAGTTTGTGGGGGCAATAAGCTGACTTTGTATAAATATACAAAAGGATGAAGGCTATTGCTGAGCACATTGTAAGCCGCCCTGAGTCTTCGGAGAAGGGCGGCATATAAATCAAATTTAAAAAAAAAACAAAAAAAAAAAACAATTCAATTTGTCTTAGCTCCAACAGGCAGAAGGAGCTAATTCTGCATTCTGAATACAATATTTTAATTCATTAGGATTAATTCCCAATTTAATTTATAATCAGACCTTATTTGCTTTTTGCCTTTAATAAACCAGAACAAAAGAAAAAATTAGAAATAGTGAAAAAAAAGCAAAAAAAGTGATACCACAAAAATGATCTTTTATTAAGGTTAGATTTCAATTCAGGTTTTTTGCCATTTTAAATCTGCCCTTTTTAAAATTTAATCTCCAATGTTGGTTTCTTCATGTATATCGTATTTTTGCTAGTGAAAAGTACATATTTTAGCTTATTTCTTCCTCTCCATGTTCCTTCTCAAACAATCAAAAATGAACGGTATAAATATCCTAGTTTTTCTAATGATAGTATTATAGGGAAGGAATAATTAAAGTTTCTTATAAATTCTTAGTTAATTACTAACTACTTTTCTTAAATTTATCTGGTCTTTTGGGCTAAGTAACTCTTAATCTGGTTATAAAATCCTTGATAGCCTCTTTCCTCTATTGTTTCCCGAAACATATAAACTAACTAACTTGAATTGTAACATTAATATTTTTTATTTTGGGTTGGACCCATGCTTTACGTTACTAGTTTGTTGAACCAAATTCAGATTTTTAAAAATTGTTCTGTTGTTTACAGCTTTCCAATTAAAGCAATAATGGATAAAGAATGTGTTGCTATTGGGGCAGGAGATGTGAGTCCAGTATCGTGTTATGATGACTACAACTGGGTTTGTGAGAAGACCTATAGTTAATTGATTGAAAGAAACCTCTGCAAGGCTGCCTAGGAGTGAAGACTGAGTAAACAGCAAACCTTGTTGTTTAATAAAATAGTTATATCCTTTCATGATCTCACTCCTTCATTTACTATAAACTACTATATTTGCTACTGAATCAAGATCATCTTGGCATTATATACTGTAAGGGGGGGAGGGATGGAAATACTTCCCAAGCTGCAAGGATTTTGCATCAAGGCCTTTTTACTTATATAGAAGTCTTTGTACAATTGTGTGAATAGAGAATTATGAAGAGGTGAGAAACTAATCAGTAGGAATCTAGAAGGTAATCTGAAAAAAGATACAAGGCTCATATATAACTATGTTGTCCCTCTTTCTTTCCCATTCTTGAGGGACTAAATCAGGCTCATGTTAACATACTGGTATTTGCCTAATTGTCCCCTTTGGTGGCTGTTTCAGGATCCCTCAAAGAGCAAGTTCTTTTTCCTGTTCCTGAAAACACTGCAAGATGGCTGTGAACTTTCATAGGATCCTCATGTCATACTAAACTGTGACTTCTTTAATTATGGTCTCCTGAGTCAAAAGCCAGGGTTTACAAAATTATATTTTGTTTAGCCAAACACATGAATCAAACAAAATGTTTTGTCCTAAAAGGAAGGAAATTGTGTTCTTGGTAAATGGATACTGTGGCTTCATTGCCACATCAAATTCAGGAACTAATTCTGCTGTGAAGTCACTCCTTGCCATTTCAGAGCAGTAAACAGTTCTCAACTAGTTGTAAAGAATGTAATTTCTTCTAAATGTTAGTTTTGAGGACATGGAAGTGGTTATATTTATTTAATTTACAAATGCACGCACAGGAAATAATGTGGGAATATCTACTTTAGGCAATCCAGTAGCTATCTGCATCTACTCTCAAAGACAGTTGCTGCACTTGAAGAAAACTTTAACAAATCTTCAGTAGTCCGAACTATCCATTATAACTATACTCAAAGGCATTACAAATTTAATATTTCTTTGTTAATCCTGAGTATCAACATATAGCAGGTCCTCATACTAGTCTCTATTGGGAAAACTCATTCCCATTAGTTTTAAAGGCCATTGTAAAATATCATATCAATTTTTGTGTAACCTTTATTGCTTCCTTGTGTTATAACAAAAAAGTGGAACTTTACTCGAGCCTGCTAAATAATGTGCATGCCATTCCCATGATGCAATATATCTTATACTCTATTTAAGGCATCTCTGTTAGATTGCTTCCTATATATGGTTTTCTCTGATAAAGAGAATTATTTTGCATTATCCAACCAAAACATCTCAATTGTTTTTCTTATCTTACAAAGAAATCCTTTTTGTTAGGACGGTTCAACAAATTCATGTTTTCCCCCCAATCTTCCAATTTTTTCCATTTGTGAATCCTCCACTTTATTTCTGCCCTTTGGAAGGGAAGTCACCAGGTTAATAATGTAGCTAAATTAATCAATGAGAATTTCCATACAGGATCTTTCCTGCAATTCAGAACCTGCTGCTGCAGACCTCCCCAGTCTCGTGATACCATGTGGGATGGAAACGTCAATTTTCTTCTGGCTTTGGATGGCAACAACTGGGTCAGTGGACTAAACGAGTTAACAAACTGAATCAGTCAAATGTTTCTCCAAATGATGAAATTCACCTTGTCACATCTTTCTTTGTTAGTGGAAATAAATTATAGAGACACATAAAGGCCCTTTCCCACAGGTCCAATACAAGGAGACCAAAATAGTTCATCTAATATGCATCAGCATATTCTAGGAGGGGGAAGTTAACCTTTAAAAGACCAAATAGGAAACAAATTATTTTTGTATACTGAAAACATGCAAAGTGTAATCATAAAAGGCAAAGGCATATATGAGAAATGGACCCATTGTTTTATGCAAGTTTATGAGCACAGTAACCATCCTACTGCTGTCTTTATTTCTGCTATGAGGCAAAAGCAACCATAGTTTCTTTTTATCTGTCGGCCTGGCGTGGAGAGCCCTAATTTTGTGTTGTTTTATGTCACCCAACTGGTTGACATAAAGCAGCACAACATACACAACTCAGGATGTTAACAGGTCATACAAACAAATCATCTTTAAAATGTTAACCTTCTACAGAAGACAGGAGAATGCTTTTGCATGAAAAGAGCTTGAAATGAATGTATGTACATATTTTGCTCTAAGTATAGCAGAGTACAGTACAATAGTTCAGTTTTCCAATGTCTGATAGTCATTGGCATTTATTTTGCTGATTTGAAATAACGGTCACAATTCCTCTGGAAAACATTTATTTTTAAAGCAGCAATATAATACAGGTTGATATAGAATAGAATTCTTTATTGGCCAAGTGTGATTAGACACACAAGGAATTTGTCTTCGGTGCATAACACTCATTGTACATAAAAGTTATGATAAATCATGATCATAGTCATCATAAAAATACATTCATCATAAATCATAAGATACAACACTTAGTGATAGAATCAACATAAATTGTACTAGGAAACTAAATAAAACAATATAAATCATAAAAATACAAGCAACAAAGTTATAGTCATAAGTAGAAAAGGAGATAAGCAATAGGAAAGATGAGAAGGATAATATTAATACAGTCTTACTAAATAATTTGAAAGTGTTGTGGGAATTAGTTGTTTAGCAGAATGATGGCATGGGGAAAAAAACTATATTCATTCAAGGAGGAATTAGATCTAATGGTAGAATTCCATGTAACCTGAAATACATTCGAAAGGAGTGCTCACTCTAAATTGTTTAATTGTATTACAGTAGGTTAACTTTCTTATCAGGGCCAACTTTTATGAACAGAGGATAGAATTCTGATTCTATCTTGCTGTGAATTTCCATTGCCCAAAGAGTTTTTATACCTTCTCCTCACAAATGAAGCGGTTGAATTCAGAGCAAGATTTTGAGACTCTGGAATTTAATCCAATTGCAGCACAGTCGTTTGTTTTATCTTGAACATTAAATCTATGAAGGGAAATTGAAAAAAGTCAGAACTTTATTTACAGGAAATGGAGCAGTAATCATGCAAAATGTCAGAAACTTCATTTTTATATGGGAGCTGCAGAATAAGAATCAAATAAATATACATGGAAATGAAAAATGGGCAAGATTTCATAGAAATTCTTTATCACAGAAGTTTGAAATGTAGGCAATAAAAAGATACACACAATCCATCAAGATAACTAGGTTTTGTGAATATGCTTGCTGGTCTGACCCATCTTGGAGGCAGAGGATGTATTTTTCAGCTCACACAATTCAATCATGCAACCCACTAGGAGTCATGTGACCAGTTTTATCCTTATTGGGACTTTTCAGACACAGATAGCCAGAGTTTATTATAGAGAGGTCAAACCTCTGCTGGGAATTGCACTCATAGATTTTTGCACTTATATATACTGGGCATTAGTAGTTGCAGAAAGAGATACCTAAAACACCATGAGAATAGTATATACATTTCACCTTCCATATGATGGGTGAATTAATGCCTGAGTATTTGCCATATGTCATGTTAAATCTAGGTAACCTGTGGTCTTTTTTTTTTAGCCTAGTATGTTTTTTGTGTGGGTTACTTCTCGATTGAGATTGATTTCCCAATAGGCCAGCACATCCCATGGAATGATTACTCTATCACACTTTCTCATAGCCAAACATCTATCAATGCAAGTATCAATTTATCCACAGATGGGCTTATCTGTAAGTATATACAATAATATTTTTTTCCACAACAATCCAGAATAGATCAATATTACTAGCCACAGGCAAGGAGAGCTGACTTCCCCTTCATTCTTTGTTAGGAGCAAACAACCTTTGAGTGAACAGGGGGCCGCACTTCTTTAAATGCCAAAAACTGCAGTGGACAGAGTAATGGGTGCAGCCACAAACAAGATCAGGATCCGAAGTTTTGGAATTTTAAATGTTTTTCTTGAAGGCCAGTCAAGGTATACATCCATGTTTGCTGCCAGATGCAGTCAGCTGTCCAAAGTGCCCTACTCCTACTCTGTATAAACAATAATGATTAGAAGTCTAATAAAACTTACATGCCAGGGTCAAATTTTGTATTGTCAATCCACTTCCACTCTCCATTTCTCTGTCTCAGGCCAATGAAGTAATCTGCATTTTGTGTTTTGTTGTTCAGGAATGCCTGGATAGGATACACAGGAACAAAATGTTATGAAATACAGTGACACCAAATTATGTTATGGACCTGCAAAGTATCTATAGAATAAAGGAAAAGGACAGACCCTGTGTAAACATACATTATTCCCATCCTGCTTACAATATTTTTGGACTGTTGCCTTCTGGCAGAAGATACAGAACAATTAAAACTTGGACCACATGTTTTCTGAATAGTTTTTATCCCAGAGCTATAATTACACTCAACAATGAACTAAAGGGCCATCATCAGTGAGCTTTTGGACAGCTGTTGGTCTGTTGTGTGGATGTTTGGGTGGTTTAGTGGTGGGGAATTGTGGTGGGTGGGAGTGTGTTTGAAGATTGTTATGTGTGTTGGACCTGGTCTTTGGGTGTTAAGTGAATTTCGTTGTATGGATATACTGTGTATACACATACAATGACAATAAAGTTATTACTATATTTGTATAAGTTGCATTCAAATTACATCAACATAAACTATGCATACCTTATGCATTACAGATAGTCCTTGACTTACAACGTTAATTGGCCCCCCAATTATGACTGTAAGTTGTGATGGTCAGTATTTGGGTTATCACATGATCTTGGCCAATTTTGTGATCTTCTTTGCAGTTGTTATTAAGAGACTGTGGCAATTGTAAAGCAAACAACATAGTTGCCAAGTGAACTCTGTAGTTATTAAGGAAATCCACCTCTGGCTATGGGGCTTTTTTTGACATAAACTAGAAGAAAATGCTGGCTTCTGGCAAAAACATTGTAAATCAGTCATGTGACTGTGGGATGCTGTAAACATCCATAAATGTGGGCTGGTTGTTGAGTGCCTAAAATGCAGTCATGTGACTGTGGGGGAGGGCAGAGAAGCCTTTGGAACTGGGTTATCGGTACCCTTTTCAGTATCAAGTTTATCTCTATCTGTACAACAGCTTCTATTTCAAATAAATACAAAGCATTCCTTGTAGGTTTTAATATAGTATCAATTCTAAGCTCTATGGAATTGGGCCAATCAAATGCATATTCTTTAAGGAAAGAAAATTAAAAGAGAACAGAAAGCATTTTAATTTCAAGATTTCTCCCTCACACACAGTATTTGTGAAAGTCATTTCCTCACAGTAGCTGAAGAGAACGGGCTTCCAGATTTGTCCTGTTCTACTTTTAGAATGTTTTAACACTGGTTATACCACTACTTTTCTTCAACTCAAGAGGGAAAAAATAGTAATTAAAAACAACAACAACCCACCAACACTTCAGAAAGATTTTGCTTGCCACTTTCTTCTAGATCTAAATCTTACAATTTGTGTGGTTATTTTTCAGAGGCAAAAATACCCCCTCACCTGAGGAAATAGTTGCCATGGTTTCTAATATCTGGAACAGCTTTTAAAACTAATTTCATACAGTTGCTTAATATCTGGAATGTTGCCAGTTCTAAATCTACCCCAAATATGTATGTGTGTTTTTAAATTACTATTTTTCTTTTCCTGAACTGCTTTCTTTTCACAGGGCTTTCTTCTTTAAAATAGGTTCAGTGGTGCACACCCTTTCATTGTTTTCTGATCACCTGAGGTAATTTTATCTCAAGTGACTGGAAAAATGATGAAACAATGCACTGTTGGAATTTAAAAAGTGAAAAAAATAGCTGCAGGTAGTCTTCTATTTCCAACAGTTCATTTAGTGATGGTTTAACGTTACAATGTCACTGAAGAAAGTGATTTATCACCATTTTTCACACTTAAAACCATTGCAGCATCTCAATGGTCACATGATCAAATTCAGACGCTTGGCAACTGACTCCTATTTATGACGGTTGCAGTGGCCTGAAGTCATGTGATCATCTTTTGCGACCTTCTGACAAGCAAAGTCAATGGGGAAGCCAGATTCATTTAATGGGGAAGCCAGATTCACTTAACAGCCGTGCTACTAACTTACCAACTGCAGTGATTCACTTAACAATAGTGGCAAGAAAAATCATAAAATGGGCAAAACTCACTCAACAAATGTTTTACTTAGCAGCAAAATTTTGGGCTCAATTTATGGTCATAAATTGAGGACTATCTATACTTTAGAGAAATAAATAATATTTTTTAAAAAATGCTTCAGACCTGAATTGAATACTTTGCCAGCTGTTGCCAAAATAGCTCTGTCTGGCTAGATTTTCTTAAACTGAACTAGAGTCAAACAGGCATGAGCAAAAGGAAGGCTTAAAGCTGGCTGCAACTATGTCCTAATTTCCATTTAAAGGTAAATTGTTTGATGGGGAAGGAGACAGTTACACATTATTTTATGGAAGTGTAATAAATTTTAAATGTTTGTCCCAAAATACTTGCTATTTTTTTTTTTTTTACTATCCATTCTATCTCCTCACCAGTTCTGCTTTGCTGCTGATAACGGCAAGATGAGAATTTAACGAGACACATTCTTTTTGGCTTTCATCCCATGTTTTTCGCAGCGTAGTAAAGTAGTAGCACTTTCCTTCATACAGAGTCCACCTTAAGGGGCAGCCTAAAGAAAATGGGGAAATGGATTCAGTGTACAGAAGGAGAAGAATTCACATTGGAAACTCACTGGTGGCATTCACATTGCAAACTCACTGGTTTTTCCTGGTGAGGTGATTTTGGGGACTTCTGAGAAGATCTGTGAAACTGAATACAAATGACTCTTAATATAAGCAGGCATTTAAAAAGCTATCAAGGTCAGTCACAAAAAATTGCTCACTAAATTCAAGCCCACCTACTCCCTCCCAGTTGTATTATCCTTCTCATATAGAAGGTGACTCATGCAGTTGAGAATTTCCTTTCATGATCTATAAAAACTTCCCATGCTAGTTAAAACACTGATGGAAATGATCTGTAACTTGTTCTAATAGATCTCTCTCTCTCGTTCTCTGTATGAGAGAGAATAACAATAATAACAATGGCAATATATTTTGCACATGGAATTTTGGTCAGTGCTACATTGGTCAAAAGAACTGCTATGGTTGAAAATGGACACATCACAAGAATGGCATGACATGCAAAGGAAGCATTATTAACCATTATTTTCCAAAATTAGAAGATTGATAATAAAAATCAATATAATACATACAATATACAAAGAACAGAGAACTGCCTATTAGCTTAATAGTCAAAGTTGGCACTAGTGTACCCACGAGTTTCCAATTCATATTAGTCTTTAGGTTAGATGCAAAACACCAAGATATTTTCCTTTTGCATTCAGACTGAAATCTTCAGTTATGAGTCAGGCTTTGCTTGAATCTGAAATATAAAGTGAGCTATGTCAAATTAAATGAGGTATAGTACTTGTTACTACACTGTCAGGCAAATATTAGTAAGTTAGTAAATGGAAATCAATAAGTAAACTGATAATGACTGCACGGAGAATATGAATTTTACAATTTATGAACTTCCTTTTTCACTTATTTTATTTCAGGTTTATTGTTTCTCTATACAGTTGATGAACAGAAATTTACAAGACTTAGGGTTCTTTCTCACAACAATAACATGCATTTCTCCAGGTTTTGACTCAGCAAAACAGTATACCTGTTTAAATTGTGTTGCCACCAGAGCCCAATTCTACCTCTGTAACAAGGTCAGCAATGGGGTAAAGTGTGTGGGATAAACTGTAAGGTGACTCAAGCCTCCTTCCCCTGGGAAGGAGGCTTGAGTCACCTTACAGTTTGCCCAAGGAACCTGATTTCTGAAATGCAGGAGTGTACTTGATCCCAAGACTACAGATGTAGTTGCAGGTATGGGGAACAAATAGGGCTAAGTGGGAAGGAACTTTATTTTTCATTTCTCCTTTATTGTATTTTTACTCACATAAACAAAGGAATCTGCCAGATGTTCAAAACTGAAAAAATTTATAGCTCTACAGCATTAGACCCTCTTTCTTTCATTTCTCTTCAAAATGAAATTGTCTGCTGCCTTCCCCCCTTCCCCTACAGCATGCTCTTCTTCCATTATGTGTGCTTGTGTTAGCTCTTGTTCTTGAAAGGTCAGTGCATTTTTTCTTCCTGCTATTACCTCTCTGGATTAGGTTCCCCTTTCAAGCGTAGAAGCCACAATTACCAGATGTAGGCTTTAGTATGTTTTTTTGCTCATCATTACAAAGCCTTGAGCATAGTAGTACACAGGCAGAGGACAGAGCATATCACGCAGAAAGGAGGTATTCTTTGAGAGAATCCCACAGGTTTCTGCCACAGATCCCCCGTCCTATGACTGCCTCTTTCATCTCAAAATCCCTCTTGGCAGTTCTTCCCCCTCCCCCACCAACCTTCTGCCTCATTACATTATTTCCTTCTCCAATGACATGGTTATATGTTAAGCAATAACACATCCCCCATTCTTCATGTCTTGCTCAACTGCAGCTGATTGTTACAGGAAGCTTGCTTCCTCTCTTCCTCCTACCTTAGCCAGATTTGCTGAGCAATAGAATTGTGTTTATATCCTACATCCAACCACAGACCAGAAGGAACAGGAAAGCTGGGGAAGAAAATGACAAAAATGAAGTAGGGAGAGAAGACAGACTGAGATGCAGTTCGCTAATAGACCAAAGTCATTGACAGTGTCTTCTTTTGTCCAAAGACCAACTGCTCCAGCAAAACAAGTCAAACCAAACCAAACCAAACCAAACCAAACCAAACCAAACCAAACCAAACCAAACCAAACCAAACCAAACCAAACCAAACCAAACCAAACCCATGCACATACTTATACATGTGTCCAGTCTCTGGCAGCCTGTGCTCAAACTCCAGGCAATTGAAGGGAAAGGGGCATGTCCGTAGCAGCCTCAAATGCCAGTAGAATTGAGCACATCCCACTCCCTATTTATGTCTCAGCATCTCATCAAGCAAGATAGTAGCTCAAGCCCATGACCAAAGTTTTATCAGGAGAAGAAGAGGGAAAACACAGCTTTAAAATTGGAAAAGTTAAATAGGAATTTAAACTGTCTCAACTGTGTGATAGCTTAAATTGGTACGTCACGAGGTGCTGTCCTTCAAAACCATGCTGTTGTGGGGCATAGGGGGATTAAGATTTAAGATTCTATAGAAGTCAAGCAAAAGGAGCATAATTAATTCCTTATGTATCTGGTCCAGTGAAAGTCATTAGTTATAGCTATTTCAGGCATCATGGGATCTACTTGCCTCGTTAATGGTGAGGAACCAGTCCCAATTAGAAGGGCAGACAAGTAGAGAAGGGGACAATTCTCAAAGGGGACAATTCTAAATTAACACCACAAACATAAAGAGCTAAGTTTTGAAACCTTGTACTTGGATGGGCAAATTCATCCATTTTACTTCCTATTACATTCAAAGCCATTATGTCATGTGCTGGAATTTGTTATCAAATTATGAATATAGTCCAACCAAATTCTCCCTCATTCCATTCTGAATGGAAAATTTAAATATCCATGTCAATTCAATTGAACATGAATCCTCGAGAAGTCTCTGGAATCTGAGTCATGATTAATTATTATAAGGTTAAACTGATCTGAAACAAGCCAGAGAGGTTGTTAGAGAAAAAGAAACAAAATAAGCTTACTTGAGAGCAAATGAGATACTGCTTCTGTTTTCTTCCACAGTTCTTTCTCTTTCTGCCTAAGATGATTTCATTGCGCCATTTCTCTCTTCTTAGCTCTTATGGGAGTCTTATTTTCTTTCCTTCCTCATTTGCTTCACTTGGACCATATTTCACTTCTTCATTTCTTAAATACAGCTGTGGCTGCCTTTCTTAACATATGCTATGCACTTTCTCCTTTTAAAAGCTGGCATGTGCGGGTATCTACATGCTTATGACAGCAGTATAGAGAATATAATTGGAAGAGTGTGCTTTGTTCTCATCCTCCCATAACTTCACAACAACCCTGTGAGGCGATTTGGGCTCAGAGCAGAAAAATGACCCAAGTGAACTTTATGGAATTTGGAGATCTGAACTTGGTCCTGGTCAGCTTTTCTAACATCCAGAGTTTATTTAGCTTCGTTCTAAATGTTAGAAAGATTTTGATTATCCCTTTAAAATACATGGGAAACAGGGAGGAATTGCTGTGCCATCCCAAGAAAAGATGCTGGTGTGTTAAAAGAAGTGCAGGGTTGTTGGTCCTTTTTTACATATACTGAATCACCTTTTTGGAATCAAATCTGAGCACTGTACAACTCTAATGAATTCACCTTGAATGAATCCCTCAGACTTCAGATATTGAAGATGGCATGATTGTTCTTGTTTTTTAATGTTTTCATTTTTATGTTTTTTCTTTGAGCTGCAACAATTCTTCATTTCATTTCAATTACAATTTTGCAAAACCACAACTATGCTCAGACAAATTACCCGTATGGATAGAAGATCTCTACATGTTAACATTTTTAAACTCTAAGTTTACTACTGATTAATGAAGTACTGATTTACTACTTGCAGATCTGGATCAAATATATATCCCTCCCCAAAAAGAGTCAGGTCTGACCTGGGGGGTGGGGTGGGGTTGTTCATATCAGAATAAAATTGGAGATCACTAAGGTAAGGAAGATTCTTCAAGGCTAAATTTCCAGCATTAGAAGACATTGACTAAGTGAGAAGGAACGTCTTGGACAAACTATGAGCAGATTTGTCTTGGTAAAAATATCACAGACAAAATAGAGTGGATGTAGTGAAAATATAGCATATTGATGTGCTGGCAAGAGATAATGTATCATTCAGGAGGTAATGTAGCAGCCACCCCACCCCACCCCCAATTTGGGTGGACTGATAGTTGTTTCAATAATGAAGCAATTGAGAAACATTTATGTTTATTAAACAGATGCATGCCTGCATGTCTGTATAGGTATAGCTCAATCTTCAGGCATAAATTGAGGTGAGGGACACCAGAGGGACTGATAGCTTTAATGGTGAACCCACAACCTCAATAGGAAAGTATTTTTTTCAGAGGAGCACAGGGCCAGCTTGCCCCCTAGTGATTTGGAAGGAAAGTTGCAAGTACACTAAAGAAGACAGAAACAGTTGCATCTGTCAGATAAAAAATTATGTTTGATTGTCATAATCAGATATCTGCCTTTTTTAAATAAAGACTTAATCAGATGAACATTTTATTATTATATATACATCTACTCAAAAATATACTAATAATATATTAAAATAATTTGTTCGACAATATTTGGTTGGTGAAATATGAAAGTAAACTTTATTTTAATTACAACATTTACAAAGTAATTATTATGAAAGATCTTAGAATCACTACTATTAATATAATAGGTTTTGGAAAGTTCCTGGTGGGTAGGTGGATGGGAAGCGGCTCCTTGCGGTGATGGTGATCCCGCCCTCTGTCTCCGTAGCTGAAACAGAATAACAGAACAGAATAACAGAGTTGGAAGGGACCTTGGAAATCTTCTAGTCAACTCCCTGCTGATGAAGAAGTTCCCAGCATCGCCTCTGTCTGTCTGCTATGCCAGCTTTTGGTACAACCCATCAACAAGGGTGAGACTGAGACTGAGATACAAGCCGAAATGGATAAGTGGAAAAAATTACAATTGTCCTTGGTAGGTAGAATAGCAGTTATAAAAATGAATGTTTTGCCTAGGTTTTTATTCCTCTTTCAAATGATACCAATACTAAAAAAGGATGCCAACCTGGAAGAATGGCAGAAAGGTATTAATAAGTTTGTGTGGCAAGGTAAGAAACCAAGGATAAAATTGAAAATAATGCAGAATACACGAGAAAGAGGGGGGTTGAAAATGCCAAATTTAAAATTATATTATGAAGCAGCTGCGTTGTCAGCAATTAGTGATTGGATTAACTTAACAAATGGAAGAATATTGAATATTGAAGGGCATGATTTGGTTTATGGTTGGCATGCTTACTTAGTGTATGATAAAAAGGTTGATAGAACATTTAAGAGTCATATACTGAGGAGTGCTTTATTGCGTGTCTGGAAGAAATATCAATACAAGTTAAATGAAAAGATACCTATATGGACAGCACCCAGACACGCAATAGAAAACACGAGTATAGAAAGTAGACAGGAGGTATTTACTTATATAGACATACTTAACATTGAAAGAGGTATATTAAAACTAAAACTTGTGAATGTGTTGAAAGAGGAAAAAATAATTCAAACTTGGTTTCAGTATGTACAACTACAAGCCAGATGGAGAAAAGACCAAAAACTGGTGTTACACAAAGTGATGAAAATTTAATAAAACAAATTAAAGACCAAAGTATAATGCATATAAAAAGATTGTATAATGTTTTGATAGAGATAGACTCGGAAACAGAGCTAGTTAAGGATTGTATGATAAAATGGGCGCAGAACTTTGAACAACCAATAATGTTGGAAACTTAGAAAAAAATATGGGTAACAAATGAAATTTACTCAAGCGCAAAATTTAAGGGAGAACTTTTATAAAATGTTTTATAGATGGCACCTAGATCCAAAAAAGTTATCTCGTATGTATCCGAATGTTCAACCAAAATGCTGGAGATGTAATTGTGAGGATGCTACTTATTTTCATATTTGGTGGACATGTAAAAAGGTTAAACCGTTTTGGATAAAAATCTGGTGGATCTTACAAAATATTCTTAAAAAGAGGTTGAAATTTGTACCACAGCTGTTTCTGCTGGGTATAGTTACGGATTGTACGGTTATAGAGACTAAATTGATTTTGAATTTAATAACTGCAGCAAGACTGTTGGTGGCACAATATTGGAAGAAGCAAGATTTACCTACAATCCAAGAATGGATATTGAAAGTTATAAACCTAGCGGAAATGGCAAAAATTTCGGCGTACCTGAAGGACCATTCAAATGAAAGATACTTAAGGGACTGGAGAAGATGGATAGATTATATCCAAAATAAATACCGGAATAAGAAATTGCAGATAGGTTATGAATGATTATACAGATATTTGGTGTCTGTTTAAGTAATTAAGTTAGTAGGGAAATTAGGGAATTGAAGGAACAAGAGATGTGGAATGTTATAATTATCTAGACTAGAATTGATTATGATTGTTGAAGGTTATACCCTGTAACTTGTTCTGGGAAGAGGAGGGTGGTGGTGGTTGGGAAGGGGTGGGGGAGGTAGGAAAAGAGGGGGAATATGTAAACTTTTTGTAAAACCTTTCAATAATAAAAAAAAAAAGGGCGAGACTGCTTCCTTGCAAGTAATTGGGATGACCTTCACTGCTCCCCCCTTTTCTCTGCCCTACCTGTTTTCAGATGAGGTGCAGAAAGCAGTTCCTCCTCAACACTAACCCTCTGCAGCTGAGTTCTTTCCCCACCTGAAGCCTCAGGGCTGCCCTGTTGCAGCTGTGCTTCAGCCAAATCACTCTTGGTTGGCTGCCCGGAGGCACTGACCAACTCACCTCCTGATGTGCCTGGGACTGTTTCATCCTCCTCCAAGCTGACTTCTGGAGAGCCATCAGGGGAAGCATCTGGGGGAGGAATAAAAAACTGTTATTAGTACCACACACTTTCTATAAAAGTACAAACACTTTACTCTTTCTGTAGTTACTTGTAATTACTCTCTGCCCTTCCCAGGTCTTATCTAAGAGGGTCATTTACTGGCATCATAGGTTTTAGCCCTTTGAAACCTTTCATGGAGTTTTCTTAGTAAGGATACTGGATAGGTTTGCCACTTCCTTTTCCAGTGGGCCACCTTGTATCAGCACTTTCCACTCTGACCTGTGTGCCTTGGGTGGTCCTGCACGGCATAGCTCATTGCTTCATTGAGCTGCAAAAGATTCTTTGACATGACAAGGCAATGCTCCATGAAGAATCTGAAATAGATACCTTTTTAAATTAAAGAAAGAGGTCCAGGGAGTCTTCGTCCAGGCTGCTAAGGTCTTCAAGTGTGGCTTCCGAGTCTTCAGGAGAATCCTGTGAATGACAGTGAATCTTTTTTAGCCATGAGGGCAAAAGAGACCTAGAAGTCCTTAAAAGAGGTCTATTGAATGGGGATGAAAAAATAGGCTCTCTATTCTTTGCCTCCATCCCTCCCCAAGAGGAAACATCTTGTCTTTCTTACCCATGGACTGGAAGACTCACTGGCATCGGAAGCCACTGCAGCCTCCTCCCAGCTTCCCTCTGATAACTCTTCCAGAAGCTCAGCAAGCACATCCTCCAGGCTGCTGTTCTGGGAGCCCACCAGGACTTGCATTGAATCCTGCAAATGACAGCATCAAGGCTAAATCCAAAACTCTCTGCAACTCAACAAGATGGCTAAACCATAGGCTGCATTCAGCTCCTGTGTGCCAAGAGAAAGAGGCCCTTTGGAAGCCTTGAGGCTAGGAGGCTATATCACACAATTTCCCCCTCCCCTATCAGGACTTGTGGCATAGCCTCCATCAGCCCCATTGCCAAAACCTTCTTACCTGTGAAGATGGTTTCTCCCCAGTGGAAGAGAGCTCCTCTTCCGGTTCCAATATATCCGGACTGTCCAGAGGAAGAAAGGGAAATTTTTAAGGAATCAAGCTAGCTCAGCTTCCCCTTTCCAAGATGAATCACTTGGCCTGTCCATCTTTTTCCCCCTGTAAGCCCCTTGTGAACCAGCAGGGGTCTTCTCCCTCTGAGGTGCTACCTACCTTGATGGACACGGGCTCTCTACTTCTGTCCATGTGGAACAGGATGGAAAGGATTCTTCCAATTGATCCTGAAATAACAATGCAAAGATTCTGTCTGTTGGCATATCAACAAATATGCAGAGACAGGGCTTCTGCCATTAGCATGATGAGGAGAGGGTCAGGCCTTACCACCTCAATGGAGCTCTCTATAATTGTGGAGAGGCTTGGCGTCCACTTCTCCATCTTAACATTTCTGGGGAGAGAATGAAGGGCCAATTAAAACTAGACATGAGCCCTTTTTAAGAGTGAACACATGGAGGCTCTGAGAGGCCTGCCAAGAGAGCTGGCCTGCCAATAGGATTGCCCTGAGTCATTTTTTCTTTTGCAGAAGCAGATGTATAGGGTAGAGATGCATCCTCTCTGCAAAACCTTCTTTTAGCCTTTCTCTTTAGGGCTATAGTGCAACCGCCACCTTGGGGGCTTCAGAATCCCACAGCTGAGAATACATACCTCCACAAATTTTGAACAGGTGTCACATCTTCCAATCTTGGGCTTCTGGTGATGGGACAAACACCCATCAAAATCTGAAAGTAATAATTGTTCATTTGAATGTAAAATTCAAAGTTCTCTGCCAGATCTCTCCACGAATCAAAGGGGCTCTTCTTGAGTTTGCTACGGTGGCCAGGTTCCCCAAGTGAGAATTCCTCCCTTCCCTCACCTGGTTTTGAGGCAAGAACCCATTTTACAAAATCATCCTTACCCCTGTGGATGAAGACGTGTCTCCATGCTGCACACCATGTTCCTGTGCCTCATGCGACCTGAGCAAAAGAAGAAGGTGACATTTCAATGAACATGCATCTAGCTCAGCCTCCCTTTTCTAAGACCGGCCAGTTGCCCATCTTTTGCCCCGCAAACTCCTTATGGACAGGAAACCATCTCAGAGGCTCCTACAGATTCTTTTACAGTCCAACGATGGTGCCCCACCATGCTCAAGTTTTAAGGAGAAGGCCCTGGTACCTGTCAGGAGGCACAGGAAAGTCTTCTTCAGCGCTCTTGGTACAGCAGAAGAGCGTGGAACACCTTTTCCAGATGTTCTGTGAAGAGAAATAGACACGAGCCAGTCAGAAAAGCTGGAAAGCATTACTTTTTCTCCTGATGCCAGTTTCTTGGCATCTGAGATTTTATTTATTATTTATTATTGAATTTCTATACCACCCTACTCCCGAAGGACTCAGGGCGGTGCACAGCCATGAAATAAAACACATAGATATACAAAATTTAAAATCGAATAAAATGAATTAAATAAATTTGGCTGAATTAATACCCATAATTTAAGATACCCATATTTTAAAATACATTAAAAATTTAGAATTTACACTTAAAAGGGAGAAGATTTAGGCGAGGCCAGCTTGATGAAATAAAAGCGTCTTCAACTCGCGGCGGAAGGTGCGCAGATCCGGAATCCTCCGTATCTCTGGGGGGAGCTCATTCCAGAACGTCGGTGCCCCCACAGAGAAGGCTCTCCCCCTAGGGGCCGACAGCCGACATTGTTTGGCCGACGGCACCTGGAGGAGCCCCTCTCTGTGGGAGCGTACTGGTCGGTGGGAGGCTGTTGATGGTAGTAGGCGGTCCCGTAAGTAACCAGGTCCCAAGCCATGGAGCGCTTTAAAGGTGGTAACCAGAACCTTGAAGCGCACCCGGAAGACCACCGGGAGCCAGTGCAGCTCGCGCAGGAGAGGTGTTACATGGGAGCTCCACACTTACTCTAAAAAACCTCCTGGCAGCCATTTCCAAAGAGGCTATTCAGACAAACTGACAACCTCGTTCCCTTGGCAACCAGGTAAACAGTGGCTACATTCTAGACCTGCAAAAGCAGGGCATCTCACCTGGGACTAGGAGTGGCTCATGTCTGACTCCCTTGGTAGCCTTTGGCCATTGCCTTTCATGTGGGAAACTATCTGTTCATGAACAACAGAGAACTACAATCATTGTGGCACAAAGCACAAAGGGAATCATAGAATCCTAGGGTGGAAGGGACTTTTAGTCCAACTTCCAGCCCAAGAAAGGGCTCTTCATACCATCTCAGACAAATGATTCCCCAAACCCCCACAACTTTAACCTTAGACTGTCTACTGTTGACCTCACCCCATTCCTAAGAGGTCTGTAAGGGGCGTGCATAAGCACACCAACGTGCCTACTGTCCTTGTCCTACTGTCCCCATTTATTCGTATCCATTTCATGTATTCATAATCGCGTTTATACTTATATCTATTATCTTATACATGCTTTACAAAATAAATAATTAAATATTAAATAAATAAATAAATAAATATTTTCTTGAAAATCTCCACAATGGAGCACACACAACACTGGGAAGCAAACTGGCTACAATGAACCTGGCCAGTTAGGAAGCGACCGCTGACTGGGCTGGTGCCACTGCCTCCGCTGCTGCTTAAGGGTCATGCCAGATATGCATTGCCTCCTGCCGTAGCCTGGCTCGGGAAGGGCAGGGCAGGCCCTCCTCTCCCCTGACAGATCTAACAACTATGAGGGGTTTCCCTAATAAAATACAATTATTTAATGTTCTTTTTGTGACTTGAAAAGCTCATCCTATGCAAGTAGTAATTACTAACTTTTTGTTTCTACCACATGTACAGGTACATTTTATTGTATTTAAACAAGCCATTCATTATAGGTAGTCCTTGTTTATGACTGGTTGTATAACGACTATTTGAAATTATGAGGAACTGCTCCAGAGCTACTTCTGACTTACCTTTATGACTTATGATAGAATGGCAGTGTCCTGGCATTCACTTAATGACTTCAGCATTTGCTTAACAACTACTGTAACAATGTTGAAAATTTGGGTCCAGTCACACGATGCCTCGACTTACGGCTGCAACAAGTTACGACTGTAATTCTGGGCTCTGTGGCAGTCTTACGTTGAGGATTACCTGTATTAATAATGTGACTTCAGGGTCAAAGTGAAAAAAGTTACACATTTTTAATGACCAGGAGACAGACGTTGTACTTAAATGTTTTTAAATAAATTTTGAAGCATTCACTGCCCTAATGAATGGAGCCATATCTTCTTTCTTCAGAAATGGGCCTGCTAGTTAGCAAATATATTTTATTTTAAATTATCAAACATCATAAATGAGGAACAAAAACAAAAAATATAAACACCTGGTTCAAAATGAGAAGCTTCACAACTTATACTTCAGATACAGTGAAATATGAAATCACATGCTTCACAGAAAGAAGAACTAATTCTTATTTTGTTTCAATTCCCAGTTTGCAGGTTTACTTCTAAAATATCTATTGTTTCATATGGATATAACTTTTTTTCTTCCTCAAGGGGGAGAATTTGCAGTTATTTCCATATTTTAAATGTGTCCTTGTATCCTCTCTGAATTTATAAAAATATCTAATTCTGATATAATGTCAAAAACAGGAACAAACTGAGTTATTGTTATGACTCCATTCCTGAAGGATAGGCTTCAGAGTTGTGAAGCGATTAGAGAAATTTCAAAGGAAAGCTGAGGCAAAATATTGGAAAAAATATTAGGTACACTTACAACAGTTCATTTAGTGACCATTGAGAATTACAATGGCACTGAAAGAAGCTACTTATGACCATTTCTCAAACTTACGACCTTTGCAGTAGTTCCATGGTCATGTGATCAAAATTCAGACATTTGATAATTGGTTCATACTTATGACCGTTGCTTTGTCCCAAGGTCATGTGATCACCTTTTGCAATCTTTTGTAAAGCAAAATCAATGAAGAAGCCAGATTCACTTAACAACCGTGTTACTAGCTTATCAACTTCAGTGATTTACTTAAAAACTGTGGCAAGAAAAGTCTTACAACGGGGCAAAACTCACTTAAAAATGTCTCACTTAACAACAGAAAGTGTGAGCTCAATTGTGGTCATACGTTGAGGACTCCTTGTACAGGAAAATCAAGCTGAGACTTGAGTCCATAACAAGCTGATATTTACTATGACTGTCCGAAGAAGCTTTGAATAGGAACAAAGTTGTCAATATTGTAAAATTCACCTTAAAAAAAACCCTGAAAGTAGAATATAAACAGGCTCTCCTAAATGTACACTATTTCTACCCAATCCTGCCTTCCTTGGCTCTAAAGATGTATTTATACAGGTAGTCCTTGATTTATAATGATTTGTTTAGTGACTGTTCAATGGAGAAACCAGATTACTTAACAACTGTGTTAGTTACTTCACAACTTCAGTGATTCACTTAAGAGCTGTGGTGAGAAAGGTCGTAAAATGGAGCAAAACTCGCTTAGCAACAGAAATTTTGGGCTCAATTGTTTTCATAAGTGGAGAACTACCAGTATAATGCTTAGTATTCCTAGGGCTAAAGCTCCAAGCTTTCCTCCCAACTGTCCTTCCATTCCCAGCTTCCAAATTTCTCACTTCTGATCCCTCCAAGAATATAAAAGCGGAGGAGGAACCCAGTGTTATTGTCCTTTGATTGATGGTTCTAAGAGCCAATGACCAATTTGAAATGGCCGCCTTCTTTCCCAACACAGGGCCTAAAAATGAGGCCTTGGATGAGAAAGGTATGTGGTCCATGCTGTTTGTCTTCCTGTAGTTGCCACTAAGGCTGAGACACCTAGTGTTTTCAATGATTTCCACTCTATTTTAAAGTGAACACACACACACACACACACACACACACACACAAACACACAAAATCCCATTAAAAACTATGAATGCAATTATAATAGCGATAAAATTCCAGGGCAAAACAAAGCAAGACAACAGGAAGGAATGGTTAGACTGGATATTTGCCAATTGGGAGAAAATGTTGAAATATCTGCGCCCATTTAGGTGTCTGTTTTGTGTATGTGTGTTTATTTACGCCATATCATACATGCACTAGCAATATATATTAACATTTCATCTAGATTTATAAAAAACAATAAAATATAAATTTTAGAAAGTTATATGTTGAAATACAAATGTCTAGGCCATCTAATCATTGAAGCTCAGCATTGTTTATATTTAAAGAATCAGATACTGGATATGCCCTCAGTTTACAGCTGGGCATGATGTGATCTACAATTTGACGTGGGACCAACAGTTTGTGTGTGTTTAAACACCTGTTTGCTATTCTTGAATTCTAATGCCAATCCCTGCTTAAATTTCCCTGCCACTTAATTTTTCATTATCCTGTATAGTTTCATTCCCCCCCCCCTCCCGTTTTGCTGCTAAGTAATGGCAGGCCTTTACAGTTTGTTCAGCTGACTGACCAAGCTTTTACATTTACTGCTTAAGGTTAAATCAGGATTGAGCAGTAAATGTGGGGAAACATTCAACTATTTCTCACTTCCAAACCACTGGTTAGTCAGAAAAATCTTTTATTGTTCTCTGGTAGTAGATTTTTTTTTATTGAAAAGTTTTATAGAAGATACAAACATTTTCTCCCTCCCTCCCATCCCTCCTCCCTCCCTCACCCACCCACCCTTCCCCCCTCCCCCTTCCCCCCCACCCCCCTCCCTTGATTTCCCAGAACAAGCACAGGGTATAGCATTCACAAACGTAAAACTAAAATATACTAACAATTCGTTGACTTCAAATTGTCCCTAGGTCTTTAACTCCTTATAATTCAAAACACTATAAACATATACTAAAAATCAAATTCACTCGTAAACTATATGAAACTTCTTGGTCTGATACTTATTTTGGATATAGTCAATCCATCTTTTCCATTCCAATATGTATCTTTCATTTGAGTGATCTTTAAGATATGATGAAATTTTTGCCATCTCTGCCAAATGCGCAACTTTTAATGTCCATTCTTCAATAGTAGGTGGATCTTCCTTCTTCCAATACTGTGCCACCAGTAACCTGGCTGCTGTTATTAAATTTAAAACCAACTTAGTCTCTATTACAGTACAATCTGTAATTATTCCCAACAGAAAAAACTGTGGTGTAAATTTAATCTTTTTCTTTAACATGTTTTGAATGATCCACCATATTTTTATCCAAAAAGCCTTAATTTTTTTACATGTCCACCATACATGAAAATACGTGGCATCTTCACACTCACATTGCCGACATTTAGGTTGTAAGTTTGGATACATACAGGCTAGTTTTTTTGGATCTAAATGCCATCTATAAAACATTTTGTAAAAGTTCTCTCTTAAATTTTGGGCTTGTGTAAATTTTACATTTCTAACCCATATCTGTCATGTTTCCATCATTATCATGTTTCCATCATTATTGGTTCTCCTATATTTTGTGCCCATTTTATCATACAGTCCTTGACTAGCTCTGTTTCCGAATCTATTTCCACTAATACATTGTACAACCTTTTTATATGCATTTGACTTTTATCTCTTATTTGTTTTATCAAATTCTCATCCTGTTGCACAATACCAATTTTTTGATCTTCTCTCCATCTGGGCTGCAGCTGTCCATACTGAAACCAAGTTCTAATTATTCCTTCTTCTCTTAGTTGTTCCATAGATTTTAATTGTAATCTACCTCCTTCTTTACAAAGGAGTTCCTAGTATGTAATCTCATTTTGTTTTTGCTCCACATTTATATTCTCTATCGCGTGTCTGGGTACTGTCCATATTGGTAACTTATCGTTTAATTTGTATTGATGCTTTTTTCAGACAAGCAATAAAGTATTCCTTAATATATGACTTTTAAAAGTCTTTAAAAAAAAAAAAGTCTTTATTTACATTTTCCATTAAAAAGCAAAGACAACACAACGTAAAAAGACACACAAAAAACATTACAACAATAAACAAGCATACTTCTTTGTCATAACTTGATATACAAATATTTGGTACTATATCTCTATATTATAATCCGGAGAAGACAGAACAGCTTATATACCTTAGTACATCAATTAGGTCTATCTGACTTTTAGATAAGACTTTTAAAAGTCTTACCTACTTTCTTGTCATACACTAAATAAGCATGCCAGCCATAGACCATACCATATCCTTCAATATTTAATATCCTTTCCTCCGTTAAATTTATCCAATCAATAACTGCTGAGAGGGCAGCGGCTTCGTAATACAATCTTAAATTGGGCATTTTAAGACCGCCTCTTTCTCGTGTGTCTTGCATTATCTTTTGATTTACTCGCGGTTTCTTCCCTGCCCAAACAAACTTGTTTATGCCCTTCTGCCATTCCTTCAAATTTTCATCTTTTTTCAATATAGCTATCGTTTGAAAAAGAAATAAAAACCTTGGTAATACATTCATTTTTACTGCAGCTATCCTTCCCAGCAAGGACAATTGTAATTTTTTCCACTTTTCCATCTCATTCTGTATTTTTTGCCACAACGGTTCATAATTATACTGATACAGTTTCATATTTGTGGTCATGATATAAACCCCTAAATATTTAACCTTCTTTACTATCTCAAATCCTGTTACTCTTTCTATCTCTTCTTTTTGGCTTCTAGTTATATTTTTAGCTATTATCTTTGTTTTAGCTGTATTTATTTTAAAACCAGATACTTGTCCATATAAGTTAATTATATCCATCAAGGCTGTAATCGATTGTGCTGGTTGGGCTAAAGTAACAACCAGGCCATCTGCAAATGCTTGTAACTTATACTCATGCTGTTTAATTTTAATTCCCTTTATTGTATTTGTCCCATGTATTTTACTCAGTAAGATTTCCAGCGTCAAAATAAACAATAATGGAGACAAGGGACAACCTTGCCTTGTTCCTTTTTCTCTATTAAAAATATCTGTTAAACCTCCATTAATTATTATTTGCGCTGTTTGTTTCTGATATATTGCCTTAATAGATTGTATAAAATATTCTCCAAGTTGCATCCTTTCTGTTAATTTCAATAAAAAATGCCAATTCAATCTATCAAAGGCTTTCTCAGCATCCAGAAATACTAGCACTGCAGGGACCTGGTTGTTCCTCCCCAAATACTTTAGTAAGTTGACAATTTGCCTTACATTACTTTTCATTTGTCTACCATTTATAAAACCAGTTTGATCATGATGAATCATTTGCTGCATAACTGTCATTAGTCTATTTGCTAATATTTTAGCAAAAATCTTGTAATCTGTATTTAAAAGTGAAATCGGCCTATAGTTTTTTGGATCTGTATGATCTTGACCCTCTTTTGGGATCAAAGAAATAAAAGCTGTCTTCCAAGTTGGAGGTACCTCTCCTCCCTGTTGTATATTGTTAAATAATTCCTTCAGTGGTTCCACCATTTCCTCCTATAAGCTTTTATAATAAACAGCTGTCAAACCATCAGTCCCAGGAGCTTTACCCACTTTCAACTGCTTAATTGCAAACAAAATTTCCTCGGAAGTTATCAATTGATTTAAAGTATCCCTCTGCTCTTTTGAAGTTATGTAAATGTTTTCTTTCTGCAAATATCTATCTATATCTATATCTTGAATTTTATCACCGGTATACAGCCTTGTGTAAAACTCTAAAAATGATTTTTTAATCAATTCTTGCTCATAAACCTCTTTACCCTTGTATTTTATTTTCTCTATAGTCCTTGATTTCTGCTTTTTCCTTAACAAATATGCTAACCACCTACCTGGTTTATTAGCATTACAAAAAGTATTATGTTTAGCATATTGCAAATTAGTTGCCACTTGATCTGCTATTAACATATTAAATTGACCTTTCAGTAAATTAATTGCCTCTTTAACTTTCTTATCTGTTGGGTTAACTATCAAAGCTCGCTCTTGTTTTCTAATCTCTTCTTCTAATTCCTTTCTTTTCCCCCCCTGTTTCTTTCTATATTTATTATTCAAATATATCAAGATACCTCGCATATATGCTTTACTTGCATCCCACACCATTTCCATAGATGTACCCTTTTGCATATTAATAATAAAAAATTATTTCATAAATTTTTTGCACTCTTTTACATTTTCTTCATATCTAAACAAGTTATCATTTAGTCTCCAGGACCTCCTAGGCCCCTTTCCATGCTCCAGTTCCATCCAAACTGGACTATGGTCTGTCAATGTTCTTGAGCAAATCTTCGTATTCTTCACCCTAGAAAAGAGATCGTTAGTAATTAGTATAAAATCGATCCTTGAAAAAGTTTGGTGTCTGTCCGAAAAGAAAGTAAAATCTTTCTCTTCTGGATTTCTTTCACGCCAAATATCCCTCAACTCCCAATCTTCCATCATGTCCAAAAACGATTTGGGCAATCTTGCTCTTGTTAAAACATTTTGCTTTGGTCCCTTCTTGTCCTTTTTTACGTCCAAAACACCATTCCAGTCACCCAGTAGGATACAAGTTTTATATCCCCATTGTATCAACTTTGAATGTAGAAGGTTATAAAATTTATCCTGTTGTTGGTTTGGGGCATATACTCCAATTAAAAGTAATTTTTCTCCTTTTACTAAAAGTTCAATTGCTAAAAATCTTCCTTGATCATCTGCTTCAATTAATTTGGCAATTAAGACTCTTTTCAAATATATAACTATACCATTTTTCTTATCTGGTGCTGCTGCTACATAATGTGTACCTAATCTTGTATTTATTAAATAGTTTTGATCTTGTATTCTAATATTTTATTTTATTTATTTTTTATTTTATTTAAATTTGTATACCGCCCTTCTCCTAATGGACTCAGGGCGGTGCACAGCCAAGTAAAAAACATCCAATACAAAATTTAAAAATTTAAAAGAATTATACCCTTTGGCCAAAAATTTAAGAACCTTACGACTAAAACCCATTAAACAATTAAAAATCTAATATCTCAAAAACGGGGCGGGGGGGGTGTCACGCCAGCCCTGCTTGATGGAAGAGAAAAGTTTTTAGGGCACGGCGAAAAGCCCGGAGATCTGATATCCTCCGTATCTCCGGGGGCAAATCGTTCCAGAGGGCAGGTGCTGCCACAGAGAAGGCCCTCCCCCTGGGGGTCACCAGCCGACACTGCCTAGCTGACGGCACCCTGAGGAGTCCCTCTCTGTGGGAGTGTACTGGCCGGTGGGAGGCTATTGGCGGCAGAAGGCGGTCCCGCAAATACCCAGGTCCGATGCCATGGAGCTCTTTAAAGGTGGTAACCAGTACCTTGAAGTGCACCCAGAAGTCCACCGGGAGCCAATGGAGCTCACGCAGGAGAGGTGTCACATGGGAGCGCCCTCTCGCTCCCATAATCCTCTGCGCGGCCGCATTCTGCACCAGCTGGAGCCTCCGGGTGCACCTCAAGGGGAGCCCCATGTAGAGAGCATTGCAGTAGTCCAGGCGGGAAGTGACGAGTGCCTGAGTGACTGTGCGTAAGGAGTCCCGATCCAGAAAGGGACGCAACTGGAGAATCAGGCGAACCTGATAAAAAGCCCCCCTGGCCACGGCCGTCATATGCTCTTCTAAAGACAGCCGTGCATCCAGGAGGACACCCAAGTTGCGAGCCCTCTCTGTGGGGGCCAATAACTTGCCCCCAATAGCCAGCAATGGCGCCAGCTGGCTATATCGGGACGCCGGAAGCTACAGCTACTCGGTCTTGGAGGGGTTGAGTCGAAGCCTGTTACTCCCCATCCAGATCCGCACGGCCTCCAAGCACTGGGACATCACTTCAAGGGCATCGTTGGGATGGCCTGGGGTGGAGATGTACAGCTGAGTGTCGTCAGCGTACTGATGGAATTCCACCCCGAAGCCACGGATGATCTCGCCCAGCGGCTTCACATAAATGTTGAACAGAAGGGGTGAGAGGACCGATCCCTGTGGCACCCCACACACAAGGCGCCTCGGGTTCGACCTCTGCCCCCCTGCCAACACTGACTGCGAAGAGATAGGAGGAGAACCACCATAGAACGGTGCCCCCCACTCCCAGCCCCTCCAACCGGCGCAGCATGATACCATGGTCGATGGTATCAAAAGCCACTGAGAGATCTAATAGGACCAGGATAGAGGAGCAACCCCTATCCCAAGCCCTCCAGAGATCATCCACCAACGCGACCAATGCCGTTTCCGTGCTGTGCCCAGGCCTGAAGCCAGACTGGCGTGGATCCAGATAGACAGCTTCATCCAGGTACCCAGGCAGCTGTCATGCCACCATAGTCTCAACAACCTTCGCCACGAAGGGAAGGTTGGAGACCGGACGATAGTTAGCCAAAACAGCCGGATCCAGAGCGGGCTTCTTGAGGAGGAGCCTCACCACCGCCTCTTTCAAGGGTGATGGCAAGACACCCTCACCCAAGGAAGCGTTGATAATACCCTGGAGCCAGCCTCGCATAACCTCCCGGGAGGCCAGTACCAGCCAGGAGGGACACGGGTCCAATAAACATGTGGTCGCATTGAGCCACCCCAGTATCCTGTCCACGTCCTCGGGAGCAACAGGATCGAACTCCTCCCAAATGGCATTCTCAAGACCGGCCTCCATCATCCCGTTTGTACCTACCCAGTTGGAGACCAGGCCTTCCCGAATCTGAGTGATTTTATCGTGCAGATACTGAACAAAATCCTCAGCACGACCCTGCAAGGGATCCTCCCGCGCTCCCGAATGGAGGAGGGAGCGGGTCACCCTAAACAGGGTGGCTGGGCGGTTATCTGCCGATGCGATAAGAGCAGAAAAATAATTAAATTTTGCCGCTTTTATCGCCACTAGGTAGGTCTTAATATGAGCTCTTACCCGTGTTCGGTCAGATTCGGACCGACTAGACCTCCAACTGCTCTCTAGGCGTCTTTTCCGGCGCTTCATCTCCCTCAGCTCCTCGGAGAACCAATAAGCCAAGTAGACTCGGCGACGGGTCAGAGGCCGCAATGGCACGACTCAGTCCAAAGCACCAGCGGCCGCCCTATCCCAGGCGGCCACCAGTTCCTCGGCCGAGTCATGAGTCAGAGCCTCAGGAAATGGCCCAAGCTCCATCTGGAACCTATCAGGATCCATCAGGCGCCTGGGGCGGAACCATCTAGTTTGTTCCACCTCCCTGCGGCGGGGTGTAGCGGTTAGAAAGTCAAGCCTAAGAATGAGTCTCTTGTAAACAAATTACATCATTTTTGAATTGTTTAAGGTAGTGAAATATTTTCCTCCTCTTCTGTGGCGAATTCAAACCATTGACATTCCAGGTTAAAAATCTAGTTCCCATCTTTGGGCCTCTGAAGCATTTGGAGCATGCGCTGATGGTCTAACCTCATTTGACTTTTAGGTCTAGCTCCTCCCACTGCTTCTGTTTTTGTAGTTTCTTGAGTTGCCATCTGGAGTTGTTGCTGTCGTAATTCTTCCTTGCATTTAGCTGTTGCTGCTCTGGTCTGTCTTTGATCCTTTGGTTCTTCTGATATATCAATTAAGTCCAAATCTTGAACAGCAATCTGGATTTGTAACAAATCTTCTTGACTGGTCGAAGTTCCCCCCTGGACTATTGTCATCAGCTCTTCTCTCTCTCCTTTCATTACTTCCTTCTTTTTTTTAACTTCTGGTGATTTTAATGGCCCAGCCTTTAACACATTAGCATAAAAATCTCTTGCTTTCCATACTGTATTAAGCCGATATCTCTCACCCGAATAGTTCACCACTAGGCCGGCTGGCACTTCCCATCTATACTGTATTTGGCGTTTTCTCAGTTCATCCACCAGAAAGGCATAATCCCTTTTGGCTCTTAACATTTTGGGGGGGATTTCTTTCATTGTCATCACCTCCTGGCCTGCCACTTGAAGCTTGTTTTTAAAGGAGGCCTGTAAAATTTCATTGCGTATTCTCCTTGTGGTAAAATATATTACAATATCTCTTGGTAAATGTTTCTGTCTGGCCACCCACGAGTTGACATGATAAATCTTGTCGATCTGCCAGCCTAACTCCACTTTAGTCTCCCCCAACATCTGTGCCAATGCCTCTGACATCATCTCTTTCAAATTCTCTTGTTTGTTCTCCTTCACCCTCCTTATTCTTAAAGCAAATTCCATATCTCTGTATTGAATCATTGTTACATCAGCTTCAGCCCTTTCAATTTTGTTCTGGGTCTCACCTAATTTATTGTCCAAAATTTCCATAGATTGCTTAATTTCTTCAACTTTATCATCCAAAATTTCAATGTGACCAGCCAAACCTTTAAATGCCAATAATATATCTTCTCTAATTTGCTGATTCCGAACTGAAATCTCCTCTGAAACAGACTGAAATTTTTTATTAGTTTCATTAATTTTTTCATTAATCACAGTAGCAATTTTGTCCTGTGTGGCTTTTAGGGCTTCTTGTATCATTTCAAACGTTAAAGTCTGAGGATCAGTTGGGGGGTCAGAGGCTTGCAATCTAGAAGTGTGGGGTGGAGAGCTTCCGGCACTCCCAGTTCCTTTAATAGGAACAGTCTTTACAGATTTTGAGGGCATTTTTCAGTTTTAGTTAGCCTTTTGTATTTTAATCAGAAGCCAAAAAAAAAAAAAGTTCAGCAAAGTCAAAAGTTTTCCCAATCTTAAATTGATGTCTTAAAATCCTCCTTCTCTCAGTACAAATATTTTTTTTCCAGCAAGAGGCTACCAGCAAAACGAAACTTTTCTTTAACTTTCACTTTCCACGCCCTTTCAAGCCTCAATCGCCATCTTGTTACAAATTGCTAATTTGTTACTTTCGAAGGAAGTGAAAAACATTGGAGTTAAGTTTAGATACTTGCAGTCTGACTTCTCCTGGCTTGTTCTACCTGCAGCAATTTAGGAAGTTGGAATTCCCCTCATTTGTTGTTAGCAGAATTGGTCGCGGCTTCAAGCTCTGCTAATTAGCAGAGTCGTCCCAGGTCCAGAGCAGATTGACAGGCTTCTAGGGAGCTCTCGCCCTTCGCGCCCCAGAATTTCTCTTAGAGCACTTGGGGAGCTCTACCTCCGCCTATCGGCTCTCCTCTCTCCCCTTTGCCTGGGGGGAGAGTTTCCAAACCGCCAGACAGCTGTTTTTCGGCTGTTCTGACGGCTTTTACGATGCCGGGGATCGGGCGCTCACGGAGGAGCGTCTGCGAGGCGCGCGGAGCCAACTGGAAGTCTCTGGTAGTAGATTTTAAGGAGTTGTAAAACATTCCTATTCCAGCAGGCTGGCCTGGCCTAACCTCTCTTTTAAATTGCTTTTTAAAATTTTAAATTTGTCTTATAAATTGGGGTGTTTTAAATTTTTTTTCTGGGCCAAAGGATTTAATGTATTTTAAATGGTTTTTAACGTTTGTATTATATGTATTTTATTTTCTGGCTGTTCACTGCCCTGAGTCCTTTGGGAGTAGGGCGGTATATAAATTAATTATTATTATTATTATTATTATTATTATTATTATTATTATTATTATTATTATTATTATTATTATTATTAATAGAATGTTCTACCGTATTTAATACATTCCAGATATGACAAAATTGCAGTTCTCCTATTCTTAGCTGCAGGTTGTACTTGACTTATGATCATAATATAGTTGTAAGTCACTGTGGTAGTTAATCGGGTCGCCTAACGTAACACCAACTCATAATTTTTTTCCAGTAAAGTAAACCCTGCAGCTAAATGAATGCTGCTCTCATTAAGCAAATTATAACCATTATGTCCAATGGCCATTTCTTGCCAGAAAACAGAAGGAAACATTAGAAATTGACCCAAAAAAATCATGATCACATGACTAGTAATAGCACTATTTTGTTTCTATGAAGCTAGACTATCAGTTCTTCATTGCTAAAAGCTTCCATGGACCTACAAAAAAACATAGGAGCAAAAGCAATTTGTCCACATTACTTTCATTAATTTAGAAAGGAATAGTACTGGAACATCAAAGCAGATATATGGAAAAGCGGTGTGAAGGCAAGCATTTGTGCAAACATCTGGGCAAGAGAAAAAAAGGCTGTAGGGAAGGGAAGGGAAGGGGAGAGAAGGGAAGGGAAGGGAAGGGCATGCACGGGTAGAGCAGTCCATACAGAAACCAGCCAGTGAGATTTTTTTTCTGTAGGTGTATGAAAAGTTAAGAAGCAGGGGAATGACAGTTCATTTGTAAATCTATATCATGGATGCAAAGATCATCTGTAGGTAAAATCAGCTGCAAATATCACTTTCAAGAAATACCTCATAATTATTCCGTTAAGCAGGCCAATGTACCTTATCACACTGACATAGAATAGAATATAATTCTTTATTGGCCAAGTGTGATTGGAAACACAAGGAATTTGTCTTGATGCATACACTCTCCGAGTACATAAAAGAAAAGATACTTTTGTCAAGAATCATAAGATACAACACTTAAGGATAGTTATAGGGAAACAGTCAATATAAATCTTAAGGATACCAGCAGCAATGTTACAGTCATACAGTTATAAGTGGGAGGAGATGGATGATAGGAATGATGAGAAGATTAATAGTAATGCAGACTTAGTAACTAGTTTGACAGTGTTGAGGGAATTATTTGTTTAGCAGAGTGATGGCGTTCGGGACAAAACATGATGGGTATGCAGGTATGCAATCCATGCCATGTCAGTCGTGTAATAAAGCAACACTTTCCAATGATAGGAGATAGAATTTTTCATTTCCAGCCCACCAAACAATGGACCTTCTTTTTTCCATCTGCCCCTGTTTTGAGATGCATTCTAGGTTCTTAGGTTCCTCTCAATACACTCTACTAAAACAATAGCTTAGTGAAGGCAGGGAAGAGCTATAGCCATTAGCACTTCATTTAATTATCTGATTATACTATTATGAAAACATAACTTCTTAGAGTAGTGGGTGAAATCTGCGTACACTCACTGCATATGGATATGCACATTCACACACTCACATTTTTTTAAAAAAAGAACACATCCTGAAATGTCAAAATTACTATATGTTAAAAAATTGTCCGTTCTTCGGTATATGCTTCTATCTCTCTTTTGTGTAATTCCTGATGAAGGTGTAGGTTGATATTCAGACAAGATGATTCATCCACTCTTCCCTGACAGGGCATAGCAGGATATGAAACAGGATAATTTGAGCCTGATTATTTAAAAAGCTGTTTTGAAAATGACAATGAGCTTGAAGAGGGACTCTTGTGTTCTTATTAGAAGAAATTCCCCATTCAGGTCACTTTCCTTCTCCTAGGAACCGCCTGGGTGCTGCCATGATTAGGGAAAGAAGCCCACATACAGCACTGCCAGCATGTCAGAAAGGGAAAGCTTCGCCACCATGCAAAATGTTCTATTTGGAGGCTGGAACATATCCAGTTTATCAAATCACTGCATGTCCATATAGGCATAGCTCAATCTTCAGGCATAAATTTGAGGTGAGGAACACCAGAGGGACTATGGTGAACCCACAACCTCAATAGGAAAGTATTTTTTTCAGAGGAGCACAGGGCCAACCTGCCCCCTAGTGATTTGGAAGGAAACTTGCAAGTACACTAAAGAAGACAAAAAAGTTGCATCTATCAGATAAAAAATTATGTTTGATTGTCATAATCAGATATTTGCCTTTTTTAAATAAAGACTTAATCGGATGAACATTTTATTATTTTAACATTTTATCAAGAGCCTTGATAGTACAGGGGTTTAGTGCACCCTGTTATTAACACAGCTGCCTGCAATTTCTGCTGGTTCGAATCTCTCCAAGGCTCAAGGTTGACTCAGCCTTCCATCCTTTCTAAGGTAGGTGAAATGAGGACCCAGTTTGTGGGGGCAATAAGCTGACTTTGTATAAAATATACAAAAGAATGAAGGCTATTGCTTAACGCATTGTAAGCCGCCCTGAGAAGGGCGGCATATAAATCAAATTAAAAAAAAAAATATTATTATATATACATCTACTCAAAAATATACTAATAATATATTAAAATAATTTGTTCGACAATATTTGGTTGGTGAAATATGAAAATAAACTTTATTTTAATTACAACATTTACAAAGTAATTATTATGAAAGATCTTAGAATCACTACTATTAATATAATAGGTTTTGGAAAGTTCCTGGTGGGTAGGTGGATGGGAAGCGGCTCCTTGCGGTGATGGTGATCCCGCCCTCTGTCTCCGTAGCTGAAACAGAATAACAGAACAGAATAACAGAGTTGGAAGGGACCTTGGAAATCTTCTAGTCAACTCCCTGCTGATGAAGAAGTTCCCAGCATCGCCTCTGTCTGTCTGCTGTGCCAGCTTTTGGTACAGCCCATCAACAAGGGCGAGACTGCTTCCTTGCAAGTAATTGGGATGACCTTCACTGCTCCCCCCTTTTCTCTGCCCTACCTGTTTTCAGATGAGGTGCAGAAAGCAGTTCCTCCTCAACACTAACCCTCTGCAGCTGAGTTCTTTCCCCACCTGAAGCCTCAGGGCTGCCCTGTTGCAGCTGTGCTTCAGCCAAATCACTCTTGGTTGGCTGCCCGGAGGCACTGACCAACTCACCTCCTGATGTGCCTGGGACTGTTTCATCCTCCTCCAAGCTGACTTCTGGAGAGCCATCAGGGGAAGCATCTGGGGGAGGAATAAAAAACTGTTATTAGTACCACACACTTTCTATAAAAGTACAAACACTTTACTCTTTCTGTAGTTACTTGTAATTACTCTCTGCCCTTCCCAGGTCTTATCTAAGAGGGTCATTTACTGGCATCATAGGTTTTAGCCCTTTGAAACCTTTCATGGAGTTTTCTTAGTAAGGATACTGGATAGGTTTGCCACTTCCTTTTCCAGTGGGCCACCTTGTATCAGCACTTTCCACTCTGACCTGTGTGCCTTGGGTGGTCCTGCACGGCATAGCTCATTGCTTCATTGAGCTGCAAAAGATTCTTTGACGTGACAAGGCAATGCTCCATGAAGAATCTGAAATAGATACCTTTTTAAATTAAAGAAAGAGGTCCAGGGAGTCTTCGTCCAGGCTGCTAAGGTCTTCAAGTGTGGCTTCCGAGTCTTCAGGAGAATCCTGTGAATGACAGTGAATCTTTTTTAGCCATGAGGGCAAAAGAGACCTAGAAGTCCTTAAAAGAGGTCTATTGAATGGGGATGAAAAAAATAGGCTCTCTATTCTTTGCCTCCATCCCTCCCCAAGAGGAAACATCTTGTCTTTCTTACCCATGGACTGGAAGACTCACTGGCATCGGAAGCCACTGCAGCCTCCTCCCAGCTTCCCTCTGATAACTCTTCCAGAAGCTCAGCAAGCACATCCTCCAGGCTGCTGTTCTGGGAGCCCACCAGGACTTGCATTGAATCCTGCAAATGACAGCATCAAGGCTAAATCCAAAACTCTCTGCAACTCAACAAGATGGCTAAACCATAGGCTGCATTCAGCTCCTGTGTGCCAAGAGAAAGAGGCCCTTTGGAAGCCTTGAGGCTAGGAGGCTATATCACACAATTTCCCCCTCCCCTATCAGGACTTGTGGCATAGCCTCCATCAGCCCCATTGCCAAAACCTTCTTACCTGTGAAGATGGTTTCTCCCCAGTGGAAGAGAGCTCCTCTTCCGGTTCCAATATATCCGGACTGTCCAGAGGAAGAAAGGGAAATTTTTAAGGAATCAAGCTAGCTCAGCTTCCCCTTTCCAAGATGAATCACTTGGCCTGTCCATCTTTTTCCCCCTGTAAGCCCCTTGTGAACCAGCAGGGGTCTTCTCCCTCTGAGGTGCTACCTACCTTGATGGACACGGGCTCTCTACTTCTGTCCATGTGGAACAGGATGGAAAGGATTCTTCCAATTGATCCTGAAATAACAATGCAAAGATTCTGTCTGTTGGCATATCAACAAATATGCAGAGACAGGGCTTCTGCCATTAGCATGATGAGGAGAGGGTCAGGCCTTACCACCTCAATGGAGCTCTCTATAATTGTGGAGAGGCTTGGCGTCCACTTCTCCATCTTAACATTTCTGGGGAGAGAATGAAGGGCCAATTAAAACTAGACATGAGCCCTTTTTAAGAGTGAACACATGGAGGCTCTGAGAGGCCTGCCAAGAGAGCTGGCCTGCCAATAGGATTGCCCTGAGTCATTTTCAAAGGAAAGCTGAGGCAAAATATTGGAAAAAAGATTAGGTACACTTACAACAGTTCATTTAGTGACCATTGAGAATTACAATGGCACTGAAAGAAGCTACTTATGACCATTTCTCAAACTTATGACCTTTGCAGTAGTTCCATGGTCATGTGATCAAAATTCAGACATTTGATAATTGGTTCATACTTATGACCGTTGCTTTGTTCCAAGGTCATGTGATCACCTTTTGCAATCTTTTGTAAAGCAAAATCAATGCAGAAGCCAGATTCATTTAACAACCGTGTTACTAGCTTATCAACTTCAGTGATTCACTTAAAAACTGTGGCAAGATAAGTCTTACAACGGGGCAAAACTCACTTAAAAATGTCTCACTTAACAACAGAAAGTGTGAGCTCAATTGTGGTCATAAGTTGAGGACTCCCTGTAGAGGAAAATCAAGCTGAAACTTGAGTCCATAACAAGCTGATATTTACTATGACTGTCCGAAGAAGCTTTGAATAGGAACAAAGTTGTCAATATTGTAAAAATCACCTAAAAAAAAAAACATTTGAAAGTCAAATATAAACAGACTCCCCTAAATGTACACTATTTCTACCCAATCCTGCCTTTCTTGGTTCTAAAGATGTATTTATACAGGTAGTCCTTGATTTATAATGGTTTGTTTAGTGACTGTTCAATGGAGAAACCAGATTGACTTAACAACTGAGAAAGGTCGTAAAATGGAGCAAAACTCGCTTAGCAACAGAAATTTTGGGCTCAATTGTGTTCGTAAGTGGAGAACTACCAGTATAATGCTTAGTATTCCTAGGGCTAAAGCTCCAAGCTTTCCTCCCATCTGTCCTTCCATTCCCAGCTTCCAAATTTCTCACTTCTGATCCCTCCAAGAATATAAAAGCGGAGGAGGAAACCAGTGTTACTGTCCTTTGATTGATGGTTCTAAGATCCAATGATCAATCTGAAATGGCCTCCTTCTTTCCCAACACAGGGCCTAAAAATGAGGCCTTGGATGAGAAAGGTCTGTGGTCCATGCTGTTTGCCTTTCTGTAGTTGCCACTAAGGCTGAGACACCTAGTGTTTTCAATGGTTTCCACTCTATTTTAAAGCTGCTGGGGCTTTGGACCGGGTCGTGCCTTTGCGGCCTCTGACTCGGCACTGAACTCACCTAGCTCCTTGGTTCTCCGAGGAGCTGAGAGAGATGAAGCGCTGGAAAAAACGCCTAGAGAGCGGTTGGAGGGCCAGTCGTTCTGAATCTGACTTGACACTGATAAGGTCTCATATTAAGACCTACCTAGTGGCGATAAAAGCGGAGAAATCTAGTTATTTTGCCGCTCTTATCGCGTCATCAGATAACCGCCCAGCCGCCCTGTTTAGGGTGACCTGCTCCCTTCTCCACCTGGGAGCGCGGGAGGACCCCTTGCAGGCCGAGCTGAGGACTTTGTACAGTATCTGGATGATAAAATAACTCAGATTCGGGAAGACTTGGCCGCCGACTGGGTTAGTTCAGATGAGATGACTGAGGCAGGTCTTGAGAGTGTTATCTGGGAGGAGTTTGATTCTGTGGCTCCCGAGGATGTGGACAGGATCTTGGGACGGCTGAACGCGACCACATGTTTATTGGACCCGTGTCCCTCCTGGTTGGTGCTGGCTTCCCCAGAGGTTACACGAGGCTGGCTCCAGGGGATTATCAACACTTCTTTGAGTGCGGGTGTCCTGCCGGCCGCCTTGAAAGAGGCGGTGGTGAGGCCTCTCCTCAAGAAGCCATCCCTGGATCCAGCAGTTTTGGCTAACTATCGTCCAGTCTCCAACCCTCGTTTTATTGCGAAGGTTGTTGAGAGTGTGGTGGCGCGACAGCTTCCCCAGTACCTGGATGAAGCTGTCTATTTGGATCCGCTCCAGTCTGGCTTCAGACCTGGGTACAGCACGGAAACGGCATTGGTCGCGTTGGTGGATGATCTCTGGAGGGCCCGGGATAGGGGTTATTCCTCTATCCTGGTCCTATTAGACCTCTCAGCGGCTTTTGATACCATCGACCATGGTATGTTGCGCCGGCTGGAGGGACTGGGAGTGGGGGGCACCGTTTTGCGGTGGTTCTCCTCCTATCTCTCCGACCGGTCGCAATGCGTGTTGACATGGGGGCAGCGGTCGACCCCAAGGCGCCTTGTTTGTGGGGTGCCACAAGGGTCGGTCCTCTCACCCCTCCTGTTCAACATTTATGTGAAGCCGCTGGGTGAGATCATCCGTGGTTTTGGGGTGGAGTTCCATCAGTACGCTGATGATACTCAGCTGTCCGTTTCCACCCCAGACCATCCCAACGATGCCTTGGAAGTGATGTCCCAGTGCCTGGAGGCCGTGCGGGTCTGGATGGGGAGAAACAGGCTTTGACTCAACCCTTCCAAGACCGAGTGGCTGTGGCTGCCGGCGTCCCGGTATAGCCAGCTGACGCCATCGCTGGTTATTGGGGGCGAATTATTGGCCCCCCATGGAGAGGACCTGAAACTTGGGTGTCCTCCTGGACGCACGGCTGTCTTTAGAAGGGCACATGACAGTCATGGCCAGGGGGGCTTTTTATCAGGTTCGCCTGATACGCCAGTTGCGCCCCTTTCTGGACCGGGACTCCCTACGCACGGTCACTCAAGCACCCGTCACCTCTCGTCTGGACTATTGTAACGCTCTCTACATGGGGCTCCCCTTGGGGTACACCGGAGGCTCCAACTGGTGCAGAATGCGGCCGCGCGGGGGATTATGGGAGCGACGGGGCGCTCCCATGTGACTCCTCTCCTACGCGAGCTTCCAGTGGACTTCCGGGTGCACTTCAAGCTGTTGGTGATCACCTTTAAAGCGCTCCATGGCTTAGGGCCGGGGTACTTACGGGACCGCCTTCTGCCACCAATAGCCTACCACCGGCTGGTTCGCTCCCACAGAGAGGGCCTCCTCAGGGTGCCGTCGGCCAGACAATGCCGGCTGGCGACCCCCAGGAGGAGAGCCTTCTCTGTGGTGGCACCTACCCTTTGGAACAATCTACCCCCAGAGATACGAGTGATCTCCGACCTCCGGACTTTTCGTCGGGCCCTAAAAACTTACTTTTTTCAGTTAGCCGGTCTGTCTTGATTTTAGGGTTGGTTTTAAAATTTTGATACTGATTTTAAATTGACAAGTTTTAAATTATGGGCCAAATTCATTAATTGTTTTAAATCTATTTTTAATTGCAATGTTACGTATAAATGTTTTTATTTTGGCTGTTCACCGCCCTGAGTCCGAAAGGAGAAGGGCGGTATAGAAGTTTGAATAATAAATAAATAAATAATAAATAATAAAGCGAACACACATACACACACACACACACACAAACACACAAAATCCCATTAAAAACTATGAATACAATTTCAACGATATATGTTGAAATACAAATGTCTAGGCCATCTAACCATTGAAGCTCAGCATTGTTTATATTTAAAGAATCAGATACTGGATATGCCCTCAGTTTACAGCTGGGCATGATGTGATCTACAATTTGACGTGGGACCAACAGTTTGTGTGTGTTTAAACACCTGTTTGCTATTCTTGAATTCTAATGCCAATCCCTGCTTAAATTTCCCTGCCACTTAATTTTTCATTATCCTGTATAGTTTCATTCCCCCCCCCCCTTTTGCTGCTAAGTAATGGCAGGCCTTTACAGTTTGTTCAGCTGACTGACCAAGCTTTTACATTTACTGCTTAAGGTTAAATCAGGATTGAGCAGTAAATGTGGGGAAACATTCAACTATTTCTCACTTCCAAACCACTGGTTAGTCAGAAAAATCTTTTATTGTTCTCTGGTAGTAGATTTTAAGGAGTTGTAATAAAGAAATAACATTGGACAAGATGAGCAGCTCTGAGAGCTGGAGAGGGGAAAGAAAAAAACTTCAGGATTTAAAGCACCCAGAATGTTCTATCGTATTTAATACATTCCAGATACGACAAAATTGCAGTTCTCCTATTCTTAGCTGCAGGTTGTACTTGACTTATGATCATAATATAGTTGTAAGTCACTGTGGTAGTTAATCGGGTCGCCTAACGTAACACCAACTCATAATTTTTTTCCAGTAAAGTAAACCCTGCAGCTAAATGAATGCTGCTCTCATTAAGCAAATTATAACCATTATATCCAATGGCCATTTCTTGCCAGAAAACAGAAGGAAACATTAGAAATTGACCCAAAAAAATCATGATCACATGACTAGTAATAGCACTATTTTGTTTCTATGAAGCTAGACTATCAGTTCTTCATTGCTAAAAGCTTCCATGGACCTACAAAAAAACATAGGAGCAAAAGCAATTTGTCCACATTACTTTCATTAATTTAGAAAGGAATAGTACTGGAACATCAAAGCAGATATATGGAAAAGCGGTGTGAAGGCAAGCATTTGTGCAAACATCTGGGCAAGAGAAAAAAAGGCTGTAGGGAAGGGAAGGGAAGGGGAGAGAAGGGAAGGGAAGGGCATGCACGGGTAGAGCAGTCCATACAGAAACCAGCCAGTGAGATTTTTTTTCTGTAGGTGTATGAAAAGTTAAGAAGCAGGGGAATGACAGTTCATTTGTAAATCTATATCATGGATGCAAAGATCATCTGTAGGTAAAATCAGCTGCAAATATCACTTTCAAGAAATACCTCATAATTATTCCGTTAAGCAGGCCAATGTACCTTATCACACTGACATAGAATAGAATATAATTCTTTATTGGCCAAGTGTGATTGGAAACACAAGGAATTTGTCTTGATGCATACACTCTCCAAGTACATAAAAGAAAAGATACTTTTGTCAAGAATCATAAGATACAACACTTAAGGATAATTATAGGGAAACAGTCAATATAAATCTTAAGGATACCAGCAGCAATGTTACAGTCATACAGTTATAAGTGGGAGGAGATGGATGATAGGAATGATGAGAAGATTAATAGTAATACAGACTTAGTAACTAGTTTGACAGTGTTGAGGGAATTATTTGTTTAGCAGAGTGATGGCGTTCGGGACAAAACATGATGGGTATGCAGGTATGCAATCCATGCCATGTCAGTCGTGTAATAAAGCAACACTTTCCAATGATAGGAGATAGAATTTTTCATTTCCAGCCCACCAAACAATGGACCTTCTTTTTTCCATCTGCCCCTGTTTTGAGATGCATTCTAGGTTCTTAGGTTCCTCTCAATACACTCTACTAAAACAATAGCTTAGTGAAGGCAGGGAAGAGCTATAGCCATTAGCACTTCATTTAATTATCTGATTATACTATTATGAAAACATAACTTCTTAGAGTAGTGGGTGAAATCTGCGTACACTCACTGCATATGGATATGCACATTCACACACTCACATTTTTTTAAAAAAAGAACACATCCTGAAATGTCAAAATTACTATATGTTAAAAAATTGTCCGTTCTTCGGTATATGCTTCTATCTCTCTTTTGTGTAATTCCTGATGAAGGTGTAGGTTGATATTCAGACAAGATGATTCATCCACTCTTCCCTGACAGGGCATAGCAGGATATGAAACAGGATAATTTGAGCCTGATTATTTAAAAAGCTGTTTTGAAAATGACAATGAGCTTGAAGAGGGACTCTGTGTTCTTATTAGAAGAAATTCCCCATTCAGGTCACTTTCCTTCTCCTAGGAACCGCCTGGGTGCTGCCATGATTAGGGAAAGAAGCCCACATACAGCACTGCCAGCATGTCAGAAAGGGAAAGCTTCGCCACCATGCAAAATGTTCTATTTGGAGGCTGGAACATATCCAGTTTATCAAATCACTGCATGTCCATATAGGCATAGCTCAATCTTCAGGCATAAATTTGAGGTGAGGAACACCAGAGGGACTATGGTGAACCCACAACCTCAATAGGAAAGTATTTTTTTCAGAGGAGCACAGGGCCAGCCTGCCCCCTAGTGATTTGGAAGGAAACTTGCAAGTACATTAAAGAAGACAGAAAAGTTGCATCTATCAGATAAAAAATTATGTTTGATTGTCATAATCAGATATTTGCCTTTTTTAAATAAAGACTTAATCGGATGAACATTTTATTATTATATATACATCTACTCAAAAATATACTAATAATATATTAAAATAATTTGTTCGACAATATTTGGTTGGTGAAATATGAAAATAAACTTTATTTTAATTACAACATTTACAAAGTAATTATTATGAAAGATCTTAGAATCACTACTATTAATATAATAGGTTTTGGAAAGTTCCTGGTGGGTAGGTGGATGGGAAGCGGCTCCTTGCGGTGATGGTGATCCCGCCCTCTGTCTCCGTAGCTGAAACAGAATAACAGAACAGAATAACAGAGTTGGAAGGGACCTTGGAAATCTTCTAGTCAACTCCCTGCTGATGAAGAAGTTCCCAGCATCGCCTCTGTCTGTCTGCTGTGCCAGCTTTTGGTACAGCCCATCAACAAGGGCGAGACTGCTTCCTTGCAAGTAATTGGGATGACCTTCACTGCTCCCCCCTTTTCTCTGCCCTACCTGTTTTCAGATGAGGTGCAGAAAGCAGTTCCTCCTCAACACTAACCCTCTGCAGCTGAGTTCTTTCCCCACCTGAAGCCTCAGGGCTGCCCTGTTGCAGCTGTGCTTCAGCCAAATCACTCTTGGTTGGCTGCCCGGAGGCACTGACCAACTCACCTCCTGATGTGCCTGGGACTGTTTCATCCTCCTCCAAGCTGACTTCTGGAGAGCCATCAGGGGAAGCATCTGGGGGAGGAATAAAAAACTGTTATTAGTACCACACACTTTCTATAAAAGTACAAACACTTTACTCTTTCTGTAGTTACTTGTAATTACTCTCTGCCCTTCCCAGGTCTTATCTAAGAGGGTCATTTACTGGCATCATAGGTTTTAGCCCTTTGAAACCTTTCATGGAGTTTTCTTAGTAAGGATACTGGATAGGTTTGCCACTTCCTTTTCCAGTGGGCCACCTTGTATCAGCACTTTCCACTCTGACCTGTGTGCCTTGGGTGGTCCTGCACGGCATAGCTCATTGCTTCATTGAGCTGCAAAAGATTCTTTGACGTGACAAGGCAATGCTCCATGAAGAATCTGAAATAGATACCTTTTTAAATTAAAGAAAGAGGTCCAGGGAGTCTTCGTCCAGGCTGCTAAGGTCTTCAAGTGTGGCTTCCGAGTCTTCAGGAGAATCCTGTGAATGACAGTGAATCTTTTTTAGCCATGAGGGCAAAAGAGACCTAGAAGTCCTTAAAAGAGGTCTATTGAATGGGGATGAAAAAAATAGGCTCTCTATTCTTTGCCTCCATCCCTCCCCAAGAGGAAACATCTTGTCTTTCTTACCCATGGACTGGAAGACTCACTGGCATCGGAAGCCACTGCAGCCTCCTCCCAGCTTCCCTCTGATAACTCTTCCAGAAGCTCAGCAAGCACATCCTCCAGGCTGCTGTTCTGGGAGCCCACCAGGACTTGCATTGAATCCTGCAAATGACAGCATCAAGGCTAAATCCAAAACTCTCTGCAACTCAACAAGATGGCTAAACCATAGGCTGCATTCAGCTCCTGTGTGCCAAGAGAAAGAGGCCCTTTGGAAGCCTTGAGGCTAGGAGGCTATATCACACAATTTCCCCCTCCCCTATCAGGACTTGTGGCATAGCCTCCATCAGCCCCATTGCCAAAACCTTCTTACCTGTGAAGATGGTTTCTCCCCAGTGGAAGAGAGCTCCTCTTCCGGTTCCAATATATCCGGACTGTCCAGAGGAAGAAAGGGAAATTTTTAAGGAATCAAGCTAGCTCAGCTTCCCCTTTCCAAGATGAATCACTTGGCCTGTCCATCTTTTTCCCCCTGTAAGCCCCTTGTGAACCAGCAGGGGTCTTCTCCCTCTGAGGTGCTACCTACCTTGATGGACACGGGCTCTCTACTTCTGTCCATGTGGAACAGGATGGAAAGGATTCTTCCAATTGATCCTGAAATAACAATGCAAAGATTCTGTCTGTTGGCATATCAACAAATATGCAGAGACAGGGCTTCTGCCATTAGCATGATGAGGAGAGGGTCAGGCCTTACCACCTCAATGGAGCTCTCTATAATTGTGGAGAGGCTTGGCGTCCACTTCTCCATCTTAACATTTCTGGGGAGAGAATGAAGGGCCAATTAAAACTAGACATGAGCCCTTTTTAAGAGTGAACACATGGAGGCTCTGAGAGGCCTGCCAAGAGAGCTGGCCTGCCAATAGGATTGCCCTGAGTCATTTTTTCTTTTGCAGAAGCAGATGTATAGGGTAGAGATGCATCCTCTCTGCAAAACCTTCTTTTAGCCTTTCTCTTTAGGGCTATAGTGCAACCGCCACCTTGGGGGCTTCAGAATCCCACAGCTGAGAATACATACCTCCACAAATTTTGAACAGGTGTCACATCTTCCAATCTTGGGCTTCTGGTGATGGGACAAACACCCATCAAAACCTGAAAGTAATAATTGTTCATTTGAATGTAAAATTCAAAGTTCTCTGCCAGATCTCTCCACGAATCAAAGGGGCTCTTCTTGAGTTTGCTACGGTGGCCAGGTTCCCAAGTGAGAATTCCTCCCTTCCCTCACCGGTTTTGAGGCAAGAACCCCCATTTGCCATATTACAAAATCATCCTTACCCCTGTGGATGAAGATGTGTCCCCATGCTGCACACCACGTTCCTGTGCCTCATGCGACCTGAGCAAAAGAAGAAGGTGACATTTCAATGAACATGCATCTAGCTCAGCCTCCCTTTTCTAAGACCGGCCAGTTGCCCATCTTTTGCCCCGCAAACCCCTTATGGACAGGAAACCATCTCAGAGGCTCCTACAGATTCTTTTACAGTCCAACAATGGTGCCCCACCATGCTCAAGTTTTAAGGAGAAGGCCCTGGTACCTGTCAGGAGGCACAGGAAAGTCTTCTTCAGCGCTCTTGGTACAGCAGAAGAGCGTGGAACACCTTTTCCAGATGTTCTGTGAAGAGAAATAGACACGAGCCAGTCAGAAAAGCTGGAAAGCATTACTTTTTCTCCTGATGCCAGTTTCTTGGCATCTGAGATGGCCACACTTACTCTAAAAAACCTCCTGACAGCCATTTCCAAAGAGGCTATTCAGACAAACTGACAACCTCGTTCCCTTGGCAACCAGGTAAACAGTGGCTACATTCTAGACCTGCAAAAGCAGGGCATCTCACCTGGGACTAGGAGTGGCTCATGTCTGACTCCCTTGGTAGCCTTTGGCCATTGCCTTTCATGTGGGAAACTATCTGTTCATGAACAACAGAGAACCACAATCATTGTGGCACAAAGCACAAAGGGAATCATAGAATCCTAGGCTGGAAGGGACTTTTAGTCCAACTTCCAGCCCAAGAAAGGGCTCTTCATACCATCTCAGACAAATGATTCCCCAAACCCCCACAACTTTAACCTTAGACTGTCTACTGTTGACCTCACCCCATTCCTAAGAGGTCTGTAAGGGGCGTGCATAAGCACACCAACGTGCCTACTGTCCTTGTCCTACTGTCCCCATTTATTCGTATCCATTTCATGTATTCATAATCGCGTTTATACTTATATCTATTATCTTATACATGCTTTACAAAATAAATAATTAAATATTAAATAAATAAATAAATAAATATTTTCTTGAAAATCTCCACAATGGAGCACACACAACACTGGGAAGCAAACTGGCTACAATGAACCTGGCCAGTTAGGAAGCGACCGCTGACTGGGCTGGTGCCACTGCCTCCGCTGCTGCTTAAGGGTCATGCCAGATATGCATTGCCTCCTGCCGTAGCCTGGCTCGGGAAGGGCAGGGCAGGCCCTCCTCTCCCCTGACAGATCTAACAACTATGAGGGGTTTCCCTAATAAAATACAATTATTTAATGTTCTTTTTGTGACTTGAAAAGCTCCTCCTATGCAAGTAGTAATTACTAACTTTTTGTTTCTACCACATGTACAGGTACATTTTATTGTATTTAAACAAGCCATTCATTATAGGTAGTCCTTGTTTATGACTGGTTGTATAACGGACTATTTGAAATTATGAGGAACTGCTCCAGAGCTACTTCTGACTTACCTTTATGACTTATGATAGAATGGCAGTGTCCTGGCATTCACTTAATGACTTCAGCATTTGCTTAACAACTACTGTAACAATATTGAAAATTTGGGTCCAGTCACACAATGCCTCGACTTACGGCTGCAACAAGTTACGACTGTAATTCTGGGCTCTGTGGCAGTCTTACGTTGAGGATTACCTGTATTAATAATGTGACTTCAGGATCAAAGTGAAAAAAGTTACACATTTTTAATGACCAGGAGACAGACGTTGTACTTAAATGTTTTCTAAATAAATTTTGAAGCATTCACTGCCCTAATGAATGGAGACATATCTTCTTTCTTCAGAAATGGGTCTGCTAGTTAGCAAATATATTTTATTTTAAATTTCCAAACATCATAAATGAGGAACAAAAACAAAAAATATAAACACCTGGTTCAAAATGAGAAGCTTCACAACTTATACTTCAGATACAGTGAAATATGAAATCACATGCTTCACAGAAAGAAGAATTAATTCTTATTTTGTTTCAATTCCCAGTTTGCAGGTTTACTTCTAAAATGTCTATTGTTTCATATAGATATAACTTTTTTTCTTCCTCAAGTGGGAGAATTTGCAGTTATTTCCATATTTTAAATGTGTCCTTGTATCCTCTCTGAATTTATAAAGATATCTAATTCTGATATAATGCCAAAAACAGGAATAAACTGAGTTATTGTTATGACTCCGTTCCTGAAGGATAGGCTTCAGAGTTGTGAAGCGATTAGAGAAATTTCAAAGGAAAGCTGAGGCAAAATATTGGAAAAAAGATTAGGTACACTTACAACAGTTCATTTAGTGACCATTGAGAATTACAATGGCACTGAAAGAAGCTACTTATGACCATTTCTCAAACTTATGACCTTTGCAGTAGTTCCATGGTCATGTGATCAAAATTCAGACATTTGATAATTGGTTCATACTTATGACCGTTGCTTTGTTCCAAGGTCATGTGATCACCTTTTGCAATCTTTTGTAAAGCAAAATCAATGCAGAAGCCAGATTCATTTAACAACCGTGTTACTAGCTTATCAACTTCAGTGATTCACTTAAAAACTGTGGCAAGATAAGTCTTACAACGGGGCAAAACTCACTTAAAAATGTCTCACTTAACAACAGAAAGTGTGAGCTCAATTGTGGTCATAAGTTGAGGACTCCCTGTAGAGGAAAATCAAGCTGAAACTTGAGTCCATAACAAGCTGATATTTACTATGACTGTCCGAAGAAGCTTTGAATAGGAACAAAGTTGTCAATATTGTAAAAATCACCTAAAAAAAAAAACATTTGAAAGTCAAATATAAACAGACTCCCCTAAATGTACACTATTTCTACCCAATCCTGCCTTTCTTGGTTCTAAAGATGTATTTATACAGGTAGTCCTTGATTTATAATGGTTTGTTTAGTGACTGTTCAATGGAGAAACCAGATTGACTTAACAACTGAGAAAGGTCGTAAAATGGAGCAAAACTCGCTTAGCAACAGAAATTTTGGGCTCAATTGTGTTCGTAAGTGGAGAACTACCAGTATAATGCTTAGTATTCCTAGGGCTAAAGCTCCAAGCTTTCCTCCCATCTGTCCTTCCATTCCCAGCTTCCAAATTTCTCACTTCTGATCCCTCCAAGAATATAAAAGCGGAGGAGGAAACCAGTGTTACTGTCCTTTGATTGATGGTTCTAAGATCCAATGATCAATCTGAAATGGCCTCCTTCTTTCCCAACACAGGGCCTAAAAATGAGGCCTTGGATGAGAAAGGTCTGTGGTCCATGCTGTTTGCCTTTCTGTAGTTGCCACTAAGGCTGAGACACCTAGTGTTTTCAATGGTTTCCACTCTATTTTAAAGCTGCTGGGGCTTTGGACCGGGTCGTGCCTTTGCGGCCTCTGACTCGGCACTGAACTCACCTAGCTCCTTGGTTCTCCGAGGAGCTGAGAGAGATGAAGCGCTGGAAAAAACGCCTAGAGAGCGGTTGGAGGGCCAGTCGTTCTGAATCTGACTTGACACTGATAAGGTCTCATATTAAGACCTACCTAGTGGCGATAAAAGCGGAGAAATCTAGTTATTTTGCCGCTCTTATCGCGTCATCAGATAACCGCCCAGCCGCCCTGTTTAGGGTGACCTGCTCCCTTCTCCACCTGGGAGCGCGGGAGGACCCCTTGCAGGGCCGAGCTGAGGACTTTGTACAGTATCTGGATGATAAAATAACTCAGATTCGGGAAGACTTGGCCGCCGACTGGGTTAGTTCAGATGAGATGACTGAGGCAGGTCTTGAGAGTGTTATCTGGGAGGAGTTTGATTCTGTGGCTCCCGAGGATGTGGACAGGATCTTGGGACGGCTGAACGCGACCACATGTTTATTGGACCCGTGTCCCTCCTGGTTGGTGCTGGCTTCCCCAGAGGTTACACGAGGCTGGCTCCAGGGGATTATCAACACTTCTTTGAGTGCGGGTGTCCTGCCGGCCGCCTTGAAAGAGGCGGTGGTGAGGCCTCTCCTCAAGAAGCCATCCCTGGATCCAGCAGTTTTGGCTAACTATCGTCCAGTCTCCAACCCTCGTTTTATTGCGAAGGTTGTTGAGAGTGTGGTGGCGCGACAGCTTCCCCAGTACCTGGATGAAGCTGTCTATTTGGATCCGCTCCAGTCTGGCTTCAGACCTGGGTACAGCACGGAAACGGCATTGGTCGCGTTGGTGGATGATCTCTGGAGGGCCCGGGATAGGGGTTATTCCTCTATCCTGGTCCTATTAGACCTCTCAGCGGCTTTTGATACCATCGACCATGGTATGTTGCGCCGGCTGGAGGGACTGGGAGTGGGGGGCACCGTTTTGCGGTGGTTCTCCTCCTATCTCTCCGACCGGTCGCAATGCGTGTTGACATGGGGGCAGCGGTCGACCCCAAGGCGCCTTGTTTGTGGGGTGCCACAAGGGTCGGTCCTCTCACCCCTCCTGTTCAACATTTATGTGAAGCCGCTGGGTGAGATCATCCGTGGTTTTGGGGTGGAGTTCCATCAGTACGCTGATGATACTCAGCTGTCCGTTTCCACCCCAGACCATCCCAACGATGCCTTGGAAGTGATGTCCCAGTGCCTGGAGGCCGTGCGGGTCTGGATGGGGAGAAACAGGCTTTGACTCAACCCTTCCAAGACCGAGTGGCTGTGGCTGCCGGCGTCCCGGTATAGCCAGCTGACGCCATCGCTGGTTATTGGGGGCGAATTATTGGCCCCCCATGGAGAGGACCTGAAACTTGGGTGTCCTCCTGGACGCACGGCTGTCTTTAGAAGGGCACATGACAGTCATGGCCAGGGGGGCTTTTTATCAGGTTCGCCTGATACGCCAGTTGCGCCCCTTTCTGGACCGGGACTCCCTACGCACGGTCACTCAAGCACCCGTCACCTCTCGTCTGGACTATTGTAACGCTCTCTACATGGGGCTCCCCTTGGGGTACACCGGAGGCTCCAACTGGTGCAGAATGCGGCCGCGCGGGGGATTATGGGAGCGACGGGGCGCTCCCATGTGACTCCTCTCCTACGCGAGCTTCCAGTGGACTTCCGGGTGCACTTCAAGCTGTTGGTGATCACCTTTAAAGCGCTCCATGGCTTAGGGCCGGGGTACTTACGGGACCGCCTTCTGCCACCAATAGCCTACCACCGGCTGGTTCGCTCCCACAGAGAGGGCCTCCTCAGGGTGCCGTCGGCCAGACAATGCCGGCTGGCGACCCCCAGGAGGAGAGCCTTCTCTGTGGTGGCACCTACCCTTTGGAACAATCTACCCCCAGAGATACGAGTGATCTCCGACCTCCGGACTTTTCGTCGGGCCCTAAAAACTTACTTTTTTCAGTTAGCCGGTCTGTCTTGATTTTAGGGTTGGTTTTAAAATTTTGATACTGATTTTAAATTGACAAGTTTTAAATTATGGGCCAAATTCATTAATTGTTTTAAATCTATTTTTAATTGCAATGTTACGTATAAATGTTTTTATTTTGGCTGTTCACCGCCCTGAGTCCGAAAGGAGAAGGGCGGTATAGAAGTTTGAATAATAAATAAATAAATAATAAATAATAAAGCGAACACACATACACACACACACACACACAAACACACAAAATCCCATTAAAAACTATGAATACAATTTCAACGATATATGTTGAAATACAAATGTCTAGGCCATCTAACCATTGAAGCTCAGCATTGTTTATATTTAAAGAATCAGATACTGGATATGCCCTCAGTTTACAGCTGGGCATGATGTGATCTACAATTTGACGTGGGACCAACAGTTTGTGTGTGTTTAAACACCTGTTTGCTATTCTTGAATTCTAATGCCAATCCCTGCTTAAATTTCCCTGCCACTTAATTTTTCATTATCCTGTATAGTTTCATTCCCCCCCCCCCTTTTGCTGCTAAGTAATGGCAGGCCTTTACAGTTTGTTCAGCTGACTGACCAAGCTTTTACATTTACTGCTTAAGGTTAAATCAGGATTGAGCAGTAAATGTGGGGAAACATTCAACTATTTCTCACTTCCAAACCACTGGTTAGTCAGAAAAATCTTTTATTGTTCTCTGGTAGTAGATTTTAAGGAGTTGTAATAAAGAAATAACATTGGACAAGATGAGCAGCTCTGAGAGCTGGAGAGGGGAAAGAAAAAAACTTCAGGATTTAAAGCACCCAGAATGTTCTATCGTATTTAATACATTCCAGATACGACAAAATTGCAGTTCTCCTATTCTTAGCTGCAGGTTGTACTTGACTTATGATCATAATATAGTTGTAAGTCACTGTGGTAGTTAATCGGGTCGCCTAACGTAACACCAACTCATAATTTTTTTCCAGTAAAGTAAACCCTGCAGCTAAATGAATGCTGCTCTCATTAAGCAAATTATAACCATTATATCCAATGGCCATTTCTTGCCAGAAAACAGAAGGAAACATTAGAAATTGACCAAAAAAAATCATGATCACATGACTAGTAATAGCACTATTTTGTTTCTATGAAGCTAGACTATCAGTTCTTCATTGCTAAAAGCTTCCATGGACCTACAAAAAAACATAGGAGCAAAAGCAATTTGTCCACATTACTTTCATTAATTTAGAAAGGAATAGTACTGGAACATCAAAGCAGATATATGGAAAAGCGGTGTGAAGGCAAGCATTTGTGCAAACATCTGGGCAAGAGAAAAAAAGGCTGTAGGGAAGGGAAGGGAAGGGGAGAGAAGGGAAGGGAAGGGCATGCACGGGTAGAGCAGTCCATACAGAAACCAGCCAGTGAGATTTTTTTTCTGTAGGTGTATGAAAAGTTAAGAAGCAGGGGAATGACAGTTCATTTGTAAATCTATATCATGGATGCAAAGATCATCTGTAGGTAAAATCAGCTGCAAATATCACTTTCAAGAAATACCTCATAATTATTCCGTTAAGCAGGCCAATGTACCTTATCACACTGACATAGAATAGAATATAATTCTTTATTGGCCAAGTGTGATTGGAAACACAAGGAATTTGTCTTGATGCATACACTCTCCAAGTACATAAAAGAAAAGATACTTTTGTCAAGAATCATAAGATACAACACTTAAGGATAATTATAGGGAAACAGTCAATATAAATCTTAAGGATACCAGCAGCAATGTTACAGTCATACAGTTATAAGTGGGAGGAGATGGATGATAGGAATGATGAGAAGATTAATAGTAATGCAGACTTAGTAACTAGTTTGACAGTGTTGAGGGAATTATTTGTTTAGCAGAGTGATGGCGTTCGGGACAAAACATGATGGGTATGCAGGTATGCAATCCATGCCATGTCAGTCGTGTAATAAAGCAACACTTTCCAATGATAGGAGATAGAATTTTTCATTTCCAGCCCACCAAACAATGGACCTTCTTTTTTCCATCTGCCCCTGTTTTGAGATGCATTCTAGGTTCTTAGGTTCCTCTCAATACACTCTACTAAAACAATAGCTTAGTGAAGGCAGGGAAGAGCTATAGCCATTAGCACTTCATTTAATTATCTGATTATACTATTATGAAAACATAACTTCTTAGAGTAGTGGGTGAAATCTGCGTACACTCACTGCATATGGATATGCACATTCACACACTCACATTTTTTTTAAAAAAGAACACATCCTGAAATGTCAAAATTACTATATGTTAAAAAATTGTCCGTTCTTCGGTATATGCTTCTATCTCTCTTTTGTGTAATTCCTGATGAAGGTGTAGGTTGATATTCAGACAAGATGATTCATCCACTCTTCCCTGACAGGGCATAGCAGGATATGAAACAGGATAATTTGAGCCTGATTATTTAAAAAGCTGTTTTGAAAATGACAATGAGCTTGAAGAGGGACTCTGTGTTCTTATTAGAAGAAATTCCCTGTGAGATGTAAATGCCTTTTGTTATGCATGAAGATAATAAAGCAGCCATTGAAATATCCAGATCCGATGCCATTGGACAAAGGTCCAGGCATATAGATATAAAATTTAAGCATGTGAGACAATTGTCTCAAGATGGATTTATCAAAGCAGTGCATTGTGATACCTCTGAACAATTAGCTGACATATTGACGAAGCCTTTACCTTCTAAACAGCACAAATATTTAACATCAAAATTATATGTCTTATATTGTCCTGAATCTGAATGTAATTGGTGTTGTATAGCGAACCGGCATTTAGAGGGGGATTTGTGAGATGTAAATGCCTTATTCCCTAATGTGTAAATAATGTATATATGGGACATCGGGGGTTAACTTATTCTTTGGTTCCTAATGTATTCATAATTCACCACTCCCATTCTTGGCTCCACCCCTTGTATATATAAGGAGCCACCTTCACCATTTTCCTTGCTTCTATCTGTGAATATTCAGTGAATATAGAATGCCTGTTATAATTAAAGAGAAATATATTTAAACCTCTAACTCTTATTATCATTATTGAGTCTGATCCTGAAAATATTGCAACAAGCTGGTAGCAGAGGATGGTTAATTGACTCAATAAATACTTAAAGATGTCTAAGAAAGATAGGCCCAACACCAGGGCCTACAGCAAAGAAATAGAAACTGAACAAGAAATAATCAACGAATCCACAAACGCGATTTCGAGAGAATCCGAAGAATACACCACTGAAGAAGAAGAACTAATAAATGAAAATAATGACCAGGAGGAAATCGAAATAGAAAATAACGAACTCAGGTCAGAGATATTAAAACTATTAAAAAGCCAGAAGAATGATGAAAGCCTCATCGCGAATCTCCAAGAAATGCTGAAAAACAGCGGAGCAGCGAGAGAGAAAAACATTGCTAAAGAGAAACCCAAAGACCAAAAAACTGTGAGTGATATGACTACAGAGAAAGTCGTTATGAAAAAGAAAAGATGTGATCCCGCGCGAAATTTTGAATGGCAGCCATCTTGGTTCCAACAAGCCTCCAAAGTGAGCGAAGCAGAGCCAATCAAAATGCCCAGTTCAAAATTTCTGGCGCGAAAAACGTTATCAGACAACGAAAGCGAAAAGGAAGATTCAAACTCTTCAGAAGAACCAGAATCAGAAAGCGAAGACGACTTAACGAAATCCCAAGTAAAGTCAGCGATGAAGACGCTTTTTGCTGCATTTGGGCCAAAATTAAAAATTTCCAAAGCGACAACGAAGAAGCTAGAGAACAAGCCGATAACTCAAGACCTGCACGCTCCCATCCTGACTTCGAGAGCGACGACGCCCGAGCCCAGAGAGCCATGTCGATTCCGCCCTACACCGCAGACCGGATCAAGTATCAACGCACACAAAAGAAAGAAAAGAGCAGTCGCCGCCATCAAAACTCCTAAAACCGAGCCAGAAACCGACTCGTCTGAAGAGGAGCGGAGCGAGCGAGCTGCAATGGAGAGAACCTTCCACGACGACGCCAAAGAAGAAATGAGCAACGCGCATGTGCGAAACTACGTAGACGGTCCGGAAAGACTTGAACTGGCCAGAGAACCGCGCAGACTCGTTGCGAGCATCCCCATGCCGTTTTGCAATTTCCTGCACTTGCGAGACCACGGACTACCTCAGGTTGTAAGTAATGGACAAAATAATGTGGGAAACTTACCCAGTGACTTCCCAAAACTTAGAGTTGATGGCATTAATTTGCAAGAATGGTATCAACAGCTCCAGGTTGTCTTTATGAAAGAAAATTTACTATTCTTTATCACTAGTCCTCCAAGAAGACCTTGGACTTTAAAAATAGATTGTTTACATCATAGAGCATTTTTCTTAATAATATCTAGCGTGTCTCCTGCAATGTATCATAGCATCAAACCAAACCTAACTGTTTCAGAAATAATTCAATGCATGTTTAATCTGTTTCACAGCGATAGTGTAGCTACCACTACAAGAATGTCTAAGGATTTCTTTTCTTCCAGAGTAAAACCAGGGGTTTCCATAAGTGAGCATTTGATATCTCTAAACAAAATAAGAGCTGAGCTGCATTTGAGGGGGGAAGTGATTTCAGATCAAACAATGAAAAGTGTTATTATCAATTCACTTGATTCATCATGGGATAGTTTTATGTCACACTTAGACACCATCAATCTAGGATATTTATCCATAGAAAGTCTATCTAACAAATTGATAGCAGAAGACAATTCAAGAAAAAATCGTTCCAGCAATCACACAGAACACAAATCTTTTAGGAAAGTAGCTTTCCAGGAAAAATACAATGAAGCTTTTAAATGCCATAATTATGGGTCCAGGGAACACAATAGAAGAGACTGTCCCAAAATCCCAAAGGAGAGACATAGGTCAGAGTATAGGAGCAAATACAATTATAGACAGTCTTCCACAGATAGACATAAATATAGAAGCCCGCCAAATTACAGAGATAGTAGAGGGGGTAGAGAAAATTCAAAAGAGAGAAAATCTGGTTCACTGAATGGACTAAATAAACAAGACAGCACTAAAACACAACAAAATGAGAACAATAATTGGCTTATTGATTCTGGGGCAACCAACCACACCACTAATAACAAAAATATATTGTCTTCATTTACAGAAGGTAAATTTGTAATAAAGGTAGCTAATCAAGAAAAGGTTCAAGTATTAGGCAGAGGAAATGTGACCTTGCCTGGCCTAGGAAAAATAGAGGGGGTATTGTTAATTCCAGAAATACCTCATAACATACTAAGTGCCATAAAACTAAGCAGAGATTCTGACATCAATATAGTTTTCTCAAAGGGGAAAGCAACTTTAGAGAAGGACAAAACAAATGTAGGCACTGTGATGATTAAAGGAGGCCTACCCTATCTAATAACAAAAGAAAGATGGTTACATAACATTGATTCAAATATGGAAGATTGTATTGAGGCAGATGATGAAAATGTTAGTAACAGTGACAATGATGAATGTAAAATATCTCATGATCACGCAAATACACACAATGAGAAGAAACCAAAAATAGGTAAACCAATTCATGATGAGTGTGCTCACATCTTGCATAGGAAGTTAGGACATGCAAGTTTTCCTGTAGTACAAAAAATGACTGAACACGCAGAAGGTGTCAAAATAAAAAATTGTGAAAATTATTTAGAATGCTCAGTATGTAAATCCACTAAACTAAAAACTAGTCCCAGACCAAAAAAATCCAACAGATCAACTAACAAAATTTTTGACTTAGTACATATGGACCTAGTTGGTCCATTAACTCCATCAATCACTTATAGAAAACGTTACTTCCTAACAATAGTAGACGATTACAGTCGCTATGGTTTTGTTTACACATTAAAACACAAGGATGAAACCTTTCAGAAATTTAAGGAATTCTACAAACGCATAGAAACACAACATAATATCAGAATAAAACAAATTATGACAGATAGGGGATGTGAATTCATGTCTAAAGAATTCTCCCAATGGTTAAAGGATAGAGGAATGCTACATTTCACGTCTAGTCCATTTTCTGCGTTCCAAAACGGGATTGCAGAGAGAAAGAATTCCACACTACAAACCATGATTAGGTGCACATTAGAGGATGCTGGTTTAGGCAAACAATTTTGGTCAGAGGCCTTACATTATTCAAATTACACTCAAAATAGAACCTGGTCCAGTATTGTGAATAAAACACCATATGAGGTGATGTATAATAGGAAACCCAAATTAGCACACATGCACATATTTGGAGTCACTGCAGACGTACACATACCTAAGCAGTTGAGAAGAAAGGGAGAAAACGTATCCAGAAGATTAAGATTTATGGGATATGAAACTGGCACCAAAGGGTACAGATTCATTGATAATAATAACAAATTTATAGTCTCCAGAACAGCTGTGTTCCATGAACAGGCCAATTGGTCTAAATTACATCTTAATGAAATATTTCCAAATAAATGCAAAGATACAAAATCTTGTGAGGAAGGGACAATAGAAAATCAAAATATCAACAAAAATAAAAACAAAACCAAAACTTGGACAAATAGTCAGCACAAAATAAAGACAGACACATTAACAAAAAAGGAAGCAAGATATTTGCATGATAACCATAGCAAACCCGAAAGAGCTATTAGAAACAATAGAAATCAAGTACCAAATAAATACAGAGATTACATAATGCATATGGATGGTGAACAAATGACACCTAATACATATGAGGAAGTATTAAAACTCCCTCGTGAAGAAAAGGAAAAATGGGAACTAGCTATGAAAAAAGAGATGGAAAGTTTGCAAGGATTAAATGTGTTTACACCTGCGATTGCACCTAAAGATAAAACGATTATAGGTACCAGGTGGATTTATAAAATTAAGAATCTAGAAGGAGGCAATACTCTATACAAAGCTAGATTGGTTGCACAAGGTTATGCACAAAAATATCCGGAGGACTACACTGACACATACTCCCCCACAGTGAGAACAGAGAGTGTTAAAACAGCTCTAGTAGTGGCATCTGCACTCAATCTTGATGTATTTCAATATGACATACAGACTGCGTATTTACACGCAAAACTAGATAAGGAAATATATGTAAGAGCACCACACAGTCAATACACTAATAAGAATGAAATTTGGCTATTGAACAAGAGTCTATACGGATTAAAGCAATCTGGCAAAAGATGGTACGATTGCTTGGTAAAAGTACTCAAGACCATGGATTTCAACGCTACCACTGCTGATAACTGTTTCTTTGTAAAAAAGAGTGATGATCATATTGAATTTGTATTAATTTATGTAGATGATATTTTATATATAGGAAAACACAAGGAGAGAAGAGAAACCTTTGTAAATAAGCTAAACGAACATTTCTCGTTGAAATCTCTAGGTAAAGTAAACAAATACCTTGGTGTACAAATTAACAAAACTAGAAGGGGATTCAAACTTACTCAGAAAGATAAAATCATTGAACTTCTGAACAAATGCAATTTAAACAATGCCAAACCCTGTGACACTCCTATGCAAACTGATTTCCTTAGAAACACTGATGAATCTTCCCCTGAATTCAAGGATAATACATTTTATAGATCAGTCATAGGTTCACTTCTTTATATATCTAATTGGACCAGGCCAGATATTGCATTACCACTCAACTTATTGTCAAGATATGTTAGCAAACCAACAATGTATCATTGGGAAGCAGTCAAAAGAATTCTAAGATATCTGAAAAGTACATTAGACTTTTGCTTAGTATTAGAACCTAGTAATGGTAAAGAACCAAAACTTACATGTTACGCAGATGCGGATTGGGCTGGAGATATATCATGCAGAAAGAGCACTTCTGGTTATATTTTTCTATTAAATGACTGTCCAGTTTACTGGTACACTGGTAAACAAGAACTGGTAGCCACTTCGACCACAGAAGCGGAATATGTTTGTTTGTCCAAAGCTGCAAATAACCTTGTATGGTTTAATGATTTGATTTCAGATGTTTGGAAAAAACCTGCTTTGCCTTTTGTTATGCATGAAGATAATAAAGCAGCCATTGAAATATCCAGATCCGATGCCATTGGACAAAGGTCCAGGCATATAGATATAAAATTTAAGCATGTGAGACAATTGTCTCAAGATGGATTTATCAAAGCAGTGCATTGTGATACCTCTGAACAATTAGCTGACATATTGACGAAGCCTTTACCTTCTAAACAGCACAAATATTTAACATCAAAATTATATGTCTTATATTGTCCTGAATCTGAATGTAATTGGTGTTGTATAGCGAACCGGCATTTAGAGGGGGATTTGTGAGATGTAAATGCCTTATTCCCTAATGTGTAAATAATGTATATATGGGACATCGGGGGTTAACTTATTCTTTGGTTCCTAATGTATTCATAATTCACCACTCCCATTCTTGGCTCCACCCCTTGTATATATAAGGAGCCACCTTCACCATTTTCCTTGCTTCTATCTGTGAATATTCAGTGAATATAGAATGCCTGTTATAATTAAAGAGAAATATATTTAAACCTCTAACTCTTATTATCATTATTGAGTCTGATCCTGAAAATATTGCAACATTCCCCATTCAGGTCACTTTCCTTCTCCTAGGAACCGCCTGGGTGCTGCCATGATTAGGGAAAGAAGCCCACATACAGCACTGCCAGCATGTCAGAAAGGGAAAGCTTCGCCACCATGCAAAATGTTCTATTTGGAGGCTGGAACATATCCAGTTTATCAAATCACTGCATGTCCATATAGGCATAGCTCAATCTTCAGGCATAAATTTGAGGTGAGGAACACCAGAGGGACTATGGTGAACCCACAACCTCAATAGGAAAGTATTTTTTTCAGAGGAGCACAGGGCCAGCCTGCCCCCTAGTGATTTGGAAGGAAACTTGCAAGTACATTAAAGAAGACAGAAAAGTTGCATCTATCAGATAAAAAATTATGTTTGATTGTCATAATCAGATATTTGCCTTTTTTAAATAAAGACTTAATCGGATGAACATTTTATTATTATATATACATCTACTCAAAAATATACTAATAATATATTAAAATAATTTGTTCGACAATATTTGGTTGGTGAAATATGAAAATAAACTTTATTTTAATTACAACATTTACAAAGTAATTATTATGAAAGATCTTAGAATCACTACTATTAATATAATAGGTTTTGGAAAGTTCCTGGTGGGTAGGTGGATGGGAAGCGGCTCCTTGCGGTGATGGTGATCCCGCCCTCTGTCTCCGTAGCTGAAACAGAATAACAGAACAGAATAACAGAGTTGGAAGGGACCTTGGAAATCTTCTAGTCAACTCCCTGCTGATGAAGAAGTTCCCAGCATCGCCTCTGTCTGTCTGCTGTGCCAGCTTTTGGTACAGCCCATCAACAAGGGCGAGACTGCTTCCTTGCAAGTAATTGGGATGACCTTCACTGCTCCCCCCTTTTCTCTGCCCTACCTGTTTTCAGATGAGGTGCAGAAAGCAGTTCCTCCTCAACACTAACCCTCTGCAGCTGAGTTCTTTCCCCACCTGAAGCCTCAGGGCTGCCCTGTTGCAGCTGTGCTTCAGCCAAATCACTCTTGGTTGGCTGCCCGGAGGCACTGACCAACTCACCTCCTGATGTGCCTGGGACTGTTTCATCCTCCTCCAAGCTGACTTCTGGAGAGCCATCAGGGGAAGCATCTGGGGGAGGAATAAAAAACTGTTATTAGTACCACACACTTTCTATAAAAGTACAAACACTTTACTCTTTCTGTAGTTACTTGTAATTACTCTCTGCCCTTCCCAGGTCTTATCTAAGAGGGTCATTTACTGGCATCATAGGTTTTAGCCCTTTGAAACCTTTCATGGAGTTTTCTTAGTAAGGATACTGGATAGGTTTGCCACTTCCTTTTCCAGTGGGCCACCTTGTATCAGCACTTTCCACTCTGACCTGTGTGCCTTGGGTGGTCCTGCACGGCATAGCTCATTGCTTCATTGAGCTGCAAAAGATTCTTTGACGTGACAAGGCAATGCTCCATGAAGAATCTGAAATAGATACCTTTTTAAATTAAAGAAAGAGGTCCAGGGAGTCTTCGTCCAGGCTGCTAAGGTCTTCAAGTGTGGCTTCCGAGTCTTCAGGAGAATCCTGTGAATGACAGTGAATCTTTTTTAGCCATGAGGGCAAAAGAGACCTAGAAGTCCTTAAAAGAGGTCTATTGAATGGGGATGAAAAAATAGGCTCTCTATTCTTTGCCTCCATCCCTCCCCAAGAGGAAACATCTTGTCTTTCTTACCCATGGACTGGAAGACTCACTGGCATCGGAAGCCACTGCAGCCTCCTCCCAGCTTCCCTCTGATAACTCTTCCAGAAGCTCAGCAAGCACATCCTCCAGGCTGCTGTTCTGGGAGCCCACCAGGACTTGCATTGAATCCTGCAAATGACAGCATCAAGGCTAAATCCAAAACTCTCTGCAACTCAACAAGATGGCTAAACCATAGGCTGCATTCAGCTCCTGTGTGCCAAGAGAAAGAGGCCCTTTGGAAGCCTTGAGGCTAGGAGGCTATATCACACAATTTCCCCCTCCCCTATCAGGACTTGTGGCATAGCCTCCATCAGCCCCATTGCCAAAACCTTCTTACCTGTGAAGATGGTTTCTCCCCAGTGGAAGAGAGCTCCTCTTCCGGTTCCAATATATCCGGACTGTCCAGAGGAAGAAAGGGAAATTTTTAAGGAATCAAGCTAGCTCAGCTTCCCCTTTCCAAGATGAATCACTTGGCCTGTCCATCTTTTTCCCCCTGTAAGCCCCTTGTGAACCAGCAGGGGTCTTCTCCCTCTGAGGTGCTACCTACCTTGATGGACACGGGCTCTCTACTTCTGTCCATGTGGAACAGGATGGAAAGGATTCTTCCAATTGATCCTGAAATAACAATGCAAAGATTCTGTCTGTTGGCATATCAACAAATATGCAGAGACAGGGCTTCTGCCATTAGCATGATGAGGAGAGGGTCAGGCCTTACCACCTCAATGGAGCTCTCTATAATTGTGGAGAGGCTTGGCGTCCACTTCTCCATCTTAACATTTCTGGGGAGAGAATGAAGGGCCAATTAAAACTAGACATGAGCCCTTTTTAAGAGTGAACACATGGAGGCTCTGAGAGGCCTGCCAAGAGAGCTGGCCTGCCAATAGGATTGCCCTGAGTCATTTTTTCTTTTGCAGAAGCAGATGTATAGGGTAGAGATGCATCCTCTCTGCAAAACCTTCTTTTAGCCTTTCTCTTTAGGGCTATAGTGCAACCGCCACCTTGGGGGCTTCAGAATCCCACAGCTGAGAATACATACCTCCACAAATTTTGAACAGGTGTCACATCTTCCAATCTTGGGCTTCTGGTGATGGGACAAACACCCATCAAAACCTGAAAGTAATAATTGTTCATTTGAATGTAAAATTCAAAGTTCTCTGCCAGATCTCTCCACGAATCAAAGGGGCTCTTCTTGAGTTTGCTACGGTGGCCAGGTTCCCAAGTGAGAATTCCTCCCTTCCCTCACCGGTTTTGAGGCAAGAACCCCCATTTGCCATATTACAAAATCATCCTTACCCCTGTGGATGAAGATGTGTCCCCATGCTGCACACCACGTTCCTGTGCCTCATGCGACCTGAGCAAAAGAAGAAGGTGACATTTCAATGAACATGCATCTAGCTCAGCCTCCCTTTTCTAAGACCGGCCAGTTGCCCATCTTTTGCCCCGCAAACCCCTTATGGACAGGAAACCATCTCAGAGGCTCCTACAGATTCTTTTACAGTCCAACAATGGTGCCCCACCATGCTCAAGTTTTAAGGAGAAGGCCCTGGTACCTGTCAGGAGGCACAGGAAAGTCTTCTTCAGCGCTCTTGGTACAGCAGAAGAGCGTGGAACACCTTTTCCAGATGTTCTGTGAAGAGAAATAGACACGAGCCAGTCAGAAAAGCTGGAAAGCATTACTTTTTCTCCTGATGCCAGTTTCTTGGCATCTGAGATGGCCACACTTACTCTAAAAAACCTCCTGACAGCCATTTCCAAAGAGGCTATTCAGACAAACTGACAACCTCGTTCCCTTGGCAACCAGGTAAACAGTGGCTACATTCTAGACCTGCAAAAGCAGGGCATCTCACCTGGGACTAGGAGTGGCTCATGTCTGACTCCCTTGGTAGCCTTTGGCCATTGCCTTTCATGTGGGAAACTATCTGTTCATGAACAACAGAGAACCACAATCATTGTGGCACAAAGCACAAAGGGAATCATAGAATCCTAGGGTGGAAGGGACTTTTAGTCCAACTTCCAGCCCAAGAAAGGGCTCTTCATACCATCTCAGACAAATGATTCCCCAAACCCCCACAACTTTAACCTTAGACTGTCTACTGTTGACCTCACCCCATTCCTAAGAGGTCTGTAAGGGGCGTGCATAAGCACACCAACGTGCCTACTGTCCTTGTCCTACTGTCCCCATTTATTCGTATCCATTTCATGTATTCATAATCGCGTTTATACTTATATCTATTATCTTATACATGCTTTACAAAATAAATAATTAAATATTAAATAAATAAATAAATAAATATTTTCTTGAAAATCTCCACAATGGAGCACACACAACACTGGGAAGCAAACTGGCTACAATGAACCTGGCCAGTTAGGAAGCGACCGCTGACTGGGCTGGTGCCACTGCCTCCGCTGCTGCTTAAGGGTCATGCCAGATATGCATTGCCTCCTGCCGTAGCCTGGCTCGGGAAGGGCAGGGCAGGCCCTCCTCTCCCCTGACAGATCTAACAACTATGAGGGGTTTCCCTAATAAAATACAATTATTTAATGTTCTTTTTGTGACTTGAAAAGCTCCTCCTATGCAAGTAGTAATTACTAACTTTTTGTTTCTACCACATGTACAGGTACATTTTATTGTATTTAAACAAGCCATTCATTATAGGTAGTCCTTGTTTATGACTGGTTGTATAACGACTATTTGAAATTATGAGGAACTGCTCCAGAGCTACTTCTGACTTACCTTTATGACTTATGATAGAATGGCAGTGTCCTGGCATTCACTTAATGACTTCAGCATTTGCTTAACAACTACTGTAACAATGTTGAAAATTTGGGTCCAGTCACACGATGCCTCGACTTACGGCTGCAACAAGTTACGACTGTAATTCTGGGCTCTGTGGCAGTCTTACGTTGAGGATTACCTGTATTAATAATGTGACTTCAGGGTCAAAGTGAAAAAAGTTACACATTTTTAATGACCAGGAGACAGACGTTGTACTTAAATGTTTTCTAAATAAATTTTGAAGCATTCACTGCCCTAATGAATGGAGACATATCTTCTTTCTTCAGAAATGGGCCTGCTAGTTAGCAAATATATTTTATTTTAAATTATCAAACATCATAAATGAGGAACAAAAACAAAAAATATAAACACCTGGTTCAAAATGAGAAGCTTCACAACTTATACTTCAGATACAGTGAAATATGAAATCACATGCTTCACAGAAAGAAGAACTAATTCTTATTTTGTTTCAATTCCCAGTTTGCAGGTTTACTTCTAAAATGTCTATTGTTTCATATAGATATAACTTTTTTTCTTCCTCAAGTGGGAGAATTTGCAGTTATTTCCATATTTTAAATGTGTCCTTGTATCCTCTCTGAATTTATAAAAATATCTAATTCTGATATAATGCCAAAAACAGGAACAAACTGAGTTATTGTTATGACTCCGTTCCTGAAGGATAGGCTTCAGAGTTGTGAAGCGATTAGAGAAATTTCAAAGGAAAGCTGAGGCAAAATATTGGAAAAAAGATTAGGTACACTTACAACAGTTCATTTAGTGACCATTGAGAATTACAATGGCACTGAAAGAAGCTACTTATGACCATTTCTCAAACTTATGACCTTTGTAGTAGTTCCATGGTCATGTGATCAAAATTCAGACATTTGATAATTGGTTCATACTTATGACCGTTGCTTTGTTCCAAGGTCATGTGATCACCTTTTGCAATCTTTTGTAAAGCAAAATCAATGCAGAAGCCAGATTCACTTAACAACCGTGTTACTATCTTATCAACTTCAGTGATTTACTTAAAAACTGTGGCAAGAAAAGTCTTACAACGGGGCAAAACTCACTTAAAAATGTCTCACTTAACAACAGAAAGTGTGAGCTCAATTGTGGTCATAAGTTGAGGACTCCCTGTAGAGGAAAATCAAGCTGAAACTTGAGTCCATAACAAGCTGATATTTACTATGACTGTCCGAAGAAGCTTTGAATAGGAACAAAGTTGTCAATATTGTAAAAATCACCTAAAAAAAAAACATTTGAAAGTCAAATATAAACAGACTCCCCTAAATGTACACTATTTCTACCCAATCCTGCCTTTCTTGGTTCTAAAGATGTATTTATACAGGTAGTCCTTGGTTTATAATGGTTTGTTTAGTGACTGTTCAATGGAGAAACCAGATTGACTTAACAACTGAGAAAGATCGTAAAATGGAGCAAAACTCGCTTAGCAACAGAAATTTTGGGCTCAATTGTGTTCGTAAGTGGAGAACTACCAGTATAATGCTTAGTATTCCTAGGGCTAAAGCTCCAAGCTTTCCTCCCATCTGTCCTTCCATTCCCAGCTTCCAAATTTCTCACTTCTGATCCCTCCAAGAATATAAAAGCGGAGGAGGAACCCAGTGTTACTGTCCTTTGATTGATGGTTCTAAGATCCAATGATTAATCTGAAATGGCCTCCTTCTTTCCCAACACAGGGCCTAAAAATGAGGCCTTGGATGAGAAAGGTCTGTGGTCCATGCTGTTTGCCTTTCTGTAGTTGCCACTAAGGCTGAGACACCTAGTGTTTTCAATGGTTTCCACTCTATTTTAAAGCTGCCGGGGCTTTGGACCGGGTCGTGCCTTTGCGGCCTCTGACTCGGCACCGAACTCACCTAGCTCCTTGGTTCTCCGAGGAGCTGAGAGAGATGAAGCGCTGGAAAAAACGCCTAGAGAGTGGTTGGAGGGCCAGTCGTTCTGAATCTGACTTGACACTGGTAAGGTCTCATATTAAGACCTACCTAGTGGCGATAAAAGCGGAGAAATCTAGTTATTTTGCCGCTCTTATCGCATCATCAGATAACCGCCCAGCCGCCCTGTTTAGGGTGACCTGCTCCCTTCTCCACCTTGGAGCGCGGGAGGACCCCTTGCAGGGCCGAGCTGAGGACTTTGTACAGTATCTGGATGATAAAATAACTCAGATTCGGGAAGACTTGGCCGCCGACTGGGTTAGTTCAGATGAGATGACTGAGGCAGGTCTTGAGAGTGTTATCTGGGAGGAGTTTGTTCCTGTGGCTCCCGAGGACGTGGACAGGATCTTGGGACAGCTGAACGCGACCACATGTTTATTGGACCCGTGTCCCTCCTGGTTGGTGCTGGCTTCCTGGGAGGTTACACGAGGCTGGCTCCAGGGGATTATCAACGCTTCTTTGAGTGCGGGTGTCCTGCCGGCCGCCTTGAAAGAGGCGGTGGTGAGGCCTCTCCTCAAGGCCTCACCACCGCCGGCTGGATCCGGCTGTTTTGGCTATCTATCGTCCAGTCTCCAACCTTCGTTTTATTGCGAAGGTTGTTGAGAGTGTGGTGGCGCGACAGCTTCCCCAGTACCTGGATGAAGCTGTTTATTTGGATCCGCTCCAGTCTGGCTTCAGACCTGGGTACAGCACGGAAACGGCATTGGTCGCGTTGGTGGATGATCTCTGGAGGGCCCGGGATAGGGGTTATTCCTCTATCCTGGTCCTATTAGACCTCTCAGCGGCTTTTGATACCATCGACCATGGTATCATGTTGCGCCGGCTGGAGGGACTGGGAGTGGGGGGCACCGTTTTGCGGTGGTTCTCCTCCTATCTCTCCAACCGGTCGCAATGCGTGTTGACATGGGGGCAGCGGTCGAACCCAAGGCGCCTTGTTTGTGGGGTGCCACAAGGGTCGGTCCTCTCGCCCCTCCTGTTCAACATTTATGTGAAGCCGCTGGGTGAGATCATCCGTGGTTTTGGGGTGGAGTTCCATCAGTACGCTGATGATACTCAGCTGTCCGTTTCCACCCCAGACCATCCCAACGATGCCTTGGAAGTGATGTCCCAGTGCCTGGAGGCCGTGCGGGTCTGGATGGGGAGAAACAGGCTTTGACTCAACCCTTCCAAGACCGAGTGGCTGTGGCTGCCGGCGTCCCGGTATAGCCAGCTGACGCCATCGCTGGTTATTGGGGGCGAATTATTGGCCCCCCACGGAGAGGACCTGCAACTTGGGTGTCCTCCTGGACACATGGCTGTCTTTAGAAGGGCACATGACAGCCGTGGCCAGGGGGGCTTTTTATCAGGTTCGCCTGATACGCCAGTTGCGCCCCTTTCTGGACCGGGACTCCCTACGCACGGTCACTCAAGCACCCGTCACCTCTCGTCTGGACTATTGTAACGCTCTCTACATGGGGCTCCCCTTGGGGTACACCCGGAGGCTCCAACTGGTGCAGAATGCGGCCGCGCGGGGGATTATGGGAGCGACGGGGCGCTCCCATGTGACTCCTCTCCTACGCGAGCTTCCAGTGGACTTCCGGGTGCACTTCAAGCTGTTGGTGATCACCTTTAACCACCCGCGCGGCCGCATTCTGGACCAGTTGGAGCCTCCGAGTGCTCTTCAAGGGGAGCCCCATGTAGAGAGCATTACAATAGTCCAGAGGGGAGGTGACGAGAGTGTGAGTGACCGTGCGCAAGGCGTCCCGGTCCAGAAAGGGATGCAACTGGCGGATCAGGTGAACCTGATAAAAAGCCACCGTAGCTACGGCCGTCATATGCTCTTCTAAAGACAGCCGTGAGTCCAGGAGGACACCTAGATTGCGGGCCCTCTCTGTGGGGGGCAGAGATTTACCCCCAATAGTCAGCGATGGCACCAGCTGACTATACCGGGACGCCGGGAGCCACAGCCACTCAGTCTTGGAAGGGTTGAGCTTGAGCCTATTTCTCCCCATCCAGACCCGCACGGCCTCCAGGCAGCGGGACATCACATCAAGGGCATTATTGGGGTGGTTTCGGATGGAGATGTACAGCTGGGTGTCATCAGCGTACTGGTGGACTCTCACCCCAAAACCACAGATGATCTCACGCAGCGGCTTCACATAAATGTTGAACAGAAGGGGCGAGAGGACCGACTCCTGTGGCACCCCCCAAGCGAGGCACCTCAAGGTCGACCTCTGCCCCCCTGCCAACACAAACTGCGAGCGGTTGGAGAGGTAGGAGGAGAACCACCGCAACACGGTGCCTCCAATTCCTAACCCCCCCAACCGGTGCAGCATGATACCATGGTCGATGGTATCAAAAGCCGCTGAGAGATCTAATAGGACTAGTACAGAGGAACAACCCCTGTTCTGAGCCCTCCAGAGATCATCAACCAACGCGACCAATGCCGTTTCCGTGCTGTACCCCTGCCTGAAGCCTGACTGGTACGGGTCGCCACAGGTTGGAGACCGGACGATAATTTGCTAATACAGCTGGGTCCAGGGATGGCTTCTTGAGGAGGGGCCTCACCACTGCCTCTTTCAAGGCGGTGGGAAAGGCACCCTCACTCAAAGGAGCATTTATAATCCCCTGGAGCCAGACTCATGTAACCTCCCGGGAGGCCAGTACCAACCAGGAGGGACACGGGTCCAATAAACATGTGACAGCACGAAGCCTACCCAGAATCCTGTCCATGTCCTCGGGAGCCATGGGGTCAAACTCTTCCCAGATAATATTCTCAAGACTCAGCCCCGCCTCTGTCCCCGGATTCACCCAGTCGGAGTCCAAGCCTTCCTGAATCTGAGCGACTTTATCATGCAGGAATTGCACAAAATTCTCAGCTCGTCCCTGCAAGGGATCTTCCCGCACTCCCACCCAAAGGAGGGAGTGGGTCACCCTAAACAGAGTGGCTGGGCGATTCTCTGCAGATGCGATAAGAGCGGAAAAATAGTTAGATTTTGCCATTTTTATCACCACTAGGTAGGTCTTGATATAAGACCTCACCTGTGTCCGGTCAGATTCGGATTGACTAGTCCTCCAAACACTCTCTAAGCGTCTTCTCCAATGCTTCATCTCTCTCAGCTCCTCGGAGAACTAAGGAGCCAATTGAGATCGGCATTGGGTCAGAGGCCGCAAAGGCACGACTGGTCCAAAGTCCCTGCGGCCGCACTATCCCAGGCAGCCATCAAGTCTTCAGTCGAGTCGTGTGCCAGAGTCTCAGGAAATGGCCCAAGCTCCATCTGGAACCTTTCGGGATCCATTAGGCACCTGGATGGAACCATCTAGTCGGTTCCATCTCCCTGAGACAGGGGGAAGCGGCTTGAAAATCCAAGTGAAGGAGCGAATGATCTGTCCATGACAAGGGTTTAATGTCTAGGTCCCCTCTACCAAGATCATTCAACCACTGACCAGAGATGAAAATCAAGTCCAGAGTGTGTCCCCCTATGTGAGTGGGGTCCTGCACTAACTGGGTCAGGTCCATGGCCGTCATGGAAGCCATGAACTCCTGAGCCACCTCTGACGTCTGGTAGGTTGATAGTACTGGAACATCAAAGCAGATATGTGGAAAAGCGGTGGAAAAGCGGTGTGAAGGCAAGCATTTGTGCAAACATCTGGGCAAGAGAAAAAAAGGCTGTAAGGAAGGGAAGGGGAGAGAAGAGAAGGGAAGGGAAGGGAAGGCAAGGGCATGCACGAGTAGAGCAGTCCATACAGAAACCAGCCAGTGAGATTTTTTTTCTGTAAGTAGATGAAAAGTTAAGAAGCAGGGGAATGACAGTTCATCTGTAAATCAATATCATGGATGCAAAGATCATCTGTAAGTAAAATCAGCTGCAAATATCACTTTCAAGAAATACCTCATAATTATTCCGTTAAGCAGGCCAATGTACCTTATCACACTGACATAGAATAGAATATAATTCTTTATTGGCCAAGTATGATTGGACACACAAGGAATTTGTCCTGGTGCAGACACTCTCCAAGTACATAAAAGAAAAGATACTTTCGTCATGAATCATAAGGTACAACACTTAATGATAGTTATAGGGAAACAGTCAATATAAATCTTAAGGATACTAGCAGCAATGTTACAGTCATACAGTTATAAGTGGGAGGAGATGGATGATAGGAATGATGAGAAGATTAATAGTAATGCAGACTTAGTAACTAGTTTGACAGTGTTGAGGGAATTATTTGTTTAGCAGAGTGATGGTGTTCGGGACAAAACATGATAGGTATGCAGGTATGCAATCCATGTAATGTCTGTCATGTAATAAAGCAACACTTTCCAATGACAGGAGATAGAATCTTGTATTTCCAGCCCACCTAGACAATGGACCTTCTTTTTCCCTTCTGCCCCTGTTTTGAAATGCATACTCCAATATCCTCCAACTTCCTTGTATTTAAATGTTTAAGTATTGCATATGTTACTAGGGAAGAACTGTGGACCAGCAGAATCCTTTCATCCCTTTTAGAGATGGAAAGATGCTTTTAAGACACAGTTATTTTGGTGGCAGTCTTCATTGATCCTTTTGATATTGTTGGACTCACTTAACACAGTTTCCTCTGTCAAGTGATAGAGAAGGCCAGTTTTGATGAAAAGAGGAAATAGCAGTTTCAGCAGGGTGCTGTCCAGAGTTTCTTTCCCTCCATCCCATTCTATCTTTTGCAACCATCTTGGTACGGAAGCCAGAGGATACTTGAGAACTGGCAATTCTAATACAGAAATCTATCTATCTATCTATCTATCTATCTATCTATCTATCTATCTATCTATCTATCTATCTATCTATCTATAGCATTAGTGGTCTCCCAATTGTATTGAAGCTGGAAAACACACTATATAATTTTGCTAGGTTCTTAGTTTCCTCTCAACACACTCTACTAAAACAATAGCTTAGTGAAGGCGGGGAAGAGCTATAGCCATTAGCACTTCATTTAATTATCTTATTATTCTACAATATGAAAACATGACCTCTTAGAGTAGTGGGTGAAATCTGTGTACACTCACTGCCTGTGCATATGCACATACTCACACTTTTTTTTAAAAAAAGAAGCACATCCTGAAATGTCAAATTTACTACATGTTAAAAAATTGTCCGTTCTTCGGTATATGCTTCTATCTCTCTTTTGTGTAATTCCTGATGAAGGTGTAGGCTGATATTCAGACAAGATGATTCATCCACTCTTCCCTGACAGGGCATAGCAGGATATGAAACAGGATAATTTGAGCCTGATTATTTAAAAAGCTGTTTTGAAAATGACAATGAGCTTGAAGAGGGACTCTGTGTTCTTATTAGAAGAAATTCCCCATTCAGGTCACTTTCCTTCTCCTAGGAACCGCCTGGGTGCTGCCATGATTAGGGAAAGAAGCCCACATACAGTACTGCCAGCATGTCAGAAAGGGAAAGCTTCGCCACCATGCAAAATGTTCTATTTGGAGGCTGGAACATATCCAGTTTATCAAATCACTGCATGTCCATATCGGCATAGCTCAATCTTCAGGCATAAATTGAAGTGAGGAACACTAGAGGGACTAATAGCTTTAATGGTGAACCCAAAACCTCAATAGGAAAGTAGTTTTTTCAGAGGAGCACAGGGCCAGCCTGCCCCCTAGTGATTTGGAAGGAAAGTTGCAAGTACACTAAAAAAGACAGAAACAGTTGCATCTATCAGATAAAAAATTATGTTTGATGGTCATAATCAGATATCTGCCTTTTTTTAATAAACAAAGACTTAATCAGATGAACATTTTATTATTATATATACATCTATTCAAAAATATACTAATAAAATATTAAAATAATTTGTTGGACAATATTTGGTTGGTGAAATATGAAAGTGCCTTGGGTGGCCCTGCATGGCATAGCTCATTGCTTCATTGAGCTGCAAAAGACTCTTTGACATGACAAGGCAATGCTCCATGAAGAATCTGAAATAGATACCTTTTTAAATTAAAGAAAGAGGTCCAGGGAGTCTTCGTCCAGGCTGCTAAGGTCTTCAAGTGTGGCTTCCGAGTCTTCAGGAGAATCCTGTGAATGACAGTGAATCTTTTTTAGCCATGAGGGCAAAAGAGACCTAGAAGTCCCTAAAAGAGGCCTATTGAATGGGGATGAAAAAATAGGCTCTCTATTCTTTGCCTCCATCTCTCCCCAAGAGGAAACACCTTGTCTTTCTTACCCATGGACTGGAAGACTCACTGGCATCGGAAGCCACTGCAGCCTCCTCCCAGCTTCCCTCTGACAACTCTTCCAGAAGCCCAGCAAGGGAGTCCACCTCCTCCAGGCTGCTGTTCTGGGAGCCCACAAGAACTTGCATTGAATCCTGCAAATGACAGCATCAAATCCAAAGCTGTCTGCATCTCAACAAGATGGCTAAACCATAGGGCTGCATTCAACTCTTATGGGCCAAGAGAAAGAGGGCCTTTAGAAGCCTTGAGCCTAGGAGGCTATATCGCACAATTTCCCCCTCCCCTATCAGGACTTGTGGCATAGCCTCCATCAGCCCCATTGCCAAAAACTCTGAAGAAGGTTTCTCCCCATTGGAAGAGAGCTCCTGTTTCCGGTTCCAACATATCCAGACTGTCCAGAAGAAGAAGGGGAAATTTTTAAGGAATCAAGCTAGTCCAGCTTCCCCTTTCCAAGATGAGCTACTGGGCCTGTCCATCTTTTACCCCCTGCGAACCCCTTGTGAACCAGCAGCGGTCTTCTCCCTCTGAGGTGCTACCTACCTTGATGGACCCAGGCTCTCTACTTCTGTCCAGCTAGCTAGTGGAAAGGTTCTTCCAATTGATTCCTAAATAACAATGCAAAGATTCTGTCTGTTGGCATATCAACAAATTCGCAGAGACAGGGCTTCTGCCATTAGCATGATGAGGAGAGGGTCAGGCCTTACCACCTCAATGGAGCTCTCTATAATTGTGGAGAGGCTTGGCGTCCACTTCTCCATCTTAACATTTCTGGGGAGAGAATGAAGGGCCAATTAAAACTAGTCATGAGCCCTTTTTAAGAGTGAACACATGGAGGCTCTGAGAGGCCTGCCAAGAGAGCTGGCCTGCCAATAGGATTGCCCTGAGTCATTTTTCCTTTTGCAGAAGCAGATGTATAGGGTAGAGATGCATTCTCTCTGCAAAACCTTCTTTTAGCCTTTCTCTTTAGGGCTATAGTGCAACCGCCACCTTGGGGGCTTCAGAATCCCACAGCTGAGAATACATACCTCTACAAATTTTGAACAGTGTCACATCTTCCAATTTTGGGTTTCTGGTGATGGGACAAACACCCATCAAAACCTGAAAGTAATAATTGTTCATTTGTAGCAGTTCCATGGTCATGTGATCAAAATTCAGATATGTGATAATTGGTTCATACTTATGACCGTTGCTTTGTCCCAAGGTCATGTGATCACCTTTTGCAATCTTTTGTAAAGCAAAATCAATGCAGAAGCCAGATTCACTTAGCAACAATGTTACTAGCTTATGAACTTCAGTGATTCACTTAAAAACTGTGGCAAGATAAGTCTTACAACAGGGCAAAACTCACTTAAAAATGTCTCACTTAGCAACAGAAAGTTTGAGCTCAATTGTGGTCATAAGTTCAGGACTCCCTGTACAGGAAAATCAAGCTGAGACTTGAGTCCATAACAAGCTGATATTTACTATGACTGTCCCAAGAAGCTTTGAATAGGAACAAAGTTGTCACTATTGTAAAATTCATCTTAAAAAAAACCCTGAAAGTAGAATATAAACAGACTCCCCTAAATATACACTATTTCTATCCAATCCTGCCTTCCTTGGCTCTAAAGATGTATTTATACAGGTAGTCCTTGATTTATAATGGTTTGTTTAGTGCAGTGGTTCTCAACCTTCCTAATGCCGCGACCCTTTAATACAGTTCCTCATGTTGTGGTGACCCCCAACCAGGGGTGGGTTCTAAATTTCTTTTACTACCGGTTCTGTGGGCGTGGCTTATTTTGTGGGCGTGGCTTGGAGGTCATGTGACTGGGTGGGCGTGGCTAGCTGGTCATGTGACCGGGTGGCCATGGCTATGTGTATAGGGACTACTCAGAGGGCTGAAAAAAAGTCATTTCTGACAGGTCCTCGCACTTTTGACTGGTCCTCACACTTATGACCATCCTCACATTAATGCCTGTGCAGCATTCTTAACAACCATGTCACTCATTTCACAACTGCTTCTCTTCAACATGGTATAAGATAGGGCAAAAAACGTAAAATGTGAGGACAGTCGTAAATTCGAGGACTGGTCAAAAGTGCAAGGACCAGTCAAAAATAACTTTTTCAGCCCTCTGAGTAGTCCCTGTGCACAAAAGGACTACCCAGAGGGCTGAAAAATGTGATTTCTGACAGGTCCTCGCACTTTTGACCGGTCTTCGCAGTTATGACTGGTCATCATTTATGCCCATTGTACCATTCTTAACAACCGTGTCACTCATTTCACAACTGCTTCTCTTCACCATGGTGACAAGATAGGGCAAAAACATAAATTGTGAGGACAGTCGTAAGTTCGAGGACTGGTCAAAAGTGCGAGGACCAGTCAAAAATAACTTTTTCAGCCCTCTGAATAGTCCATATGCATAAAAGGATACAGCAATAGAGAGGGATGAAGGAAGGGAAGGGAAATTAGAATAGGAGTGAAGGTAAGAGAGGGAGGAAGAGAGGAGGAGAAGGAGAAAGAGGAAGTAGGGAGAAGAAGAAGAGGGGGGGGGAAGAGAAAGTAAGTAAGAAAGAAAAGACAGAGGTGGTAGGTTTGAGGAGAAAGATTGCTGTACAATAAAAAAGATGAAAGGGAAGAAAGCCAACCCCAAACAAATATAAAGATATTAAGATAAAGAATGAATTGTTAAACTTTAAAGAATAAAAGAGAACAAATAGGAATAAATAGCAATAATTAGAAACACACATACAAACATACAACGTATTTTCTTTGAACAGAGTATTTGGCCGGTCCACAAATTTAAACAGTTGTAGGAGGTTAGCAGCCACCCCTTTCCTAGAAGAATGAAATATTTTGGGAAATATTAAAAAGGCAGAATATTATATTTCCCTACCTGGATGAGAAATGGAGAAGCATATTTTACAGACAAAGCAGCTCCCACCTTCCTGCCCCCCACCCTTTGTTAATGGGCCAGAGGCAGAAAGTCAATCCTTTGTCAAAGGACATTTGCAACACAATAGCAACAGAAACTAACATAATGGGCCCCATCAAGCCATGTGATCCTGTCCACTATTAAAACATCTTTCCAAACAGTCTCCATGTTTCCAGTGTCTTTTTCCCCACTTGGAGCAGAACCCAGAAGGATATTTCTTCCAACACAGTATTTAGTCATTTCAATTAAATTTACAATTTCTATATTTCCTTTTTACCATATTTATTCAACTATTTTTTTTAAAAAACCAATATTACCCTTCATCCTCATCTCTAATCTTAATCAAATTCAATTTTTCCCTTCTATTCTATATTATACCCCTTCGCATTGTCATCTATTTTTATATCCATCCTTACATTGGTTAATTATGTAATACAGTTGTTTAATACAAATTCAACATTTTAATATAAATCAATTAGTTATATAACTATCTTTTTTGTATATTTATCAATATGAACATGAATATTCCAATTATTTCCATGCAATCCAATTTCTTACAAATCAATTAATTATATTTACCAATAATAATAAACCAAATAATTTCCCCCATATATTCCTCCAAACCACAACTTAACCATTTCTGCTTTCAACACAATATACAATTAATAGTATCTCAATTATTACAATTCCCTAGTTAAATAGAGCTTTTTTTCTTTTGTGTTTTAAAATCTTGAACCTCCTCTTGCCCTAAATTTCCCATTGTTTGCAGTTTTGTACCTACCTTTTTTGGTGAGGAAAAAGAAAAAGAAACCTCTCTGCTTCATTTTGTCATGTTGCAGCTAAGACCCTGCTTTCGCTTTCTCTTTTCAGTATAGCTAAGGGGAAAAAATCTGCTCCAGGAATTTACCTCTTTGCAGCTAGCTCTTTGAAGCCCCTCGGCAAGAATTTAAAGTTTTTTTTCCCTCTAGCCACCAGCTGGGACTCCGGAGGCAGCAATAGATTGGGAGTGGGCGGGGTAAGCGAACGGCGACCGGGCGATCCAGCAAAGGCAGAGGGTGAGTGAAGGCGGGGGGGGGCGAGAGAGGGCTTTGGCGACCCCTGGGAAATGGCCGTTCGACCCCCAAAGGGGTCGCGACCCCCAGGTTGAGAACCGCTGGTTTAGTGACTGTTCAATGGGGAAACCAGATTGACTTAACAACTGTGTTAGTAACTTCACAACTTCAGTGATTCACTTAACAGCTGTGGTGAGAAAGGTCATAAAATGGAGCAAAACTCGCTTAGCAACAGAAATTTTGGGCTCAATTGTGTTTGTAAGTGGAGAACTATCAGTATAATGGTTAGTTTTCCTAGAGCTAAGGCTCCAAGCTTTCCTCCCATCTGTCCTTCCATTCCCAGCTTCCAAATTTCTCACTTCTGATCCCTCCAGGAATATAAAAGCGGAGGAGGAACCCAGTGTTACTGTCCTTTGATTGATGGTTCTAATGTAGGTAAATACGGGTCCAGCTGGATGATCACTGAAGGGCCCTCTTTATTCATAGTATTGTAAGAAAGGAAATGTGCTTGTTTAAGGGAAGCCAATTAACCAGATGAAAGGCAGAGAATTCCTTTGAAGTAGGAACATTCAGAAGAGAGGCCCCTCAGTTGTCAGAGATACAAACGTTTGATGATATACAGTTTGAAGGTTAAAGAGATCAAGTATGACCACATGTAATATTAACAAGAGATAATTTGAATCTATGCTACAAGAAGAATTATGACTGTTGGCAAAGAATAATATGAAACTTGGTAATTGGGAAGTGTCAATTAAATATAACAAATGTATATGACCACATAAACTGCTGAGTTAACAGAATCCTTTGTCTTAGAAGGGTATAAAAACCATTGTAGCTAATTTCTGTCTTTGTTCAACGCTTCATGTACAAACGAGCTTTGAACCTATTGCGCAATATACATTGTCTCTGATTAACCCAGAAAAGTTGTGTTGGTCTAATTAATCCACAACATTTATGGCACCCTGGCAGATGGGACTAAGGAACAAAGAACTTTTGTTCTGCCTGACAGCCTGCCTCAGCGGGAACCGACGCCTCCCCAAGGAAAATCCACTGGCCAGCCATTAGGACTCCTTTGAAGTCCACGGAATCTTTCGGTGAGGAGGTGCCGTAAACTCGCTGGTGAAACAGGCTAGTCAAGAATCCTTGAAGGTTAATCAGACACAGAGACTCAGCATAAATACATAAAAAAAGAAAGAAAGAAAGAAAGAAAGAAAGAAAGAAAGAAAGAAAGAAAGAGAAAGAGAGAGAAAACAGGTAAGTATAAGTCTCTCTGTTAGGTGATGCCCACCCATTTAGTGGTGGAGGAGGGAGGCTGATCATCCCCCTAGGAGACGAGGTGGCATCCTAAAGTCTCTGGAATTAAGTATTTAAGTATTGGAATTAAGGAACTAAGTATTGTGTGTAATCTTAACTCTGAAAGAACTAAGAATAAAGAAGAAATTGTTTACTGTTCTTCCCACCCGGGGTTTAGCAGGCAGTAAAAAGGTAATATATATATATATAATGATAGTGTGTAAAATTGAATGGAATGGAATTGATTGTGAAATGTGTGGCTGGCCAGCAAAGTGAGTAGACTTGTGCTTGAGGCTGTGGGAGATGTTTGAGATGATTGTGGTGGTTGGTTTGCATGAAGTGGGATTTTTTGTATGTGAAATTGGTTTATATAAGAAGTCTGATTGCAGTGCAAATGTGAATGCCTGTGTGTTGATAATGTGAGAAATTAGAAAGAAATGCAGAGGGTTGTGTTGTTGAAAGGAGAGGCGAAAGGAAGATGAGAATTCTATGTACTTTAAACATTTTTTCTCCCTATATTTCCTTCCCCCCCCTTTCCTTTGGAAGAGAGAAGCAGGAAAAGGGTGGGCTGCGGGCAGCATTTTTCTCTGCTGAATGAACATGAGAAAGGCGGGGTAAAGGGTGATATCTGATACCTGCCTTTGCAGTTTCACTGTTTTTGGCTTGGAATGCAATTTTGATTTTCTTTTTTGAGGTTTAAAACGCTTAATTAAACCTATATAAAAGAAATGATTTTGAAAGATTTTTTTTTAATCTGACTTGCATTTTACTAAAGGCAGGGAATTGAAGCTAAAGTTTGATCCAAATATATTTCAGAGCATTGATCTAAAGTACCTCATTTAGATTGTTTGTTTTATTTTTAATGTCCTTATGTCTGTGTGCATTTTGAATGCTTAGGTGCTCCATCATATAGCATTGTTTGTTTGCTAACTTGTTAGCAGCACAAGTTGCTGCCCTTTTAGGAATTGTTACAGAGATGAGTTAGAAATTACAATATGTAGTAAGAGAGAGTCAGTGGCATTTTTGTCTAAAATGTTAGATTCTGCCTCGGGAGTATGCTTGTTTTTGTTTGAATCCAGTTCAGTTTACAAGGAGATTTAGAAGGACAATCAGATATTGGTGCTGAGAAGGAGCTAATTTGTTTATAGAGGGATATACAATAGTAGAAGGAAGAGAGGAAGTTTTAGTGGGAGCCAGAAGTTTGTCTACACAGACTTGTGCTGACAGCGGTAGGAGAATTGAATGTTTTGTAAGAAGAAGGAGTTAGAGAAAGTAGAATTGATGGAAGGGAGAAGGTATGTGATGTGTTTTTGGTAGGTTATGGATGTTGTATAACCTTTGGACGGGGAAGGAAGAAAGAAATGTGGAAGTGGGGAGAAGTAGTGATATGGGCAGAAAAGAAAGTGTTAAAGATTACTCGATCCAAAGAAGAGAAGTGGTGTTTTTAGTTGACAGAGATCAGATTAAGTGAACAAAGCATTTGAATACACTTAATTAGTGAAGGGAGTGTTAGAAGATTTGAGGAGCTCAATATTAAAAGAGCAGGGGGACTTCCGGTTTCTCTGCCTTCGGCGACGGCGGTGCCTTTCGGAGCTCCGCCAGCCCCGCCGCCCGTAGAGCCGCTTCGCTACTCAGAAGCGGCTTGAAAGCTTCAAAATCCCAAGGATTGAAGAAGTAGAGATCGCAGGGCACAGGTTGAGCCCCCGTTGTCCCCCAGGGAACTGTTTCTGGGGTGAGAACGGGCGAGGCTCCCTCCCAACCTGCGGAAACTCCGGGCGACGTGGGATGACTTTGCTCTCGCAAAACAAGCCGGCTGCAGGAAACGTAATTTGAAAAGAATAAGTTTTAATAAACAGCGAACCTATCGGAACCCTCAAATTTGGAGACGCAAGTATTAGCGCTTTGCTGATTTTTAAACTGAGACATTTGAGTGAGTGAAAGTGCTTTGGGAAAAAACATGGCGCTTAGCCTTAAAGTTAACGAGCCAATGAGTGTGGATTGGTGAAGTTATTTTGTGTTACAAGTCTTCAAGTTGTTGCAAAGTTGCCTTGTTTGTTAGAGAAGCAAGTGAAAAATTTCTCCCTTTCTAATATTGGACTTTGCTCTACCTTAGCTTTTAATTGAACAAATCTGGGGGACTTTTTTAGAAGTCTTTGTGCAGGAGGGAAAGGAAAAGGAACTTCCCTCTTTAGAAAAACTAGATCACGAGCCAGGATGGCTTCAAAGAAGCAGGAAGGGAAGGCATTAGGGGGGGGATCCCCCACACACAAACATGAAACGCAACTTCCCCCTGCTCAACAGTTACAAACTCAGAAAAAAGAATTTGATGTGGGAGATTTAAAAGAATTTATTTCTAAAACTTTGGATGATAAATTTCAAAAATCTCAACAGGAGATAGATGATAAACTTCAAAAATCACATCAGGAATTTATGCAGGAAATTAATGAAGTTAAAGACATGGTGAAACAGAATCAAAATAAGGTGACCAAAAAAATTTCAGAAGTGGCGTCTGGCCTGGCAAAATTTATTGGGACAGTTGATTTTAAAGTTGAAGAATTTAAATCAGAAGTTAATGTTAAAATGAAAGACAATGATTATAAAATTGATGAGGTTGACAATAAAATGCAGAGAATTGAAGATGAGATTGTTATGATACAATTCCGGGCGATGGAATTCGCCATACGGCTTCGGGGAATTCGAGAGGAGGAGAGACAGGATTTGAGACAAGTTTGCTCTGAAGCCTTGGCTAAGATTTTACAAGCTAATCCTGATTTGGTATTTCATAAAATAGATAAAATATACAGAGTGAACTCTTGGGTGGCCAGACAAAGACAACTGCCCAGAGATGTGGTCATATACTTTACTGATAGAGAAATTAGAAATGATATCCTGCAAAAATCTTTTCACACCTCTGTACAAGTGGGGGGTTCACGACTTGAAATTTTTAAAGAACTACCTCCTAAAATGCTGAAAGCTAGAAAAGAATTTGGTTTTCTTGTTAAGGAATTGAAAAACTTACAGATACCCTTCCGGTGGGACGCACCAGCTGGGATAATTTTTAGATATAAGGGAGAAGGATATCGATTGAATACCGTGGAGAAGGCACAACACTTTTATAGTACTATTCTTAAGGAAAGAACACCATCTCCACGTACATCTACAGTTTTGGAGATTAAGGAGAGTGAAGAGAGGCAATTGAAAGAACAGTCTAAGCAGGAATTAGAAATAGTGCAAGGTGCAGAAGGAGGTTTTCTGAGTGAGCCCTTGCTGGATTCTTCTCCAATTTTGGATTTGATTCAGTTGACTGAAGTTAAAGATCAACGTATAACTAGAGCTCAATCCAAGCTACTTAAACAAAAGCAACAACAACAACAGGAAAGACAAGACAAGAAGGCAGTTAAGAGTACCGTACAAGAGAGTGGCACTATGGGAGGAGCGAGATCGAAGCTCTCGGATGAACTTCAAATATTTTGCTCAGCGTTACAGAAAGAGGCTGATGACCTTTAAATGTCTATCTTGGAATGTTAATGGGTTGAATTCAGCACAGAAAAGGAAGAAATTATTTACATATTTGAAACAATTTAATAATGATATAATATGTTTACAAGAAACGCATATCACAATTCAAGATCAAAAATATTTGATAAATCCAAAACTAGGAGTACATTATATATCTTCAACTTCGCAGAAAAAGAATGGTGTGGTTATTTATGTAAATAAAAAATTAACAGCGAAAGTTATAGAAGCAGATCAAGATGGTAGGTTTGTAGCAATTGAATTGCTTACAGCAAATGGACAAATTCTTTTGATAGGAATTTATGCTCCCAACCAACAACAGGACTATTTTTATAAGATGTTACATACTAAAATATTGCAATGGGACTATAGATCTATTTTAATTATGGGAGACTGGAATGGAGTAATTGATTCTAAACTAGATAAAAAGAGCTTGGCAAAGTCTAGAATTAGACTACCACAGACTTTTTTTGATATGAAAGAAGATATGGAACTAAAAGATGTTTGGAGAATACATAATCCAAATGAATTGGATTACACTTTCTTTTCTGATAGACATAGATCCTTTTCTAGGATTGATTTTATTCTGTTGTCAAATGATCTACTTGTTAAGACAAAAAGAACAAAGATTTTTCCAAGAACTTTGACTGACCATAGCCCTGTATGGATAGAAATTGAGATGGATAAGGTTGAGAGACGTTCTTGGAGATTAAATGAGAACTTGTTTAGATATGAAAAAAATACAATAGAACTTAAAAAGCATTTGAAAGAATTTTTTGAAATAAATTTGAATAAAGGTACCCCAATTGAAATTGTTTGGGACGCAAGTAAAGCCTATATGAGAGGGGTACTTATCTATATGAATTCTAAACATAGACTGCTCCGACAAAAGAAAAGATCTGAGTTGGAAATGGAAATAAAGAATAAAGAACAGTTACTTATTAAAAACCCATCAGATGAAAGAATACGAAGTGTTATAAAACTTTTGAAAGATCAATTTCAAATGCTTATGGCGGAACAAGTTGCAACAAGCCTACAATACGCGAAGCATAACACATTTTGCAACGCTAATAAACCGGGCAGATGGTTGGCTTACACATTGAGGAAAAAACAAAGTGCACGGATTATCGATCGTATTGATATTGGAGGGAAAGAAATCTTTCAACAAAAATTAATTAAAGAAGCTTTTGTGGACTATTATACTAAATTATATGCCAAAGAAGAGGTGCAGAATGGACTTATAGAAAAATATTTAAATGATAAGAGAGTTACAAAAATTACCGATCAACAAAAGGAAAGAATGAATTATCCTATAACAGAGGAGGAGATAACAGCAGCAATTAAACAGCTAAAAACAGCCAAAGCTCCTGGCACGGATGGTTTGACTGCAGTGTACTATAAAACTTTACAAGCTGAAATGGTGGGACAACTTAGAGATTTATTTTGCAATATTCAACAAGGGGGTAAAATACCCCCATCTTGGACAACTGCTTATATATCTTTGATACCAAAAGAACAAGTTGGTCCTAAAAAACCAGAGAATTATAGACCAATATCTCTTTTGAATACAGACTATAAAATTTATGCGAAGGTATTAGCCAACAGGTTGATGCCAGTAATCCAAAAGGTGATTCATGAGGACCAAGCGGGATTTATTGAGGGTAGATATATGAAGGACAATGTAAGGCAAGTAATAGACTTATTGGAATATCTTGATAAGAATAAACAGATTCCTGCAGTGCTGGTTTTCTTGGATGCAGAGAAGGCCTTTGATAGAGTGGATTGGAATTTTCTACTAAAGACTTTAAAAAAGATGAACTTTGGGGATCAATTTATACAGGCGATTGCAGCAATTTATCAAGAGCAAAAAGCACAGATTATTATTAATGGAAGTTTGACGACAGAGTTTAAAATTGAAAAAGGAACAAGACAGGGATGTCCGTTGTCCCCACTTTTATTTATTTTAACATTGGAAGTCTTGTTAAATACAATACGGGACTCTAAAATTTTGAAAGGCATAATGATAAGGCAAGAGGATTATAGAATAAAGGCATTTGCAGATGATCTGGTCGTTACCCTATCACAACCAATGGAATCAACAATCCTGATGAACGACATTATACAAGACTATGGTAGAGTTTCAGGTTTTAGACTGAATTCAAAAAAGACTAAAATGATAGTTAAAAATATGACACAAGATCGTAAACATGAGCTTGAAAGGAGGGCAGGTTTTGAAATTGTACCTAAGGTAAAATATCTTGGAGTTCAGGTTGCAGAATCAAACATGAAATTGTTTCAAAATAATTATGAGGTGTTGTGGCGAGAGGTTCAGAAGGATATGGAGATTTGGAAAAAGCTGCAACTGTCTCTACTTGGAAGAATAGCAGCAGTTAAGATGAACATTTTGCCAAGATTTCTGTTTTTGTTTCAAATGATTCCGGTGCTTAAAAGTGATAAACAACTGAAAGTCTGGCAGTCTGGTGTGAATAAGTTTGTCTGGAACGAGAAGAAGCCGAGAGTGAAATTGAAAATTATGCAAGATGTTCCAGAAAGAGGAGGTCTTAAACTCCCAAACCTACAGTTATATTATGATGCAGCAGCTTTAACTTTAACAAGTGATTGGTTTGGAAGTAAAAAGACTGGAATATTGAAAGCAGAAAGTTTTGACCTTGAATTTGGATGGCATGCCTACTTATTCTACGATGACAAAGTTGATAAAGTATTTAAAAGTCATATACTTAGAGACTCTTTGATGAGAGTTTGGAAGAAGCACCGACTCAAATGGGATTACAAAATACCGCTATGGCTGGATCTTGGTCATACTTTGTGGAATACAAATATAATGTCACTCGGGGGGTTTTTATACAAAGAGGTTCTTTTTACAGATGCGGGCAGATGGCAGCTGAAGACATTACAGACACTGTTGGATGAAGGGCTTAATCTAACTTGGTTACAATATAATCAATTACAACTGAGATGGAAAGAGGACCAAAAAACTGGTATTATGTTGCATGAGGAAGAATTGGTTAGACATATAAGAGAGAAAGGTCCAATGCATATTAAAAGGCTTTATAATGTTTTGCTAGAAAGAGATTCAGAAACTGAATTAGTTAAAGACTGTATGATTAAGTGGGCACAGAATTTTGAAGAACCAGTGATGCTGGAAACATGGGAAAAAATTTGGGTTCAGAATGTTAAATTTACACAGTCGCAAAACCTGAGAGAAAATTTTTATAAAATGTTTTATAGATGGCATTTAGATCCTAAAAAGTTGTCATGTATGTACCCTAATGTTCAGCCAAAATGTTGGAGATGCGAATGTTTGGATGCTACGTATTATCATGTTTGGTGGGCCTGTAGGAAAGTTAAGGCTTTTTGGATAAAAATTTGGTGGGTCATGCAGAATGTTTTGAAGAAAAAAATTCAATTTTCTCCACAGTTGTTTTTATTGGGTATAGTTAAGGGTTTTACACGGGGTGAGATAAAACTGATATTGTATATGATAACAGCAGCAAGATTGTTGATAGGTAAATATTGGAAGAATGAAGCTTTACCCACTATCGAGGAATGGACTTTGAAGATGGCCAGTTTTGCTGAGATGGCGAAGATTTCAGCATATTTAAAAGACTGTTCACAAGAGACTTATGAATGGGAATGGAAAAGGTGGATAGAATATGTTCAGAACAAATACCAAACTAGAAAGTATCAAATAGCTTTTATTTGAAAATAATGTATTAGAAATATTTTAATGTATTAGAAATGTTTTAATGTAAAGAGATAAAGAGGAAAAATTATACAGGGGGAGGGATGGGTTTAAGCTTGTTTACTAGTGTTATTAGTTATGAGTATATAATAGGGAAGTCTGGGGGGGAGGGTTAGGGAGGGTTAGGGAGGGTTTGGGGAGGGAGGTGGGGTGGGTGAAAAAAGGGGTGAAAATCTAATTGTAAAACTTTTGCAATTAAAAAAAAAAAAAAAAGAGCAGGGAAATTCCCCTAAAGGAAATAAGCAGAAACTCAGGCAGAGTTTCAGCCCCCACCTTTACCAATGGGCCATTAAGAAGCTGAGACAGCCACCTTATTTTCCACAACAAAGAAAAAAAAGAAAAACAAAATAACACAAAAGGTTACTCTTACAGTTAAGACAGGCCTCGGAATGGAACGCTGTGCATGTGTTTGTTTCTTGCCTGCCTTTCTAGTAAGCCAGGAGTTTTGAATTCAGGAAGGGAAAGCTCTGCCTTTCAACAATCCTTAAAGGGAAAGGCTTCTTTTTTTCTGACAGGAGTAGTAAAAAAATCACTCCTGATAGAAAGGAGGGGTGACGTCTCCGCCTCTATCTATAAACAAGCAAGAATTAAGATAATTCTATGCAAAATTAATTGAATCTGGACAGTGGAGTTTGAAATGGGAGGGACATGAAAGAGGAAGCCTTGAAAATTTGAAACAACCTTTAACCAAGGCTCCTGTATTAAGTTTACTAAATTTGGAAAAGCCATTCAATCTCTTTGTAAACACAGAAAATTGAATTGCACAAGGGGTGTTGGCTCAGAAAGTAGGAAATTGACCTTTGGGGGAGCCCTTATTGTAAGCACCCTACATCAAATCGGAACCATCCTTCAGCGGTGGTTAACTGATTCCAGAATTCTAAACACAAATGAAACAATTTTAATGCAGCAGACAGACTTGCTTTTAACTACAGATCACAATTTGAATCAAGCACAGTTCTTAGCCAACACGGGATCAATGGATCAGTTTGGATGAGAACATTATGGTGTTGAAGTAATTGGTTTACATACAAAAATAAGACCTGATTTGGAGGGACACCCCTGGAGACAGAAGAAGCAATTTGTGACACACTAAAGAAATCCTGGAAAAAAGGGGTTTGCCTCAAAATTGGTCTGCTCAAACCTTTGAATTGTATTCATTAAATTAAGCTCTATGGACAGGGAGCCTGGATAGCTCAGTAGACAAATGCATTGTAATTTAACACCAGCTGTCTGCAATTACTGTAAATTCGAATCTCACCAGGCTCAAGGTTGACTCAGCCTTCCATCCTTTCTAAAGTAGGTGAATTGAGGACCCAGTTTGTGGGGGGCAATAAGCTGACATTATGAAGGGTTTTGCTTAACGTATTGTAACCCTGAGTCTCCGGAGATCATTTGGCAAAATATGGGTGGAGTCATTGAGGAATTCAAGCTATTGTAGATGAACTTTTAAAAAAAGCTATGGTTGTATTGGGATATATCCTTTAGTAACATCAATTATAAACAAATGTTTGGTTTGTAAAAAGGTGAATGAACATGCTGTCAGAAAACAATAGATGGGTAGGAGATCACCAGCTTTAAGACCATTTCAATGTATTCATGTGGATTTTACAGAATTACCAAAAGTGGAGAGAGTAAAATATTTATTAATCATAGTGGACCACCTCACAGGGTGGGTTGAAGCTTTTCTCTGCAGTAATACTACAGCAACAGTGGTGTCAAGAGTTTTACTCCGTTTCCTTAAGGAAATGTGAGATAGAGCCAGCGAGGGCAGGTAGAGCCCTCTTCGAAGTCCCCAGAGTTCTTTTTTTACTCTTGGGGAGGAAACAGGATAAGGCTCCCTATTTTTGCTCGCCGCTGCTCTGGGCTTCGGGAGAACTCTGCGCTTTGCAGAGCCAGGCGATGGGACCAACCTAATTAACAAAAATTAACAGATCGTCTGAACAAGCAGGATGAAATCCGGATCTGGGACTCTAAATTGCAAGTATTTCTAACAACCCTAAGACTGATTTTAAAAGTGAAGAAAGAGTGAAAGGGGGAAAAAGAAAGTTTAAAATGGAGACTGGCTGAGGCTTGAGAAGAAAGCCAAAAGCGAAAGTCCTTCCGTTTGAATAGTTTAATACGTTACAAAGTATCTGAAACAATAGCGCTGGCTAGAAGTGAAGAGAAAAATTCTTATTTCATGCATCTTCCTTCTTAGAGACTTGATATTGATATTGTCTGGAGAGAAGTCTTTTTCTTTAAAAGGAAAAAAAAATCTGTTTGTGTGGCAGGATGACGTTAAAACTGACAAAGCCAGACAACCAAGCTGTGGGGGGGGGGCTCCCTCATTTATAAATCACATGAACAAGTTTTGAGTTTTCAGAGGCAGAAGAATGGCTTTAAAGACCTAAAGGAATTGGTTTTGGAGGAGATGGCAAGACATGATGAGATTGTGAACCAGAACCTTGAAAAATTTAGACAGGAAATTAAAGAGTTGGTACAACAAAAGTATGATAACCTGAAACGATATATTGTAACAGCTTTGAAAAGTTTCTCAGAAATAATTATAAAGATGGATAAAGATATCAACTTAGAAATAGAGTCTAAAATGAAGGAAGCTGATTATAAGATTCATAATTTGGATAATAAAATACAAAGAATTGAAAATAACTTGACAATGATTCAAGAAAATAGCTCAGAAGTAGAGTCTAAAATAAAGGAAGCTGATCACAAGACTTACAATGCAGATAATATAAAACAAAGGATTGAAAATGAAGTCACAATGATGCAATTCAGATCTATGGAATTTGCGATCAGAATGAGGGGAATACAGGAAAATAACAGAGAGAAAGATGTCTGCTGAAGTTCTGGCTGTGATTTTAAAGGTTAGTCCTGAAGAGGTATCCTGTAATATTGATAAGGCCTACAGAGCAAATTCTTGGGTGGCAAAGCAAAGGCAGTTGCCTAGAGATGTGGTGATTTACTTTACTGATAAAGGAATAAGAAACGATATTGTGCAAAAGTCTTTTAACTCCACTCTAGAAATGAATGGAAGGAAGATTTGGTTATATAAAGAGCTGCCGTCCAAGATGTTAAAAGATAGAAAAGACTTTGGATTTTTGGTGACTGAGCTAAAGAAACAAAACATCCCATTTAGGTGGGATGCTCCAGTTGGTATAATATTGAGATATCAAGGAGAAAGATATCAACTAAATACTGTTGAAAAAGCGGAAGAATTTTACTACAAGGTTTTTAAAATGGACCTAACATCTCCACGTATGTCATCAGTGTTAGGAACACAGGAGGGGGATAAAGAAAAGCAAAATGAACAAGAGATTGAAACTCAGGCTAAGCAGATGGAGACGGAGGTAATGGAAAAACAACAAGTTATAGAGGCCTTTTTGGATGAGCCGCTTCTGGATTCTCCTCCAGAGGCTATAGCTGGATCACCTATAAATATAAGAGAGGCGGCTTTGGATTTCGATTTGAGGTCTTATCATGTTACAGACCAGCATGTAACTCAATCAGCTGATATACAAGTCCAAGAAAGGCAACCAGGATGGAGATCTAAATCACAACAAGTTAAGAAAAGAAGAAGCAGGTTCTACAAAACTAAAAAATTTTAAACTAAACAAAAAAAACTTTTTTTCTTTTTTTCTTTTTCTTTAGCCAACAGACTAATGCCAGTTACTTAAGAGACGATTAAATATAGTAAGCAGGATTTATAGAAGGCTGATATATGAAAATATAACTGAGGCAAATTACAGACTTATACTATTTTGAGAAGAATAACAGATCTCTGCAGTGCTGGTGTTTTTGGGATGTGAAAGATGGCCTTTGATTGAGCGGACTGGAACTTTCTATTTTGGATTCTTTGGAAAATGGATTACGTATATGTTGAGTTATAAGGCAAGAGAACTATGGAATTGGGGCATGCAGAAGATCTGGTTGTTACCCTAACGTGGTGGTTGGAATTAATAATCTAGACAAAAGACATTACAGAAGATACTATATGGAATATAAATATAAAGTCACTTGGGTGGTTTTTTATATACAGAAACATTTATTATTGATGGGGGCAGATGGTAATTGAAGATACTGAATATACTGTTGGAAGAAGAACTTGATGTTACCCTAACACGGGCGATGGAATTAATAATCTAGTTGAAAGACATTACAGAAGATATTATATGGATTACAAATTTAAAGTCAATTGAGGATTTTATTTATATATGGAAATATATTTTAGTGGTGTGGGCAGAAGCACAAAGATATTAAAAATATTATGCATGATAGACCTGTAGGAAAGTGGGTGGAGATAGGGTAAGTTACTGATTGCTTAGTTTAGGAAAAGGGATGTTACGTTCAGATATTAATATACGTAAAAGATTTGAATTAAGAGATATATGTATGGGGGTGGAGGAAATGGGTAGATTATGAGTTGAATAAATGCCAAATTAGGATTTATTATATAATCTTACAGCTGAATGTTGTTCTGAAATGTATAGTATAGGGGGGGATATAATAATAATGTTAGAAAGAAATGGTTAGCATATGTGGGGTGGTGTAAAAGGATGGTAAAGTAAAGTATTATATAATGTGATATCAATTTGGATTTTATTTTGGAGAAGCCATGGGGGGAGGGGAGGGGGAAGGGGGTTAGGGAGGAGGGGAAAAAAAAGGGGGAAAATCTGTATTTGAAAAACTTTTTCAATAAAAAAAAAGTTTTACCCAACCTAGAAAGATTATCATCATATGAACTGTTGTTTGGAGTAGTTTTCACTACAGGAAGCATATGCATTAATTCCCTGGAAACCAGAGACAAAGTATTGAAACAATATGTGTATAAACTGTCCAGATATTTTAAAGTTTTTAGGAAACAAGGACTATTAGCCCAAACACCACCTTTGAAGTTTACAGTCCACAAATTACACCACGATGATTGGATGTTGATCCGGAGCTGGACGGAAGTTAAACCCCAAGTGAACGGGCCCGTGCCAGCCCCAAAGGAGTGAAAGGTGGAATCTCACCAAGGAAATCCATTGAAGTTGATGATCCAAAGCATCCAAGGGACTGGTAGGCAGCAACCAGTGGGAATAGCGTTCTTCATCATCTGGACTATTTTTGTATTTTTTTCTTTCTTAGGATTGAGTGGTTGCCTATGCTGTTTCCCAACTGAAGAGGACTACAACTGCTCAGATTCCTTTGCGCACTCTCCCAGATGTATTGGTGTTGGAATTGTGCTTTTAAGATCTTAGAAGGAAGATCCACTGGATCCACTGGATGAGACTGATACCAGGTAACAAAAAACTGACAGGCCATTGGCACGGAAGTTCAAGAAGAATACACCCTGCTGAGTCCTACCGGCAACGGACTCTCAATGCACGGTGGTGATCGTCAGCCTTGCTGAACCACCCCGGAAGCTGGTTCCCAGCGCACGGCCGAAGCTTGGAATGGAGGAAGACAACATTCCATGACTATAGTTTGTAATGTAAAATCCATTAACTGTAATAGAATCCAGTGTGCACTACTTAAAGACACTCATGTTAGAGGAAGATTGGGTGTGGGGACTCTGGGCAACAGCTACTTTAGCCCTTCTGTTGGTATTGTTTTATTACAATTGATATTGCCCTACCCCAAGTTACGCATATCCCTAACCCTCTTCTTGACGTGATGAATTTGTAAACTATGGGTCTTGCGCTCTTAAGGTCTTGTGGGTGTTCAAGAAATTCCCCTTGTCCCTATAGAAGGAATTAAAAATGTCAAGAATCCCAGGGGAACTTACAGCATCAGGACACTGAATGGGGACACTTGGGGTCAAGTCCACTCCCGCCAACAACATGGTATCAGACGGTGGAGGGAAGCCTTAGACCTAAACCAACTCCTAGACCTGGGATCAAGAGTTTAACAATCCCAGTAGAGGGGGGAATAGAAAAGGAGAATGGACCCCTACAACAATTGAAAAGAGGAAATTGCATATCAGGGATACTGGAATTGGGTCGAAACCTTGTTAAATCATAGGGTCACCTTCCCTGTGTGTAAAGAAACATCAGAAACCTGGTAGGCCTATAGGATCCCTGACAAAAGAACAATATCCATCAGAAGTGTACCTTGGTCCTAGAATGAACCTTAGAGATGTAAAACTAACCAAAGATCTTTTTCCTTCTGCACACACCACTCACTTTCTCATCACCACCAACTGCTATCATCTATATGAATAAATCAGGGATGGTCAGAGAAATTGCCAAGGAATTGCAGGATAGGGCATCCAAGATAAGTCAGAGGTTACAAACTACTGACATGTGGTTTTCTTGGTTGCCTGGATCTGGGTGGATTAATATGGCTGTGGCAGGCCTAGCTTTTATTCCTTGTGCAATCCCTGCTCTGAAATAAGAGCAGTAAAGGAGATACAAAATTGAGAAGAAACTAGCTTTGACAGAACATTTTCTTAATCAACTTGGTCCCTATACTGTGGAAGAACCTACAGAGTCTGAGGAAGAACCATATGTGGAAATGGAACCTGTAGAAAGAAGGAGAGAATCTCCCTAAGAATCAATAGAGTAGACACAATCATGTATAACTTGTTATTTGCCTTTATTACTTATATTTTGTTAGAACTTATATATTGTAGATTTGTTTATTGGAACCTTGTATACTTAGTTGTTACACTTATAATAGAGTAGTGGAAGTTTATGCATAGAAAAACTTCCAGAAGGGGGAATAATGTAGGTAAATGCGGGTCCAGCTGAAGGGCCCTCTTTATTCATAGTATTGTAAGAAAGGAAATGTGCTTGTTTAAGGGAAGCCAATTAACCAGATGAAAGGCAGAGAATTCCTTTGAAGTTGGAACATTCAGAAGAGAGGCCCCTCAGTTGTCAGAGATACAAACGTTTGATGATATACAGTTTGAAGGTTAAAGAGTTCAAGTATGACCACATGTAATATTAACAAGAGATAATTTGAATCTATGCTTCAGTAATTTACAAGAAGAATTATGACTGTTGGCAAAGAATAATATGAAACTTGGTAATTGGGAAGTGTCAATTAAATATAACAAATGTATATGACCACATAAACTGCTGAGTTAACAGAATCCTTTGTCTTAGAAGGGTATAAAAACCATTGTAGCTAATTTCTGTCTTTGTTCAACGCTTCATGTACAAACGAGCTTTGAACCTATTGCGCAATATACATTGTCTCTGATTAACCCAGAAAAGTTGTGTTGGTTTAATTAATCCACAACAGTTATAAGATCCAATCACCAGTTTGAAATGGCCTCCTTCTTTCCCAATACAGGGCCTAAAAATGAGACCTTGGAAGAGAAAGGTCTGTGGTCCATGCTGTTTGTCTTCCTGTAGTTGCCACTGAGACACCTAGTGCCACTGAGACAGCTAGTGTTTTCAATGGTTTCCACTCTATTTTAAAGCGAACACACACACACACAAACACACAAAATCCTATCTATCTATCTATCTATCTATCTATCTATCTATCTATCTATCTATCTATAGCATTAGTGGTCTCCCAATTGTATTGAAGCTGGATAACAAGCTATATAATTTTGCTAGGTTCTTAGTTTCCTCTCAATACACTCTACTAAAACAATAGCTTAGTGAAGGTGGGGAAGAGCTATAGCCATTAGCACTTCATTTAATTATCTGATTATACTACAATATGAAAACATGACCTCTTAGAGTAGTGGGTGAAATCTGTGTACACTCACTGCCTGTGCATATGCACATACACACACTCACATTTTTTTAAAAAAAGAACACATCCTGAAATGTCAAAATTACTATATGTTAAAAAATTGTCAGTTCTTTGGTATATGCTTCTATCTCTCTTTTGTGTAATTCCTGATGAAGGTGTAGGTTGATATTCAGACAAGATGATTCACCCACTCTTCCATCATGGGGCATTGCAAGATATGAAACAGGATAATTTGAGCCTGGTTATTTAAAATGCTGTTTTCTAAATGACAATGAGTTGGAAGTGGGCTCTGTGTTCTTATTAGAAGAAATTCCTCATTCAGGTCACTTTCCCTCTCCTAGGAACCGCCTGGGTGCTGCCACGATTAGGGAAAGAGGCCCACATACAGAACTGCCAGCATTTCAGAAATGGAAAGCTTTGCCCCCATGCAAAATGTTCTATTTGGAGGCTGGAACATGCCCAGTTTATCAAATCGCTTCCTGTTTACATTAAAAATAAAACACCCAGGACCAACCTTGGAATGGCCAAATCAATGAGAACTGGAATAAAATGGAATATTTCCCAGGAAGTTCTTCTGGAACATTTTGCACATAACAATCTTCAAGCAATTTATTACCTTTTATGTTTGTAGAAAGGGACAAGTTTGCATGTTTTCGTGTGGACCATGGGTTTCTAAAAAATGAAATATGCTTACAGCCAAAATATAAGTAATAAATAGAATCAGCTATTTTGTGATGGAATTCTGCAAGTTAGAATTTGCAAATTTTGAACATTTACTAGAAATATATTTGTATGCTTCAGATTTTCAGATTCATATAATGCAGTTGGGAAATTAAATACAAGAGGCAGGATAGGGATGGGTAAATGAGAGAATTAAGTACAGGTAATCCTTAATTTACGACAGCAATTGAGGCCAAAATTTATGTTTTTAAGTGAGAAATTTGTTAAATGAGTTTTGCCCCATTTCACAATTTTTCTTGTCACATTTGTTAAGTGAATCATTGAGGTTGTTAAATTAGTAACATGGTTGTTAATCTGGATTCTCCATTGTCTTTGCTTGTCAGAAGGTTGCAAAGGTGATCATGTGACCCTAGGACACTGCAACCATCATAAATATGAACCAGTTGTCAAGCATCCAAATGTAAATCACCTGACCATGATTTACATGCAGTGGTCATAAGTGTGAAAAATGGTCATAAGTCACTTTTTTCAGTGCAGTTGTAACTTTGAACGGTCACTAAATGAACTGTTGTAAATCGAGGTCTATCTGTGTATTCTATCAGATTATGAGGACATATGGACAAGTGAGCTCCCATTACTTGTCCCAGCTTCTGCCAACCTAGCAGTTCGAAAGCACGTAAAAAATGCAAGTAGAAAAATAGGGACCACCTTTAGTGGGAAGGTAACAGTCTTTCATGTGCCTTTGGTGTTTAGTCATGCCGGCCACATGACCACAGAGACGTCTTCGGACAGTGCTGGCTCTTTGGCTTTGAAACGGAGCTGAGCACCACCCCCTAGAGTCGGGAATGACTAGCACATATGTGTGAGGGGGAACTTTTACCTTTATGGACAGGATACAGCAGGCCTTTCAGAAATCAGTCAAATAATCTATAAGCAGCCAAAACCTATTGAAATTTGATTTTGTCCTGCCCCTTTCTATCAAAGCATTAAATAGCCCTTAGTCGGTTCAAAGGTAGAAAATTATTTTTTGAATCAGAATGATTGAATTGGAAATGGGAAGTCCTTCTGATAATACGTTGGAGAGGAAAAAGAGGATTACAAGGCGAGGATGGCGTAAGAAAAGTTATAAAGAACTTGGTTTCTTGGCAACTGACTTGTATTTATGACGGTTGTAGTGTCCCGGGGTCATGTGATTCCCCTTTTGCGACTCCTAACAAGAAAAGTCAAAGGGAAAGCCAGATTCACTTAACATCTATGTTACTAACTTATCAGCTGCAGTGATTTCCTTAACAACTGTGGCAAGAAAAGTCGTAAAATGGGGCAAAACTCACCTAACACCTGCCTTGCTTAGCATTGTAAATGTTGGGTTCAATTGTGGTGGTAAGTCAAGAACTACCTGCAGGGTGGATGCAGAGAAGCTGTGAAAATATGGGCATATTGATCTACTGGCAAGAGAAAGTGTGTGATTGAGGAGAGAATTCAGCACCGCTGTTTGGATGGACTCATAGCTGTTTGAATAATGAAGGAATTGACAAATATTTGTCTTATTAAACACCTGCATGTCTACATGTCAATATAGGTAAAGCTCAATCTTCAGGCATAAATTGGGTGAGGGACAGCAGAGGGATTGATAGCTTTAACGTTCGACCAACAAGAGACAAGTTTTTAATTTTTATCAAAGGAGCATAGACCTAGCCTGCCCCCTAGCGATTCTGCCTCCAAACTAGTGGTTTGGAAGGCAACTTGCAAGTACTGTATACTAAAGAAGACAGAAACATGTGCAGAAATCAGATAAAAATTTATGTTTGATTGTCATAATCAGGCACCTGTATTTTTAATCAGATGAGCATTTTCATACCAAATATACCTCTACCTATTTAAAAAATTCCCAATATATTATATTATATTATAATTGTTGAATGATACAAATTATATAAAATATGAAAGTAAATCTTATTTTAATCACATTTACAGAGAAATTATCATTAAAGATTTTAACATTACAACTGTTAATATATTGGATGTTGGCTATTCTATGAAAAAGTAGAAATGCTCTTGTGTCATTTCATTCCTATTGCAAAGAATTTGGAAAAAAAATGTTTTTGTTTTTAATACACTAAGGGTAGATATTATTTATATTAGATGTTTGTTCCACCCTTTTATTCTAGTGGAACCTTCAAAATAGAATTGAATTGCTAATGATAGAGTAAATGGCAAATCCAGTCCTTTGTTTCACATATCAAAATTCCCAAAACTGTGTTCTAATTTTATAAGATTCAACATTCTATTGCATTTCTATCAATCATTTCTCCATTTTAATATACTTAAATATACTATGTGTTGGGTTCATGTATGAATTCATTTTTACTCAAGTCAAGGGCCAACTTGACTGCTCCACTTCCTTGTGCATATTGTTTCTTGTTACAGCTGTGGATGTTATTACTGTGGGTTACCTCAGACTACTTTCTAATCGTCTTCCAATAAGGGCATTTTGCTTGCCTTCCCAGACAATCAATGCAAGGCACATGGTTGAACACAAGAGAATACTTAAGAGTTCCCTTTTTTATCTAGGTATCTTCCATATATTCAAAGCTACCAGGTAACAAGGAATTTGGCTATGTTTACTGGAAAATCTGGGAATTTCAATCCAGATGATATATTTGTAAGATATCAGGTTGAGGAAGTCTGCTATAAAATTCACTGGTTGCCCACATTTGCCCTGGGCTCTTATTCTCTGCTTACCCCATGATGGATGCCCTATTTCTTCCCAGAGTGGAATTGTATGGCAGGATTGGCTTGAAATTGAAAAGAAGGATAGGTCCTCTCTAAATTCCAGGTGATATACCGGTATTTGGACCTTTCCTCAGTGCTGGCTGGCTTGTTTTAGCTTTGAACTTCATATACACAACAATAAAAAAAAGTGGTTGGGTGTAGACCCCCAGCCATCCAGCCACAGAGAAAAGAAAAGGACAACAGCAGCTCCACAACTGGGCTTGGAGCTACAAACTGGCAAGGCTTTTAACTCATACCAGGGGGAGGGGTGGGGGAGAAGATGAGAAGCCTAACAAACCCCAAAGCTATGAACAGCAGGCTAAGATGTCCCAACAGCTTTGGAAACCACATCTGGAATTACTTTGTACTTGGTGTGCCCTTCTGGTTGACGTGTCGTAGTTGCATCTCTTGGACTCAACTTGCAGGGTGCTGGTTCAGGAATGTCAATATCACGAATGAAACCAGTTTCGTTTACCACCACCTCCTGCAAGTAAAGAAGCAAAATGTTCGAGATAGACAATACCTACTTCCATACTGCCCATCTTCTAAGGAAAGGATTTTTAAGCCATGGATTTTTTGAGAGCTTCAAGAAACCTACAGTGCTTTGGTCAGAAGAATGTATTTAAGTCCATAAAACTAGTTTATAATAAAACACATGTATATTGTTATATTATATTATGTATATGTACATGTACATGTATATTATTTGTTATAACAATATAAATATATTTTGTTAGAAAGGGAACCCATTATGTTCAAATATAGTTATCAAATTATTTTAAAAATAACAAATAATAGTAATACATAGGCTTGTGGTTTGTTAAATCACCTATAAGACAAGCTAAATTTCAATTAGAGATCAGTGAAAGTAAAATATATATATTTTCATTCTAGTCAAAAGACCCCTGGTTAATGATCCCAGACTTTGGGCAAGACAAGGTCATTATTTTTTCTTGGTGAAATTAGAATAAACATACCTAACTTAAATGTTAAAATAAAAACTACTAGCTGGAGTGATTATTTCAATACCCTGCTTATTTCAGTTTTTTTTATTTTTAGAGAAATGTGATGCTGGAAATGTACAGAGTGTGATGTCTTATTTAAATAATGTATAATGTCTTATTTAAATAATGTATACATTTTCTTGTAGATAACCATCTTTGTATTAAAAAAAACTTTCCAAGGAGAGGAATGGAACATAGAAGGATATATTTCTATAAATTGGTTGAAAATGGGTTGGAACCCAACCAAATCAAAAGAAGACTTGGAACTAGAAGGTCATACATGTAATTGATTTACTTATTTACAATTGAAAAAAAGGTTTACTATGGATTTAAAAAAAAGAATACACTTCTACATCTTTTTCCTGTCACAATTTTCAATGGCTACTGTGTCAGAACCTGAACAAAAAGAGGGATTTTTAATCTAGAAGAAGATAGATGTCAAGCAAGAAATGAATTAAGGCAAAGTCAAGTGTAAAAGGCCATCCAAAGAGGAAAATGGACGAAGGACCAATTTGGCTGAAAAGGAATGAGAAAAAGAGGCCCATAAATGCTTTTTAATTACCTGGTCTATTTTTGTTTTGAGCTACAGGTGGCCTTTGTCTGTGTTCCCTTTGATGGGAGTTGAAACTGACAATATGTCAGCTTCAGTTGCATAAAATTTGGAAAGATGCTGCCTAATTTATTGCTATTCTTCATGCCATGTTCAGAATCAAGAGAGTTTGGGAGGTATAAACCTCATAGAGATCCAAGACTAGCTATCAATTGTTCCATTTCTAGTTTTTCCAGGTGGGTCTATAACAACTCACCATGACCAACTGGAACAATTGGTTCAACAATTGTATTTCCTCCAGTATTTAAAACTTACTTACATCAATGGTTTTTATGGTAACAATCTGAGGTCCTTCCTTGCATGCTTTCTCTGCTTTCTTTATAGTTTCATTGTTCCATTGTACAGCGTTGATGGCCATCATTCCTTCTGCTTGGCTGCAAGGTGAAATCACAACACAGGGAGTTGTCTACAGATACCAAGATGAGACATGGAGACAGAAAAAGCAGCATCCACAAAAGCTAATGTTGGGTGAAAACAGGCAACTAATAGAGGATGGAAATGACCTGGCTAATGGTTAGGAATAATGGGTGTGTAATTAAATACAGTCTCCAGCTCAACCAGTTACTGCCAGACTCCATTCAAATTACAACCAGAACATTTGGAATGCTTATTTTCCCCCCATAGCAGTACTGGACAAGTTTTTCAATCTCAAAGTTACATCTGGCACTATGTGTGAGTTAAGGGAGACCCTCTGCAAAACATTGAAAAGCATGCTGGGGAGACACACACACACACACACACACACACACACACACACACACACACACACAAATTGGGCAGGGGTTAGGACAAACATTGGACTTAATTGGATTTAAATGGATTACATTAGCTAAATATAGTTCAAGTTGATGTCTCCACCCTGATGAGGTTTTATACTCCTGCTATACAGAGATTCACCTATACTGATATATAGGTGTATATCATTTGCACAAACCACAGATGTTTCCTTAGGATGCTTCCCTTCCAGATCTGTGCAGATTGGTTTTTCTGCTGGCATCCCATTGCCCTACTAAGCATCAGAAAAAATTGAGGATTCTGCATTCCATAAGTGGAGTGGTGACTAGTTGTCCAGGGTGCTTTTAACATTATGATGCTTTGGTAGCAAGCCATTCCTCACACGTTCTCCCACTATGTCTTCCAAGCAATTTTGTTCCTTGAACCTAGCCAGAAGCACTCACTCATTTGCCTCCTGGCCAAGTTGATTGGCAACATATTGAATGTCTGGGAGTCCTAGGCAGTTGGAGATGTTGTTGCGAGGATAGTAGAAGAGGAATATCAGGCACATTTCATTCAGGGTACTTGGGCCTCCCTGAGAGAACGAAAAAGAAAAGAAAAGCAACATTTATTTGAGGTTTCATGGAACAGAACTAGATTGTGCAGGAGCTTCAGTTCAGCCTACCCTGAAAACTTTTGTTGTGGGAATAAGATTAGAACACAAAACATAGAGTATTAGGTTGGAAGGGATCTTGAAGGTCTTCTAGTTCAACCAGGAGACCCTATACCATTTCAGACAAATTGTTGTCCAATCTCTTCTTTAAAACCTCCAGTGATAGAGCATCCACCACTTTGGGAAACAAGCTGTTCCAGTGGTTTATTTGTTTGTACAGTCAGGACAATTCTCCTTGATTCTAGGTTGAATCTCTCTTTAATGGTGTTCCACCCATTACTTCTTGTCCTGCCCTCAGATGTTTTGGAGAATAAGTTCTCTATGACAACCCCTCAGGTACTGGAAGACTGCTACCATTTCAATCCTAATACTTGTCTTCATTAGATTAGATATACCCCAATTCTGTCAATCATTCATCATATGGTTTAACCTCCAGACCCCTTATCATCTTTGTTTCTTTTCTCTGCATTCTTCCTAAGGTCTCAACATATTTTTTCTATTGGGGTGGCCAGAATTGGACACAGTGTGGTCTCACCTGTGCAGTATAAAGTGGTACTATCGCTTTGCATGATTTTGAAACTATTCCTCTGCTGATGCAACCCAGGCCCGCAGTAGCTATTTGATAGCTGCCGCACACTGCTGGCTCATAATTAAATGGTGGTCTACTAGGACACCTAAATCTCTCTCACAGAGTCAGTTACAACCTATTCTATATCTATGTGTTTGGTTTTTCTTACCTAAGTGTAGGATCTTACTTTTCTTTCTTATTTACTTTTCTCACCCCCAGATTGCATTTTGTTGGATAGAGCTCAGTGTTCACGTCTATCAAGATGGATCCTTCTGGATCCTGAATCTATCATCTAAAGTGTTAGCTATTCCCCCCTGATTGAAGGTGTTATCTGCAAATTTCATGGGTACCTCTTCTATCCCCTCATCTAGATCATTTATGGAGAAGTTGAAGTGTAGTGGGCCTAAGACAGAACCAGGTACCCTACTGCATGCTTCCCTTCATGTAGATGTAGCTCTACTGAAAATTGTAGTTGGTCCGCCAATTACGAATCCATATGGTGTGGAACTGTCTATCCCACATCTATCCCAAGTAACAATACTATGGCTTCCGGTAAGTCCTAGTCTTCTCTGGCAATTCCAACTGGACAACACACACCACCAATTTTCCAATAGCAATTCCGTATCAGAAGTACCATTCCCCTGCTTCTTGACCTTTGTTTTATGATTTTGTTCTCTTAAAATAGAAAACTGAAAAATTTGAATTTCCATCATCTAGCCCATTAATGGCAAGTTACTAATAACCATTGTGGACCCTGCAAACTATTACTAAAATATTTGTATATTACAGGATGAACCTGATCTAATTTTCAAAAACTGTCTATCCACCACTCGGTCTATCCTGTGAATTCAGAGAAGACTTACAAATATTATCTCTTTCCGATCTGTAGTTTGATAGCGGCACTCCACCAGGAATTCATCTCCCTGTGAACAAAGCAGTCGTCATAAATCTGAGAGAATATGGGGTCTCCATAATAAGGGGCTTATTGCCTAACTTTAACTCAGAAAGATATCTTAGAATGACATACTGGTTTGAGAACAACAGGCTTCATCAAGTCTCTTGTTTCCTGAAGATTGAAATCATATTTATTGTCTTCACAGAGGATCCTCAACTGTTTTCCATTCCTGTACATAGAGACAATATCAATGAGATAAACCATTGCTAATGCTGCAGAGAGGGATATATTTGGGGTGTAAGAACAACCATGATCTAATAATTTCCAAACAAATGTTTCCAAAGGTCATTGCAGTTCAAATGTCAATGTATTGATTTATTCATAGGATTAGGGAAATGAATTTTATGGCTGTGTCTCATATTAGCCTTGGCTCCATCAGCATATAGCACAAAGCCTCTCTTGTTAGGATATTGGCTGTTCTCTTTGGTGTAATCTGGCCTGTTTCAGAAGGATGGGGAGCTCTCTAGGGCATGGGTCAGTGTCAGGATGATATCCCCACAGTTCCTCTGTTGAGGGAATAAGAGAGTCAAGGTCTGCAGGAGTAGGATCTGAATGAGGCCAAGGAATCCCAGCTAGTTTTTAAGGGAAAATTGGTGGCAAATGTTTCTAGATCAGAAACAGTGACAGAGTTACTATCAGGGCCTCATCTCAGTTTTAAAGAATGAGGTTAAGGAAGGTTAAAGGAGTAAAGGGACAGGACAACTATCAATGAAGCAAACTCTTTGACTGATCAGGTCAAGGAAACACTCAATCTGAAACCTGTACGGTTACAACTGCTTTCTTTGGTTGACCATGTGAATATGCCCCCCGTTTTGTGGCTTGGGTGCTAGATCCCTGGGCTGTTCCATGTCCACTTGTCTTTCCTACCTTTTAGGTTTGACCACAGCCAAGAACATTATAGCTATGTGGACAATAGTGCTTTCATAAAGACTCTTTCTATTTTGGATGTGTGTTTATATTGGACAAGCAGGTATATACAAAAGTATGAAGGCTATTGCTTAACGCATTGTAAGCCGCCCTGAGTCTCCAGAGAAGGGCGGCATATAAATCGAACCAATAAATAAATAAATAATAATAAGACTATTGGCTTACTGCCAAGTAATGTACTGTTCTCTCAGCCATAAAGATGGAAAGTCAGAGTTCTTCAGTTTTCACTTTTAAGTCATTTCCATATTGTTTTTAGTTGTGGGGGAGGGATTGTGTTGCTGTTACATCTGGCCTAGAAAGTTTGCTTACCGGTATTGGATACCTCTCACTCCCCTTCCAGCTAGGTGGGTATGGAGTAAATAACCAAAGACATGCATATCTGGCACTGGACTCCCATTGATCTGGAGAAGAAAAGAGATGAACTAGTTTTAGACTGGACTAGTGGGATGAAACACAATGGACTCCCATTGGTCTGGAGAAGAGATGAACTAGTTTTAGACTGGATCTGGGATGAAACATAGCTTTGAAGGAGCTCCAATCCAAACAACAGGAGGAGGAAACTTCTCTACTCATGTGTTCCTCTCCATCCATTGGTTCTGTTATTAGTCAACAGGATTATAAATGACATATTTTATCTTCACATCTACTCTGTCCTGAAGGGCCAAACTTTGATGTTTTATAGGAGACACAAGAATAGTGGGTGAGGGGAGGGTTAGGGAGGGTTAGGGAGGTTGGGAAGTTTGGGGGGGGGAGGTGGGGGGGGGAAAAGGGGTGAAAATGTAATTGTAAAACTTTTGCAATAAAAAAAAAAAGAAAAAAAAAGAACAGTGGCTTGATCTCTTTTAAAACTTACGCACAGCCTTAGGGATTGTGGCTAGAAACAGGAAGAAGAAAGAGCTGGAATAATTTTTTACTTTCCTATCATTTGGAAAAGTGTTCCCTCTCCCATCTCTTTCCAATGTTTCCATGGTGAGAGCAAGCAATAAGCAGTCCTGGTAGCTTTTGCTTAGGAACAAACTGGGAACCAGCAGAATCACCTTGACCCAAGACAACATCAAATCTTCCCACCTCATCTGCTGAACACAGTTGGATCACACACATCCTTTTTACCAGTTCTTTCAAGGAGTTTTATCTCTCCGCTCAGATGGCCAGTTTCTTCAGACTGGTTTTCTGACAAGAGGCTTAGGAGGGACTCTTGTGGAATGTTTTAGGTGACCTAATATTGAGAGCCAATTTGGTGTAATGTTTAAGATGCTGGGGCAGGAACCCTGAGTTCTAGTTCAGCATTAGGCACAAAGTCAGCTAAGTGATTTTGAACCAGTCATTCTCAGCTGTAGGAAGAAGGACATGATGAGGCAGTTTTGCAATTTGGCCAAGCAAATTGCAGGGACTACTCCAGGATATCACCATGAGTTAACACAGACTTGAAAGTAAAACAAACAAACAAACAAACAGGAAAAAGGAAGGGAGGAAGCCTATCAACTGTAGGGTTTTGATAAGAATGAGCAACTGAACTCAAGAGTGCAATAAAAAAGATAACTACAGGTGATTGTAATGGGATGAGTTAAAGGCTGCCAAGCTTACCTCATGAAAATGACTAGTATTGCAGAAACCGTAAGATTTAAAAGAATCTGCTTGAGGGGGGATGAAATGGATAGGAAAAGTTAACACTCCTGTATGTAGCACCCCCATGTCATATGGACGAAGCTCCGAAGTATAGAACATTCTCAGACCTGAGTTATCAATTAAGCCTCGAGAAAAAGAAATAACAGAATTGAGTGAAACAGCACTTAAACACTCACCTAAAATCCATGGGTTCCATTCATTTAGGAACCATACATTGATACACACATTTATTTATCTGAATTTATTAACTGCCCAACTCCAATGGACTCATTTCAGTATTGTATCAGAGACCCAGAATAAGCATCATAGAAACTCTTTTTTATGTCTTGCTTAGAAATTACAGCTGGATTAGATGAAATCATAGAAAATTCTCATGGTTTTATCTAGTCATCTTTGAACTGACTGAGCTGCCTCCTCTCACTTAAACAGTCCTTCCCCTCCCCCTCCCCCCATTATCTCACCTTGCCATTTGAGAAATTACATATTTCTCAAATAAAATTGTAGAGCTTTTGGTACAGTCTTGTTTCTCTTGCTCAGTTGGTCTATCCCTTATAGATATAGGAAACATACTTTACAGATATTCATTTCTTTTCATCTGGAATTTGCATCTTTGAATCCTGATAACATGCACTTCTTTCCATTCTGTCTCGGATACCTGTTTGTGCCTCTAATTTTTCCCTTAATCAATTCACATGCACTTTTACTTACCTGGAAGGAAATCAAAATTGCTGTAATGAATTTCTAGTCGGATCCATTGGGGATCAATTGGAGTCCCTATGGAGATTCCAGTTTCATCTGGGAACATGTAGGACTTATTTATGGAAATAGGAGAGGGAGGGAAGGAAAGGAGGGAGAGGGAGAGGGAGAGGGAGAGGGAGAGGGAGAGGGAGAGGGAGAGGGAGAGGGAGAGGGAGGGAGGGAGGGAGGGAGGGAGGGAGAGAGAGAGAGAGAGGGAGAGAGAGAGAGAGAGAGAGAGAGAGAGAGAGAGAGAGAGAGAGAGAGAGAGAGAGAGAGAGAGAGAGAGGGAGTGTCACTTGACAGTCATGCCACTAAAATGTAAAAGCATTATTTGCACATTGTGGCCAACATTTTATTCATTTTGGAAGGATGAGCCCCATCAGGATCAAACTCCAGGCTGTGGACAGAGTTTGCCTGCAATACTGCACTTTAACTTCTGTGCCACAAGTTATAGTGGGTAGCATAGGTTGGGATCTAGGGATCTTGATGTTGTTGAGATTTAAGGCATACAAACTGCAACAACCTTGACCCAGATAATTAGGTAAAGCTGCATAAAACCTCACTCTCTTGTGTCAAAAACCAGATGATATGATTTAATTTGGCAACAACTGCAAGAAGAAAACCACACTGAGCAAAACCCATGATCATACTGCACTAGATAATTTAAAATATTGAGCGATTCCTCCTTCATTCCCAAAAGTTGCTATGAAATAAAATCTTTAAAAATGCAAGACTGTTCCAGAGATATAGTAGGTTTACAAACAACCATGGGTTAAACACTCAATGAAAAATAGGGACCATTTAATCTGGTTTAGAAGATCTACACACTCACCCCTCCTCCTACAGCCCAGCCAGCAATTATCTGAGAGCACAGAGAAAAATCAGGATCACCTCCATAGCAGTCACTGACTCCACTGGGAAGCACGCTTCCATTGCCACAAGCATATGCTATGATGTGGTGCACCAGTGTTATATTCCGAGGTGTTATCATGGGGCTAAACTGGACAGAAAAAAGGCAAGGTCAGACCAGGAAGGTATCAGCAAGTGAAAAGGTCTTACAGTCTGGGATAATTGTCAATCTCACCAGCAAAACACCCTGCTTGATTTTCCAGGTACCTTATAAATATGATGTTTTGTCTTGACAATGGGTAAAGGGAGAAAGGTACAGGCATAGGTGGTATCATCCTCTGGGATAGGAAACTGAAAAGAGAAGCCAAGGCACATGGTAAGTATCTCAGGCCAGTGTATTCTTACCCTGAAAGAGATTTGTATTCTTCTGTGTGGTCACCAGAGCAAGGAGCCGATGAATGAAAGAGACCAATCTGCTGGAGACCATTGAAAGCCATGGAATGGCAAGAATTTTTAATTTTAGATACTTACATCATTTACTTTCAAATCGTATATATGATAGACACTGGGACGTTTTAGTTTCTCTTCAGTTACCACCAGCATCAAGAAGAGAGATTTGTGGATTATTTTTCCTTTGAAGAAGTCAATTGTGTCATTTGTTCCAAATGCAGCCATGAGGCGTTGTGTGTCACCCTGTGTAGACATAAATGAAAAGGAAAGTCTCCTCTGTCCTATCATATCCTTAAACATTTAGCTTGTCTTCTTCTTCCAAGACACTTCCTAGGGTCTTGAACCTTGGTTTTTTCCTATTGCAATTATCTCTTCCCAGAGTTATACAAATCTTAACACAAATCCATACTAACGTTTTTATCAATTTGTATGATTAAATTCTTTTGTGAGCTTTCTTCTCCCAAAACAGGCTTTACTTATGATGAATTAGTAAAGAAAATAACATCCACCCTGGTTCAGGTGATGATATACTAACAACTCTTAGACTTGCTGTTTTGTGGAGATGAATGCATTTGGTCATCAAGCAAAGAATTGAACTGTTGGGGGCAGAGGATTTGCTGAAACAGTGGTCAGTTTCTGAAACAAACATTTAATGAGGGTCAGTTTTAATTCCAAAGGAGTTAGATTAAGGCACTCTGGCAGGAATGCCTTTGGGTACTTAGATCAGATGTTCCCAACCCACTGCCCTTCATATGTGTTGGAGGTGTTATACCTAGGATTCATAGCCCAGTCTGCCCAAGAGTTGGGAATAATGATTTCAATGCATATGCAAGCACTCAGACAGATTTATTTATGGACCTTCTCATTTGGAAGACTGAAGAAACACAAGAAAATTGCAGGCAGAGAATATTTGTAGCACTCCTCTGTGAAACTGGTAGAAGAAAGCATGGCATATTAGAATCCCAAAATATCCTAGAATTAAGAAGAAATTTCCTGTCAATGGGGAAAGTAGTGGAACAGCTTTCCTCCAGAAGTTGTGGGTGCTTCATCACTGGAAGTTTTTAAGAAGATGTCACGAGTGTTTCCAGGATTGCTGTGGCTACTTGCCTACTCACAAACAGTATGGTTTCAATCAAGCCATCTCCTGTTTGTAATTACCTGCAAGCCTTCCCCGCCCTAGTTAATTGCAGATTAACTCCCTATATAAGCAAGGACCTTTTCGCTTGCTACTCGAGCCTAAACTCCTGGTTTAGGCCTAAATGCACAGCTCCTGCAGGAAGCTTAGTGCAACGCCGCAGATGGGAGAAGAATGCAGATAAGGACTCCAGACGCCGTTGCAGAGAAACTCCCATGGATGCTTGCCTTTTGCTGTTTTGTAGCACGCAAGCTATCATCGGGACTGCTGTTGCTGGACCTTTTTTTCCTCCCACAAGCTTCAATCAATGTTTGCTGTTTGAACTGTTTTTACTTCAGGTGACTTTTAGCTGTGATGTTTGTGCTGCCCCCACTTGGATTGCCTTGATGATGTATCGACGCCGAAGCTGCTTACCTTCATGCTAGCTTTATTCTCTTGTGAACTGTTTCGGTATTGTGGAGAGGGATCTAGGGAGATAGCCTTGCTTCACATATCCAGATAAGACTTTGTTTTTAATGTGCTTTCTTAAAGACGTAGTGCTTTTTAAATGTTTTAAAGTAAATTATATTTTTACACAAGATGCCTCTGTCAGAATTATTTCAGTCTCAGTGTGTTTACTCATGAGCTGGTTCGCGGTCCAGGGTACCCCTCAACCCCATTTCATAACAGAAGAGGACAGCCATTTATCCAAAATTGTATAGGCTTGAGCAGGGAGTTGGACTGGAAGACCTCTGAGTTCCTTCCAACTCTAGTATTCTCTAATTTCTAATATCTGCAACAGCCCCAATTTCTAGTAAGAACCAGTTTTGTTTAATAATTCACCGAAGAATCAGCTTAACTTTTAATTAGTTAATGAATTAACCAATTTAACTGAAGATTCTGCTGATATCCATTGCATAGTCAATGTATTTTGATCCTTGTAAAGCTTGTTCTAAAACCCACACTGATTCCTCAATTCTTTCCTTATTTGTATTTTACTTGTTATACCATTATGTATCTCAAGCCTAAGAGATACTTTCCATGCATATGGAATGCTTGCTAACTAATATGAAAATGCAGCTTAGAACTTTTAAATGGACTGTTTAGATCCTTAAATCCATTCATCCTTAAGAATTTTGGAAGACCTTTTCTGCAGAAAGCAGAAACGTACATCACCATTGCACTTGTCTTTTGCCTAAGAGAAATCTGGGAGAGGAGCAACAACTCTTCACAACTTCAAGAAGGTTGTGATTATTGTCTGTGGAAGACTTGGGGATCCTTGACCTACTTTGGGAAAGGCAATTATCCATGCTGCTGCCCTCTATGAAAACAATTGTCCTTAATACCACTGACTCATTCCTTCCATGGATTGCTTATTATCTTTTGCTGCTCGGTGATTTCTTAGCAGTAATAGGAGCACATGTTTTCATTTAGACATAAGAGCCTGGTGGACATTTAATTTCCTTATCCTTTTTAGGAATAAGGGCAGAGATCATAACCATTGATTAGCTCTTCTTCTCATTGTTTAGGTTCTTAGCCATAGAAATTCCTTTAACTAATGTATTTTCTGTTTCCTTTGTTAAAAAAAAAGACTGTTCTTTCTTTTCATGGTTTTAAAATATAACTATAAATAACTACCACTAAAATAAGAGCTTTGTACCCACTTCAGTTTTTACAAAGAAAGATATATCAAAAGAGGATTTTGGGCTAGTATGGAAACAGAATTCTCCCAAATTAAAAACAACAACTTAAAAGATGGGTTTAATGGAACAATGCCACTATGAAACTCTGTGTATATGGAACAATGCTAAGTGGAACAATGCAACTATGAAACTATGAAACTCTGTGTATGTGTGGCTTGGGAGGGATGTGGTCATGTCTCAGATTTTTAGTTGTTTTTTTCAGTAGTGGGAAAAGAGTTTGAACTCTTTTAGTTGCCCTGCAAGTGGCAAATAGGTGGAGTGAAGATGCATATAGAATGGGACAATTCACCACAGCCAATTTGCTGCAGCCAACTCTCCGCTGCCAACTCGTCACGGCCAACTCGCCATAGAACAATTTAACAATTCAATTTAATTATTTAAAATATTTTAAAAATATTTTAATTTTTGTCATTCACATTTCATTTTTCCCTCCTTTTGCATCCTTTCTTTAATGATTCTATCCCACCATTTCTTTGATATTGTCCCATAGGGAGTTGTCCCGTGGTAAATTGGCTATGGCGTGTTGTCCTGCGGTGAGTTGGCTGTGGTGAATTGTCATAGACCAGTGCCTGTAGACACAATTCATCCATATTCTTTCATATCTCAACTATCTCAACTAACAACTATCTGCATTTACAAGATGGAGTCTCAAAACAGCTGTCTCCCCTCTGCCAATATTTCATTTTAAGTGTGTTTTCAGACTTTGAATGGACTTCTAAAGATTTTATATTGAAATTTTTATTATATTTTGGTAGCACTGCATAAGATGTTTCCGTTGTTATTTGTATTGTACTCTAACACTCATCACCTTTATGAGTTAACACCTGAACCACAAACAAACCCTTGAAATGCTCCTTGGTTTTAAAAGGAAGGAAAATATTTTAGTTTCTCAAAGGGTAACAAGCTAAGGCAGTTCCCTCCTTGTAGCAGCAAATTCTTTTTTCTTTGTGTCTTTTGCTTCCATATCCTTGCCTGTGCTATTATTTATCTTTATGCTAGAAACCAGGAGACTCTGAATTCTAGTTCCAACCAAGGCATGAAAGCTGGCTGGGTGACCAGTCACTTTCTCTCAACCCAACTCACTTCACAGGATTGTAAAGAGGAGGAAGAAGGAATATTAGGTATGTTTGCTGCCTTGGGTTATTTGTGAAAAATAATAAATATGGGATGAAAAATAAACAAACAAACAAATAATAACAGGTCCCATTGTTTTGCTTACTGTGATGTCCAGGTCATGTTCATCGCATGTCCGGAACTGTCGCCTGAATGCCATGGTGGTAGACGTTGCATCCTGGGTCAATGATAGCAGCTCATAATCTTGCCTTTCATCCTCCAAGATGGTATCCTCATTCACACCATGCCAATCCTGAGTGAAATAGGAAGAACTCACAAATATGTTGCCATGGATAGAGGAAGAGACCATCATTTGGCCAAGAGACCATCCAGTTAGAGACACCGTCACCAGAATGAACCCTCCCTGGAGACTTTGGACCAATCATTATATTCATATCTCATTGATCTTGCTGCAGGATTGCTATAGATAGGTAGGAGGAAGGTGTGTGTATGAGTGAATGTGTATACATATGAATAATTGAACTAAAATACTGCATCTGGCTATTAAATATGTGATTAGTTTGCATTGATGTAAATGTGTGTGTATATTTGTATACACACTTTAAAAAACATAACTATGTTACTAAGCTTAAGGGTAAAAATTAGCTTGTAATTTGGTAGGAATGAGCTATATCTCTTGATATTACAATAAAAAAATCATCCTGGAACTCAAGAAATAATAATTGCCTCTGAAACTATGCAGACATGGTAAGTGGCCCAGACTTTCCATTTCACAAGATTCGGTTGAAAAATAAATAGTTTCTGAATAGGAAAACATCCCCAAGACAAAATAAACTATAGACATTTCACTATCTCCTTTAAAGAAACACAGATTTTTTTCTTCTTTATTTTGTTGAGGTTTTAGGGAGCATTGCTTTTAGAACACAAATTATGCCTCAGAAATAATTATTTCTGTGCCTCCCAACATAAACTAAGCAAGCCAATACCGCAGAAGCCATCAGGGATTTATTTATTTATATTTTGCATTTTTGAATCACCCAACTCCCTCAAATATTCTTTTTCTGCTACGCCAGCCAGCAAGAATGAAAATATAATGTGCCCCAGCAGTTCATAAATGATACTACAGCTATCTCATTGGTCATGTGAAACAATCATTTCTAAATTCATTTGTACCTTCAAACTACAAATTATCCCTCTCCCCTCCTCAATTCTGTACACAGAGCCAAGCTCCTAGTGAAATGGCACTCTTGATTTAATCTTACTGAGAAATAGATGTTGCCATCAGGAAGGACACCACCAATCACGAAGTCTGCTCCAGGAATGTCCTTATTATTGGTGAAGCCAAAAGCCACCCATCCAGTTGACTGGGCTTGAAATTCAAAACTCATAAAGGCAAGTTCATCATCATAGTCCCATCGGAGGTAAATCTGGTGTTTGGGATCCAAGAACACAGAGAAACGCAGTTGGGAAATTGCAGGATGGCTGGAGCAAAGGCACAAGGTAGACATGAGGAGCAGCAGGCTTTTCATAGATGAATGATTCATATTTGGGGTATATTGTGCTTTTTTGTTGTCTCTCATATCTTTTGATACATATCTTTCCTTCAGTACCCATCTTGTGGGGGTGGAGAGAACCAATATATATATAAAACTGGGACCAGCTGGGATCCCTGCCAAAGAGGAAGGACAGCATTTTGGATTCTGAAAGATCAGTTTTCAGCCCTGGCATTTGTTTTTCATTTTATGCAATAAAGTGGCATGCTTCCCAAAAGGCATTGCTTGATGTCTTTCTTTTTTTTTCAGGAAAGAAAATTCTTCTTGTGTCCAGGCTTTGCAAGATGCATATCTTCCAAAAGCATTTGGGATGACATAACCTCTCCTGAATTGAAAGTGAAGTAGAACATTTCTGAAGTGTGTGAACATTTTGACCACCACTAATTTTTTTTTTCCTTTAATTTATATGCCACTCTTCTCTGGAGACTCAGGGCGGCTTACAATGAGTTAAGCAATAGCCTTCATACTTTTGTATATTTATAGAAAGTCAGCTTACTGCCCCCACAATCTGGGTCCTCATTTCACCTACCTTTGAAAGGATAGAAGGCTGAGTCAACCTTGAGCCTGGTGAGATTTGAACTTGCAGTAATTGCAAGCAGCAGATGTTAATAACAGTGCTTTAGTCCACTGTACTACAGGCTCTTCCAATTTTTGGTGTTTTAATTTGAGGAAAGATAGAGAGGAAAATTCATGCACTATCCAGGCAGTTTTCTATGACTTCCTACTAAATTCCAACAATACTACGTGTCCTACATTCTTGTGTATGAACAACAGGTTAAAAAGTAATACCAAACTAAGCAAATATTCCAAAATTGTAATTATTGGTTCATTTAAGTAAACTAGGCCTCTGTAATCAGGGATTCTTATTTCATTTTCCTTTTATTCCATTAGATAATACATTACAAGAGATGCCCAATCTTCCCATATTATTAGTGTGGAATTTTTTTTGTTTTTAAAAAGATTCATCATAACCTAAATAGGCTAATCTGTTGCAAGAAAAAGAGAGAGAAAACTGTGAAGAGAACACTTAATCTGTGTCTTTAGCAAAGGATTTCAGTAATTGGCATCCTTGTATTTATTTTGGATTGTCCTTTTGGCATCCTGGCTGTATTTTTTATGTAAATTTGCCCATGTTCCCTTCTAATATATTTATTTATTTTTATCAAGAATCTGAGAGCAACTAAGGCAGATCAGTTGGGTCCAGTTAGGCTTTTTAAAAAGAGTGAAGTTCAAATTTTGATGATTTAATTGGCATGTATATGTTGTTTTATTATGCTTGAGAATTATATAGAAATATTTGTTATTGCTGTCTTCTATTTTTTCCCCTAATTTCCAGTCTTGCTTAGTACTCATGGTTAATTAGTGTCTGCCTGTTTCAATTTTCTCTCTCTAGAAACTACTCTTCGAGGAAGATCAAAAGGGGTCTAGGGCAACTAGACATGGCCAAAGACTAGCTGGTCAAAAGGTACCTAGTAAGCTCAAATGGTTTAGGGTAACCTAGACGCTGGATTTCTCCAGTTCTAGGTCAACTCCTTAGCCAAAAGACCACAGTGACTCTTATTTATTCTTTAAAACATGTATTAAATGAAGTAGACTTATTAGAAGCCTGGACTGAATGTGGCACTACACTGTGAGTATAGTAGCTTGGGTTTGTTGATGTTTATTTTGTGTGTAAAGCTAACCCAAGACAAGTAAACTGCACAAGCAGTATCAAAGATGGAGTATGAGTTTTCTGCAATCTCATCTATATTGGCCATGGTTTAGCATTGGCAATCTGGACACTGTCATCATTCTCTAATAACCAGCATGTATTTCATTCCTTTGGCCTATTATGTTGCTCCACAGCCATCAGAAGAGACAGCCTCTCTGCTAATTGGCTCATATTGCTGTGAATGTGCATGATATTTTTATTGTCAAAGACATGAAAATGGCAAGATACATTTTAAAAAGTCACATTGGTTTTAACAGAAAAGACACATATAGATTTTGTCATGGAATCTGCCAAGAACAATATCCTAATCTGCTTCCAGCATGATCTGAAGAACAATTCCTAGTGGATGAAAGCTTTGTACATATGCACAAACATTTTTTTTTTTAAAAACCAAACTCATCCTGAAATGTCAAAATAATGCATGTTAGCATAATGTTGGTTCTTTGGTGTATCTATTTCCATTTTGTGTAATTCCAGATGAAGGTGCAGATTGATACTCCTGCAAGATGATTTGCCCATTCTTCCATCACACGGCATAACCAGAATTTTGAGATTATGATTGATTGAATATGTGCCATGGAATCATTGTCAAACTCTTAGCAACCACATCATTTTTTTCTATGACAATCCTAACCTGGTCTTTCAGGTTGTCCAAGAGTGCACTCCCATGCCACTGTAACTGAGTCTATCCACCTTGCTGCTGGTCATCATCTTCTCTTTCCTTCCTCCTTTCCCAGCATTAAAGCCTTCTCTAGAGAGCTAGGCTTCTATTAAATTTATCTGAAACAGGATAATTTGAGCCTGGTTATTTAAAATGCTGTTTCAAAAATGACAATGAGCTTAAAGAGGGACTCTGTTTTTATTAGAAGAAATTTCCCATTCAAGTCACTTTCCCTCTCCTAGGAACCGCCTGGGTGCTGCCATGATTAGTGAAAGAAGCCCACATACAGCACTGCCAGCATGTCAGAAAAGGAAAGCTTTGTCACCATGCAAAATGTTCTATTTGGAGGCTGGAACATATCCAGTTTTTCAAATCACTTCCTGTTTACATTAAAAATAAAACACCCAGGACCCACTTTCGAATGGCCAAATCAATGAGAACTGGAGTTAAAATAGAATATTTTCCAGAAAGTTCTTCTGGAACATTTTGCACATGACAAACTCCAAGTGATTTATTACCTTTTATGTTTGTAGAAAGGGAGAAGTTTGCATGTTTAGGTGTGTATCTGAATGGTGAAATGAGACCCCTAGTTAACGATTAGTCATAAAGCACTGATTGGCTGGTAAGTTTTATATACTTAGTATTGTTCAGAAATACAAAAACTAACTGGTAGGAAGCTTTCTGTGTACTCTATCAATCTACAGATTTTTAAACATGTCCATGTGAATAGTAGCTGACTTCTGAATAGTTATGAAAATATTCAGAATAATCTGGACTAATTATTTTGAGAATGGTTGATAGAGGAATGGTTGATCATGTTAAAGTGTCTCTCATCTTTTCCTAGAGTAAAAAGAACAAGGTTTGGAGGGTGGGTTTTTTTGGGGGGTAAAGCAGTGGTGAAATCCAAAGTTTTTTTACTACCGGTTCTGTGGGCGTGGCTTGGTAGACATGGTGTGGCTTGGCGGGCGTGGCTTGGTGGGCATGGCATGGGAAGGATACTGCAAAATCTCCATTCCCACCCCACTCTGGGGCCAGTCAGAGGGTATTTGCTGGTTCTCTGAACTGCTCAAAATTTCTGCCGCCAGTTCTCCAGAACCTGTCAGAACCTGCTGGATTTCACCCTTGGGGTAAAGGTACAGGGGTTAATTATATGGAAACAGTTTTCCTAGATTACTGCGTAAGCATAGGGCAGGACTTGCCTCAGCCATTTTGGGAAGTCATGGGTTTCTACAGCCAATATATAAATAATGGATTAGAATCAGCTATTTTATGATGGAATTCTGCAAGTCAGAGGCATTTAATTTGGAGCATTTAGTAGGAATACATTTGTATGTTTCAGATTTTCAGATTTATGTAATGCAGTTGGAAAATTAAATAGAAGTGGGAGGCCAGGGATGGGTAAATGAGAGAAGTTAAATGCATTCTTTCAGATTTTGACTAGGTATGGATAGGATACAACAGTCTTTTTTAGAAATTAGCCAAATAATCTAGAAGCAGCCAAAACCTACTGAAAACTGATCTTGTCCTGCCCCTTTGTATCAATGCATTAAATAGCTCTTTCTCAGTTCAGGGGTGAAAAATTATTTTGCATCAGAAAGATTGAATTGGTTGTGGGAGGTGCTTCTGATACAATGTTGGAGAGGGAAAAGAGGATTACAAGGCAAGGATGGCTTAAGAAAAGATCTAAAGAACTTGGTTTCTTGGAAGAAGAAACCTTCAGGAAGATCGTGTGTCTCCATTTTGAGGGCATCTGAGATGCCTCCAGGAAGAGGGAGCATGACTTTGTGATAACAAGGAGAGATTAAAGTACAGTAAAGAAGTAAAAAATCACAAAAAAGCACTTGTGGAAACACTTAAGATCTGGCACCAAATAGGGTGTAACCTAAGTAAACGAAATAAGTTTACTTGAGGACAAATGAGATACTATTTCTGTTTTCTTCCACAGTTGGCTAAAGAATTCTTCCTTTCCATGCCTAAGTGGAGTTCACTATGTATCTTGAATCACCTTTTTGGAATTGGATCTGAAAACTACATAGCTCTATTGAATTCACCTTGAACGAATTGAGTACAGAGTACAGAGAAGAGTAGAATAGAATAGAATAGAATACATTCATCAAGAATAAAAAAGATAATCACTTAGTGATAGTCAAGGTTACTAATAAGCTATCAAATTGTACTAGGAAACAAAAACACTATAATTGAAAGATACAAGCAACATGGTTATAGTAATAACCATGGGAAGAGATAGTTACTAGTAAGGAAGAGAAGAATAATAGTAATACAGTCTTAGTAAATTATTTGACAGTTTTGTGGGAATTAGTTGTTAAGCAGAGTGATGGCGTTCAGGAAAAAACTATCTTTGTGTCTAGTTGTTTTGGTGTGCAGTGCTCTATAGCATCGTTTTGAGGTAGAAGTTAAAACAATTTATGTCCAGGATGTGAGGGGTCTATAGATAATTCATCTTATCAATGATGAAGCCAAAAGCCACCCATCCAGTTGACTGGGCTTGAAACTGAAAAGTCATAATGGCAAATTTGTCAACATAGTCCCATTGGAGGTAAGTTTGGTGTTTGGGATCCAGGAACGCAAAGAAACGCAGTCGGGAAACTGCAGAATGGCTGGAGTAAATGCATAAGGTGGACATGAGGAACAGCAGGTTTTTCATAGACAAATGGTTCATATTTGTGGGAGATTGTGCTTTTTTGTTCTGCCTCATATCTTCTGACAGAGCTTTCCTTCAATAACCATCTTGTGGGGTGGAGATGACCCAATTTATATGGAAAACTGGGACCAGCTGGGATCCCTGCTAAAGAGGAAGGACAGCACTTTGGATTCTGAAAGATCAGTTTTCAACCCTGGCATTTGTTTTTCATTTTATCTAATAAAACAGTGTGTTTCCCAAAAGACATTGCTTGATGCCTTTTTTTTTCAGGAGAGAAGGTTCTTCTTACGTCCAGGTATTGCAAAATGCACATCTTCCAGAAGCATTGGGGATGACATAACCTCTCCTGAATGTGAAAGTGAAGTAGAACATTTCTAAAGAGTGTGAACATTTTGACAACCACTAATTTTGTTGGTGTTTTAATCTGAGGAAAGAAGAAAATTCATGTTCTGTCCCCTCCAGCCACTTACCGGTTTCAGTTTAATGATCTGGCAGGAAATGCTTTCAAAATGCACAGTCTCACTGTCAACTGCTCATCTACATGTCAGTATGCATGATCCAGGCAGTTTTTCATGATTCCCACTAAGTTCTAACTACTAAATATGTCTTATGTTCTTGTGTTTATTTTAGATATAAACAATGAATCAAAAAGTGCTAGCAAACAAGACAATATATTCCAAAATTGTAATTATTGGTTCACTTAAATAAAATAGGCCTCTATAGGCAGGTATTCTTATTCAATTCTAGGCTTGTACGCTTGTTTTGGCAATGTTTCATTTTTCTCTTATTCCATTAGATCATACATTATAAGTGATGCCCAATCTTCCCACATTATTAATGTGAAATATATTTTTTTATTAAAACAAAATCATCATAACCTAAGGCCAATTTGTTAAAAAAAGAGAAAACTATGAAGATAACACTTAATCTGTGTTACATATATAATAAGAATCTGAGAGCAACTGAGGCAAATTAGTTGAAAATATTCAGGAGGAATTGTCTTCAGAATGAGACAGTGAGGGAGGAAAGATTGATCATGTTAAAGTTTCTCTCATCTTTTCCTAGAGTAAAAAGAGAAAGAGGTTTTTTTGGTAAAGGTAAATGTGTTGTTGATTAATATGGATACAACTTTATTAAAGTGACTAGATTACTGTATATGCATAAGGCAGGATTGCCTCAGCCATTTTGGGAAGTCATGAATTTCTAAAAAGTGAGATACGTTTACAGACAATATATACCGGTAAGTAATAAAATGGAATCAACTATTATGATGTAATTCTGCAAATCAGAGGCATTTGAAATATATTTGTAGAATATTTGTAGAATATATTTGTATGTTGCAGACTTTTCAAATTCATGTATTGGATTTGGGAAATTAATCGACGGGGAGGACAAAGATAGGTAAATGACAGAATTAACTGCATTCTATCAGATTATGATTAAATATAGACAGGATACAGCAGGCTTCTTCAGAAATTAGCCAAATAATCTAGAAGCAGCCAAAACCTATTGAAAAATAATTTTATCCTGTTCCTTTCTATCAATTTCTAAATAGGTCTTTCTTAGTTCACAGCTGGAAAGTTATTTTTTGCATCAGAAAGACTGAGTTGGATATGGGAGGTGCTTCTGATATAATGTTGGACAGGGAAAAGAGGATTACAAGGAAAAGATGGCTTAAGAAAAGATAAAAAGAACTTGGTTTCCATTTTGAGGGCATCTGAGATGTCTTTAGGAAGAGAGAACATGACTTTGTGATAACAAGGAGAGATTAAAGTACACTAAAGAAGATAAAAACCATAAAAGGGCACTTGTGGAAACATTTAAGATCTGGCACGTATGAAGGAAAAGAGTGAAACCTAAGTCCTCATGAGTAACAATGGACGCATTGAGAAGTCATGCCCCTGTGTGGAGATGGACATGTGGGCTGATGCAAACAGGGAAGAATTAGTAATTATGAATGACAACTACATTAGTAACTTCATTATATATATGAGCAAGGTGATAAGAATTGATATTAAATGAGGTAGGCAGTTTTTGTTTTTTTTAAAATTTGATTTATATGCCGCCCTTCTCCGGAGACTCAGGGCGGCTTACAATGTGTTAAGCAATAGCCTTCAGACTTTTGTATATTTATACAAAGTCAGGTTATTGCCCCCACAAACTGGGTCCTCATTTAACCTACCTTAGAAAGGATGGAAGGCTGAGTCAACCTTGAGCCTGGTGAGATTAATACCAGGCCCGCTACCAGGGGGAAAATATAGAATGGAACCAAAAGAAAAAAAAACATTCAGTCTAGGTCTAGATTCTCAAACTGGTATCTTTAAAATGTGTTGAAATTCCACTGCTATGAATTCCTAAACAACATGGTTGCAGGCTGGCTCGTAATCCAGAAGAAAACAATTTACAAACCTGTAGTGGCCATATGACTATGGAGGCGTTTTGGACAATACTGGCTCTTCAACTGTAAATCGGAGATGAACACCATCCCTAGTCAAACATGACTGGCAAGGGAAACATTCCCCCCCCCTTTTTTTTTACAGCTGCAGCTGAGCTGCAAATTCAAAGAATTCTTTAATCAGACATTCAGGTCTTTCTATTTGACATTCTTTTAACTTCCCTTACTCAAATGGTTCCAATCTGATTTCGTTTATCACATGATTTCCTATCACATGATTTCCTGTTCTCACATCTGCATTTTGTTGCTGTTACACCTTATATTAATATAGGTATAGCTGGCCCAGCCAGACAAGATTCTGCTGAGATGCCCTATTGCCACAAATGAGCTTCCTTCTGTTGTTTGCTCTCTTGTCCTTGACGGGTAAGGATTTACTGCTATCACTTAAATCTCTGTTCTTTCATTTTATAGAATCTGAGAATCTTTTCTTTGCCAGATTTTAACATCAGCATGAAATTAAATGACGGACATATTCCAAGTGATGTTAAAAAGGAGCACAATAAAAAATAATTAGCTAGGGTATTCATGACTTGGTCTGATATTCAGTTTCTGAAAAAGAGTTAAAGATCTGAAAGTAATAAAGGCCTTCAAAATAAAAATGTGATAATGTCACTGATGTAATTTCAGTGCTGGTACGACTCGTGTGCATCACAAAGACCAATAACTAAAGCAATATCCTTATCTCTTTTTACTAAGTTTTTGCTTGGATGTCTGGAAAATGAGTGATAGTAATTGAATTTATTTTTGTTGGTTTGAGTTTGAGACATTTTGCTGCCGATCCAAGCAGGTTCTTCAGTCTGTGCAAGCTGGTTAGGCATAGAGTCGTTGGAATGTACCAACTCCTTCCATGCCAAACTCAGGGTTTTCCCTCCCAAAGTGCATGGCAATATGTCAATAAAGATTTGCTGTCATTTAGACAGATTCAATTTCCAGACAACTCTATTTGGAGGACTGAAAATCTTCATCAATATATTGTTTACTGGATGTTTAACTAACTTGTTAAGCTTAGCTGTGAATTTAGAAGTGAGTTTCTCATTGAAAAAATTGAAGGGATAAAGGCACTGAACTAAAATTATTTTCCTTTTTGTGTGTTTGTAATAAACATAAATCAATTTACCAGCGCCACAAAAAATAAGCAGGCAAGTTAGTATTCCTTTGTTCCCAACTTTCAGAAATATATCTCATTTTCAAAGCTGTCATTTTCCATTCTTATAATGAATGTGATTACATACTCACAATGAATCAATAAAATATTAATCAATTATGGATTCTTATAGCTGCTGTTATTGATCAGATACCAGATGTGATCATTATGGAAGGGAATGAAATCACACTGACATGTTCTCAACTTAAGACCAAACATACGTATATGTCCTGGTACAAGCAAGAGAAGAGGAGGGAAGCCCATTCCCAATTCCAGCTGATGGCTTTTACATCTGAAGGTTCTTCAGGAGAATCTGCCATTGAGGAAGCCTTTAAAAAACGCTTCAAGACCAGAGGGATGAAGTCACATGCCTTTCCTCTGTCTCTGGAGAATGCCCAGCTGGAAGACACAGGCACCTACTACTGTGCTTCACAAGAGCACACAGCCAAGCAAATGCTGAGGAAGCCAAGCCAAAACCTCTTCACAGGAACCACCCCTGTGGCAGATCCTTCCCAATAACTGACACAGGGGGGCAGCCATGAGCATTTATTATATTGTACAAATATATGGCACTTTTGGCTTAGCTATCTAGGAGTAGCATCTGCTCAGTGGTGACACTCAATAGAGACAAGGCTGAAGACATAATTCTGTATAAAGCATTTTTAGACTCATAATTGCCTGAAGACAGACTGCCACTTTAGCTTGTATTAGTAGTCTTTCACTACTTTATTTTACTTCAGATAAACACTCAAAAGAGGGAGTATATATATTTAATAAATATTCACAGGCAAAAGTTCTGTGTGGCACCTTAACCCCAACCTCACTTGGTCAATCAAAGATTGCTCCATCTTAGAACAAACTGGGAAGTTCATATAAATGTTTGCATATGACACAGATGTATATGTGCCGGAATCCATGCTCCAAATAAAAGAAGGCTAAAACAATTTTTTAAAAAGGAGTGAACTACAGATAGTCCTCAACGTATGACTGTAATGGATCCTGCCGATTATGGTCACATGTTGCAATGGCCATTAAGTGAAGCATCTTAATTAATGACCCTCATCCTTCCTCTCCCGAATGCAATTGTAAAATGAATGTGTGGGTGATTAAGTGAAGCATGGGGTGCCTCTGGTTGGGGAGGCCTTGGAGGCGTAGTGCAGGCTCAGGCCCACCTGTCCTGGGCCTCCCAAGGATTTGCTCCCTGTCCCTTGGAGTTCCCCAGGCCTTGGCCTGCTCCCAGCCAAGCAAGGGAGCGGAAAGCTGGTGAGCAGAAGCAACCAGAGCAGTGGTAGCCAGTAGGCCAAGGCTTGCTTTCCATCCAGCCATCTAACAGATTTGCAGGATTTGGCCTACTCGTCACCCAGCTTCAAGGCCCAGCAACACCCACCTTACCTTTTTGTCTTTTGCAGAGGAGCCCGACCGATGTGATGCAATATGAATTTCTTGCAGAGGCTGCTGACCTCCTGGCAACCTCCTGCTATTCTGCAAGTATTTCTCAGGAGACCGTAGGGAGTTCTGTGTTTTAAGGAGGCTCTATGAACCCCACAAATGATCGGAGCCTCTTTTTGTACAGGCAGTCCTCGACATAAGACAATAATGGAGCCTGTTCATTATGGTTCTCTATGTTGTGAGTCTTTTATGATTTTATGATCATTTTTGTGATGATCATTAAGCGAATGTGGTGGTTGTTAAATGAACTCATTTTCGTCTTGGTACAGTTTTCCTGGAAACCAGAAGTAACCTCTGGTTTGGGGCAGAAATGTTGTAAAACTTGGCCACGAAATGCAACTGTTGCTAAGAACCCAAAGTATGGTCACATAACTATTGGAACTGGATCAGAACTCCCTTTTTTCAGGTAGGTCATAACTTTCAACAGTCACCAACAGTCCTAAGTGGAGTACTACTTGTAATGCTAATTCAAATGTTTCTGTAAGAACATTTACAGTCTAAGCAGTGTCCTGCTATATCGGATTCCCAAGCCTGCAATTCAGCAATCTGTTGTCAAGGTGGCCAACCAGCTGCACAAAGAAGCCAACTAGTTTCCCAACAAATGGTGTCCAAAGGCAGTTTGACTGAAGTTTATAGTCATTGATTCTCATGGATTGGGGTGAATTCATTGGAAACTAATTATGTAGCTATCGGGTGAACTCCCAGGCAGCCTAGAGAGTCCCTCCGATCCGATTCAAAGAATCACCTCAGAGAATACTTCTGCAAAATATTCTGATGCTAAAACTATTTAGCTACCTCATAGCTTTCAGATGAGACTGTAAATTCAAAGAATCCTTCAATCTAGACATTCAGGTCTTTCTATTCACCTTGCGCAAATATTTCCACTCTGATTTCCGTGCTCATGTGATTTCCTGTTCTCACATTTGCATTTTGTTGCAGTTACACCTTTTATTAATATAGACACAGTTGACCCAGTCAGAGAAGACTCTATTGCCACAAATGAGCTTCCTTTTGGTTTTTGCTCTCTTGTCCTTATCAGGTAAGAGATTTACTGCCATTACTTAAATCACTGTTCTTTCAATTCGTAGAATCCGGGAGTCGTTTCCTTGCCACATTTTAACATTAAATAAATGACAGCCATGTCCCAAGTGATGTTAAAAAGAAGCACAACAGAAAAATATTAGCTAAGATATTAATGACTTATCTTCAGTTTCTGAAAAATAGTTGAAGATCTGAAAGCAGTAAAGACCTTCAAAAGAAAACTGTGATAACATCACTAGTGTAATTTCAGTGATGGTGCTACTCATGTGCATCATGAAGACCAATAACAAGCAGCATCTTTACCTTTTTTTACTGTTGTTTACTTAATTCTTTAATTAACTTGTTGAGCTGAGTTGTGAGTTACTCATAAAAAAAATTGAAGGGATAAAAGCATTGTAAAATTCTGATACACACACACAAATTTACCACAATGTCACAAAAAATAATTAGCTGTTAGTATAGCTTAATTCACAACTTTAAGAAATAGATCTCATTTTCAAAGCTATCACTTTCCTTTATTTAAAACAAATTTTGTTATATCTCGACAATGAGTCCATTAACAATGAATTAATTATGGATTTTTGTAGCTGCTGCTATTGTTCAGCCGCCAGATGTGACCGTTATGGAAGGGGATGCAACCACACTGACTTGTTCTCAGGTTCAAACCAGCCATACATTTATGTCCTGGTACAAGCAAGAGAAGAAGAGGGAAGCCCATTCCCAGTTCCAGCTGGTGGCTTTTACATCTAAAAGTTCTCCAGGAGACTCTGCCATTGAGGAAGCCTTTAAAAAACGCTTCAAGACCACAGGGATGAAGTCACTTGCCTTGCCTCTGTCTCTGGAGAATGCCCAGCTGGACGACACAGGCACCTACTACTGTGCTTCACAAGATTACACAGCCAAACAAATGCTGAGGAAGCCAAACCAAAACCTTTTCACAGGACAACCCCCCCCCCCGCCTCCACCCCGGTGGCAGATCCTTTCCAATAACTGACACAGGGGGGAAGCCATGAGCTATTCATTATATTATAGAAACAGTACTCACTAAGATGAGCTAGAGCAGAGATACTTTAACAGGTGCATGGGCATACAAGGATGTTTGAGAGATTTTTTTTTAAAAAAAATATTGCCGTAAGCAAATGTTGAACTGACATTTATTATATCTTTCTGATGCCACTTTCCTTCCCAAACTATACTGTTTTGAACCACTTCCTTTGAGTGTTTTCTTTTGGTTTTCCTTTTCCTTGCACTCACACTTTCCTGTTCTCATATCTGCATTTTGTGGCACTATGTCAGCCCAACAAGACAGACCAGACTAAGAAACAACAGCATATAAGTTAGGACTACTTTCATTGGGACAACTATAGTGACAGGATCAAATTATTTTCTTGGGCTAGGCTCAAGCTCCATTTATCTTATATGCCAGTGATGGCTAACCTTTTCTCTTCGTGTGTCAAAAGCGTGCGTGCTGGCACCCATAATGCAATGCGCTCCCCCTGTGCATCTGCGCATGACCCCCTGCCCCCCCATGTATGCATGTGCGATTCCCCATGCTCCCCACCCCTGTGCATGCGCATGTGACCCCCACCTCCTGTTTTGGGCCTAGTAGGCCTCCCTGCAGTCTCCTGAGCCCAAAAATGGGCCATGGGAGGGCTCCCCCCGCGCTCCCTATCCCCCACCCTCCCCCCACCCCCTGCATGCGCGCATGCGCCCCACCCTCACACATCCCAAAAATCAGCTGGCCAGCAGGAGGCAAGCGCGTGCATGGAGCTGAGCTTGGTGATGGCTTGCGTGCCTGCAGAGAGGGCTCTGTGTGCCAGGTGTGGCATGTGTGCCATAGGTTCACCATCATGGTTATATGTGTTGCTAGCAGCTCTTCCTCCTGTTCTTCAAGGTCATTCCCTATGTCCTCTACACTCTGGGCCCTTGATGAGTGTCCAGGATGTTAGCTAATCTGTACTGTCGGATAAATGCAGGTTCGAATCTCGCCAAGGCTCAAGGTTGACTCAGCCTTCCATCCTTTCTAAGGTAGGTAAATTGAGGACCCAGTTGTGGGGGCAATAAGCTGACTTTGTATAAATATACAAAAGGATGAAGGCTATTGCTTAGCGCATTGTAAGCCACCCTGAGTCTCCGGAGAAGGACGGCATATAAATCAAATTTAAAAAAAAAAAATGTCTGCTCAGTTTTCTCCTTGAGATGACTGTTTCCTGTCTGCTATGTCTCAACTGGTGAGCATAACCAGAAGAGCTAAATATGTTCTTTGACCTTACATAGACATTTTTATCAGATTCTTTAACATTTTTTCCAGTAGAGAGCAATGTTGTAAAAATAGAGACTATATGGATCTACAATGGTTGAAATTCATAGGAAAGCACACATCTTTCCTGACCTCATTTTTTAAACATTAAAGCAGCAGACATATTACTGTATGTGGACAGGTTTTCTCACTCTATTCCGTAGTTAAGAGGGCAAGGTGATTCAAATGAGAATGCAGTGTGAAGAAGTAAGATTAATTATATAGCTTTGATTTAAAGCAATTCCTGCTCCAACATAGCTGCCTTTGTGAATGGTATGCTCTGGTGTTTATGGATTGGATAACTGGGTAATCAAACTGGTATTATCTGGTCTGACTGGATGTTTCTCTCCATCATCACTCTAGCAAAGATTTCAAAGAACTTCTGCCACATGTGCTGAACAACAATAACAACTAGAAGCAGTTCACTTGTAGCCCAGTTATCTTATTAGACTTTAGAGCAGTTCGCAGAATCTTTTCCATGTCACGGATCCCTTTTAAACTTCTGAGCTGGTTATTGTTGTGATGTGTGCTCTTCCTTCACTTTCTCTAAAAGGCACCTCATTAGAATGAGAGACCAGCCCGCTATGTAAAAATTCATTTAATCAAGGGTTTCATAACATTGTAATATGTACAATATTAAGACTTGCTTTGGCCCTAGGGAGCAAATCTGCTTTACCAAAGAGAATCTTTCTTGCCACACACTCCTTGAAAGAGAGTTTTTTATTCAACCCCATGTGGTCTTTTATATTACCAGTATTACCAAACACAGATTGCCCTTCAGAGAACATTTCAGCAAAACTATAAGAATACAGATATGGACAATTGTGAAATGCCTCTTAGTAACTAGACAGTGATTGAAACAGCAATGTTTTCCATTAGGATCTGTGAGTTGTAACACTGAAAATTCCTGGTAAAATTTGACTACTAGGAAATAAAGCTACTTTGCTATCAATGTAGAAATCCATTCTTCTAGCAATTTAAATTACGCTGAGTCCTTACTGGGATACTTGTGTCATCACCTGAACTCTTTTCCTCCTAAATATCATAAATCATATCTCTGAGGGACTATGCTTAGGACTGTCTCCAATCTAGGTTGCTAGGTTGTCTGCCTGTGTGAAATAAAGGGTAAGTGGGTAACAAAACAGACATGGTTGGGGTTTGGGAAACGAGATCACACTAGTTGACATCTCCTCAACCTAAAATCTCCTGGGTATCAAGCTGCATCCTGGTGATTTCCCAAACCATTCCAGGTCCTTTGTTTAACCACAATACAGGTATGGTTGCCATTGCCTTCTTTTCACTATTGCATGATAGCTTAAAGCTCTTATCATCATCTGTCTTGGTCCTGTTAGATCTCTCAGAGGCTTTTGATACCATCGACTATGGTATCATGCTGCACTGGTTGGAAGAGTTGGGGGTGGGAGGCACCGTACTACGGTGGTTCTCCTCCTTTCTCTCTGACCGGTCACAGTCTGTGTTGACAGGGGGGCAGAGGTCGACCCCGAGGCCCCTCATATGTGGGGTGCTGCAGGGATCGGTCCTCTCGCCCCTTTTGTTCAACATTTATGTAAAGCCGCTGGGTGAGATCATCCGTGGTTTCGGGGTGAAGTACCATCAGTATGCTGATGACACCCAGCTGTACATCTCCACCCCGGACCACACCAACGATGCCCTTGAAGTGATGTCCCGGTGCCTGGAGGCCGTACGGATCTGGATGGGGAGGAACAGGCTCAGGCTCAACCCATCCAAGACTGAGTGGCTGTGGTTTCCGACGTCCCGATATAGTCAGCTGGTGCCATCGCTGACTATTGGGGGCGAATCATTGGCCCCCACGGAAAGGGCTCGCAACTTGGGCGTCCTCCTCGATTCACGGCTGTCTTTAGAAGAGGACTTGACGGCCGTGACCGGGAGGATTTTTCATCAGGTTCGCCTGATCCGCCAGTTGCATCCCTTTCTAGATCGGGACTCCCTACACACAGTCACTCATGCCCTCGTCACCTCTCGTCTGGACTATTGTAATGCTCTCTACATGGGGCTCCCCTTGAGGTGCACTCGGAGGCTCCAACTGGCGCAGAGTGCGGCCGCACGGGTGGTTATGGGAGCAACGTGGAGCTCCCTTGTAACACCTCACCTGCGCGAGCTGCACTGGCTCCTGGTGGTCTTCCGAGTGCACTTCAAGGTTCTGGTCACCACCTTTAAAGCGCTCCATGGCTTAGGACCTGGTTATCTACGGGACCGCCTGCTACCACCAATAGCCTCTCACCGGCCAGTACGCTCCCATAGAGAGGGGCTCCTCCAGGTGCCGTCGGCCAAATAATGTCGACTGGCGGCCCCTAGGGGGAGAGCCTTCTCTGTGGGGGCACCTACGATCTGGAACGAGCTCCCCCCGGAGATACGGAGGATCCCGGATCTGCGCACCTTCCGTCACATGCTTAAAACGTTTTTATTTCATCAAGCTGGCCTAGCCTAAATCTTCTCCTCTTTTAAATTTAAATTTTAAATACAAATTTTAATCTGTTTAATTATGGGGTATTTTAAAATTCAGCCAAATTATTTAATTCGTTTTAATTTATTTTAAATTTTGTATCTCTGTGTTTTATCTTCTGGCTGTTCACCGCCCTAAGTCCTTTGGGAGAAGGGTGGTATAGAAATTTAATAAAATAAATAAATAAATAAATAAATCTTCATCATCGATGGGGAAGGCAACTGGATAATGAAAATATTTAGGGAAGATTTCATACTGGGTGAAACAGGAACCAAATATTCACCACTTTTTCACAGTAGGGATTCATGAAATCTTTGGTGAACAAGATCTTCATCTTATTCGTATAAGCCACAAGATGGCCAGTCAGCCAGTTTTATACCAGTGACTGATATATTTTGTATGCATGCAGAACCCAGAATGCTATTCCTTTTCTGGATAAGCAGCATTGTGAAATATGAAGAAAAACAGTAGGAAGTTATATGAGGAGGAGGGAAGAGAGGGCAGAAGAGAGGAAGGAGAGAAGAATGTAGGAAATAATACAAAAAAAAAATCTAATGTAGATACATTTACATTCACTATACTTCTCTTAACTACTAAAACATCCTAATGACCACCATATTTCTGCACCAGTTTGCCAATGTGTTTTTTGTCTTCATTTTTGAGATTTCATAAACTTTGTCCAACCATAAGTTTCTCCGTCTTTCTTTTCTGCTCAACCTTCTCATTCCTCCTTCATATATTTGTTTTGCAGATTGATCCTCATTTATTCTCTCTATGTCCCAACCAATCATTCAAATATTATTTGCCTCCTAATATACAGTATCAATAGTTCATATTCTTACACATTTTCATTTCTTTTAAGAAACATGAACTTCTTTCAAACAGGCATATATTCATAAAATGCAATAAAGAATAAGAAGTAATGAACCAGACTTTTCTCCATTAAACCGGCTATCATCATGAAAAGGGCAATAAAATCAAATTGAAAGAAGAGCGAGAAATGCTACCTGTCTTCATGGCAACTGAGTCACTGCCCTTATTTCTTATCCCGTTAGTTTCCTTCTCCTGTCAAAATGTCTTCTATTCCTTTTTCTTTTGAATGATTTCCACTCTTCTACGATGGATGCAGTGGGGTGCATGTTTGTGCTATGTAATGCTTCTGATCCAAAGGCAAAGCCTGCTTTGGAATATGGGAAGGTATGCATATGGCATATCATCATTTCCTTAGAGATACTGATCACCCCCTCCCAGATTGTACAATTGTGTGATCTGCAGTCCTAGGAAAAGGTGGTTCTGAATTCAGGAGCTACAGACAGTCCCTTAATACATTCTTTAGCATATTTTTGCCTACAGAATAGAATAGAATAGAATATAAATCATAAGGATACAAGCAATAAAGATACAGTCATACAGTCATTAGTGGAAGGAGATGGATGATAGGAACGATGAGAAGATTAATAGTAGTGCAGACTTAGTAAATAGTTTGACAGTGTTGAGGGAATTACTTGTTTAGCAAAGTGATGGCGTTCAGGAAAAAACTGTTCTTGTGTCTAGTTGTTCTGGTGTGCAGTGCTCTATAGTGTTGTTTTGAGGGTAGGAGTTGAAACAGTTTATGTCCAGGATGCGAGGATTCTGTAAATATTTTCACAGCCCTCTTTTTGACTCGTGCAGTATACAGGTCCTCAATAGAAGGCAGGTTGGTAGCAATGGTTTTTTTCTGCAGTTCTGATTATCCTCTGAAGTCTGTGTCTGTTTTGTTGGATTGCAGAACCAAACCAGACAGTTATAGAGGTCTCTACTGTTGATACTGTGTTGTCTAGTATTGTAAGAGGTGGAAATATGGAAGGGTTTCTCCTAAAGTCTACCACCATTTCTATGGTTTTGAGTGTGTTCAATTCCAGATTGTTCCGGTTGCACCACGAGGCTAGTTGTTCAACCTCCCAAGTGTATGCGGATTCATCATTGTCTTGAATGAGACCAATCACTGTTGTGTCATCTGCAAACTTCAGCATTTTAACAGGGATCCATGATGGTTTTCAAGTGGGACAGCACTAGCTTTTCAAAGGTTTTCATGACTACAGACTACAGGAACTGGTCTGTAGTCATTCAGTTCCTTGATGGTGTTTCTGCAATTCTGTCTGATCGTTGAATCTGAAACCCTGGGATATGCAGGCTGCTATCTTCAATTGATTCATTTAACCAAGTTTCAGAGAAGGATAGGGCTGCTGAATTGTAAAAATCAGAATTACATCTGTTTAAAAAGAGTATTTCAACACCTTATTAGCAAGTGAATGTAAGTTGGTTAGGAAAATTGAAGGCAGGGGTTTTTTATTTCTCCTATTCCTTAGCCTGTTTAAAATTCCCGCTGTTTTACCTCTCTGTCTCGATTTCCTCCATTTGGTTTTTTTGGTAATCCATAGCTCTGGGGAAATTGCTTCTTCCTGTGTTAGGATCTCCTACGCGTTTGTAAAGATGGTGGGGGTGAGATCACAGAAAGCTGCTCCTTAAAGAAACATTGCTTGGACTTCCGGTGGCTCTGCATTCCCCGATGGACGCTCCTCCAGGAGCTCCAGCCCCGCGACTCTGTTTGCCGCTAGAACAGCGAAAATCAGCTATCTAGCGGCTTGAAACTCTCCTCCAGGGAAAAAGGGGGAGAGAAGAGCAGAAGGGTCTGGGTAGAGCTCCCCTAGATCCCCAGGCTTTTTTTTTTAAGCCTGGGGTTTGCAGGGTGAGAGCTCCCTGAAAGCCCTTCAGTGCTCTGGATCTGGGACGATTCTGCTTTATGCAGAACAAGGGGTCACGACCACACCAGCAATGCAATTTTAAGGATTATGAGAAAATTTGAACCTGGATGCTGGCAGAGCAAAATCAGGAGAACAGAAAATGCAAGTACTAAACTTTAACTCCGTTTAAAAGAAAAAAGATGGCGCTTAAGGGCATTAAAATGAAACTTACTAGTGAAAGTGATCGTTAAAGCTGCAACATTGTTAAAACTACTGGATTATCCAGCAAGAAAAAGATTTAAAGTGCTAGTGGAATGGAAAAGACTATGGCATTGACCTCAACTACTTTATACTTCTAAATTGTGTGGAAAATTATTGGACTTATTGACCTGATAGCTGAATAAATTCAAAGTGGAAATTGAAATATGGCTGACATCAAGAATGGAGGATCATTATTATATGAGCCAGCAAATTAAGTTGTGACTGTAAAGGTTTTACAAGAACTTTTAAATTTTCATACTTCTGTTATATTAGAATCAATTGAAAGGACTGTTCAAAATCAAAATCTGGAGAACAAGAATGATTTGCTGGAAAAAAGGAAAAAATTAATCAAGCTAATTTGACTTTGGAGCAGGGAAAAGAGGCTGTCAGGATCACGATGGAAGTTAGCACACTGAAAACAGAGGTTTTGGCAGAGGCTTCTATGCAGTTACTTGAAAAGCAGCAAATAGACTCTTTCCTGCAGACTAATAAACTTTACCGTGACAATTTTTGGCTTTATAGACATAATCAATTGTTAAGGAATGAAGTGACTGATTATATAAGCAGGAAGAGTCGAAATGGAGGTTTCAAATTAAAGGAGATAACTTTTAGAAGAGAACGATTTTCAAAGATGCATCAGCCTCAAATCTATACCCAAAAATTTTCAAAAATAAAAGCAGGGGGAGGAGCAATGCTGAAGAAGAAAGTATTATTGAAGAAGAAGGATTGTAAAAAATATAGAAAGAAAGGAAGAATTGAAGATTAATTTCTTTTGGGGAGGATCTTAATAATAAATCTGAAATGTCTACTGAAATTAGTATTTTTTTTTTAAGTTTAAGTTAAAAATGTTTAACTAAAATGGATAGCTTTTTTAAAAAAATTATTGAGGTATTAAAATGGTTAACTTTAAAGTTAATGGATAGCTTTTTGAAAGTTTTGAAATTGATATTTTGAAGAAATAATTTAATTCAATGGATTAATAGTATCTTTAAGGTTATATTTTGAAGAATATTTTATTGAAGTGTTTTTTTAAAAAACTTACTGAAGTATTAAAATGGTTAATTTAAAATTAAATGGATATAAAATAATATTTTTTTTTCTAAAAAGATATGCTTTAAAGAAAGTTTTAAAATGTTTAAATTTGAATTCTAAAAGGGGAGGCTGATGAACAATTTTTAAAAGAGGAGTTAAAGAGTGTGAGGGAGTTTTGAATCTTGTAGTAAGTTAGTATATTTTAGCTTAATGCTATACCTTGTTTTTGCTCTGGGGAGTTGAGGGTGGGGGTGGGGAAGGGGGGGTTGAAGGTTGTGTGGGGATAGAATGGTTGCCTAACTTTTAATAAAAATAAAAGATAGATAAATGTATTAATAGAGAAGTAAGAAAAGTGGGGAAAATGTTATAATAAAGGAAATGATAATATTAAGATATGATAAATATTGGAGGAGCAAAAAGAAGACACAAAAGATGTATTCAGAAGATATATTGAATGATTGATTATGTATTGTTTGTTTGTTTATAAAATGAAAAACTTTTTGAATAATAAAAAAAGAAACATTGCTTAATCCTTAGCAGATGGTCTCATGAGTATGAAATCTGTAGTGAGTCACAGAGAATAATAAAAAATAAAGAAACCGACTTCCGACAGTGATGTCATTGCAAAGTGGGAGAGGGAACGAAGTGTCATCCCCAAAATCCCAAATATTCTCTTCTAAGAGCTCTTTATAAGCAGCTCCAATCCCAGAGAGATCGGAAAACAAAAGGGGAAGGTCTGGAGACGCCGGGGTGAACAGCAATCAATCTGGAGGACAAAGACAAACCTCTTAATTCAGTGGAGAAAGAGTCGGCCTCCAGGGCAGATTAAGAGCGATGGCGGCCACATAGTGGGGAAGCGGAAAGTGAAAATAACTTCGGATGGTGGCCGAGGAGAATCTGGAAGAAGGAGAGATGAAAGTTTGCTGATCGGAGGCACGAGAGGAGAAAGACGTGGAGGAGAAGGAAAGGCGGCGACTAAAAGGAAACAGAGCGCAGAAGAGAGAGACGAATTGGAGAAGAAGTTAGTGCGAAAGAAGGAAGATCCCATAAGGTGGATTTAAATAGACTGAGAGGATAACTGGAATGGAGATAAGAACTTAAAAAATAAAAAGAAGCGGAGAGGGTGCCAGAAGAAAACAAGAGAGGGGGAACCGCGAAGAAAATATATTGGAAAATATTCTAAGGGACTTACAATATTGGAAAAAACATTTAAGGATTAATAACTGATTAGTGAGTGACAATATAAATATAAGCTGTGCAATTATAATAATGGAAATACAAATACAAAAATACATAAAGAAGAAGAAAGAAGGAAGAAGGAAGAGAAGATAATAGAATAATAGAAGGACTTGGGGATAGGACTGAAGGATTGAAGGAGTCAATGTCTGATGCAACATTGATGCAATATTACTACAGACATTTGCAACCAGAGGCTAAGTAATAAAAGGAAACAACTGAAAATAAAATAAAATAAATGTAGACTGTGAAAATAAGGAAAAATAATAAATAGAGCTTTTTACTATCATTGAAACGGGAGGGGAAGGTAAAAAACAGTAAATGATTAATGAAGCAATGAAAGATTAAATTGACTTGTTTGAATGAACTAAAGTGATTTATAATCGTATATAACTTGTTTAAGATAAATAGAAAGTAATCAAAAGATAATTATTGATAAAGTTTAAGTAAGACAAAACATATATATATATATATATATATATATATATATATATATATATATATATATATATATAATTTCAATAATTGTATTGTGCAATATATAAGTATATAGTAAGTGGATGGTGTGAAAAAACATAAAAATATTAAAAGAGACTATCTTGGAAGACTGTGGATATAGTAAATAAGAATTACAGAGATACGTGTATAAACATAATTAGAGAGTATTGGTTATATGGTTATATGATATTGTGGAAAAATTTTACCCAAGGCTTAAAAATGTCAAACATGGCAACTGTAGTTAAAACAGGGGAAAAAAATCAACTACAATTCCCACTCCAATAGCTGCCTCCCATCAAACCAAAGCAAAATAGAAAACATGTTGGGGAAAGAAAAAGAGAAAACAGATTTGTCAGCAAACAATATGCAGAGTATGTTGCAGATGATACAGGAAACATTAATGAAAACACTAGAGAAAATTGCTGATAATCATGAAGAGGCGAAAGTACATCATAAAGAAATTAAGAATGAAATAGGAGAGGTAAAAGAAGATATTAAAAATATGAACGATAAAATAGAGACCATACAATGTTGGAGAACGATCAAAGAATTAAAAAAATAGAAATAAAAATGGACCAAATAGATGTCAAAATAGAAATGGTGGAACAGAAGTCATTGCATTTTTAGAAATGGAAAAAGCTTCATATTTCCTACAGTTCCAAAATATCGTGGAAGAAAAAGAGGAGGATTTGGGTGAAAAAATGGCAGAAATTTTGGCAGAATTAACACAAAGAAACAAGACGGAAATAAGGGGACAGATAGATGAAATTTATTGTGCGCACACCAACTATATACAAAGACACAAGCTGGCAAGGAAAGTACACATAAGATTTACAAAAAAGCAGTGAGAGATGAAATTTATAAGAAATCAAGAGAAGAAACATTAACATACAAAGGCAAAGAAATTTTGAAGCAGATACTACGAAGAATCCGGAATCAACGGCAACAATACCAATTTTTGACAACTCAACTGAACAAATATAAGATGATGTTTAGATGGTTAATACCAGATGGCATATTTATTACATGGAAATACAGAAAATACAGAGTGGACATGGTAGAGAAAGCACAAGAATTTTATAAACGTTATCTTTCACAGGAAGAATAACAAGAAAGCAAGGAAGAATCAGAGAGCAAAAGCCAGGAGGAAGATCAAATAGAAGAAATGGAAAGAGAAAGAGAAATAAGAAAAATACAGGAAAAAGAACAAGTGTCGAGCTTGCCCTCACGCTCGACATGATTCACCACCGATCCCCCACCCTGCAGCTTCGGCGGTGGACGGCCAGTGGGCGCAAATGGTGGCACACGGGGGTGGGGCTCGGGGCGCTGGGTTAGGCGGCCGGGTGCGGTGGCGGGGTGCGTCGGATGTAGGACTTCTCGTGGCATCAGTTTCCCGCATGCAACGTCGTCCCAGCTGGAGGATTCCGCCGATGATTCGCTGGTTCGGGAGTGCGGATGGGCGTGGCGTGGGCTACACCCCACAGCAACTGGGCGGAGAGGCATAAAAACGCTATGAGCTACACGCCCATAGCGCCGTTTTTAAATCGCTTACGACTGCAGTATCCTTCGTTGCTATGAAAGTAAACCATCATCCCAAAGCAAAACATTGTCTACTGGTGATATTTTGCATTTCTTCCGTTTCGTGGTCTGAGGATCCTGAGAGGAAAACGGCGCTATTCTTTCTACTTCAGTGGAGGAAACAAACAGACAGATGGCCGAAGGTTTGGATCCTGAGTTGTGCGTGGGGGAGGACTCTGGTGTAGAGCAAGCAGAGGCAAGCGCAGGGGGCTTGGACGAGGCTCCCACCCCTGTCGTTCGGCTGAAGGAACGGACGGGGAGTCAAAGTGGGGGGCCAGGCGAGCCGGAGGGGAAGACAGCTACGGCCTCTGGAGAATGGTGGCATAGCTCAGCCCTTACCGGTCCTAGTAAGGGAGCGCCGACCCCACCCTCCACGGATGAAAGGTTCCTTAAGTGGAGAGAGCGGCGGTGGGTTGATGATGAGGAAGGGGGGGAGTGGAGTTATTCCACCGGACTGGGTCCTTCAACTCTGGATGTCCTAAGGGAGAAGTTTGGGGAGGCCAGCTTTTGGGACGCACAGTCCTGGCATCCATGGGCTATGGGGGGGGGAGTCCTCTGCAGCTTGGCAAGGGGTTTCTACAACTACAACAGATACCCGTTTCCATCTGGCCAGCCCTAAATTGAGGGCAGACCGGGGGGCCCCTGGACAGAGACGTGAGACTATTCCCCCTACAGATGGCCAGGAGAGGGCAACAAGTCACCCGGATGCCAGGGGTCGGCCTGCACAGGAGGAACGTCGGGCCAAAATAGGGCGGCGAGTACTCTCACAGAGCTTCAGTGGCACACCAGCTGGTCAGCCCAAGGCCATACCACCCTGGACAGCGGGGCCATGGGGGGCCCAGCCTATGTGGGGCCCTCCTCCTTTCCAAGCAACGTTTGATGGGAGTGCGGACCGAGTGGCAATCTTTCTCAGCCAGGCTATCAGTTATCTGGATCTTTATGGCCGGTTCTACCCATCCCAGTGGTCCATGGTGGTTGCCCTCACCACCGTTATGGCAGGGGAGGCTGCCGACTGGGTGGCGGACCTACACAGCGACCACGCCCATGAGCTAACCGACGGACTTTTTCTGGAGGGCCTTCGGGCCCGGTTCAAGGATGATTCTAGGACACAACAGGCCGAAGGGGAGCTTGTGTCCTTGAGACAAAAAGGCCGTCCTGCCAAGGACTATGTGAAGGAATTCCGTTCCATCGCTGGGAGGTTGCGGGTGTGGCCTGAACGTATGCTTGTGCATCAATTTCATTTGGGACTGGATCGGGACTTGAGACAGGCATGCGTATATCGGGGACTACCACCGTGTCTGTCGGAGTGGTTTCGGGTAGCCATAGACCTGGATATGGGGCTGAAAGAGTTCCGCGGCAGACCCAGTGCAGGACCATCAGCCCAGGTGAGGAGGCTGCCAGAGCGACCTGTGGTCAACCAAGGAAGTGCACCTACAGGGCTCGGAGACTCCGTTCGTCGGCCGACGTTTCGTTGTTTCCAATGCAATCAGATAGGCCACCGTGCTCTGGACTGCCCTCTTCCACCCTCCCAACAACCCGTAAGCCGAACACCTGCGACTGGGGGGAAGGGCCGGGAACGCCAAAGGACAACACCAGAACGGTCCAAGGTCGTGGCTCAGGCTCGACCGTCCGGTAACGACACGTTGCCAATCGAGCCTGCAGAACGTTCCAGCACTGGCGAGGCATTCATTGTAGAGGGGGATAGTGATGAGGAGGACAGCAACCGGGATCCAATGGTGAGTGCTCCCGTTCGTCCTTTTCTGATCCCGGTTACGATGGAGAACACACGACGGGGTCTGGATGTACAACAGGGAGCGCTAATCGACTCTGGCTGTACTCGTTGCTTGATGAGACGAGCATTAGCGATGCAGTTAGGGTTACGGTTATATCGGTTGCACTCACCTATTAAGTTTGAACAGGTGGACGGGTCAACGTTGGGGGGTGCTCCTGCTACGCAAGTAACGGAACTAGTACAATTAAGGATAGGAGAGCATAAAGAGTATCTCCGGTTCATAGTACTGGATGTCATGATCGAGCCCATTATCCTGGGGTTAGCATGGCTGGACAAATGGAAACCAACTATCTGGTGGGAAGGAGGGTATCGCAAGCTCCGCATTGAAATAGGTCCTGAACCAAGTGCTCTCGAACCCTCTAGTCGGTTGCTGGAAGGGAACGAACATAGGTCAAGACCCCTGACGCCGGGGGTTCCAGCAGTGTATACAGATCTAGCAGCTGTGTTTGACGAGGCGGAATGTGATATATTACCACCTCACCGTAGGACAGATTGCGCTATAGAACTTGTACCTGGTGCAAAGTTACCTAAACCCCGAATGTATGCGATGACACCAAGGGAGGTAGAGGAATTGCGTAAATATATCGACAAGAACTTAGCCCGGGGGTTTATCGAACCCAGCAGAGCCCATATGGCTGCTCCAGTACTGTTCCGGGAGAAGAAGGATGGGGGCCTTCGCTTATGCGTCGACTTCCGGGGTCTAAACGCTGTGAGTGTAGAACCACTGTATCCCCTCCCGTTGATAAAAGACCTTCTGGCCACATTAGCGACGGGGTGATATTTCACTAAATTAGACCTGCGGGAGGCATATTACCGGGTTAGAATCAGACAGGGGGATGAGTGGAAAACCACGTTTAATTGCCCCCTAGGAAGTTATAAATTCCGGGTTATGCCATTCGGACTGCAAGGCGCCCCGGCAGTGTTTATGCAATTAATCAACGAGGTTCTCCATGAATACCTCTACCGTGGCGTCTTAGTGTACCTAGACGACATCCTGATCTACACGAGAACAATGAAGGAACATGTACAGTTAGTCCGTCAGGTATTACGGCATTTATTGGACTCTAAATTATATGTGAAAGTGTCAAAATGTGAATTCCATCGTACTCAGTTGGATTATTTGGGCTATAGGATTTCTACAGATGGTTTGACAATGGATCCGAAGAAGGTCAGTACCGTTTTAGAATGGCAAGCCCCAGAAACAAGGAAACAATTGCAAAGTTTCCTCGGGTTTGCCAATTTTTATAGGCAATTTATTCCCTCTTTTGCTCAGATAGCATTGCCACTCACTGACCTTTTGCAAACTAAGGGACAGGTGGGAAAGCCATGGCTGGGTCAGAAGCTGAATTGGTCGTCGGCTTGTCAGACGGCTTTCAACACCTTGAAAGCTCGGTTTGCACAGGCCCCAGTACTACAGCATCCCGATCAAGAGACTCCGTTCATAGTGCAGGTGGACGCAAGTGATGTGGCCGTGGGGGCTGTGTTGTTGCAACCCAATAGCCAAGGGCAGTTGCAGCCATGCGCGTATACGTCCAAAAAATTCAGTACCACGGAACGGGGTTGGGCTATATGGGAGAAGGAGGCTTTTGCTGTCCGCTGGGCTCTCCTTAGTTGGCGACACATTCTAGAGGGGGCCCGTACCCCGTTTGAGGTCTGGACGGACCACAAAAACCTGATAGCCTTACAGACCCCCAGGAAATTATCCCCGAAACAGGTGCAGTGGGCCCACTATTTCCAACGTTTTAACTTTGTCTTGAAATATGTACCGGCAGGAAAGAACTTCCTCGCTGACGCTTTATCACGACTACCCCAACTCCACAGTAAACGGGACGACGTTGTTCAGGCTATCCTCCCTGGTAATGCCCACGGTGGGAGGGCGGCATCCAGTGCAGAAAACCAACGGTGTTGGGAGGAGTCAGTACAGGAGGCCACAGCCCAGGATAAGTGGGTGGCAGAGAACACGCAGCTCGTCACATATAACAATGGACTAGCTTGGAAAGGAGATAAAATGTATATCCCTAATGTATTGCGGCAAGACGTCCTCAGAAGGTGTCATGATGCCAAAACCGCTGGTCACTTTGGGTTCCTAAAAACATTACACCTGACCCGGCGCCAATTTTGGTGGCCATGTCTGCGATCTGACGTGGATGCGTATGTCACAAGCTGCACTGTTTGTGCTAAATCAAAACCACGGCCAGGGAAGCCCCTCGGTTTACTACAACCAGTCGCAAATCCCATTAGGCCTTGGTATGAGATAGGTATGGATTTTGTGGTCGATCTACCAGACAGTAATGGGCATACAGTCATATGGATGGTGATAGATCTTTTTTCGAAACAGGCCCATTTCATCCCATGCAACGGACTGCCATCAGCCAGAAAGTTAGCAAAACTGTTTATTCAACATGTGTACCGGTTACATGGGGTACCTCGGCGTATCATTTCAGACAGGGGGGTGCAATTCACGGCTAGATTTTGGAGGACTTTTATACAAGCCATTGGCTTGACGCAAGGGCTCAGCTCAGCATTCCACCCTAGCACTAATGGAGCAGTTGAGAGAGCCAACGCCATGGTAGAACGCTACCTTCGATGCTACGTCTCGTATCAACAAACCAAGTGGTCCAGTCTCTTGCCATTGGCTGAGGTTGCCTATAACAATGCGGTACATAGCAGTACCGGTTTTACACCTTTTCGTATTGTCTCAGGTCGTGAGTTTGTAGCGATACCCGAGTTAGAAGACCTACCCAAAGGCGAGCAGAATCCACAGGAATGGGCGGATAAAATACGCACACTATGGCCACAGGTTAGAGAGGCATTAGATGAGGCCGCTACTGTGTATAAAGCGCATGCGGACAAGAAACGGGCCCATATCGATCCACTCAAGGTTGGGGATCTAGTATATTTGTCCACTAAATATATCAAACTGAAGGTACCAAACCGGAAGCTGGGTCCGAAATACCTAGGCCCTTTCCCTGTACTTCAGATAATAAACCCAGTTACTGTGGTTCTCAAACTCCCACCTTTATTAGGGAAGATATACCCCGTGTTCCATGTGAGTCTGCTAAAACCAGTAACTCATGTCAGGGATAGACTGCCTTGTCCGCGACCTGTTAGGGATGATCAATACGAGGTTGAAGACATACTAGACTCAAAACTGAGTAGGGGCCAACTCAAGTATCTAGTTAAATGGAAGGGATACCCTGAAGAGGAGGCATCCTGGGTACCTGGGGAGGATGTACATGCTAAAAAATTGCAGAAGCGGTTTCATTGCAAATACCCTATGAAACCGAGTCCACCGGAGATAATGGGAGCTAACGATTCTACTTTGTATCTTTCAGACCACACCGTGGTGAAGGGGTGCCACATGTCGAGCTCGCCCTCACGCTCGACACGATTCACCGCCGATCCCCCACCCTGCAGCTTCAGCGGTGGACGGCCAGCGGGCGCAAACGGTGGCACACAGGGGTGGGGCTTGGGGTGCTGGGTTAGGCGGCCGGGTGAGGTGGCGGGGTGCGTCGGATGTAGGACTTCTCGTGGCATCAGTTTCTCGCATGCAACGTCGTCCCAGCTGGAGGATTCCGCCGATGATTCGCTGGTTCGGGGGGGCGGATGGGCATGGCGCGGGCTATGCCCCACAGCAGCTGGGCGGAGAGGCATAAAAACGCTATGAGCTACACGCCATAGCGCCGTTTTTAAATCGCTTACGACTGCAGTATCCTTTGTTGCTACAAAAGTAAACCATCATCCCAAAGCAAAACGTTGTCTACTGGTGTTTTGTTGCGTTTCTTCCGTTTCGTGGTCCGAGGATCCTGAGAACAAGAAGAAAAAGAGGGAGCAAGAGGGAGAGTAAAAAGAGAGACAAGAAACACCAAAAAACAACTTCAGTAAGAAATGGCAGAGGCAATAAATCTCTTTTCTGTGAACATAAACGGGCACCAAAAAAAAAAAAAAAAACCCACGAATTTTTACTAAATTAAAAAAAATTGAAACAGACGTGATATGCCTTTAAGAGGTACACATTAAAAAAGGATACCAGAAACTATTAGAGAATCCAACATTAGGAAGACTATATACATCATTAATACAAAAGAAAAAAAGAGGAATTGCTATATATGTAAAAGAAAGAATAAAATCAAAATTAATTCATTCGGACGAAGAAGGTAGAATGTTAATGGTAGAATTAGAAATCAAACAAAAACAACTGTTATTAATAGTAATATATTCTCCCAATAAAAATCAACATTAATTTTTTAAAAAAATGCACAATAAAATAATAAAACTAGGATATGATAATATTTGTTTAATTGGGGACTATAACGCAATAGTGGATATCAAAAAAGATTATAAGAGTAATTTAAAAAAATAAAAAAGAAAGATATATCACCAAAAGAATTCTTTAATATGACAACAGAACTAAAATTGCGAGATGTATGGAGAGAAATAGTGAAGAGAGCCAATATACATTTTATTCACACCCACACCAATCCTGGTCCAAGATTGATATGGTTTGGATGACAGCAGAAATACGGACAGGAGTGGAAGAAGTAGAAATAGGAGTAAATGAGTGGGCAGACCATAACCCAATAACTATAAAATAGAAAAGACAAAAAAGATTTAAAAGATGGACATTGAATCAAAATATATGCAAAGACAAAGAATACAAACAGATGTTGGAAAAGATAGATGATGAAGATATTCTTTAGCGTGAATAAAAAAGAAGATACATCAATACAAAACCTTTGGGACACGCTAAAGGCATACATCCGTGGACTGACAATGGCTTATAACGCAAGGAAGAAGAAGGAAAGGAAATGTCAACAAGAAAAACTATAGGAAGAACTTAAAAAGTTAGAAAGAAAATTACAGGAAGATCCCCAAAATAAAAAAATAAAAGAGGAATGAAATATAGTTAGACATAAATTAAATTTAACAATCCAAAAGGAAATAGTGCAGAAAATAAAGATGTCAAAACAAAAAAATTTTGAACATACGAATAAAATGGGTAGATGGTTGGCCTATAAATTAAAAAAAGAAAAAGATAACAGAATGATATATCAATTGAAAGATGAAAATGGAATAACCCAACATTAAAGGGAGGATAAAAAGGAAATTATACAAAAGTTTTTCCAAAATCTATACTGTCAGGAAGAGATAGCAGAAGAAAAAGTTAAAGACTATATAGAGGGAACAAACTTGTGTAAAATTACGGAGGAACAACAAGAAATACTAAATAGACCGATAACTGAAACAGAATTTGATATGGCAATGAAAAAACAACAAAACAACAAAACATTAGGCCCGGACAGACTCCCAGTAGAGTTATATAAAAACACTCAAGAAATGCTGGGGTGTTTGTGTGATGTTGGAAATATTCAATGAGGCTCTAGAACAGGCAAATATACCTAAAACATGGACAGAAGCAATAATCACCCTTATTCCCAAAGAGGATACAGATCATCAACAAATACAGAACTACAGACCAATATCATTGTTAAATACTGATTACAAGATATTTATGTCAATCATAGCTGAAAGAACAAAAGAAATCATGAACAAACATATACATTCAGAACAAAACGGTTTCCTGCCAGGTTGACAAATTAAAAACAACACGAGAACAATAATAAATTCCCTAGAGTTTTATGAAGCACATCCAAAAAAACAAGCTTCACTGGTTTTCCTTGATGCTCAAAAGGCATTTGATAATTTGAACTGGAAATTTATGTTAAATCAATTGAAACTTATGGAATTTGGGACTAAATTTGAAAATATGATTGGAAAAATTTACACAAAACAAACGGCAAGGGTAATCATGAATGAAGATATGACAGGGAAATTCGATATAACAAAAGGGGTGAGACAAGGATGCCCATTTTCTCCACTTGTATTTATATTAACTTTAGAAACATTTTTGAAGAGAATTAGAGAGGATCAAGAAATAAAAGGGTTAAAGATAAAGACAGAAGAATATAAGTTTCAGGCTTTTGCTGATGATCTGGTGTTTATACTGGAGGAACCATTAGTATCAGGCCCAAAATGGATAAAAAAAATAGAAGAATTTGGCGAAGTAGCCGGGACTTAAAATTAATTAAAAAAATCTAAATTATTAACTAAAAATCTTACAAAGATACAAGAGAAGGAATTAGAATGCAGTACAAAAATTCAAATAACCAAGAAGATAAAATACTTAGGGATTTGGCTTACTGCAAGATGCTCCTCAATTAAGGAAGACAATTATGACAAATTACTACTGCAAATTAAAAAAGATTTAGTCAATTGGAAAAATTTACAAATTTCATTTATGGGAAGGATCGCTACGATCAAAATGAATATTTTGCCCAAAATGCTATTTCTCTTCCAAGTTATACCAGTAAAATTAAAGAAGACTTTCTTTGAAACATTAAATAGAACAATTACCAAATTTATATGGCAAGGAAAAAGACCAAGAATTAGATTAAAAACATTGCAAGATACAAAAGATAGAGGAGGAGTAGCACTCCCAGATTGGGAAATATATTATCAAGCATCTTGTATAACCTGGCTGAAAGAATGGATGGAGTTAAGGGGCAAAAGAACATTAGTGATTGAAGGGCACGATTTGCAAGTGGGATGGCATGCATTCCTTTGGGATGAAAAATATAAAATACATGGCTACTTTAGAAGAGACATACTATGGAATGCATTGCTACAAATTTGGATCAAGATTAAAAAACATTACACAAAAATACCAATTTGGATTTCACCTGCAGAAACATTAAAACATCCAAGTTTAACTGAGTGGGACAAGATAATAAGATATAAAGATATATTAAAAGAACAAGGAAATCTGAAAACAAAACAGGAATTGGAACAAGATCTAAATAGAGAAATCAATTGGTGGACATAAACGCAAATTCAGTTGAAATATAAAGAAGACACAAAATTAAATGCGATACACACTGAACAAAATGAATTGCACAAAATTATACAAGGGACCGAGGAGAAATTAATCAGTAGAATATACAAATTTTTGCTGCGATATAAAATGGAAGAAGAAATAGTTAAGGCTACAATGATTAAATGGGCAAAAAACTTTAACCACACAATAGAATGGGAGAAATGGGAAAAAATGTGGCAAATAAATACAAAACTAACAATGTCCATGGCATACAAGGAAAACCAGTTGAAGATGTTTCATAATTGGCATCTACCCCCGGCTAGACTTGCAAAGATGTTTCCGAGTAAATCTCCAGTGTGTTGGAAATGTAACAAGAGCTACGGGACATACTACTACCTTTGGTGGACATGTCCAACTGCAAAGAAGTTCTGGGCTAAAATTAAAGAATGGCTAGAGAAAATAATAGAACAACCTATGAGTGGAAAACCAGAGACATTCTTATTAGGGATATTTAGGGAAAAATATACCAAGGAAATAAAATATTTGATCTTACACATTGTAACAGCTGCCTGTATAGTAAATGCACAAAATTGGAAAAAAGAAAATATACCAACAGAAGAAGAGTTGATAAAAAAAATCGTAGAGTGTGCCGAGATGGATAAATTAACAAAAGAGCTTAAAGAAAAAGAGGATACAGAATATTATATAATCTGGCACAAATGGTATAAGTAGCTGAAGAATAGGAATAGGAATAAAGGAGAAGAAAAATAGGGGTGAAATGTAAAAAAGGAAAGAATGAATATGTCAATGTATAATAAATATAAAGTTAATGGGATCTTAATAAATACACTGTAATTAAAAGAGAGGGGACAAGAAGAAACTGGAATAATATAAAGGGAGAAAATGTAAATACTAGAAGATCATCATGAAATAGCTGTTAAGAGAGTATATATATAAATTTTGTATGTCTTGTAATGTCATTTATATGTTATAATAATAAAAAAATAATGTCATTATGTTATAATAATAAAAAAATTTCAAAAAACAACAACAAAGAAATCACCAGAGAGCATTTCACCGAGGCAGCCTTCGGCGGCGCCATCTTGGATGAAAAACGTTCATGTTCAAAGTACTGCAGACCTCAATCAAAGATCCTTTGAACACCTTTCCTCCTTTATAGAACAATTTGTATCCTGCAAGAACATGGAATTCATAATGATTTGAGCTTCAAGTTATGGATAATCTTTAACAATACTTGAGGTGTTGGGTTTAGTTTTAAAGCGCCTAGGGTTTATCTGTTGTCATTGCTCCAAAGAAGAGTTTGCTTATTCTCAGCTGTTCCTGTCTACCAGTGATGGATTCCTCCCGGTTCGGCCCGGTTCTCCCGAGCCGGTAGCGGTGATGATATGATGTCACTAAACTGGTTCTGCCCCCGTGCCCCTCGTGCCCCCCCACCCCCACATTATTCTTACCTTTTATTTAGCCCCACCCCCAATCTATGCTGCCTCCTGAGTCCCAGCCGATGGCTAGAAGGAAAAAAAACTGTTTAAATTCTTGCTGCGGGGCTTCAAAGGGCCGCCCTACAGCTGATCAGTGTTAAAAGAAAACAAATGAGTAGACTGGTGCCTGCAAAAATATATGAGTAGATCAGTGCCTGCAAAAATAAATGGGTAGACCAGTGCCTGCAAAAATACATGAGTAGATCAGTGCCTGCAAAAATAAATGGGTAGACCAGTGCCTGCAAAAATAAATGGGTAGATCCATACAGCTCTGCAAATAGTTAAAAGCCTTGTAGACCAGTACCTCTGCGAAATCCTAAATAATTGTCACATGACCATCAAGCCACGCCCACAAAATAAGCCACGCCCACAGAACCGGTAGTAAAAAAATTTAGAACCCATAACTGCTGTCTACACTTTTTTCACTTGGAGTTATTACTGGGAATAAGTTACACTAGCCCATACTGTGCAGAATAGTTTAGCAGCTTCGGCTGAAACACAACTTTCCTTGGCTCTTTCATCCACAAAGACACCTGGTTCAAAATTAATGGTATTTGTCTAATACATTAGTTCAGTATTTCTGAACTTTGACAGCTTTTCGATATATGGACCTTAAATTCCCTGGAAAAAAACTATAGATTAATCTTCGTGGTTTGGGAGCCTACCCTCTAGAAATTCAGACCTGAATTGTTATAAAAAGCTCTTAAGTTCACTTGTTTGCTGTTCAGATTCTACTTGAAAATCTACAGAGGTCTCTTTCCAATCTCAAGATGAGACTTCTCAGCACTTGTTCTGAGGAAATGATTGATTTACCAGCTGCTCCCAAAAATGCTACCAGCTAAATGAACTTCATGTTGCCTTCTTTCATCAAAGAGGAAGACCAGAGGAGCTGCTGCACATATTTATGTTGTGGGATCTATATTACCTTTGCTCCAAGGACTCAATCAAAAGCAAAAATACACAATGGAAAATACAAACTTTGTTACTTGGAATTAATAGGTGGAGAGGAAAGATGGAATTTACATGAGTTTCCCCCGTACCTGATCCATCCAACCATTTAATACTGTCATTCTTAGATTAATACTGTGAATACTAAATTTAGCATACTAAATATTTACTAAATAGGTTAAATATTCTATCATTGGCTTCCTTAAAGATAAGTAAATATTATTTCTACGAAGTGGAAAAATTTTTGTGGCAATGTTATCATTATCATTTGAAAGGTTCCTGGGTCTTGTTGGATGACACTGCTTAATTGATGGGGACCAGAATGTGGATGAAACACCTAACCCACCTAACAGCTGGTTTTGGTCATATATTTCCTTAAATGAGTTTTCATTTTACAAATTTTCATTTTACAAATGAAATCTCAATTACACTGGAACATTAATTGTGTGGAATCAGCTTTCCTGTGTATTACATATAATACAAAAGAGAAAAAAAATACATCTCAAATTTAAAGTTTGTCTTTTTAGTTCTCCTAATTGCTAGAAATGGTATGATGCTATCATCCGAGGACTTTTCTATAAGGAAACAATGATCTTTGAATCTTCAAAATCCATTCTCAAAATAAATAATGAAGAGCAGCTGTGCACTGAAAAGACAGCCTAACACAGAATGAACTTTGCAGTGTCTGAAAACTGAATTGAACAAGAAAGAAAAGGGAGAATTGGGGAAAAAAGTTATTGATTTCATTGCTAATAATGCTTATCATAAGCTGACATTGTTAGTGAGTCAGCTCTGTAACTGGAAGAAAGATGAGTTCCTCTGACATTGCAGGTCCCCACCTTCACTTCCTGCTTGGTTAGAGAGGCTCAGAAGCCTTTCCTGCCCCCAAGGAGGTGCTCCCGAGAGCTTCTTCTGGGCCAGGATTCAAGGGCAGATGTCAAGCTGCGACTTTTCTTGCAATAGGAGAAATGCAGTGGGAAGTACTTGGTGTGCAGATATGGGCAGGTAGGGATTATTGTTCTCAATTGGATATATAAATTTTGCCATTCCCACAATTAAAAACAAAACAAAACACAGAACAATGGTGTTAGGAAAAAGGAGAAAGAAGAGAATCTTTGCAGCAGGAAAAAGCTGAGGAAACAAATTGATCAAGAAGTGAGGATTAGGAGGTTTGTTTGAACGAGTTGAGAAGTCTCTGCTAGAGTAGAAGTGATCCAGCTTTTGATGTCTGATTATGCTCCTCTGCCTTAAATATGTTTAATATAGAATTATAAATTATACTTGATATATTGTACCTTAAATAATTTATTATTATAATGATTTCACTACTGTTGTCTTTTAGCATATTGTTTTTGAGTTTATTTTGGTCCTTTTCAGCTTTATTTTCAGCTGAGTTGAGCATTGTCTTTAGATGGAAATAAAAAGTGGAAATTTTTACCTTACCCTATTAGTGAGAGTGCCACCCTTCTGATCCTCTTGTAATAGAACTGTAAAATTATCCCATGGGTTGAGGAAGAGTGAGTGGCCTTAATTCACCTGATGTGGCCAAGAGAGAATCAAACTTGTGTCTCTTGTACTCCAGGCCCTCATATAATTGCATGTATGTTAAAAAATAGTATGACCAGGAGAAAGAAGTTGGGAAAGGCATAGAAAGTTTGGTCCATCCTCTTGCTGCTGTTGAGGGGGTTGACTTAATTTGGCAAAGCGAAAACAAAGTGCTACTGAAAAGACGTAAAGCTCATAGCTTGGTGTGGTAGCTTTCCCACACTCCCCTCCCTGAATGTGAAATTTCAAAGCCTTTTTCGGTTGAAATGTAAGTAGGATTTTATAGCAAACATTTAGTGACACAAGGAGAGTAAAAAGAAACGTTTAAGGAAAATAGCACTTTTAGGTTTCCAGTGTGAGAGTGTATATTAACCATCTCTCCCGGGATGGATCTTGCCCTCCCATCCAGTCTTCATAGGTCTTTGCCACGGGGTCACTGTGACCCAGAAGGAACGCTTCAAAACCATCCAAGCAGGGACCCAGATGAGCATCACTTGTGAACACAATGATAGCAGCTATTTAGTCATCCATTGGTATCGGCAGGAGCTTAATAGTGGACAGATAGAACTACAACGCATCGGCATATCCATACAAGGAAACAGTCCACAGATGGAAAACAAAAACTACAGCATATACAGATGAGAGGTGACCCATGCTTCTCTCAGTATTCTCCAGATGAGGCTGCAAAACCAGCAAAATATTTCTGTGCTGTTTCTCAGGCACAGTGAGAGCTCCAGGTTTCACAGCTGCACATGAACTTTGCAGCGCTCCAGTCAGCCTCTGTCCGTGCCATAAAGACATACAAGCCAAACTACTGCAATTGTAGAGGATCTGAATCACAGGAACATGGACCACTAAAATCCTTTCTCCATTACTGTAATACTTAAGGGGGAAAAAAGAGAAAATCTGGCAAAACCAGATTATGATTCACTCTTATAACTCTCTATGCAACTATGTAAAATTTTGACTGTTCCGAATGAGAAGTTATAAACAGATGGTAGAATGTTATTTGGAACATGAATACAATAGCAAGAAGTTTAAAGCATTCTTCTGCACTCAGGTAACCTCCAGTTGTCTTTAACTACAAATTTCACTGCTTCCAGTCAAAAAACTGATTGACCAGAACTAGGTCTTTGCCCAATGTGTCCGAAGTAGGATAATTTGAGCCTGGCTAATTATGCCTCTAGTGAGAATTTTGGATTGATTTGTTTAATGATCTATCAGTTTGTTTTCTTGGTGAAGAGTAAAGCCAGCATGAATACAGGACAGGAAAGGCTTAAACATTAAATGCAGATGTGCCCCAATATAATAAAGCAACCTAGAACTGTAATCTAATTTAATACAGAAATCTTGCTTAAGAATGGTAATTAGTACTGGAATTTCTCTCGGTAAGCAATGAGATTGTAAATGTCACATCATGTGACCATGCTGCTTTCTGATGGTACTTCTGGCTGTCCTTGGTTACTGTAATAAAACAAGAACCACATAGATTGTTGAGTGAGCACAACTTTTGACTTCCTGTTGGCTTCCTCTTTGGGGAGGCCATAAAGAGATCTTCTCTAGATTATCTGAGAGGATGGATAGGATTATTTTAGACAAGTCAGCCTCTAATAATAGATATGGATCACAGACAGTCTTTTGAAACAGAGTGGCAATCATTATTATGATTACTTATCCTGTGCTCTTTCCCCACTATGGTTCCAAGTCAGCTGGCAGAACCATGCAAAAGGATAGGAGGATTAGGGCCAACCTCACATGGCGGTGCAAGATGTTCCAGATGGTAGGAGCAACAGCAGAGAAGGCCCTCCACCTGGACCCCGTCAGCCAGAATGCTCAGGCTGACAGAACCCGTAGCATGCCTTCTCTGCTGGCACAGTTGGCATGGGCCAATACCAGTGGAGTGAAACAATCCCTTAAGTAACCTGGATCCATGCCATGATCATGCCATGACATCTTGAATTGCACCCAGAAGCAGACTGGTACCCAATGCAGCTCACAGAGCAGTGGTGTTACTGGAGCCATTCTAGCCCCCCCCAAACTGTGCCACACTCTGCACCAGCTATAGCTTCCAAATGCTCTTCAAGGGTAGCCCCATGTAGAGCGCATAATCCAAACATGAGATGACCAGGGAATGAACGACTGAGTGCAGGGAATCCTGATCCAGGAAAGGCCACAACTGGCGCACAACATGAAGTTGTGCAAAGGTTCTCCTAGTTGCGACTTCCACTTGCCCCTTGAGTAGGACTCATGAGTTCAGAAGAACCCCTAAGTTATGGATCAGATCTTTCTGGGGCAGTGCCACCCCATCAAAGATGACAAGTCCTTGATCCCAGAGCCCCATGTACCCAAAGCCATTCGGTCTTGCCAGTGTTCAGTTGAAGACTGTTGTCCCCCATCCAGGCCCCTACAGCATCCAGGCAATGTGAGAGGGTGGCCACAGCATCGCCTCGATCCCCAAGAGTGAAAATATAGAGTTGGGTGTCATCAGCATACTGTATATGCCGCAACACATGATGACAGATAATACTAAAATTTAAATAATAAATAAATAATAATCTCGCCCAGTGGTTTCATATAAATGTTGAAAAGGAGTGGAGAGAGTACTGAGCCCTGTGGCACACCAAAGAATAGTGACCGACGGCAGGACTTTTCATTCCCTCAATTAATTGGAGCATCATCATCATCATCCATCATCGAATCTTTTTCAATTCCTAGCAGTTCCATCTAAGGAGTGATTCTTACTAATTCTTCATAGCTTGTCTCATCATTTTGCTATCTTTGAATGTGATAGTTGAAAGGGATTAAAATTCATCTTGTTTAAAGACCAAGGCCTTTCCCCTCCACAAAAGAAAGATACCAATCACCAGGCTTCCTATTGCAGAACTTTTTATTTTTGCATATGCAATCTCTCTCTTCTCAATCTGTAAAATGCCACCTACGGATGTGAAAAAGGGAGATTTCCAGACAGGAAGTGCAGATCAGTTGGAATTGATGGTTTCTTGAATCCAGGAAATGTAGTTGCAAACTTTAGTGTAGACACCAGGGAAGTCTTTCAGAGCACATCCTCTGCCCCAAGAGACAATTCCTTGGAGTTCACCATTACAGACAACCGGACCACCAGAGTCACTCTGAAATGGAAATGATGAACATGTTTTCAGCAAGCAGGATAGCAAGTCAGCAAAGATAACTTGCATTATCTATAATTTGCATGCTCTAGTGGGTGGAGGAATGGAACCTATTGCAGAAGATGAAAGATCTTCTAGGTGAAATTACTTTAATACCACTCTATATTAGGTGACATAATTGCTACCAGGATGGGATGAAAATCTTAGAAATGCTACTTCTTTCTGATAAGGGCTTCCTAAAAGAGAGGGCAGATTCAACGTACGGTTCATAACATAATAAAAACTGGAGGTCAAGCGATTGATGTTGTTTCTTTGTTCATTAGAAGCAGGCAAAGACCACAGAAGTTACAGAAACAACTCCTGAGTGTAAGGATCTCTTCTCAACTACCACCTTGCTATTGTATCCCCAGGCCTAACATCAGCTAGCTATGAATTTAATTCATACAGTAGGAGATTTTTGAGCACCATCTGAAATATACGCTAATAGTGGAGGAAAGATTTACCTGACAAGAGTCTTTTCCACCTTCCAGGTATCCTGCACAAAACATATTGTCGGTGATTTTATCTCGATAAGCCCCAATGCACTCAGTCTGAGAAAGTACCGGGACATCCACGCACTGTAGGAGGTCTGGATAGTGCACTGTGGGAAAGATTAAAGAGGCTGTGTTCATTTTCAGAAGTAAATATTAGACATGCACTAGGAATTTTCTACAGAGCAAGAATAGAAACGAAGAATCTCTATAAACCTCTATAATATAGTTGCCCTAAAAATGCCAATCATTCTTTCTTTCACGGGAAAAAATGTTCCAGTTGAACAAATTTTGAATTTAAGGCAAGTGCTGAGTTTCTAATTGGGATACAGGTAGATCTCGTCTTACGGCCACAACTGAGGTGAAAATTTCTGTTGCTAAGCCTGACAGTTGTAAAGTAAATTTTGCCTCATTTTACAACTTTTCTCGCCACAGTTGATAAGTGAATCATTGTAATTGTTAAGTTAGCAACACTAACTAACTAGCCCCTCTGCTGTTTAATCTCTCTATAAATCCACTTGTGGCCCAGTTAAACCAATTAGAGCACCATCCCCTAAACTAGCTAATAGACATATTGCGTCTCATATTGCTGATGAGAGAGCACTTTAATCACAAACACAAATTGGACTTAAATGAGCCTTGAACACTCTGGTTAGTTACTGCACTGAATAGGCCTTTAAAATTAATGATAGAAAAACTAAGATTATGATCTTTGCAAAAAGACTTAAATTGCATGCCTGGAAGATAAATGGCCCAAACTTCAAGCAAGTCATATCCTTTAAATATCTGGTTACCCATAACTCTACTAAATGCAGTGGACTTCTAAACCATGTCATCCAGAATATCCCCACCCCCTCCCCCCCCAAAAAAACCAAGCGGTAGCAATTCAATCTTTTTATTTTCCCAGGGGACCACAATATTTTCCAGCAGCACTGAAGTTATATTCAGCTACGGCTCACACACAATTCCATTTGGTGCTTAGCTAGGACCTTACTCCTCTTTTACTTCTCTGGAAAGGGTGCAATCCAAATTCCTAAAAGCCATATTTCAGGTTGTATACTGTGTCCCTAATGTAGTATTATGGAGGGAGGCAGGAGTAACCAAAATTGAAAAAAGCATATGGATTTACATTTTTGCACATTGGCTAAAACCATTCTTTTTCCCTACAGGTTTGCATTCTCTTCTTGTAGAAGACAGTTTCATATCGGTATAGTTCAGGACCATCTCAAAAGACTCCAATATCTTGGTTTCTCCAGGAAAGAGTTTCTAATGTTGGGGTATGAGTGTGCACTTAGAGTAGGTTAAACAATGTACAGTGGTAGCTTGGTATTCAACTGCTTTGGAACTCATCGAATTTGATACTCAATGCATGTTGAGGTGAAAATTGTGTCCCAGTACTCATCGTTTGTTTGGTACTCAATGCACAAGCTAGAACTTGTCAATATTGTGTGCCTTCTTACTCACTATATTATTCGTTTTGGGAAACATTTGTTTGATACTCATTATTGTTGACACACATCGGTACCAACTTCCGGGTACTCCCGGAACCAAATAACGCTGAGTACCGAGTTACTACTGTATTAATGATGTGGAAATCCAATAAGGTTAGGCTACTCTTCCCAAGAATGTTTATCTGAACAGTCATACTTTCCCTTTAAAGCTGTGAGATATTTATATCAATTAACCATTCCAAAAATGTGAAGAGTATTAATCTTAGCATGCTGCAACACATTTTGCACAGCAGTTGTGGAGGGCCTATACAAAAAAAATATGATATGAGCTGAAAAATACCCATAGACAAGGGGCTACTGAAACTATAGCTTATGTCCTGCTATACTGCATCTCCTATAAGAACGCACAGACTCAATTTATAACAATTTACGAATAAAATATCTGGGAAATACTGGTCGTATACCTGCAACTACTGTTATAAGATTGATATGAAGTAGTTTCTTTGAATGTGACCAAATTCTGTTATGCTGTATGTAAAATTAAGCAAATTTAACTATCCATGGTTAATCCACCGCCAATTATAATATATTATTTTGCTATTTTTATTTTTTACTATTATTGTTGTTTTAATACTTTTATTTGCTGATCTGTGACTGTAATAAGGATTGATTCATTGATTAGTAACACACTTTTTAAGTGCATCTGGTTTCCCCATTAGCTTGTCGGAAGATTGCAAAAGGTGATCACATGACCCCAGGACACCGCAACCATCATAAAAACATGCAAATTGCTAAGCATCCAAATTTTGAACGCATAAAAAAGGGGATGCTGCTGTGGTTGAAAGAGTGAAAAAGTGACAAGTCACTTTTTTCAATGTTGTAATTTTGAAGGCTCACTAAAGTGATGGTTGTAAGGTGAAGACTACCTGTATATTGTTTTACTTGACATCGTGATATTTATAATGGACTTTGGAGGGAAATGAATGCCAAAAATAAATTTCTACTCACCGCCACTGCTGAGGGTGTTGCCCCAGCCTGAGACTAAACATTTTGCTCCAGTGGATGGACAGCTGCTTGGTAGACGGATTGCTGAAACACGGGAATTGAGACTGGCTGGTTTGGATAGTTTGATGAGCATGATGTCATTGTCCAAAGTTTGGGGGTTGTATTTGGGATGGAGAATGATTTTGGCTGCATCGATGTGCTGCTCGGAACCATCATATTTGGTCAAACTGTGTTCCCCAAGTCTCACTTGGATTTGGCTGAATCAAAAGAAGAAACGGAAATTTTGGTCATATCTATTTACATCTAACTACCTTTAACTCACAGTAAGTCAAAAGCCAGACCCACTAATATTGCTGCTCAGAAGGGCATCCTGTTGCCCAGAATGGCTGAATCCTGAAAAAGATGGACACAATTGTATGTTGACTTCCACTATTGGGCAGGCAATGAACACTTCTACCAATATGTGTGCATACTTATCTACAAATAAAAGCATGTATGTGTATCCTTTATTCGATTTACTAATACAAGTAAATATATCAGTGCAATGGTGATGTTCCAAATAAAATAAGAACACATTGTTACTTACGACCTACTGCAGTGAGCAGCGGAAACAATCCATTGGTTGTTTATGATGGAGCCACCACAGATGTGTTTCCCGACATTCAAGGAGACCTGATAGGGGACGGAATGTTTTTGGCAGGTGTAGCCACCCACAATCTTATCATCATCGTCATCATCGATGGGGAAGGCAACTGGATAATGAAAATATATAGAGAAGATTTCATAGTGGGTGAAACAGGAACCAAATATTCACCACTTTTTCGCAGTAGGGATTCATGAAATCTTTGGTGAACTTTGAGGGGTGCCCATTACGAGATCTTCATCTCATTCATATAAGCCACAGGATGGCCAGTCAGCCAGTTTTATACGAGTGACTGATATATATCGCATGCATGCATAACTCAGAATGCTATTCCTTGTCTGGGTAAGCAACAGTGTGAAATATGAAGAAAACAGTCCGAAGTTATATGAGGAGGAAGGAAGAGAGGCCAGAAGAGAGGAAGGAGAGAAGATACATTTACATTCACCCTACCTCTCTTAACTATTAAAACATCCTAATGTCCACCATATTTCTGCACCAGTTTGCCAACTTGTTTTTTATCTTCAAACTTTCCATTTTTCAGATTTTATAAACTTTGTCCAACCATAAGTCTCTCCATCTTTTTTTTTTTTTTGCTCTTCATATATTTGCTTTGCAGATTGAGCCTCATTTATGAAGGGATTCATAAATTTTTTGGTATAGTTTCAAGGGTGCATTTAATAGGATCTTCATCCCATTCAGGCAAGCGATGGAGGCCAGTCAGGTAGTAGGAAGTCATATGAGCAAGGAGGGAGGGTGAAAGGGAATAAGAGAGGATTTCCTCCCCAGGATTGTACAATTGGGTGATCTGCAATCTTGGGTGGGTCTGATTTCATGAGTCATAGACTACCCCTTCTACATTCTGTAACATCTTTTTGCCTTCACGTTTAGCAGCTTCATTTGAAACATCCACTTTCCTTGGCAATTTCATCCATAAAGACACCTGGTTCAAAATTAATGATATTTGTCTAATACATTAGCTCGGTGTTTCTGAACTTTGACATATTTTCGACATATGAACCTTAACCTCTAGAATTCCCTGGAAAAAATTCAGTAGATTAATTTTGATGGCTTTGGAGTCCCACCTTTACAAGTTCAGTCCTGAATTGTTATAATAAGTTCTTAGGTTCACTAGTTTGCTGTTCAAATTCTACTTGAAAATCTACAGAGGTCTCTTTCCAATCTCAAGATGAGACTTCTCAGCACTTGTTCTGAGGAAATGATTGACTTACCAGCTGCTCCCAAGCATGCCACCAGCCAAATGAACTTCATGTTGTCTTCTTTCGTCAAGACCAGAGGAGCTGCTGCACATATTTATATTGTGAGACCACTATTACCTTTGCTCCAAGGACTCAATCGAAAGCAAAAATACGCAGTGGAAAATACAAACTTTGTTACTTGGAATTCAATCAAGAACAGGTGGAGAGGAAAGATGGAATTCACATGAGTTTTCCTCATATCTGATCCATCTAACCATTTAATACTGACATTCTTAGAGCAATACTGCGGATACTGAATTTATCATACTAAAGGTTAAATATTCTATCCTTGCAGGTAAGTAAATACTATTTCTACGAAGTGGAAAATTTCTGGCAATGTTATCATTATCATTTGAAAGGTTCCTGGGTCTTGTTGGATGATACTGCTTAATCGATGGGGACCACAATGTGGGTGAAAAAGTATATTGAACATGGTCATAAAATTTCAGTTAAGAAGAGAAACTGGGAATGTTTCTCTCAGCCGAGTCCATAAAACTGATATTAACCTAACAGCTGGTTTTGGTCATATCTCTGCTTAAATGAGCTTTCATTTTATAAATGAAAACTCAATTACACTGGAACATTTGTGTTTAATTCATAATCATAATGATAAGTTTATTTGTCAAGCATATATAAGATAACAGGTAAAAGTATAAACATAATTTGAATTCATGAAAGGAGTAAGTAAAAAGGAATATTAGGACAGGGACGGTAGGCACACTAGTGCACTTATGCACGCCCCTTACAGACCTCTTAGGAATGGGGTGAGGTCAACAGTAGACAGTTTAAGGTTAAAGTTTTGGGGATTTGGTAAAGAAATTACAGAGTCAGGTAGTGCATTCCAGGCATTGACCACTCTGTTAGTGAAGTCATATTTTCTGCAATCGAGTTTGGAGCGGTTTACCTTGAGTTTGTATCTATTATTTGCTCGTGTATTGTTATGGTTGAAGCTGAAGTAGTCATTGACAGGAAGGACATTGTAGCGGATAATTTTATATACTATGCTTAGGTCAGACTGAAGTCAGCGTAGTCTAAATTGTCTAAGCCCAAAATTTGGAGTCTGGTGACATAAGGTATTTTATTGCGGTTAGGGGAATGGAGGACTCTTCTCGTAAAATATCTCTGGACTCTCTCAATTGTATTTATATCCGATATGCAGTGCGGGTTCCAGACAGATGAGTTGTATTTAAGAATTGGTCTAGCAAATGTTTTGTATGCTCTAGTTAGTAGTACAACATTACCAGAGAAGAAGCTACTCAAGATTAGGTTAACAACTCTTAATGCCTTTTTGGCAATGTTGTTACAGTGGGCTCTGGCACTTAGATGTTTAGAAATGAGTACTCCAAGGTCCTTGACAGAGTGAGGGCCGTTTACAAGGTCATGCCCATCTAATTTGTATTTTATGTTTTGATTTTTTTTGCCAAAGTGCAAGACTGAGCATTTGTTGGTTGAGATTTGAAGTTGCCACTTGATAGACCAATCTGACACATAGTCAAGTTCTTTTTGAAGGGTAGTTGCATTGTCGGTGGTGTTGAATAGTTTAACATCATCAGTGAAGAGAACACAGCTGCTTTTAATATGATTACAAAGGTCATTTATGTAAAGTATGAAGAGGTTGGACCTAAAACATTGCCTTGGGGAATACCGATATTAACATGTACCGGATTTGATAGAGCGCTTCCTATTTTGACCATTTGTTGCCTGTTTGACAGGAAGGCAGCTATCCATTCATTGTGGAATCAGCTTTCCTGTGTATTACATATAATACAAAAGAGAAAAAAAAAATACATCTCAAAATTAAAGTTTGTCTTTTTAGTTCTCCTGATTGCTAGAAATGGTATGATGCTATCATCCAAGACTTTTCTATAAGGAAACAACGATCTTTGAATCTTCAAAATCCATTCTCAAAATAAATAATGAAGAGCAGCTGTGCACCAAAGAGACAGGCTAACACAGAATGAACTTTGCAGTGTCTGAAAACTGAGATTGTACAAGAAAGAAAACGGAGAATTGGAAAAAAAAAGTTATTGATTTCATTGCTAATAATGCCTGTCATAATCTGCCATTAACATTGTTAGTGAGTCAGCTCTGTAACTGGAAGAGAGATGAGTTCCTCTGGCATTGCAGGTCCCCACCTTCACTTCCTGCTTGGTTAGAGACACTTAGAAGCCCTTCCTGCCACCAAAGAGGTGCTCCCGAGAGCTTCTTCTGGGCCAGGATTCAAGGGCAGATGTCAAGCAGGTAGGGATTATTGTTGTCAATTGGATAGATAAATTTTGCCATTCCCACAATTTAAAAAAAAACAAAACAAGAAAAAATGGTGTTCGGAAAAAGGAGAAAGAAGGAGGAAAAAGCTGAGGAAACAAACTGATCAAGAAGCGAGGATTAGGAGGTTTGTTTGAATGAGTTGAGAAGTGCTAGAGTAGAAGTGATCCAGCTTTTGATGTCTGATTATGGTCCTCTGTCTTAAATATGTTTAATATAGAATTATAAATTTTACTTGATATATTATACCTTAATAATTTATTCTTATAATGATTTCACTACTGTTGTTTTTTAGTATATTGTTTTTGAGTTTATTTTGGTCCTTTAGTTTATTTTCAGCTGAGTTGGGCATTGTTTTTAGATGGAGTTTGGTCCATCCTCTTGCTGCTGTTGAGGGGGTTGACTTAATTTGGCAAAGCGAAAACAAAGTGCTACTGAAAAGACATAATGCTCATATCTTGGTGTGGTAGCTTTCCTGCACTCCCCTTCCTGAATGTGAAATTTCAAAGCCTTTTTTGGTTGAAATGTAAGTAGGATTTTATAGCAAACATTTAGTGACACAAGGAGATTAATAAGAAACGTTTAAGGAAAATAGCACTTTTAGGTTTCCAGTGTGACAGCGTCCATTGGTATCGGCAGGAGCTTAATAGTGGACAGACAGAACTACAATTCATCGGCTTATCCATACAAGGAAACAGTCCACAGATGGAAAACAAAAACTACAGCATATACAGATGAGAGGTGACCCATGCTTCTCTCAGTATTCTCCAAATGAGGCTGCAAAACCAGCAAAATATTTCTGTGCTGTTTCTCAGGCACAGTGAGAGCTCCAGGTTTCACAGGTTTCACATGAACTTTGCATAGCTCCAGTCAGTCTCTTTCCATGTCACAAAGATATACAAGCCAAACTACTGCAATTGTAGAGGATCTGAATTACAGGAACATGGACCACTAAAAACTTTTCTCGAATACTAAAGGGGGGAAAGAAAAAATCTGGCAAAAACAAATTGACTATTATGAATGACAAGTTACAAACACATGGTAGAATGTTATTTGGAAGATGGATATAAAAGCAAAGAGTTTAAAGCACTCTCCTCCACTCTGGTACCCTCCAGATGTGTTACAGTGCTTCCAGTTAAGACGGTGACTACCCTGTAGGGTGAAAGACTGCCAAAAGAAAGTTACAATTCTGGGATCCAACAAGATGACATTGTTTAATGGAAGAGTCCCATAGATGTGCCTCCCCCCCAGATGGGTAGGATGAGTCAAGATGGTGGGACATATGAACTATATTTGTATTAAACCTAATTATATTAGTTGGATTATGTACCATCATGCTGTTTTTGGCTCCTACTAATAACTAGCTTAGAATTCCAGATAAAATTGTCACTGCGAGATCAAAGGGGCAACTAAGGATGGATCAATTTTCTTCTCCAATTCAGTAGTGTCCTGTGCGAATATTTGTGAACCAGGTAGATTCTTCTTCAGTGATTTGCATGCACAAATGTCAAAGGGAAATTACACTAGACCTTTTATATGAATCAACTGATTTTAAAGATGTACACAACACAATACATCTTCATCCTGAATAGAATCCCAACTTTGTGAACACAAACATTGTTTGGTTCCTTCATCTCCAGAATAGGACACTGTTACAAGACAATAAAACTACTTAGAACTGCAATCTGATCCTGAAATACAATCAGTTCTTGCTTCATGATGATAATTAGGACTTGAATTTCTGTCTCTTAGCAATGCGGTTGTGAAGTGCAACATTGTATGACAATGACATTGTCAACTTGCATTCTTCTGTGACTTTTTTCAGAATCACACTCTAGCGTATACCTTAGATGGAGCAGATTTCCATCTAAGTACTGATTCATCCAGGTCTTCATAGCTTCCATCATCATTTCACTAATTTTGAATGTGACCATTGAAAAGAATTAAAACTCATCTAGTTTAAAGGCCAAGACCTTTCCTCACCACCAAAGAAAGATACCAATCGGGAAGAATTAGAATATTTCAAGATATGGAATTATTTTTATCGTTGGTTGGAAAAGAGATATAACTGATTAATTTTATAATTATGTATAAAAACTTGATGACTAAAATATTGTTTTAGCAATGAATTGTTATAATGGCTTGGATGAAGATTAAGATAGAAGACACTTATGGAAGAAGAAGAAGAATTTTGGAAGATAACACCGAGATGTCACAGGGAAGGGATGACTGATATATTAAATGTTTGTTTGTCTTAAAAAAATAAAAAAAAATATATAAAGACAGACAGACAGAAAGAAAGATACCAATCACCAGGCTTGTCATTGCACAATTTAGTTTTTATTTTTGCAGCTTTAATCTCTCTCTTCTCAGTCTGTGAAGTGTTAGTTATGGCTGTGAAAAGGGAGCTTTCCAGACAGGACGTGCAGATCAGTTGGAACTGATGACTTTCTGAATCCAAGAAACATAGTTGCAAACTCTAGTGTAGACACCAGGCTTGCCTTTCAGAGCACATCCGTCGCCCCAAGAGACAACTCCTTGGAGTACTCCATTGCAGACAACTGGACCACCAGAGTCTCCCTGGGAAAGAAGCAAGATATTGAATGAGGAAATATAATTTGCATTATATCAGATTCTGGTGGATGGAAGCAAGGAATAGATTGCAGAAGGTAAAAAAAAAAAAGTCTTCCAATAGAATTGATTTAATACTCTTCTATATCAGATGTCATAATTGTTTCCAGGATGGGATGAAATCCCAGCAATGCTCCATCTAACTGGTAAGAGCTTCCCAAAAGAGAAGTCAGATCCAACATATAGTTCATAACCTAATAAGAGCTGGAGATGACATGACTGATGTTGTATGTTATTCATTAAAAGCAGGCAACTGAAGACCACAGAGGTTGAAGAAACAGCTCCTGAATATAGGTATCTCTCTCCAACTACCCACTTCTCTATTATATCCTTAGGCTTAAACACCAGCTAGCTATGAATTTAATTTATACGTTGGGATATGTTTTGAGCACCATCTAAAATATATGATACAAAATGGGGAAAAGGGAAATTATTTACCTGACAAGAGTCTTTTCCACCTTCCAGGTATCCTGCACAAAACATATTGTTGGTGATTTCCCCTGGATAAGCGTTAATGCACTGAGTCTGAGAAAGTACAGGGACATTCAGGCACTGTAGGAGGTCTGGATAGCGTACTGTGTGAAAGATCAGAGAAACTGTATTCATTTCCAGAAATAGATATTAGACTTTCCCTAGAATGTTTGAACAGCCCAATGACAGAAATGAAGCTCCCCCTCCTTCTTTAAAATTGTTGCCCTAAGCATGCCAATCATCTTCTGCTTCATTGCAAAAATCTTTCAGTTGACCAGATCCTGGATTTAAGGCAAGTTCTGTGTATTCCATTGGTGTACATTGTTTTACATGGCATGGTCTGATTTATAAAGGAAATGGCAGGAAATGAAAGCCAGAATTTTTTTTTATTAGCAATTTACCCTCTGTAATCGTTAGCTTTGCTCAATAAACTAACTGAACATGATCACAGATGACTCTATCTTGATCAAAGAACATGAAGAAGACTCACCGCCACTGCTGAGGGTGTTGCCCCAGCCTGAGACTAAACATTTTGCTCCAGTGGATGGACAGCTGCTTGGTAGACGGATTGCTGAAACACGGGAATTGAGACTGGCTGGTTTGGATAGTTTGATGAGCATGATGTCATTGTCCAAAGTTTGGGGGTTGTATTTGGGATGGAGAATGATTTTGGCTGCATCGATGTGCTGCTCGGAACCATCATATTTGGTCAAACTGTGTTCCCCAAGTCTCACTTGGATTCGGCTGAATCAAAAGAAGAAACGGAGATTTTGGTCATATCTATTTACATCTAACTACCTTTAACTCACAGTAAGTCAAAAGCCAGCCCACTAATATTGCTGCTCAGAAGGGCATCCTGTTGCCCAGAATGGCTGAATCCTGAAAAAGATGGACACAATTGTATGTTGACTTCCACTATTGGGCAGGCAATGAACACTTCTACCAATATGTGTGCATACTTATCTACAAATAAAAGCATGTATGTGTATCCTTTATTCGATTTACTAATACAAGTAAATATATCAGTGCAATGGTGATGTTCCAAATAAAATAAGAACACATTGTTACTTACGACATACTGCAGTGAGCAGCGGAAACAATCCATTGGTTGTTTATGATGGAGCCACCACAGATATGTTTCCCGACATTCAAGGAGACCTGATAGGGGACGGAATGTTTTTGGCAGGTGTAGCCACCCACAATCTTATCATCATCGTCATCATCGATGGGGAAGGCAACTGGATAATGAAAATATATAGAGAAGATTACATAGTGGGTGAAACAGGAACAAATATTCACCACTTTTTCGCAGTAGGGATTCATGAAATCTTTGGTGAACTTTGAGGGGTGCCCATTACGAGATCTTCATCTCATTCATATAAGCCACAGGATGGCCAGTCAGCCAGTTTTATACGAGTGACTGATATATATCGCATGCATGCATAACTCAGAATGCTATTCCTTGTCTGGGTAAGCAACAGTGTGAAATATGAAGAAAACAGTCCGAAGTTATATGAGGAGGAAGGAAGAGAGGCCAGAAGAGAGGAAGGAGAGAAGATACATTTACATTCACCCTACCTCTCTTAACTATTAAAACATCCTAATGTCCACCATATTTCTGCACCAGTTTGCCAACTTGTTTTTTATCTTCAAACTTTCCATTTTTCAGATTTTATAAACTTTGTCCAACCATAAGTCTCTCCATCTTTTTTTTTTTTTTTGCTCTTCATATATTTGCTTTGCAGATTGAGCCTCATTTATGAAGGGATTCATAAATTTTTTGGTATAGTTTCAAGGGTGCATTTAATAGGATCTTCATCCCATTCAGGCAAGCGATGGAGGCCAGTCAGGTAGTAGGAAGTCATATGAGCAAGGAGGGAGGGTGAAAGGGAATAAGAGAGGATTTCCTCCACAGGATTGTACAATTGGGTGATCTGCAATTCTGGGTGGGTCTGATTTCATGAGTCATAGACTACCCCTTCTACATTCTGTAACATCTTTTTGCCTTCACGTTTAGCAGCTTCATTTGAAACACCCACTTTCCTTGGCTATTTCATCCATAAAGACACCTGGTTCAAAATTAATGATATTTGTCTAATACATTAGTTCGGTGTTTCTGAACTTTGACATATTTTCGACATATGAACCTTAACCTCTAGAATTCCCTGGAAAAAATTCAGTAGATTAATTTTGATGGCTTTGGAGTCCCACCTTTACAAGTTCAGTCCTGAATTGTTATAATAAGTTCTTAGGTTCACTAGTTTGCTGTTCAAATTCTACTTGAAAATCTACAGAGGTCTCTTTCCAATCTCAAGATGAGACTTCTCAGCACTTGTTCTGAGGAAATGATTGACTTACCAGCTGCTCCCAAGCATGCCACCAGCCAAATGAACTTCATGTTGTCTTCTTTCGTCAAGACCAGAGGAGCTGCTGCACATATTTATATTGTGAGACCACTATTACCTTTGCTCCAAGGACTCAATCGAAAGCAAAAATACGCAGTGGAAAATACAAACTTTGTTACTTGGAATTCAATCAAGAACAGGTGGAGAGGAAAGATGGAATTCACATGAGTTTTCCTCATATCTGATCCATCTAACCATTTAATACTGACATTCTTAGAGCAATACTGCGGATACTGAATTTATCATACTAAAGGTTAAATATTCTATCCTTGCAGGTAAGTAAATACTATTTCTACGAAGTGGAAAATTTCTGGCAATGTTATCATTATCATTTGAAAGGTTCCTGGGTCTTGTTGGATGATACTGCTTAATCGATGGGGACCACAATGTGGGTGAAAAAGTATATTGAACATGGTCATAAAATTTCAGTTAAGAAGAGAAACTGGGAATGTTTCTCTCAGCCGAGTCCATAAAACTGATATTAACCTAACAGCTGGTTTTGGTCATATCTCTGCTTAAATGAGCTTTCATTTTATAAATGAAAACTCAATTACACTGGAACATTTGTGTTTAATTCATAATCATAATGATAAGTTTATTTGTCAAGCATATATAAGATAACAGGTAAAAGTATAAACATAATTTGAATTCATGAAAGGAGTAAGTAAAAAGGAATATTAGGACAGGGACGGTAGGCACACTAGTGCACTTATGCATGCCCCTTACAGACCTCTTAGGAATGGGGTGAGGTCAACAGTAGACAGTTTAAGGTTAAAGTTTTGGGGATTTGGTAAAGAAATTACAGAGTCAGGTAGTGCATTCTAGGCATTGACCACTCTGTTAGTGAAGTCATATTTTCTGCAATCGAGTTTGGAGCGGTTTACCTTGAGTTTGTATCTATTATTTGCTCGTGTATTGTTATGGTTGAAGCTGAAGTAGTCATTGACAGGAAGGACATTGTAGCGGATAATTTTATATACTATGCTTAGGTCAGACTGAAGTCAGCGTAGTCTAAATTGTCTAAGCCCAAAATTTGGAGTCTGGTGACATAAGGTATTTTATTGCGGTTAGGGGAATGGAGGACTCTTCTCGTAAAATATCTCTGGACTCTCTCAATTGTATTTATATCCGATATGCAGTGCGGGTTCCAGACAGATGAGTTGTATTTAAGAATTGGTCTAGCAAATGTTTTGTATGCTCTAGTTAGTAGTACAACATTACCAGAGAAGAAGCTACTCAAGATTAGGTTAACAACTCTTAATGCCTTTTTGGCAATGTTGTTACAGTGGGCTCTGGCACTTAGATGTTTAGAAATGAGTACTCCAAGGTCCTTGACAGAGTGAGGGCCGTTTACAAGGTCATGCCCATCTAATTTGTATTTTATGTTTTGATTTTTTTTGCCAAAGTGCAAGACTGAGCATTTGTTGGTTGAGATTTGAAGTTGCCACTTGATAGACCAATCTGACACATAGTCAAGTTCTTTTTGAAGGGTAGTTGCATTGTCGGTGGTGTTGAATAGTTTAACATCATCAGTGAAGAGAACACAGCTGCTTTTAATATGATTACAAAGGTCATTTATGTAAAGTATGAAGAGGTTGGACCTAAAACATTGCCTTGGGGAATACCGATATTAACATGTACCGGATTTGATAGAGCGCTTCCTATTTTGACCATTTGTTGCCTGTTTGACAGGAAGGCAGCTATCCATTCATTGTGGAATCAGCTTTCCTGTGTATTACATATAATACAAAAGAGAAAAAAAAATACATCTCAAAATTAAAGTTTGTCTTTTTAGTTCTCCTGATTGCTAGAAATGGTATGATGCTATCATCCAAGACTTTTCTATAAGGAAACAACGATCTTTGAATCTTCAAAATCCATTCTCAAAATAAATAATGAAGAGCAGCTGTGCACCAAAGAGACAGGCTAACACAGAATGAACTTTGCAGTGTCTGAAAACTGAGATTGTACAAGAAAGAAAAGGGAGAATTGGAAAAAAAAGTTATTGATTTCATTGCTAATAATGCCTGTCATAATCTGCCATTAACATTGTTAGTGAGTCAGCTCTGTAACTGGAAGAGAGATGAGTTCCTCTGGCATTGCAGGTCCCCACCTTCACTTCCTGCTTGGTTAGAGAAGCTTAGAAGCCCTTCCTGCCACCAAAGAGGTGCTCCCGAGAGCTTCTTCTGGGCCAGGATTCAAGGGCAGATGTCAAGCAGGTAGGGATTATTGTTGTCAATTGGATAGATAAATTTTGCCATTCCCACAATTTAAAAAAAAACAAAACAAGAAAAAATGGTGTTCGGAAAAAGGAGAAAGAAGGAGGAAAAAGCTGAGGAAACAAACTGATCAAGAAGCGAGGATTAGGAGGTTTGTTTGAATGAGTTGAGAAGTGCTAGAGTAGAAGTGATCCAGCTTTTGATGTCTGATTATGGTCCTCTGTCTTAAATATGTTTAATATAGAATTATAAATTTTACTTGATATATTATACCTTAATAATTTATTCTTATAATGATTTCACTACTGTTGTTTTTTAGTATATTGTTTTTGAGTTTATTTTGGTCCTTTAGTTTATTTTCAGCTGAGTTGGGCATTGTTTTTAGATGGAGTTTGGTCCATCCTCTTGCTGCTGTTGAGGGGGTTGACTTAATTTGGCAAAGCGAAAACAAAGTGCTACTGAAAAGACATAATGCTCATATCTTGGTGTGGTAGCTTTCCTGCACTCCCCTTCCTGAATGTGAAATTTCAAAGCCTTTTTTGGTTGAAATGTAAGTAGGATTTTATAGCAAACATTTAGTGACACAAGGAGATTAATAAGAAACGTTTAAGGAAAATAGCACTTTTAGGTTTCCAGTGTGACAGCGTCCATTGGTATCGGCAGGAGCTTAATAGTGGACAGACAGAACTACAATTCATCGGCTTATCCATACAAGGAAACAGTCCACAGATGGAAAACAAAAACTACAGCATATACAGATGAGAGGTGACCCATGCTTCTCTCAGTATTCTCCAAATGAGGCTGCAAAACCAGCAAAATATTTCTGTGCTGTTTCTCAGGCACAGTGAGAGCTCCAGGTTTCACAGGTTTCACATGAACTTTGCATAGCTCCAGTCAGTCTCTTTCCATGTCACAAAGATATACAAGCCAAACTACTGCAATTGTAGAGGATCTGAATTACAGGAACATGGACCACTAAAAACTTTTCTCGAATACTAAAGGGGGGAAAGAAAAAATCTGGCAAAAACAAATTGACTATTATGAATGACAAGTTACAAACACATGGTAGAATGTTATTTGGAAGATGGATATAAAAGCAAAGAGTTTAAAGCACTCTCCTCCACTCTGGTACCCTCCAGATGTGTTACAGTGCTTCCAGTTAAGACGGTGACTACCCTGTAGGGTGAAAGACTGCCAAAAGAAAGTTACAATTCTGGGATCCAACAAGATGACATTGTTTAATGGAAGAGTCCCATAGATGTGCCTCCCCCCCAGATGGGTAGGATGAGTCAAGATGGTGGGACATATGAACTATATTTGTATTAAACCTAATTATATTAGTTGGATTATGTACCATCATGCTGTTTTTGGCTCCTACTAATAACTAGCTTAGAATTCCAGATAAAATTGTCACTGCGAGATCAAAGGGGCAACTAAGGATGGATCAATTTTCTTCTCCAATTCAGTAGTGTCCTGTGCGAATATTTGTGAACCAGGTAGATTCTTCTTCAGTGATTTGCATGCACAAATGTCAAAGGGAAATTACACTAGACCTTTTATATGAATCAACTGATTTTAAAGATGTACACAACACAATACATCTTCATCCTGAATAGAATCCCAACTTTGTGAACACAAACATTGTTTGGTTCCTTCATCTCCAGAATAGGACACTGTTACAAGACAATAAAACTACTTAGAACTGCAATCTGATCCTGAAATACAATCAGTTCTTGCTTCATGATGATAATTAGGACTTGAATTTCTGTCTCTTAGCAATGCGGTTGTGAAGTGCAACATTGTATGACAATGACATTGTCAACTTGCATTCTTCTGTGACTTTTTTCAGAATCACACTCTAGCGTATACCTTAGATGGAGCAGATTTCCATCTAAGTACTGATTCATCCAGGTCTTCATAGCTTCCATCATCATTTCACTAATTTTGAATGTGACCATTGAAAAGAATTAAAACTCATCTAGTTTAAAGGCCAAGACCTTTCCTCACCACCAAAGAAAGATACCAATCGGGAAGAATTAGAATATTTCAAGATATGGAATTATTTTTATCGTTGGTTGGAAAAGAGATATAACTGATTAATTTTATAATTATGTATAAAAACTTGATGACTAAAATATTGTTTTAGCAATGAATTGTTATAATGGCTTGGATGAAGATTAAGATAGAAGACACTTATGGAAGAAGAAGAATAATTTTGGAAGATAACACCGAGATGTCACAGGGAAGGGATGACTGATATATTAAATGTTTGTTTGTCTTAAAAAAATAAAAAAAAATATATAAAGACAGACAGACAAAAAGAAAGATACCAATCACCAGGCTTGTCATTGCACAATTTAGTTTTTATTTTTGCAGCTTTAATCTCTCTCTTCTCAGTCTGTGAAGTGTTAGTTATGGCTGTGAAAAGGGAGCTTTCCAGACAGGACGTGCAGATCAGTTGGAACTGATGACTTTGTGAATCCAAGAAACATAGTTGCAAACTCTAGTGTAGACACCAGGCTTGCCTTTCAGAGCACATCCGTCGCCCCAAGAGACAACTCCTTGGAGTACTCCATTGCAGACAACTGGACCACCAGAGTCTCCCTGGGAAAGAAGCAAGATATTGAATGAGGAAATATAATTTGCATTATATCAGATTCTGGTGGATGGAAGCAAGGAATAGATTGCAGAAGGTAAAAAAAAAAAGTCTTCCAATAGAATTGATTTAATACTCTTCTATATCAGATGTCATAATTGTTTCCAGGATGGGATGAAATCCCAGCAATGCTCCATCTAACTGGTAAGAGCTTCCCAAAAGAGAAGTCAGATCCAACATATAGTTCATAACCTAATAAGAGCTGGAGATGACATGACTGATGTTGTATGTTATTCATTAAAAGCAGGCAACTGAAGACCACAGAGGTTGAAGAAACAGCTCCTGAATATAGGTATCTCTCTCCAACTACCCACTTCTCTATTATATCCTTAGGCTTAAACACCAGCTAGCTATGAATTTAATTTATACGTTGGGATATGTTTTGAGCACCATCTAAAATATATGATACAAAATGGGGAAAAGGGAAATTATTTACCTGACAAGAGTCTTTTCCACCTTCCAGGTATCCTGCACAAAACATATTGTTGGTGATTTCCCCTGGATAAGCGTTAATGCACTGAGTCTGAGAAAGTACAGGGACATTCAGGCACTGTAGGAGGTCTGGATAGCGTACTGTGTGAAAGATCAGAGAAACTGTATTCATTTCCAGAAATAGATATTAGACTTTCCCTAGAATGTTTGAACAGCCCAATGACAGAAATGAAGCTCCCCCTCCTTCTTTAAAATTGTTGCCCTAAGCATGCCAATCATCTTCTGCTTCATTGCAAAAATCTTTCAGTTGACCAGATCCTGGATTTAAGGCAAGTTCTGTGTATTCCATTGGTGTACATTGTTTTACATGGCATGGTCTGATTTATAAAGGAAATGGCAGGAAATGAAAGCCAGAATTTTTTTTTTATTAGCAATTTACCCTCTGTAATCGTTAGCTTTGCTCAATAAACTAACTGAACATGATCACAGATGACTCTATCTTGATCAAAGAACATGAAGAAGACTCACCGCCACTGCTGAGGGTGTTGCCCCAGCCTGAGACTAAACATTTTGCTCCAGTGGATGGACAGCTGCTTGGTAGACGGATTGCTGAAACACGGGAATTGAGACTGGCTGGTTTGGATAGTTTGATGAGCATGATGTCATTGTCCAAAGTTTGGGGGTTGTATTTGGGATGGAGAATGATTTTGGCTGCATCGATGTGCTGCTCGGAACCATCATATTTGGTCAAACTGTGTTCCCCAAGTCTCACTTGGATTCGGCTGAATCAAAAGAAGAAACGGAGATTTTGGTCATATCTATTTACATCTAACTACCTTTAACTCACAGTAAGTCAAAAGCCAGACCCACTAATATTGCCGCTCAGAAGGGCATCCTGTTGCCCAGAATGGCTGAATCCTGAAAAAGATGGACACAATTGTATGTTGACTTCCAGTATTGGACAGGCAATGAACACTTCTACCAATATGTGTGCATACTTATCTACAAATAAAAGCATGTATGTGTATCCTTTATTCGATTTACTAATAGAAGTAAATATATCAGTGCAATGGTGATGTTCCAAATAAAATAAGAACACATTGTTACTTACGACATACTGCAGTGAGCAGCGGAAACAATCCATTGGTTGTTTATGATAGAGCCACCACAGATATGTTTCCCGACATTCAAGGAGACCTGATAGGGGACGGAATGTTTTTGGCAGGTGTAGCCACCCACAATCTTATCATCATCGTCATCATCGATGGGGAAGGCAACTGGATAATGAAAATATATAGAGAAGATTACATAGTGGGTGAAACAGGAACAAATATTCACCACTTTTTCGCAGTAGGGATTCATGAAATCTTTGGTGAACTTTGAGGGGTGCCCATTACGAGATCTTCATCTCATTCATATAAGCCACAGGATGGCCAGTCAGCCAGTTTTATACGAGTGACTGATATATATCGCATGCATGCATAACTCAGAATGCTATTCCTTGTCTGGGTAAGCAACAGTGTGAAATATGAAGAAAACAGTCCGAAGTTATATGAGGAGGAAGGAAGAGAGGCCAGAAGAGAGGAAGGAGAGAAGATACATTTACATTCACCCTACCTCTCTTAACTATTAAAACATCCTAATGTCCACCATATTTCTGCACCAGTTTGCCAACTTGTTTTTTATCTTCAAACTTTCCATTTTTCAGATTTTATAAACTTTGTCCAACCATAAGTCTCTCCATCTTTTTTTTTTTTTTTTGCTCTTCATATATTTGCTTTGCAGATTGAGCCTCATTTATGAAGGGATTCATAAATTTTTTGGTATAGTTTCAAGGGTGCATTTAATAGGATCTTCATCCCATTCAGGCAAGCGATGGAGGCCAGTCAGGTAGTAGGAAGTCATATGAGCAAGGAGGGAGGGTGAAAGGGAAGAAGAGAAGATTTCCTCCCCAGGATTGTACAATTGGGTGATCTGCAATCCTGGGTGGGTCTGATTTCATGAGTCATAGACTACCCCTTCTACATTCTGTAACATCTTTTTGCCTTCACGTTTAGCAGCTTCATTTGAAACACCCACTTTCCTTGGCTATTTCATCCATAAAGACACCTGGTTCAAAATTAATGATATTTGTCTAATACATTAGTTCGGTGTTTCTGAACTTTGACATATTTTCGACATATGAACCTTAACCTCTAGAATTCCCTGGAAAAAATTCAGTAGATTAATTTTGATGGCTTTGGAGTCCCACCTTTACAAGTTCAGTCCTGAATTGTTATAATAAGTTCTTAGGTTCACTAGTTTGCTGTTCAAATTCTACTTGAAAATCTACAGAGGTCTCTTTCCAATCTCAAGATGAGACTTCTCAGCACTTGTTCTGAGGAAATGATTGACTTACCAGCTGCTCCCAAGCATGCCACCAGCCAAATGAACTTCATGTTGTCTTCTTTCGTCAAGACCAGAGGAGCTGCTGCACATATTTATATTGTGAGACCACTATTACCTTTGCTCCAAGGACTCAATCGAAAGCAAAAATACGCAGTGGAAAATACAAACTTTGTTACTTGGAATTCAATCAAGAACAGGTGGAGAGGAAAGATGGAATTCACATGAGTTTTCCTCATATCTGATCCATCTAACCATTTAATACTGACATTCTTAGAGCAATACTGCGGATACTGAATTTATCATACTAAAGGTTAAATATTCTATCCTTGCAGGTAAGTAAATACTATTTCTACGAAGTGGAAAATTTCTGGCAATGTTATCATTATCATTTGAAAGGTTCCTGGGTCTTGTTGGATGATACTGCTTAATCGATGGGGACCACAATGTGGGTGAAAAAGTATATTGAACATGGTCATAAAATTTCAGTTAAGAAGAGAAACTGGGAATGTTTCTCTCAGCCGAGTCCATAAAACTGATATTAACCTAACAGCTGGTTTTGGTCATATCTCTGCTTAAATGAGCTTTCATTTTATAAATGAAAACTCAATTACACTGGAACATTTGTGTTTAATTCATAATCATAATGATAAGTTTATTTGTCAAGCATATATAAGATAACAGGTAAAAGTATAAACATAATTTGAATTCATGAAAGGAGTAAGTAAAAAGGAATATTAGGACAGGGACGGTAGGCACGCTAGTGCACTTATGCACGCCCCTTACAGTCCTCTTAGGAATGGGGTGAGGTCAACAGTAGACAGTTTAAGGTTAAAGTTTTGGGGATTTGGTAAAGAAATTACAGAGTCAGGTAGTGCATTCCAGGCATTGACCACTCTGTTAGTGAAGTCATATTTTCTGCAATCGAGTTTGGAGCGGTTTACCTTGAATTTGTATCTATTATTTGCTCATGTATTGTTATGGTTGAAGCTGAAGTAGTCATTGACAGGAAGGACATTGTAGCGGATAATTTTATATACTATGCTTAGGTCAGACTGAAGTCGGCGTAGTTCTAAGTTGTCTAAACCCAAAATTTGGAGTCTGGTGACATAAGGTATTTTATTGCGGTTAGGGGAATGGAGGACTCTTCTCATAAAATATCTCTGGACTCTCTCAATTGTATTTATATCCGATATGCAGTGCGGGTTCCAGACAGATGAGTTGTATTCAAGAATTGGTCTAGCAAATGTTTTGTATGCTCTAGTTAGTAGTACAACATTACCAGAGAAGAAGCTACTCAAGATTAGGTTAACAACTCTTAATGCCTTTTTGGCAATGTTGTTACAGTGGGCTCTGGCACTTAGATGTTTAGAAATGAGTACTCCAAGGTCCTTGACAGAGTGAGGGCCATTTACAAGGTCATGCCCATCTAATTTGTATTTTATGTTTTGATTTTTTTTGCCAAAGTACAAGACCGAGCATTTGTTGGTTGAGATTTGAAGTTGCCACTTGATAGACCAATCTGACACATAGTCAAGTTCTTTTTGAAGGGTAGTTGCATTGTTGGTGGTGTCGGATAGTTTAACATCATCAGTGAAGAGAACACAGCTGCTTTTAATATGATTACAAAGGTCATTTATGTAAAGTATGAAGAGTGTTGGACCTAAAACACTGCCTTGGGGAATACCGATATTAACATGTACCGGATTTGATAGAGCGCTTCCTATTTTTTTTTAAATAATTTTTATTAATATATTCTATACAACAATACACAAATAAAATATACAATCCTGCCACCATAGTATAATGTGATTACATTGTCCATAAATATAAAGTCATTCCTTTATACATACATATTTGCCATTATATATATACATCATCATATATCTATTCTATCCCACCTTTTCTGGACCCAATCGTACCATAATTTCCAACTGTTATAAAATTCTGAATCTTTTTTACCATTGATTAATCTAGTTAGTCTATCTGATTCCGCACACTCATTAATTTTATATATTATTTTCAAATCCATCGGTAAGTATTGATTTTTCCACTCCTGCGCATACGCTAATCTTGCTGCAGTAATAATATGAATCAACAAGAACCATATATCTGATTTAACATTCAAAGGTTTTGCCCCCAATAGGAAAATCTCGGGCCTTAATTCCAAATTAATCTGTGTAATTTCCAAAATCCATTGCCGTATTTTTTTCCAATATTTAACCGCCTGCGGGCAGGTCCACCATTGGTGAAAATAAGTTCCATTACTGTAACCACACTTCCAACAGCAGGCAGATGTCCCGGGAAACATTTTAGCTAGTCTCGCCGGGGGTAGATGCCACCGGTAGACCATTTTATATATGTTTTCTTTGTATGAAGAAGCCATGGTTAATTTCATATTTTTCAACCAAATCTGTTCCCATTGCTGGAAGTCAAGGGGATATCCAAAATTTCGCCCCCATGCTGTCATACAATCCTTCACTACATCCTGTTCTATCTGCAGAGACAATAAATATGCGTAACATTTAGATAGTATCCTTTTCCCTCCTTCTAATAAGATTTTATCCAATTCTTGTCTTTTATGGTAGATTCCTTCACTATATAAATCTTTTTTATATCTGGAGTGCACTTGAGAATAAGACCACCAGTCTATCTTATATCCTTGAAGAGTTAATAATTCTCGTGACTTCGGATTACGCTGAACATCCAAAAAAACTTCATACGTCAAGGTTTTCTCCCCTTTATACAATGTTGGGTAAATCTGAGCTTCCTGCGCCGAAATCCAACATGGAACTTTTGAATATACTTTTCTTCTAACCTTTTCCCAAGTGTACCCAAGCGTCCTACGTAAATAGTGATCATCAAAGTGTCTAGGGTGGCCGGATGCTCCCGGCCATAGAAAATAGTGCCAGCCATGTTGAAGACCGGCTCCTTCAAATGTCAAAAGTCGTCTCTTTTGTAGGATCATCCATTCTTTCACCCAAATCAAGTTCGCTGCTTGGTGATAGAGCTCCCAATTTGGGAGTCCAAATCCTCTTCTATTTTTGGGTTCTTGTAACATTTTAAGTCTAATCCGTGGCCTCTTTCCCTGCCAGATAAATTTAGATATACTCCTATCCAAATTTGTAAAAAACTCTTTATTCAACCTTACCGGGCTGTTTGGAATAGAAATAACAATTTGGGTAACACGCACATCTTAATGGTTGCCACCCTTCCCATAATTGATAGCAGGAGATTTTTCCATCTTTCTAGATCTCTGAGCATCTGGTTGTAAAGAGGAAGATAGTTATCCTCCTTTATGGAGGAGCATCTGGCAGTCAACCATATACCCAGATACTTAATTTTATTTGTTATTCTTAAACCCATTAACTGCTCCAGCTGTTGCCTTTGCATCTGAGTCATATTTTTCGCTAGGATTTTAGTTTTTTCTTCATTCATCAGTAATCCTGCTACCTTCCCATACTCTCTAATCAAGCGTAATAATTTCAGGCCCGAGTCCAGTGGTTGATCCAAGATAAATACAAAATTGTCTGCATAAGCCTGGACTTTAACTTCCTCCTGCCTAATCTTCATTCCTCTTATTTCCGTGTTTCCTCTCACTTCTCTAAGCAGGGGCTCTAAAGTTAATACAAATAGCAATGGGGAAAGGGGACTTCCTTGTCTTGTACCTCTACGAATTTGAATTCTCTCCATCTCCTCTCCATCTATTAGAACTCTTGCAGTCTGCTCCCGGTAGATAGCTCGAATTGCCTGAATAAAATTCCCACCAAACTCCATATATTCCAATTGAGAAATCATAAATTCCCAATTGATTCTGTCAAACGCCTTTTGGGTGTCAACAAAAATTAAAGCTAATTGTTTATCCGGGCAATTTTCAAAAAATTCTAGTGTATTCATGATAATTCTAAGATTATCTTGTAGATATCTATTAGGAAGGAAGCCGTTTTGGTCTGAATGAATGAATTGGTTAAGGAAGCAGCTAAACCTGGCTGCAAGAACCCCCGCAAATATCTTATAATCGGAATTTAGTAATGATATAGGTCTATAATTCTTAATAAGAGATAGATCAGTTCCTTCTTTTGGGATAATAGAAATATAAGCCTCAGTCCAAGATACTGGAACCTGAGCCTCTTTCATAACCGCATTGAATAAATCCGTCATGTGTCTTCCTACCACGTCAAACACTATTTTGTATAATTCAACTGGAAGGCCATCTCTACCCGGGGTTTTGCCATTTGCCTGTGCTTTCATAACTGTTTCTACTTCCTCCATTGTAAATTCTGCATTAAGAATTTCCTTCATTGTTTCCGAGACTTTAGGCAAGTTTGTCTGTTGCTTGTTTTTCTTTTCTTTATTTTCAGGCCCAAATAAATATGTAGACAAAGGTTGTAAATTAAACACTGTTTTATTTACTTGTTTTCTTCCACAGGAGATCTATGTACAAGCCAAGCAGTCTGACAGGAACATCTGCTTAAATACTCAAGGGGCGGAGCAAAAGATGAGGAGGAGTTAAGTGGAGGGATACATAAATCACATCTTGGGGATTAGCTCATCCATAGATATACAATTATACAGACAGTTAGGTATTTTCTTGGTGACAAATCCCCCTCTAAAATACCTAACGGTTAAAATGAATATTTATAGATTTAAATATGTATATTCAATTTTGAAGATAAATATACATGTTGATTGGTGGGTAACGGTTTTGTTAATATATCTGCCACTTGTTCATGAGTATCACAATGTGAGGCCTTAATAAAACCCATGTTGGATAGTTGTCTAACGTGTTTATATTTGATATCAATATGTCATGATCTTTGACCTATTGCTTCAGAATTTAATATATCTGTTGCAGCTTTATTGTCCTCATGAATGTTAATAGGATAATTGGGTTCTGTCCAGATGAAAGATAAGAGATCATCGAACCATATTAAGTTATTAGAGGCTTTAGAAAGGCAAACGTATTCAGCCTCAGCAGTAGATGTTGCGATTAAGTTCTGTTTACCAGTATACCAGTGCATGGGACAGCTATTAATTAGGAAAACATAACCAGATGTACTCTTTCTACTCTTAGTGTCTCCAGCCCAATCTGCATCTGCATAACATGTTAAGATTGGTTTTTTTGAGTGGGTAGGTTCTAAATATAGGCTAGCGTCAGCGCTAAATTTGAGATACCTGAGAATTTTTTTTATTCCCTCCCAATGATAAGTGTTCAGATTGCTTACATGTCTGGATAATATATTAACAGCTAGAGTGATGTCCAATCTGGTCCAATTTGAGATATACAACAATGATCCAATTACCGATCTATATAAGGTGTTGTCCTTAAATGGTATACCTTCATTGTTCATATTTTTTACAAAGTCGGTTTGCATGGGGGTTTCACAAGGTTTGGAGTTTAACGTATTACATTTTTTCAATAGTTCTAATATCTTGTCCTTTTGAGACAATTTAAACCCTCTATTTGTTTTGTTGATCGGAACACCTAGATATTTATTTACTTTTCCTAGAGTTTTCAAAGTGAAGTGCTTTCCCAGTTTTTCTGCAAATTCCTCACATTTAAGTTTGTGTTGTCCGAAATACAAGATATCATCAACATAAATAAGTACGTATTCAATAGAGTCATTTGTTTTTCTAGTGAAGAAGCATAGGTCTGCAGATGTAGCTGAAAAACCTATGTCTTCAAGAGTTTTCGCTAAGCATTCATACCAACGTTTACCAGATTGTTTTAGTCTGTATAGACTTTTGTTTAATAACCATATTTCCCCTTTCTGTACATCTTTACCTGGGGGTGCTTTCACATAGATTTCTTTATCAAGATTGGCATGTAAGTAGGCTGTTTGGACATTGAATTGATATACGTCTAAATTTAGGAATGGATGCCAATACCAGTGCGGTTTTGACGCTTTCTGATCTAATGGTGGGAGAGTAGGTGTCTACGTAGTCATCAGGAAATTTTTGTGCGTATCCTTGGGCCACTAATCTAGCTTTATATAAGAATTTATTGTTTTCTAATTCCTTAATCTTAAAAATCCATTTTGTTCCTATGGGTGTCTTACCTACCGGTGGCTCTGTTGGTGTGTATACATTGAGTTCCTTTAAACTATCCATCTCTTTTTTAATGGCTTGCTCCCATTTAGCCCTCTCTTCATGTGGTAATTTTAATATGTCCTCATAAGTGGTAGGGGGAATCATGTTGGTGTTGATGGAAAATACATAATCTTCTAACCTTTTGGGCAGTTTGTTTCTATTTGATCTGATGGGTCTATCAGGGGGTAACTCTGAGTCCTGAATGTACCTTGCTTCTTTTTCTGTTAGTTTATCTAATTTTATGACTGGGTAGTTCGACTTCCATTCTTCAGGCGTTATCTCTAATCTTCTGTGATTATTTGATTCTATAGAGTTGGGTTTGTCGGTATGTGGTGTGTGCTTTAAGTCAGTGTTCCATGTCACATTGTATAAATCATTAAGATGTAATCTGGACCAATTATTATGTTCATGAAATACAGCTGATCTTGAAATGATGAATTTGTTATCTTTGTTTATAAATCTATAGCCTTTGGTTCCTGATTCATATCCCATGAACCTTAGTCTTTTTGATATTTTCTCACCTTTACGTCTCAATTGCTTTGGAACATAGACATCCGCCGTGACTCCAAAAACGTGTAGACATCCAATTTTTAGTTTTCTACCGTATAAGACTTCATATGGGGTTTTATTAATCACACTGGACCATAATCTATTTATAGTACAGTTTGAATAAGTGAGTGCTTCAGCCCAGAAAATTTGTCCCAAACCAGCATCCTCTAATACGCATCTGACCATGGTTTGTAGCAAACCATTTTTTCTCTCTACAATTGCATTCTGGAAGGGTGAAAAAGGACAGGATTTAAAATGTATAATTCCCTGAGACTTAAGCCAATTGGTGAATTCCTTGGATAAAAATTCTGATCCCTTATCTGTCATTATTTGTTTGATGTTTACGTTGTGCTGCGTTTTTACTTTTATATAGAATTCTTTAAATTTTTTAAACACTTCGTTCTTGTGATTAAGAGTGTATATGAAACCATACCTGCTGAAATCATCAACTAGAGTTAAAAAATACCTCTTTCTATATTTGATAAATGGTTTCATGGGACCAACTAGGTCCATATGTATTAATTGAAATATTGATTGAGTAGTGCGAGTGGCCTTTTTAGGTCTTGGTTTGTTCTTAATTTTTGAAGACTTGCACACAGAACAATCCAAATAGTTTTTACAACTCTTTAATTTAACATCTTCAGAACATTCTATCATTTTTTTGTACAACAGGAAAACTGGCATGCCCAAGTTTTCTATGAAGTAAATGAGCACATTCATCGTGTAATGGTTTACCATATGATACCCTATTATGGGTGTTGCCATCATCTGTATGATCTTTATTCATGTTACTTTCAGATTTCTTATGTGTGTCAGCTTCACTTTCTTTGTTTTTTAATTCTAAGATTGGACACATTGATTCACTTTCATCAGGTACAAAATATGTTAGACCTTCTTTGGTAATGGTTTTTTCTACAATTCTTTTGTTCTTGGTCATAAGTAACTTCCCATTTTTGAATATGGTTTCTATATCTTTCTCCTCACTTAATCTATGTATAGCTAGTATATTGTGAGGGATTTCAGGCACAAACAAGACCCCCTCTATTTCTCCTAAGCCTCTAATGTAAGTGGTGCCTATTCCCTTTACTTGGACTCTATTATGGTTTGCTACTCTGATAAAGTAATTTTTTTCAGTGAATCTACTTAGGAGTTTTTTGTTATGAGTGGTATGGCTCGTGGCTCCAGAATCAATGAGCCATGCATTATCTAACTCAGTTTCAGAGTCTTCGTTGTTTACTAATCCAAATAAAGAACCATATTTATTGTTTCTAGAATCATCTCTGTATCTTCCTCTGTCTTTTGGACTGGGGGACTTTCTACGTTTAAATCTGGAATCAGGTGAATGCCTGTTTGAGAGTTTGACGTTCCGGCCTGTTCTTTCTTTGTGTTGTGGGTAGTCCCTGTCTCTATTATTTCTTGGGCAATCTTTTTTAAAATGACTTTTGGAGCCGCATGTGTGGCATTCTGGAATATATTTATCCCTGTTTTGGAATTCTACTCTCTTAATGTTTCTATTTTCCTTATGGTTCGTGAAGTGTTCCCTTCTTATATTGTCTAAAAATAAAATTCCCTGGATATTCTCGTTGTTGTCTTGCTGTGAAATAAGTTAAATAATTTTTGGAATATCTCAGAAACTGTCAGGTGGTGGTTAATACTAGGATATATACTAGGTGATATAGTGGCAATTAATAAATAGTAAGCTTTATGGTGAATGCAGTCTATTTCAATAGTCCAAGGTTTGCTTGGAGGATTGTTAATTAAGAACAGCATATTTTCTCTTAGATATATAACTTGGAGCTGCTACTCCATTCTAACAAATTGGTTCCATCTAGTTTCAATTTTATATGTTCTGCAGGTAAAACTCCTGAATTATAGGAAAACTATTTCTTGTTAGCTGCTGTCCATGGTCTAAATCATTAGCATACTCACAATATGGCATAGGAATAGTGGGTATGAGTCTGTATCGATTTATCTCTGTGCTCTCTTCCTTTTTTTTTCTTACTGATGAGTTCTGTGCATGCTCAGGCTTCATTTCTCCCCAGCAGCCGAAGAGTGAGGATCTGCTGCTCTCGTCCTTCGGGAGAAGGTCTCAGACAATCTGATGGCTTTCTGTCCTTGCTCTGGTGGTCCCCAGGCCATCGGTGGACGTCTGGACATCGCTGAGACTCCAGTGATCCTCGGCACCCTGTCGGACGGTCTCGCGGTCTCGTCGCTCCGCTCGCCCGTGGCATGGGAAGCAGTCCGGATCATTGTTGTTGATGTGGGCAGGCTCCTCGCTGTACAGTCTTCTGACCGGTGAGTATGTTTTGTAGATCCTCTTTCGGGTGTCGGGTTCTTCTTTAATGTAGTCAGATTCAGTGTATTGCTTGTTATAGATAATTTTAGGTATTCTTTCTGCTTCAATTGGCATTCTTAAGTTAGTTCCGAATGCCTTGGTAATCACTTGCATGGCTTTTTCTATCTCTAGTATTGTAGGTGGATTAGAGTAATAGTTTTTTATTTGTTCTTCGTTTTCTTTGAGTGTAGGACTGTATCTTAAATCATGTGTCTCGTCTCTATCTTTGAGGTTTAATTTTTTAGGTTTTGTTTTCTGTCTGTCTTTTTCATGTTTAGCTTTGGGGTCAGTGTATGGCTTTTCTGAGGTGATTTCTTCAGCTTGGTACCTTTCTGTCTCTTCTTTATCTGTTGCTGCTCCATGATATTTTATAGTATTGTGGAGTTTCGCAAACAGATCAGGATCGTTTGGAGCAGCTTCTATTAATTTAATTATATTCTTTTTGATATTAGATGGAGTACATTCATTCATGGTTGTTTTTGTAATTCTATTCAGAGTGTCTTTATTACTGAAAAGACTTTTTGTTTCTGTCTTTTCTTTTGAATTGTTTTCAGTGGGGGTTAATTGAGCTGCCATTCTGCTGTTAATTGATCTAGTTATAGGTCTTCTTTTTACCTCAGCTAGGTTTGATTTCTCTTGCATTCTTTGGTTTATTGGGCCTTCTCAACCGTCTTCTTCTACCATTCTTGTTGCTTGTTTTTCTTTTCTTTATTTTCAGGCCCATATAAATATGTAGACAAAGGTTGTAAATTAAACACTGTTTTATTTACTTGTTTTCTTCCACAGGAGATCTATGTACAAGCCAAGCAGTCTGACAGGAACATCTGCTTAAATATTCAAGGGGCGGAGCAAAAGATGAGGAGGAGTTAAGTGGAGGGATACATAAATCACATCATGGGGATTAGCTCATCCATAGATATAGATATATATACATATATACAGACAGTTAGGTATTTTCTTTGTGACAGTCTTTTCCAAATATTTCCGAATTTTCTTGCAATAGGAGAAAGGCAGTGGGAAGTGCTTGGTGTGCAGATATGGGCAGGTAGGGATTCTTTTTCTCAAGTGGATAGATAAATTTTGCCATTCCAACAATTTAAAAAAAAACAAAGCACAGAATAATGGTGTTAGTAAAAAGGAGAAAGAAGAGAAACTTTGCAGCAGGAAAAAGCTGAGGAAACAAACTGATCAAGAAGCGAGAATTAGGAGGTTTGTTTGAACGAGTTGAGAATTTACCTACAGTAAAGAAATTAGATATTTGGTTTTACATATAATTACAGCGGCAAGGATAGTCTATGCACAGTCCTGGAAAAATGAAAAGGTCCCAACAGAGGAAGAAATAATTAAGAAAATCCTGGACTGTGCGGAGATGGACAAATTAACATAAGAAATAAAAGAAAAGGAAGATACAGAATATTATCAAATATGGACTAAGTGGTATGATTGGCTTGAGACTAGGGAAAGCAAAAGTGAATAATGGATGTGACAAATATGTATAATACTGTAAATGAATAAAATTAGAAATAAAGGGACGATAAAGATAAATATAATGAAGAATGAGAAAAATGGAGAAAATAGAAAGTAGAAAGTGAGAGGAACGAAGCTGATACATAAAAAGAAGCACATATTGTGTGTTTGTGTTTTGTATGTTGTGTTTTGTTGTTGTAAAATAATAAAAAAATTAAATTTTTTTTAAAAGCGAGAATTAGGAGATTTGTTTGAATGAGTGGAGAAGTCCATGAGTAGAGAGTAGAAGGGATCCAGCTTTTGAGGTCTGATTATGGTCCTCTGTCTTAAATATATTTAATATAGAATTATAAATTATACTTGATATATTGTACCTTAAATAATTTATTATTATAATGATTTCACTACTGTTGTCTTTTAGCATATTGTTTTTGAGTTTATTTTGGTCCTTTTCAGCTTTATTTTCAGCTGAGTTGAGCATTGTCTTTAGATGGAAATAAAAAGTGGAAATTTTTACCTTACCCAATTAGTGAGAGTGCCACCCTTCTGATCCTCTTGTAATAGAACTGTAAAATTATCCCATGGGTTGAGGAAGAGTGAGTGGCCTTAATTCACCTGATGTGGCCAAGAGAGAATCAAACTTGTGTCTCTTGTACTCCAGGCCCTCATATAATTGCATGTATGTTAAAAAATAATATGACCAGGAGAAGGAAGTTGGGAAAGGCATAGAAAGTTTGGTCCATCCTCTTGCTGCTGTTGAGGGGGTTGACTTAATTTGGCAAAGCGAAAACAAAGTGCAACTGAAAAGACGTAAAGCTCATAGCTTGGTGTGGTAGCTTTCCTACACTCCCCTCCCTGAATGTGAAATTTCAAAGCCTTTTTCGGTTGAAATGTGAGTAGGATTTTATAGCAAACATTTAGTGACACAAGGAGAGTAAAAAGAAACGTTTAAGGAAAATAGCACTTTTAGGTTTCCAGTGTGAGAGTGTATATTAACCATCTCTCCCGGGGTGGATCTTGCCCTCCCGTCCAGTCTTCATAGGTCTTTGCCACGGGGTCAGGCACAGTGAGAGCTCCACTGAACTTTGCAGCGCTCCAGTCAGCCTCTGTCCGTGCCATAAAGACATACAAGCCAAACTACTGCAATTGTAGAGGATCTGAATCACAGGAACATGGACCACTAAAAACCTTTCTCCATTACTGTAATACTTAAGGGGGAAAAAAGAGAAAATCTGGCAAAACCAGATTATAATTCACTCTCATAACTCTCTATGCAACCAGGTAAAATTTTGACTGTTCCAAATGAGAAGTTATAAACAGATGGTAGAATGTTATTTGGAACATGAATACAATAGCAAGAAGTTTAAAGCATTCTTCTGCACTCAGGTATCCTCCAGTTGTCTTTAACTACAAATTTAACTGCTTCCAGTCAAAAAACTGATTGACCAGAACTAGGTCTTTGCTCAATGTGTCCGAAGTCGGATAATTTGAGCCTGGCTAATTATGCCCCTAGTGAGAATTTTGGATTGATTTGTTTAATGATCTATCAGTTTGTTTTCTTGGTGTAGAGTAAAGCCAGCATGAATACAGGACAGGAAAGGCTTAAACATTAAATGCAGCTGTGCCCCAAAATAGTAAAGCAACCTAGAACTGTAATCTAATTTAATACTGAAATCTTGCTTAAGAATGGTAATTAGTACTGGAATTTCTCTCGGTAAACAATGAGATTGTAAATGTCACATCATGTGACCATGCTGCTTTCTGATGGCACTTCTGGCCGTCCTTGGTTACTGTAATAAAACAAGAACCACATAGATTGTTGAGTGAGCACAACTTTTGACTTCCTGTTGGCTTCCTCTTTGGGGAGACTGTAAAGAGATCTTCTCTAGATTATCTGAGAGGATGGATAGGATCGTTTTAGACAAGTCAGCCTCTAATAATAGATATGGATTACAGACAGTCTTTTGAAACAGAGTGCAATCATTATTATGATTATGTTCTGCCCCAGCTTCGGATTCCCAGAGAATGTGACACACACCAAGCTTCGCAAACACTGTTTAATTCCAAACAAACCCCTTCCAAGAATGCAGGCTTCCTGTGCAAAGGGTCCTTATCAAAGTTATTAAGAACAAAGTCCGACAAAGGTTGGCAACCAGCCCAGAAAACCAGATATGATAAGTCGTTCGCTCTCCAAAATGCTCTGTAGTAATGAGATGTTGTTTCTAGCAAGAAAGTACTAGCTGTGTGCGACTTAAATAGGCTAAGGGAGTGGCCAATTATCCTCAAGCCCTACTCATGAGTAGACCCCCTCCTCCTGAGTAGCCACTCTTGCCTTTTGGCAGCCCTGCATGCCCGAGCATTGAGGAGAGGCTCCTCCACTTTGCTCTCTCCACTGGAAAGAGCCTCTGGAGGTTCTGAAGGCCCTGGCTGAGTCTCTGCCTCTGGCATCACATCCTCTTCGGCCTTCTCACTGTCCGATGTGAGCGCCGGCTGCGCAGGCTGCTGGCGCGACACCACACCAGCCTCCTCATCGTCGGGATCAGCCACAATCCTCGCAGGCTGCTGGTGGGCCACAACAGATTACTTGTCCTGTGCTCTTTCCCCACTAGGGTCCCAAGTCAGCTGGCAAAGCCATGCAAAAGAATAGGAGGATTGGGGCCAACCTCACATGGGGGTGCAAGATGTTCCAGATGGGAGGAGCAACAGCAGAGAAGGCCCTCCAACTGGACCCCGTCAGCCAGAATACTCAGGCTGACAGAACCCGCAGCATGCCTCCTCTGCTGGCACAGTTGGCATAGGCCAATACCAGTGGAGTGAAACAATCCCTTAAGTAACCTGGATCCATGCCATGATCATGCCATGACATCTTGAATTGCACCCAGAAGCAGACTGGTACCCAATGCAGCTCGCAGAGCAGTGGTGTTACTGGGGCCATTCTAGCCCCCCCCCCAAACTGTGCCGCACTCTGCACCAGCTATAGCTTCCAAATGCTCTTCAAGGGTAGCCCCATGTAGAGCACATAATCCAAACATGAGATGACCAGGGAATGAACGACTGAGTGCGGGGAATCCTGATCCAGGAAAGGCCACAACTGGCACACAACATGAAGTTGTGCAAAAGTTCTCCTAGTTGCGACTTCCACTTGCCCCTTGAGTAGGACTCATGAGTTCAGAAGAACCCCTAAGTTATGGATCAGATCTTTCTGGGGCAGTGCCACCCCATCAAAGATGACAAGTCCTTGATCCCAGAGCCCCGTGTACCCAAAGCCATTCGGTCTTGCCAGTGCAAGACAGGCCCCTACAGCCTCCAGGCACTGTGAGAGGGTGGCCACAGTATTGCCTCGATCCCCAAAAGTGAAAATATAGAGTTGGGTGTCATCAGCATACTGTATATGCCGCAACACATGATGACAGATGATCTCGCCCAGTGGTTTCATATAAATGTTGAAAAGGAGTGGAGAGAGTACTGAGCCCTGTGGCACACCAAAGAATAGTGACCGAGGGCAGGACTTTTCATTCCCTCAATTAATTGGAGCATCATCATCATCATCATCCATCATCCATCATCGAATCTTTTTCAATTCCTAGCAGTTCCATCTAAGGAGTGATTCTTACTAATTCTTCATAGCTTGTCTCATCATTTTGCTATCTTTGAATGTGATAGTTGAAAGGGATTAAAATTCATCTTGTTTAAAGACCAAGGCCTTTCCCCTCCACAAAAGAAAGATACCAATCACCGGGCTTCCTATTGCAGAACTTAGTTTTTTATTTTTGCATATGCAATCTCTCTCTTCTCAATCTGTAAAATGCCACCTACGGATGTGAAAAAGGGAGATTTCCAGACGGGAAGTGCAGATCAGTTGGAATTGATGGTTTCTTGAATCCAGGAAATGTAGTTGCAAACTTTAGTGTAGACACCAGGGAAGTCTTTCAGAGCACATCCTCTGCCCCAAGAGACAATTCCTTGGAGTTCACCATTACAGACAACCGGACCACCAGAGTCACTCTGAAATGGAAATGATGAACATGTTTTCAGCAAGCAGGATAGCAAGTCAGCAAAGATAACTTGCATTATCTATAATTTGCATGCTCTAGTGGGTGGAGGAATGGAACCTATTGCAGAAGATGAAAGATCTTCTAGGTGAAATTACTTTAATACCAATCTATATTAGGTGACATAATTGCTACCAGGATGGGATGAAAATCTTAGAAATGCTACTTCTTTCTGATAAGGGCTTCCTAAAAGAGAGGGCAGATTCAACGTACAGTTCATAACATAATAAAAACTGGAGGTCAAACGATTGATGTTGTTTCTTTGTTCATTAGAAGCAGGCAAAGACCACAGAGGTTGCAGAAACAACTCCTGAGTGTAAGGATCTCTTCTCAACTACCACCTTGCTATTGTATCCCCAGGCCTAACATCAGCTAGCTATGAATTTAATTCATACAGTAGGAGATTTTTGAGCACCATCTGAAATATACGCTAATAGTAGAGGAAAGATTTACCTGACAAGAGTCTTTTCCACCTTCCAGGTATCCTGCACAAAACATATTGTCGGTGATTTTATCTCGATAAGCCCCAATGCACTCAGTCTGAGACAGTACAGGGACATCCACGCACTGTAGGAGGTCTGGATAGTGCACTGTGGGAAAGATTAAAGAGGCTATGTTCATTTTCAGAAGTAAATATTAGACATGCACTAGGAATTTTCTACAGAGCAAGAATAGAAACGAAGAATCTCTATAAACCTCTATAATATAGTTGCCCTAAAGATGCCAATCATTCTTTCTTTCACGGGAAAAAATGTTCCAGTTGAACAAATTTTGGACTTAAGGCAAGTGCTGAGTTTCTAATTGGAATACAGGTAGATCTCGTCTTAAGGCCACAACTGAGGTGAAAATTTCTGTTGCTAAGCCTGACAGTTGTTAAGTAAATTTTGCCTCATTTTACAACTTTTCTCACCACAATTGATAAGTGAATCATTGCAATTGTTAAGTTAGCCACACTAACTAACTAGCCCCTCTGCTGTTTAATCTCTCTATAAATCCACTTGTGGCCCAGTTAAACCAATTAGACACCATCCCCTAAACTAGCTAATAGACATATTGTGTTTCATATTGCAGATGAGAGATCACTTTAATCACAAACACAAATTGGACTTAAATGAGCCTTGAACGCTCTGGTTAGTTACTGCACTGAATAGGCCTTTAAAATCAATGATAGAAAAACTAAGATTATGATCTTCGCAAAAAGACTTAAATTGCATGCCTGGAAGATAAATGGCCCAAACTTCAAGCAAGTCATATCCTTTAAATATCTGGTTACCCATAACTCTACTAAATGCAGTGGACTTCTAAACCATGTCATCCAGAATATCCCCATCCCCTCCCCCCCAAAAAAAACCAAGCAGTAGCAATTCAATCTTTTTATTTTCCCAGGGGACCACAATATTTTCCAGCAGCACTGAAGTTATATTCAGCTAAGGCTCACATACAATTCCATTTGGTGCTTAGCTAGGACCTTACTCCTGTTTTACTTCTCTGGAAAGGGTGCAATCCAAATTCCTAAAAGCCATATTTCAGGTTGTACACTGTGTCCCAAATGTAGTATTATGGAGGGAGGCAGGACTAATCAAAATTGAAACAAGCGTATGGATTTACATTTTTGCACATTGGCTAAAACCATTCTTTTTCCCTACAGGTTTGCGTTCTCTTCTTGTAGAAGACAGTTTCATATCGGTATAGTTCAGGACCATCTCAAAAGACTCCAATATCTTGATTTCTCCAGGAAAGAGTTTCTAATGTTGGGGTATGAGTGTGCACTTAGAGTAGGTTAAACAATGTACAGTGGTAGCTTGGTATTCAACTGCTTTGGAACTCATCGAATTTGATACTCAATGCATGTTGAGGTGAAAATTGTGTCCCAGTACTCATCGTTTGTTTGGTACTCAATGCACAAGCTAGAACTTGTCAATATTGTGTGCCTTCTTACTCACTATATTATTCGTTTTGGGAAACATTTGTTTGATACTCATTATTGTTGACACACATCGGTACCAACTTCCGGGTACTCCCGGAACCAAATAACGCTGAGTACCGAGTTACTACTGTATTAATGATGTGGAAATCCAATAAGGTTAGGCTACTCTTCCCAAGAATGTTTATCTGAACAGTCATACTTTCCCTTTAAAGCTGTGAGATATTTATATCAATTAACCATTCCAAAAATGTGAAGAGTATTAATCTTAGCATGCTGCAACACATTTTGCACAGCAGTTGTGGAGGGCCTATACAAAAAAATATATGATATGAGCTGAAAAATACCTATGGACAAGGGGCTACTGAAACTATAGCTTATGTCCTGCTATACTGCATCTCCTATAAGAACACACAGACTCAATTTATAACAATTTACGAATAAAATATCTGGGAAATACTGGTCGTATACCTGCAACTACTGTTATAAGATTGATATGAAGTAGTTTCTTTGAATGTGACCAAATTCTGTTATGCTGTATGTAAAATTAAGCAAATTTAACTATCCATGGTTAATCCACCGCCAATTGTAATATATTATTCTGCTATTTTTATTTTTTACTATTATTGTTGTTTTAATGCTTTTATTTGCTGATCTGTGACTGTAATAAGGATTGATTCATTGATTAGTAACACACTTTTTAAGTGCATCTGGTTTCCCCAGAAGATTGTCGGAAGATTGCAAAAGGTGATCACATGACCCCAGGACACCACAACCATCATAAAAACATGCAAATTGCTAAGCATCCAAATTTTGAACGCATAAAAAAGGGGATGCTGCTGTGGTTGAAAGGGTGAAAAAGTGACAAGTCACTTTTTTCAATGTTGTAATTTTGAAGGCTCACTAAAGTGATGGTTGTAAGGTGAAGACTACCTGTATATTGTTTTACTTGACATCGTGATATTTATAACGGACTTTGGAGGGAAATGAATGCCAAAAATAAATTTCTACTCACCGCCACTGCTGAGGGTGTTGCCCCAGCCTGAGACTAAACATATTTCTCCGGTGGATGGACAGCTGCTTGGTAGACGGATTGCTGAAACACGGGAATTGAGACTGGCTGGTTTGGATAGTTTGATGAGCATGATGTCATTGTCCAAAGTTTGGGGGTTGTATTTGGGATGGAGAATGATTTTGGCTGCATCGATGTGCTGCTCGGAACCATCATATTTGGTCAAACTGTGTTCCCCAAGTCTCACTTGGATTCGGCTGAATCAAAAGAAGAAACGGAAATTTTGGTCATATCTATTTACATCTAACTACCTTTAACTCACAGTAAGTCAAAAGCCAGCCCACTAATATTGCTGCTCAGAAGGGCATCCTGTTGCCCAGAATGGCTGAATCCTGAAAAAGATGGACACAATTGTATGTTGACTTCCAGTATTGGGCAGGCAATGAACACTTCTACCAATAAGTGTGCATACTTATCTACAAATAAAAGCATGTATGTTTATCCTTTATTCGATTTACTAATACAAGTAAATATATCAGTGCAATGGTGATGTTCCAAATAAAATAAGAACACATTGTTACTTACGACCTACTGCAGTGAGCAGCGGAAACAATCCATTGGTTGTTTACGATGGAGCCACCACAGGTATGTTTCCCAACATTCAAGGAGACCTGATAGGGGACGGAATGTTTTTGGCAGGTGTAGCCACCCACAATCTTATCATCATCGTCATCATCGATGGGGAAGGCAACTGGATAATGAAAATATATAGAGAAGATTTCATAGTGGGTGAAACAGGAACCAAATATTCACCACTTTTTCTCAGTAGGGATTCATGAAATCTTTGGTGAACTTTGAGGGGTGCCCATTACAAGATCTTCATCTCATTCATATAAGCCACAGGATGGCCAGTCAGCCAGTTTTATACGAGTGACTGATATATATTGCATGCATGCATAACTCAGAATGCTATTCCTTGCCTGGGTAAGCAACAGTGTGAAATATGAAGAAAACAGTCCGAAGTTATATGAGGAGGAAGGAAGAGAGGCCAGAAGAGAGGAAGGAGAGAAGAATGTAGGAAATAATACAAAAAAAAAAATCTATCCAACTGTAGATACATTTACATTCACCCTACCTCTCTTAACTATTAAAACATCTTAATTGCCAATGTGTTTTTTGTCTTCAAACTTTCCATTTTTCAGATTTCATAAACTTTGCCCAACCATAAGTCTCTCCGTCTTTCTTTTCTGCTCAACCTTCTCACTCCTCCTTCATATATTTGCTTTGCAGATTGAGTCTCATTTATGAAGGGATTCATAATTTTTTTGGTATAGTTTCAAGCAGTGGTGGGATTCTGCTGGTTCTAGGGGGTTCGGCTGAACCCTTTGATAAATTGCTGGCTCGCCCCGCCCCTTGCCCTGCCCCTCCGCACTACTATTTATTGCCAATAAATGGGGAGAGCGAGCCAGCAATTTAACAAACAGTTCGGTGTTTTTTTGTAATTTATTGGCCCCGCAGCACACCGAACCGTTTGTTAAATTGCTGGCTTGCCCTGCCCCTCCGCACCACTATTTATTGCCAATAAATAGTGGTGGGTGAGGAACGGGCGAGCCAGCAATTTAACAAGTGGTTCGGTGTTTTTTTGTAATTTTATTGGCCCGCAGAGCTTCAGCATAGGCTAATTACCCCTTGCTTAGATCGGCTCCCGAGTCTCAGCTGATTTGTCTCAGCTGTTTTGCTCAGGGCTCTGCTGCTTGCTGGAACAATTTTTTTCCCCCTAGCTATCCTGAAAAATGAAACTGAAACTGCTTTGCTGTTGCTGCAAGGTTGGATAATTAGGCAGGCAGATTTCTTTTCTTTTTCCTCACCAAAAAAGGTAGGTGAAAACAATGGGAAATTTAGGGAAAAAGAGGAGAGTTCAAGATTTTAAAACACAAAAGAAAAAAAGCTCTATTTAAATAGGGAATTGTAATAATTGAGATACTATTAATTGTATATTTCTGAAAGCAGAAATGGTTAAGTTGTGGTTTGGAGGAATATATGGGGGAAATTATGTGGTTTATTATTATTGGTAAATATAATTAATTCATTTGTAAGAAATTGGATTGCATGGAAATAATTGGAATATTCATGTTCATATTGATTAATATACAAAAAAGGTAGTTATATAACTAATTGATTTATATTAAAATGTTGAATTTATATTAAACAACTGTAATATTACATAATTAACCAATGTGAGGATGGATATAAAAATATATGACAATGGGAAGGGGTATAATATAGAATAGAAGGGAAAAATTGAATTTGATTAAGATTGGAGATGAGGATGAAGGGTAATATTGGTTTTTTTACAAAAATAAATATGGCAAAAAGGAATAAATATGGCAAAAAGGAAATATAGAAATTGTAAATTTAATTGAAATGACTAAACACTGTTTAAATTTGTGAACCGGCCAAATACTCTGTTCAAAGAAAATACATTGTTTGTATGTGTGTTTCTAATTATTGTTATTTATTCATATTTGTTTTTTTTATTCTTTAAAGTTTAACAATTCATTCTTTTATCTTAATATCTTTATATTTGTTTGGGGTTGGCTTTCTTCCCTTTCATCTTTTTTATTGTACAGCAATCTTTCTCCTCAAACCTACCACCTCTCCCTTTTCTTTCCTTCTTACTTTCTCTTCCTCCCCCTCTTCTTCTCCTCCCTACTTCCTCTTCCTTTCTCCTTCTCCTCTCTTCCTCCCTCTCTTACCCTCCCTCCTACTCTAATTTCCCTTCCCTTCCTTCATCCCCCTCTATTGCTGTATCCTTTTATGCATATGGACTACTCAGAGGGCTGAAAAAGTTATTTCTGACTGGTCCTCGCACTTTTGACCAGTCCTCGAACTTACGACTGTCCTCACATTTTACGTTTTTGCCCTATCTTGTCACCATGGTGAAGAGAAGCAGTTGTGAAATGAGTGACATGGTTGTTAAGTATTCTATAATGGCATAAATGATGACCAGTACGAAGACCGGTCAAAAGTGCGAGGACCTGTCAGAAATCACTTTTTTCAGCCCTCTGGGTAGTCCTTTTGTGCATATGGACTACTCAGAGGGCTGAAAAAGTTATTTTTGACTGGTCCTCGCACTTTTGACCAGTCCTCGAACTTACGACTGTCCTCACATTTTACGTTTTTGCCCTATCTTGTCACCATGGTGAAGAGAAGCAGTTGTGAAATGAGTGACATGGTTGTTAAGAAAGCTGCACGGGCATAAATGTGAGGATGGTCATAAGTGTGAGGACCAGTCAAAAGTGCGAGGCCCAGTCAGAAATGACTTTTTTTCAGCCCTCTGAGTAGTCCCTATGCACATAGCCATGGCCACCCGGTCACATGACCAGCTAGCCACGCCTACACAGTCACATGACCAGCTAGCCACGCCCACCCAGTCACATGATTGCCAAGCCACACCCCCAACTAAGCCACGCCCACAGAACCTGTTGTTAAAAAAATTGAATCCCACCACTGGTTTCAAGGGTGCATATAATAGGATCTTCATCCCATTCAGCCAAGCGATGGAGGCCAGTCAGGTAGTAGGAAGTCATATGAGCAAGGAGGGAGGGTGAAAGGGAAGAAGAGAGGATTTCCTCCCCAAGATTGTACAATTGGGTGATCTGCAATCCTGGGTGGGTCTGATTTCATGAGTCATAGACTACCCCTTCTACATTCTGTAACATCTTTTTGCCTTCACGTTCAACGTACTGCAAGCCCTCAATCAAAGATCCTTTGAATAGCTTCTTTCTTTTATGGAACCATTTGGAACCTTTCCTGCAAGAACATGGAATTGGTAAAGATTTGAGTTTCAAGTTATGGATAATCTTTATGAATATTTGAGGGGTTGAGCCTAGGGTTTGTCTCTTGTCATTGCTCCAAAGAAGTGCTTGCTTGTTCTCAGCTGTTCCTGTCTGCAACACTTTTTTTCACTTGGAGTTATTACTGGGAATAAGTTCCATTAGCCCACACACTGAGTAGAATAGTTTAGCAGCTTCATTTGAAACACCCACTTTCCTTGGCTATTTCATCCATAAAGACACCTGGTTCAAAATTAATGATATTTGTCTAATACATTAGTTCAGTGTTTCTGAACTTTGACATATTTTCGACATATGAACCTTAACCTCTAGAATTCCCTGGAAAAAATTCAGTAGATTAATTTTGATGGCTTTGGAGTCCCACCTTTACAAGTTCAGTCCTGAATTGTTATAATAAGTTCTTAGGTTCACTAGTTTGCTGTTCAAATTCTACTTGAAAATCTACAGAGGTCTCTTTCCAATCTCAAGATGAGACTTCTCAGCACTTGTTCTGAGGAAATGATTGACTTACCAGCTGCTCCCAAGAATGCTACCAGCCAAATGAACTTCATGTTGTCTTCTTTCGTCAAGACCAGAGGAGCTGCTGCACATATTTATATTGTGAGACCACTATTACCTTTGCTCCAAGAACTCAATCGAAAGCAAAAATACGCAATGGAAAATACAACTTTGTTACTTGGAATTCAATCAAGAACAGGTGGAGAGGAAAGATGGAATTCACATGAGTTTTCCTCATATCTGATCCATCTAACCATTTAATACTGACATTCTTAGAGCAATACTGCGGATACTGAATTTATCATACTAAAGGTTAAATATTCTATCCTTGCAGGTAAGTAAATACTATTTCTACGAAGTGGAAAATTTCTGGCAATGTTATCATTATCATTTGAAAGGTTCCTGGGTCTTGTTGGATGATACTGCTTAATCGATGGGGACCACAATGTGGGTGAAAAAGTATATTGAACATGGTCATAAAATTTCAGTTAAGAAGAGAAACTAGGAATGTTTCTCTCAGCCGAGTCCATAAAACTGATATTAACCTAACAGCTGGTTTTGGTCATATCTCTGCTTAAATGAGCTTTCATTTTATAAATGAAAACTCAATTACACTGGAACATTTGTGCTTAATTCATAATCATAATGATAAGTTTATTTGTCAAGCATATATAAGATAACAGGTAAAAGTATAAACATAATTTGAATTCATGAAAGGAGTAAGTAAAAAGGAATATTAGGACAGGGATGGTAGGCACGCTAGTGCACTTATGGACGCCTCTTACAGACCTCTTAGGAATGGGGTGAGGTCAACAGTAGACAGTTTAAGGTTAAAGTTTTGGGGATTTGTAAAGAAATTACAGAGTCAGGTAGTGCATTCCAGGCATTGACCACTCTGTTAGTGAAGTCATATTTTCTGCAATCGAGTTTGGAGCGGTTTACCTTGAGTTTGTATCTATTATTTGCTCGTGTATTGTTATGGTTGAAGCTGAAGTAGTCATTGACAGGAAGGACATTGTAGTGGATAATTTTATATACTATGCTTAGGTCAGACTGAAGTCAGCGTAGTTCTAAGTTGTCTAAGCCCAAAATTTGGAGTCTGGTGGCATAAGGTATTTTATTGCGGTTAGGGGAATGGAGGACTCTTCTCGTAAAATATCTCTGGACTCTCTCAATTGTATTTATGTCCGATATACAGTGCGGGTTCCAGACAGATGAGCTGTATTCAAGAATTGGTCTAGCAAATGTTTTGTATGCTCTAGTTAGTAGTACAACATTACCAGAGAAGAAGCCACGCAAGATTAGGTTAACAACTCTTAATGTCTTTTTGGCAATGTTGTTACAGTGGGCTCTGGCACTTAGATGTTTAGAAATGAGTACTCCAAGGTCCTTGACAGAGTGAGGGTCATCTACAAGGTCATGCCCATATAATTGGTATTTTATGTTTTGATTTTTTTTGCCAAAGTGCAAGACCGAGCATTTGTTGGTTGAGATTTGAAGTTGCCACTTGATAGATTAATCTGACATATAGTCAAGTTCTTTTTGAAGGGTAGTTGCATTGTTGGTGGTGTTGAATAGTTTAACATCATCAGTGAAGAGAATACAGCTGCTTTTAATTTGATTACAAAGGTCATTTATGTAAAGTATGAAAAGTGTTGGACCTAAAACATTGCCTTGGGGAATACCAATATTAACATGTACTGGATTTGATAGAGCGCTTCCTATTTTGACCATTTGTTGTCTGTTTGACAGGAAGGCAGCTATCCATTCATTGTGGAATCAGCTTTCCTGTGTATTACATATAATACAAAAGAGAAAAAAAAATACATCTCAAATTTAAAGTTTGTCTTTTTAGTTCTCCTGATTGCTAGAAATGGTATGATGCTATCATCCAAGACTTTTCTATAAGGAAACAACGATCTTTGAATCTTCAAAATCCATTCTCAAAATAAATAATGAAGATCAGCTGTGCACCGAAGAGACAGTGTCAGATGTAAATGCCTTATTCTCTAATGTGTAAATAGTATATGAATGGGGTATCAGGGGTTAACTTATTCTTCACTTCTTAATGTATTCATAATTCACCACTCCCACTTATAGCTCCACCCATTGTATATATAAGGAGCAACCTACACCCTTTTCCCTGCTTCTATCTGTGAATATTCAGTGAATATAGAATGCCTATTGTAAATAAAAGGAAGTATATTTAAACCTTTAACTCTCACTAATTTTATTGAGCCTGATCCAGAAAATATTGCAACAAGCTGGTAGCAGAGGATGGTTAATTGACTCAATAAAAAAAAAAAAAAAACTTAAAAAATGTCTAAGAAAGATAGGCCCAACACCAGGGCCTACAGCAAAGAAATGGAAACAGAACAAGAAATAATCAACGAATCCACAAACGCAATTTCGAGAGAATCCGAAGAATACACCACTGAAGACGAAGAAATAATAGACGAAAATGATGACCAGGAGGAAATCGAAATAGAGAATAACGAACTCAGGTCAGAGATATTAAAACTATTAAAAAGCCAGAAGAATGATGAAAGCCTCATCGCGAACCTCCAAGAAATGCTGAAGAACAGCGGAGCAGCGAGAGAGAAAAACATCACTAATGAGAAGTCTAAAGACCCAAAAACAGTGAGTGATATGACTGCAGAGAAAGTCATTACGAAGAAGAAAAACAGTGATCCAGCGCGAAATTTTGAATGGCAGCCATCTTGGTTTCAACAGGCCTCCAAGGTGAGCGAAGCAGAGCCAATCAAAATGCTCAATTCAAAATTTCTGGCGCGAAAAACGTTATCAGACAACGAAAATGAAAAAGAAGATTCGAACTCCTCAGAAGAATCAGAATCAGAAAGTGAAGATGACTCAACAAAATCTCAAATAAAATCAGCAATGAAAACACTTTTTGCTGCATTTGGGCCAAAACTAAAAATTACCAAAGGGCCACCGAAGAAGCGAGCGAGCAAGCCGATGCCTCAGGACCTGCCCGCTCCCATCCTGACTTCGAGAGCGACGACGCCCGAACCCAGAGAGCCTTGTCGATTCCGCCCTACACCACAGACCGAGGCAGGTGCCAGCGCCCCCAGAAGAAAGAGAAGAGCAGCCGCCGTCGTCAGAACTCCCAAGGTCGAACCAGAGACCGACTCGACTGAAGCAGAGCGGAACGAGCGAGCCGCAATGGAGAGAACCTTCCACGACGACTCCAAAGAAGAAATGGACAACGCGCATGCGCGAAACTACGCAGACGGTCCGGGAAGACATGAACTGGCGAGAGAACCACGCAGACTCGTTGCGAGCATCCCCATGCCGTTTTGCAATTTTCTACACTTGCGAGACCACGGACTACCTCAGGTCGTAAGTAATGGACAAAATAATGTCGGAAATTTACCCAGTGACTTCCCAAAACTAAGGGTTGATGGCATTAATTTGCAAGAATGGTATCAACAGCTCCAGGTTGTCTTTATGAAGGAAAATTTACTATTTTTTATCACTAGTCCCCCAAAAAGACCTTGGACTTTAAAAATAGATTGTTTACACCATAGAGCATTTTTCTTAATAATATCTAGTGTGTCTCGTGCAATGTATCATAGCATCAAACCTAATCTGACTGTTTCAGAAATTATTCAATGCATGTTTAATTTGTTTCACAGCGATAGTGTGGCTACCACCACAAGAATGTCTAAGGATTTCTTTTCATCTAGAGTGAAACCAGGGGTTTCCATAAGTGAGCATTTAATATCTTTAAACAAAATAAGAGCTGAGCTGCATTTGAGGGGGGAGGTGATTTCAGACCAAACAATGAAAAGTGTTATTATCAACTCACTTGATTCATCATGGGACAGTTTTATGTCACATTTAGACACTATCAATCTAGGATATTTATCCATAGAAAGTCTATCCAATAAATTGATAGCAGAAGACAATTCAAGAAGAAATCGTTCTAGCAATCACACAGAACACAAACCTTATAGGAAAGTAGCTTTCCAAGAAAAATATAATGAAACATTTAAATGTCACAATTGTGGATCCAGGGAACACAATAGAAGAGATTGTCCCAAAATTTCAAAGGAAAGACATAGGTCAGAATATAGGAACAAATACAATTATAGACAGTCTTCCATAGATAGACATAGATATAGAAGCCCACCAAATTACAAAGAGAATAGAGGGGACAGAGATAATTCAAAGGATAGAAAATCTGGTTCACTGAATGGATTAAATAAACAAGACAACACTAAAATACAGCAAAATGAGAACAATAATTGGCTTATTGATTCTGGAGCAACTAATCACACTACTAATAACAAAAATATATTGTCTTCATTTACAGAAGATAAATTTGTAATAAAGGTAGCTAACCAAGAAAAGGTTCAAGTATTAGGCAGAGGAAATGTAACATTGCCTGGTCTAGGAAAAATAGAGGGGGTATTGTTAATACCTGAAATACCTCATAACATACTAAGTGCCATAAAACTAAGTAGAGATTCTGACATTAATATAGTTTTCTCAAAGGGAAAAGCGACTTTGGAGAAGAATAAAATAAATATAGGCACTGTGATGATTAAAGGAGGCCTACCTTATCTGATAACGAAGGAAAAATGGTTGCATAACATTGATTCAAATATGGAAGATTGTATTGAAGCAGATGATGAAAATATTAGTAACAGTGACAATGATGAATGTAAAATATCTCATGATCACGCAGATGCACACAATGAAAAAAAACCAAAAATAGGTAAACCAATTCATGATGAGTGTGCTCACATCTTACATAGGAAGTTAGGACATGCCAGTTTTCCTGTAGTACAAAAAATGACTGAACACGCAGAAGGTGTCAAAATAAAAAATTGTGAAAACTATTTGGAATGCTCAGTATGTAAATCTACAAAACTAAAAACTAGTCCCAGGCCAAGAAAATCTACTAGATCAACTAACAAAATTTTTGACTTAGTACACATGGACTTAGTTGGCCCATTAACTCCATCAATCACCTATAGAAAACGTTACTTCCTGACAATAGTAGACGATTATAGCCGTTATGGGTTTGTTTATACATTAAAACACAAAGATGAAACCTTTCAAAAATTTAAGGAATTTTACAAACGCATAGAAACACAACACAATATCAGAATAAAACAAATTATGACAGATAGGGGATGTGAATTCATGTCTAAAGAATTCTCCCAATGGTTAAAGGATAGAGGAATGCTACATTACACGTCTAGTCCATTTTCTGCGTTTCAGAACGGGATTGTAGAGAGAAAGAATTCCACATTACAAACCATGATTAGATGCACATTGGAGGATGCTGGCTTAAGCAAACAATTTTGGTCAGAAGCCTTACATTATTCAAATTACACACAAAATAGAACCTGGTCCAGTATTGTAAATAAGACACCATATGAAGTAATGTATAATAGGAAACCAAAATTAGCACACATGCACATATTTGGAGTCACTGCAGACGTACACATACCTAAGCAGTTGAGAAGAAAGGGAGAAAACGTATCCAGAAGACTCAGATTTATGGGATATGAAACTGGCACCAAAGGGTACAGATTCATTGATAATAATAACAAATTTATAGTTTCCAGAACAGCTGTGTTCCATGAACAGGCCAACTGGTCTAAATTACATCTTAATGAAATATTTCCAAATAAATGTAAAGATACAAAATCTCATGAGAAAGGGACCATAGAAAAACAGGATATCAACAAATATAAAAGCAAAACCAAAACTTGGACAAATAGCCAACACAAAATAAAGACAGACACACTAACAAAAAAAGAAGCAAGATATTTACATGATAACAATAGCAAACCTGAAAGAGTCATTAGATACAACAGAAATCAAATGCCAAATAAATACAGAGATTACATAATGCATATGGATGGTGAGCCAATAACACCTAATACTTATGAGGAAGTGTTAAAACTCCCTCGTGAAGAAAAAGAAAAATGGGAATTAGCTATGAAAAAAGAGATGGAAAGTTTACAAGGATTAAATGTATTTACACCTGCAATTGCACCTAAAGATAAAACAATTATTGGTACCAGGTGGATATATAAAATTAAAAACTTAGAAGGAGGCAATACTCTATATAAAGCTAGATTAGTTGCACAAGGTTATGCACAGAAATATCCGGAGGACTATACTGACACGTATTCCCCCACTGTAAGAACAGAGAGTGTCAAAACAGCTCTAGTGGTAGCATCAGCACTCAATCTTGATGTATTTCAATATGACATACAGACTGCGTATCTACACGCAAAACTAGATAAGGAAATATACGTAAGAGCACCTCACAGTCAATACACCAACAAAAATGAAATTTGGCTGTTGAACAAGAGTTTATACGGATTAAAACAATCTGGTAAAAGATGGTATGATTGTTTAGTAAAAGTACTTAAGACCATGGATTTCAACGCTACCACTGCTGATAACTGTTTCTTTGTCAAAAAGGGTGATGATCACATTGAATTTGTGTTGATTTATGTAGATGACATTTTATATATAGGAAAACACAAAGAGAGAAGAGAAACTTTTGTAAATAAGTTAAATGAACATTTCTCGTTGAAATCTCTAGGTAAAGTGAACAAATATCTTGGTGTTCAAATTAATAAGACTAGAAGGGGATTCAAACTTACTCAGAGAGATAAGATTATAGAACTTTTAAATAAATGCAATTTAAACAATGCCAAACCCTGTGATACTCCTATGCAAACTGATTTTCTTAGAAATACTGATGAATCTTCCCCTGAATTCAAGGATAACACGTTTTATAGATCAATCATAGGTTCACTTCTTTATATATCTAATTGGACTAGACCAGATATCGCCTTACCACTCAATTTATTATCCAGACACGTCAGCAAACCAACAATGTATCACTGGGAAGCTGTTAAAAGAATTTTAAGATATCTGAAAAGTACACTAGATTTTTGCTTAGTATTAGAACCTAGTGATAATAAAGAACCAAAGCTTGCATGTTATGCAGATGCGGACTGGGCTGGAGACACTTCATGCAGAAAAAGTACATCTGGTTATATTTTTCTCTTAAATGACTGTCCAGTTTACTGGTATACTGGTAAACAAGAACTAGTAGCCACTTCAACGACAGAAGCGGAATATGTTTGTTTATCCAAAGCTGCAAATAACCTTGTATGGTTTAATGATTTAATTTCAGATGTTTGGAAAAAACCTGCTTTGCCTTTTGTTATGCATGAAGACAATAAAGCGGCCATTGAAATATCTAGATCTGATGCCATTGGACAAAGGTCCAGGCATATAGATATAAAATTTAAACATGTGAGGCAATTATCTCAGGATGGATTTATTAAAGCAGTGCATTGTGATACTTCAGAACAATTAGCTGACATATTGACAAAGCCTTTACCTTCTAAGCAACACAAATATTTAACATCTAAATTGTATGTCTTGTATTGTCCTGAATCAGAATGTAATTGGTGTTGTATAACGAATCGGCATTTAGAGGGGGATTTGTCAGATGTAAATGCCTTATTCTCTAATGTGTAAATAGTATATGAATGGGGTATCAGGGGTTAACTTATTCTTCACTTCTTAATGTATTCATAATTCACCACTCCCACTTATAGCTCCACCCATTGTATATATAAGGAGCAACCTACACCCTTTTCCCTGCTTCTATCTGTGAATATTCAGTGAATATAGAATGCCTATTGTAAATAAAAGGAAGTATATTTAAACCTTTAACTCTCACTAATTTTATTGAGTCTGATCCAGAAAATATTGCAACAGACAGTCTAACACAGAATGAACTTTGCAGTGTCTGAAAACTGAGATTGTACAAGAAAGAAAACGGAGAATTGGAAAAAAAAAGTTATTGATTTCATTGCTAATAATGCCTGTCATAATCTGCCATTAACATTGTTAGTGAGTCAGCTCCGTAACTGGAAGAGAGATGAGTTCCTCTGGCATTGCAGGTCCCCACCTTCACTTCCTGCTTGGTTAGAGAAGCTTAGAAGCCCTTCCTGCCACCAAAGAGGTGCTCCCGAGAGCTTCTTCTGGGCCAGGATTCAAGGGCAGATGTCAAGCAGGTAGGGATTATTGTTGTCAATTGGATAGATAAATTTTGCCATTCCCACAATTTAAAAAAAAAATAAAACACAGAAAAATGGTGTTAGGAAAAAAGGAGAAAGAAGGGAAACTTTGCAGCAGGAAAAAGCTGAGGAAACAAACTGATCAAGAAGCGAGGATTAGGAGGTTTGTTTGAATGAGTTGAGAAGTGCTAGAGTAGAAGTGATCCAACTTTTGATGTCTGATTATGGTCCTCTGTCTTATATATGTTTAATATAGAATTATAAATTTTACTTGATATATTTAACTGGATTATTGATTTTAATTTTGTATTGTATTGTGATTTGTATTGAAGTTGTCATTTTGTAAGCCGCCTTGAGTTCCTAGGGAGAAAGGCGGCATATAAATCGCAATAAATAAATAAATAAATAAATAAATAAATAAATAAATAAATATTATACCTTAATAATTTATTCTTATAATGATTTCACTACTGTTGTCTTTTAGCATATTGTTTTTGAGTTTATTTTGGTCCTTTAGTTTATTTTCAGCTGAGTTGGGCATTGTTTTTAGATGGAGTTTGGTCCATCCTCTTGCTGCTGTTGAGGGGGTTGACTTAATTTGGCAAAGCGAAAACAAAGTGCTACTGAAAAGACATAATGCTCATATCTTGGTGTGGTAGCTTTCCTGCACTCCCCTTCCTGAATGTGAAATTTCAAAGCCTTTTTCGGTTGAAATGTAAGTAGGATTTTATAGCAAACATTTAGTGACACAAGGAGATTAATAAGAAACGTTTAAGGAAAATAGCACTTTTAGGTTTCCAGTGTGACAGCGTCCATTGGTATCGGCAGGAGCTTAATAGTGGACAGACAGAACTACAATTCATCGGCTTATCCATACAAGGAAACAGTCCACAGATGGAAAACAAAAACTACAGCATATACAGATGAGAGGTGACCCATGCTTCTCTCAGTATTCTCCAGATGAGGCTGCAAAACCAGCAAAATATTTCTGTGCTGTTTCTCAGTGAGAGCTCCAGGTTTCACAGCTGCACATGAACTTTGCAGAGCTCCAGTCAGCTTCTGTCTGTGCCATGAAGACATACAAACCAAACTACTGCAATTGATGAGGATCTGAATCACAGGAACATGGACCACTAAAAATCTTTCTCGAATACTTAAGGGGGGGAAGAAAAAATCTGGCAAAAAGAAATTGTGATTCACTCTTATTAATGCACTATAGAATTTTGACTATTATGAATGACAAGTTACAAACACATGGTAGAATGTTATTTGGAAGATGGATATAAAAGCAAGGAGTTTAAAGCACTCTCCTCCACTCTGGTACCCTCCAGATGTGTTACAGTGCTTCCAATTAAGAAGGTGACTACCCTGTAGGGTGAAAGACTGCCAAAAGAAAGTTACAATTCTGGGATCCAACAAGATGACATTGTTTAATGGATGTGCCTCCCCCCCCCAGATGGGAAGGATGAGTCAAGATGGTGGGACATATGAACTATATTTGTATTAAACCTAATTATATTAGTTGGATTATGTACCATCATGCTGTTTTTGGCTCCTACTAATAACTAGCTTAGAATTCCAGATAAAATTGTCACTGCGAGATCAAAGGGGCAACTAAGGATGGATCAATTTTCTTCTCCAATTCAGTAGTGTCCTGTGTGAATATTTGTGAACCAGGTAGATTCTTCTTCAGTGATTTGCATGCACAAATGTCAAAGGGAAATTACACTAGACCTTTTATATGAATCAACTGATTTTAAAGATGTACACAACACAATACATCTTCATCCTGAATAGAATCCCAACTTTGTGAACACAAACATTGTTTGGTTCCTTCATCTCCAGAATAGGACACTGTTACAAGACAATAAAACTACTTAGAACTGCAATCTGATCCTGAAATACAATCAGTTCTTGCTTCATGATGATAATTAGGACTCGAATTTCTGTCTCTTAGCAATGCGGTTGTGAAGTGCAACATTGTATGACAATGACATTGTCAACTTGCATTCTTCTGTGACTTTTTTCAGAATCACACTCTAGCGTATACCTTAGATGGAGAAGATTTCTATTTAAGTACTGATTCATCCAGGTCTTCATAGCTTCCATCATCATTTCACTAATTTTGAATGTGATCATTGAAAAGAATTAAAACTCATCTAGTTTAAAGGCCAAGACCTTTCCTTACCACCAAAGAAAGATACCAATCGGGAAGAATTAGAATATTTCAAGATATGGAATTATTTTTATCGTTGATTGGAAAAGAAATATAACTGATTAATTTTATAATTATGTATAAAAACTTGATGACTAGAATATTGTTTTAGCAATGAATTGTTATAATGGCTTGGATGAAGATCAAGATAGAAGACACTTATGGAAGAAGAATAAGAATTTTGGAAGATAACACCGAGATGTCACAGGGAAGGGATGACTGATATATTAAATGTTTGTTTGTCTTAAAAAAATAAATATATATATATAAAGACAGACAGACAGAAAGAAAGATACCAATCGCCAGGCTTGTCATTGCACAATTTAGTTTTTATTTTTGCAGCTTTAATCTCTCTCTTCTCAGTCTGTGAAGTGTTAGTTATGGCTGTGAAAAGGGAGCTTTCCAGACAGGACGTGCAGATCAGTTGGAACTGATGACTTTCTGAATCCAAGAAACATAGTTGCAAACTCTAGTGTAGACACCAGGCTTGCCTTTCAGAGCACATCCGTCGCCCCAAGAGACAACTCCTTGGAGTACTCCATTGCAGACAACTGGACCACCAGAGTCTCCCTGGAAAGAAGCAAGATATTGAATGAGGAAATATAATTTGCATTATATCAGATTCTGGTGGATGGAGGCAAGGAATAGATTGCAGAAGGTAAAAAAAAAGTCTTCCAATAGAATTGATTTAATACTCTTCTATATCAGATGTCATAATTGTTTTCAGGATGGGATGAAAATCCCAGCAATGCTCCATCTAACTGGTAAGAGCTTCCCAAAAGAGAAGTCAGATCCAACATATAGTTCATAACCTAATAAGAGCTGGAGATGACATGACTGATGTTGTATGTTATTCATTAAAAGCAGGCAACTGAAGACCACAGAGGTTGAAGAAACAGCTCCTGAATATAGGTATCTCTCTCCAACTACCCACTTCTCTATTATATCCTCAGGCTTAAACGCCAGCCAGCTATGAATTTAATTTATACGTTGGGATATGTTTTGAGCACCATCTAAAATATATGATACAAAATGGGGAAAAGAGAAATTATTTACCTGACAAGAGTCTTTTCCACCTTCCACGTATCCTGCACAAAACATATTGTTGGTGATTTTCCCTGGATAAGAGTTAATGCACTGACTCTGAGAAAGTACAGGGATATTCAGGCACTGTAGGAGGTCTGGATAGCGTGCTGTGTGAAAGATCAAAGAAACTGTATTCATTTCCAGAAATAGATATTAGACTTTCCCTAGAATGTTTGAACAGCCCAATGACAGAAATGAAGCTCCCCCTCCTTCTTTAAAATTGTTGCCGTAAGCATGCCAATCATCTTCTGCTTCATTGCAAAAATCTTTCAGTTGACCAGATCCTGGATTTAAGGCAAGTTCTGTGTATTTAATTGGCGTACATTGTTTTACATGGCATGGTCTGATTTATAAAGGAAATGGCAGGAAATGAAAGCCAGAAATTTTTTTTTATTAGAAATTTACCCTCTGTAATCGTTGGCTTTTCTCAATAAACTAACTGAACATGATCACAGATGACTCTATCTTGATCAAAGAAAATGAAGAAGACTCACTGCCACTGCTGAGGGTGTTGCCCCAGCCTGAGACTAAACATTTTGCTCCAGTGGATGGACAGCTGCTTGGTAGGCGCACTGCTGAAACATAGGAATTGAGACTGGCTTGTTTTGATAGTTTGATGAGCATGATGTCATTGTCCAAAGTTCTGGCATTGAATGAGGGATGACGAATGATTTTGATTGAATCAATGTATTGCTCTGAACCATCGTTTTTGTTCAAACTGTGTTCCCCAAGTCTCACTTGGATTCGGCTGAATCAAAACAAGAAATAGACATTTTGGTCATATCTATTTTTTCCCAACCTATTTTAACATGCTATAAGACAAGACCCACTAATATTGTCGTTCACAAGAGTATCCTGCTGCCCAGAATGGCTGAATCCAGAAATTGATGGACACAATTGCATGTTAGCTTCCAGTAGTGGGTAGGCAATGAACACTTCTATACATTTGTGTGCACCCATACCTAAATATAGAAGAATGTGTTTATATCCTTTATTAAATTTACCGATAGAAGTAAATATTTCAGCACAATGGGAATGTCCTAAATAAAATAACAATAGATGATTACTTACGATTGATAGCAGTGAGCAGCTGAAACAATCCATTGTCTGTTTATGATGGAGCCACCACAGAAATGGTATCCAACATTCAGGGAGACCTGATAGGGAGCAGAATGCTTTTGACAGGTATAGCCCCCCACAATCTTGTCATCATCTTCATCATCAATGGGGAAGGCAACTGGATAATGAAAATATTTACAGAAGATTTCATAGTGGGTGAAACAGGAACCAAAGGGATTCACAAAATTTTTGGCATACTTTGAAGGGTCCATATGATGGGATCTTCATCCCATTCAGGCAAGTGATGGATGGCTAGTTAGCCAGTAGGAAATCATATGAGAAGGGAGGTCAGAAGGGAGGAAGGAGAGAGGGATGTAGGAAATAATAAAAAAGGAAATTATCTAATAGTAATTTACATTCGCTCTATCTCTCTGCCGACTTCCACCACAGAACCCAGAAATGCCCCTAGTCTTCATGGCAGTTGAATTCCTGCCCTATGTCTATCATTAAGTGTTGTACCTTATGATTCTTGATGAACGTATCTTTTATTTTATGTACACTGAGAGCATATGCATCAAGACAAATTCCTTGTGTGTCCAATCACACTTGGCCAATAAAAAATTCTATTCTATTCTATTCTATTCTATTCTATTCTATTCTATTCTATTCTATTCTATTCTATTCTATTCTATTCTATTAATTCTTATTTCTTGGTCCATAGGTTTCCACCTCATCTCAAAATATCTTCTTTTCCCTTTTTTTTTTTTTGAGTGATTTCTACTCTTCTATGAAGAGATATTAATGAACTAGAATGCAAGTTTGGGATATTCTTTGGTGGGTGGTCTCCAGTGATTCTGCAGTTTTTCTCAGAATTATGCAATCCTAGGAAAAGATGTATTTGGCTTCAGGAGTTATAGACAGATACTATGCATGAGCCACTTGTACCTTCTGAAGCACCTTTTTGCCTTCAGTTTGTTGTTTACCTTCTACTACACATAATTTGCCCTGAACAGTGAGCAGGACAAGGAGAAGTGAACCCTGAGCCAAGGTCCCTTTGAATAGCTTTCCTTTTTTATTGGACCTTTTGTATCATGCAAGTATATGGAATGGATATGATTCTGTTTCAATAAATGGGTAGAATATTTGAGGAATGGGGGATCCTAATGTTTGTCTAAAGTCTGTTGCCTGCTTTAAGTTTTTCCTGGCTACAACTCTTTCTTGACTTGCTATTATACCTGGGAATAAGTTACCTCAGGCCAGGCACTATGGATTATAATTTGTTGGCTTCAGATGAAATGCCAAGAAAGCATCAAGAAAGTTTCTTGGCTATGTCATTGTTAAACATATCTGATTTAAAATGAATAATCTTTGTCTAATTTTTAGTCTAGTATTTTACAACTTTGGCAACCTTTAAAATGTATGGACTTCAACATTCAGAATTCCCCAGCTAGCATGCTGAATTGGGAATTCTGGGAGTTTCAATCCATACATCCTTCAGTATAGAAACACTTCTATAGATTAATTTTGGTGGCTTGGGAGTCCCACTTTACAAATTCAGAGCTAAACTGATAAAAAGATCCTTAGGTTCACTAGTTTGCTAGCTCAAGTTCTAGAAATAGAAATAGGGAAATAGAATAACATTCTATTTCTCTATTTCTATTTCTAGAACTTGAGCTAGTAAACTAATGAACCTAAGAATCTTTAGGAGTTGGAAGGGACCTTGGAGGTCTTCTAGTCCAATGCCCTGCCCAGGCAGGAAACCCAACACCACTTCAGATATATGGTTATCCAACATCTTCTTAAAAATTTCCAGTGTTGGAGCATTCACAACTTCTGCAGACAAGTTGTTCCACTTCTTAATTGTTCTAACTATCAGGAAATGTCTCCTTAGTTCTAAGTTGCTTCTCTCTTTGGTTAGTTTCCACACATTGCTTCTTGTTCTACCTTCAGGTGCTTTGAAGAATAGTTTGACTCCCTCTTCTTTGTGGCAATCCCTGAGATATTGGAACACTGCTATCATGTCTCCCCTAGTCCTTCTTTTCATTAAACTAGGCATACTCAGTTCCTGCAACCGTTTTCATATGTTTTAGCCTCCAGTCCCCTAATCATCTTTGTTGCTCTTCTCTGCACTCTTTCTAGAATCTCAACATCTTCTTTTACATCGTGGCGACCAAAACTGAATGCAATATTCCAAGTGTGGCCTTACCAAGGCATTATACAGTGGTATTAACACTTCACATGATCTTGATTCTATCCCTCTGTTTATGCAGCCCAGAACTGTGTTGGCTTTTTCGGCAGCTGCTACACAGTGCTGGGTCATGTCTAAATGGTTGTCCACTAGGACTCCAAGATCTACTTGAAAATACATGAAGAAATCATTGACTTACCAGCTGCTCCCAAGAATGCTACCAGCCAAATGAACTTCATGTTGCCTTTCTTCCTCAGAGTGGAAGACCAGAGGAGCTGCTGCACATATTTATTTTGTGGGGTCAATATTATCTTTGCTCCAAGGACATAATCAAAAGGAAAAATACACAATGGAACATATAAAGTTTGTTACTTGGATCTCAACAATAACAGGTGGAAAGGAAAGATGGAGTTCACATGAGTTTCCCCCTTATTAACAATTTAATATTGCTGTACTCAGATAAATACTGGGGAAATACGTTTATCATACTGAATGATAAAGATTCTATCTTTAGCTTTCTTGCAGTTATATTTTTTCTATGAAAGTGGAAATTTTTTTGTAGAGATGTTATTGCTGTCATAAGATATACATGTGATGTTTATTTTATGCATAAATGTATCCATCTTTTTTGCAAAAATACCAAAACATTATTTTTTTTAATGGTGAGGATTGTCTTCAGACTTTGAATGGCGTATTGAGCTCAAATAGCTAAAAGTTAATTAGCCCAAGACAAAAACTCAACTTGATTTAATTTAAATGAAAATGAAATGGGTTCTGTGAATATAATTACTTTAAACTCCAACTGACTTGGAAAAACTGAAAAAATCTACTCTCCAAGAACATTCTTATGAATAGATGCTATTAAGCTTCAAAAATATTCTTTTTGAGTAATCAAAATTCATTTTATTTGCTTTAATGTTTCCTTTATTTTTGCACACATACATATTTTTGCACACATAGGCCACATGGTCCTAATGACTCTGAATCAGAGGTGGGTTTCAGCAGGTTCTGACCAGTTCTGGAGAACCAGTAGTGGAAATTTTGAGTAGTTCGGAGAACCGGTAGTAAAAATTCTGACTGGCCCCGTCCCATCTGTTCTCTGCCTCTGCCTGATCGGGAGGAAATGGGGATTTTGCAGTAACCTTCCCCTGGAATGGGGTGGGAATGGAGATTTTACAGTATCCTTCCCCTGCCATGCCCACCAAGCCACACCTACCAATTCATGCCACGCCCACCAAGCCACACCCACAGAACCGGTAATAAAAAAGTTTGAAACCCACCACGGCTCTGAATGGATTATAATTAAAAGTAAGAAAAGAGTAAGCAATCACAAACAGCCTGAAAGTGAATTTATAACATAAATAAATCCTTCAAATGATGGGCTGAGCCATCATTCTGCCTAAAGCCCAAAAGAACCGTTAGATCTTTGGTAGGTTCCTGAGTGTCATTGGGGTAGAAGGCATGAAGATCTCTGGGGCATTATCATTTCAAAGCTTCCTGGGTTGTGCTGGATGACACTGCTCAATTGATGGGGAGCAGAATGTGGGTGAAACAGTATATTGAGAATGCTCATTTAATTTTAGTTAATAACAGAAACTGGAAATGTTTCCATCAGCAGAGTGCCAAGAAACTAGAATTAACCAAATTGCTGATTTTGGACATATCTCTGGTTAAATGAGTATAGATAGTTTACAGAAATGGTATAATGCTAACATAGAAGAATTTTTCAGTCAGAAAACAACAATTCTCGAAACTTCAAAATCCATTCTGAAAAGAAATAAGGCATTAAAAAGTCTGCAAGGTCTAAAAGTAAGTCTAAAAGTAAGGGCCTGGTGACTCAGCAGACTGATAGCATTGTGATTAACATCAGCTGTCGGCAATTACTGTAAGTTCGAATCTCGTCAGGCTCAAGGTTGACTCAGCCTTCCATCCTTTCTAAGGTAGGTAAATTGAGGACCCAGTTTGTGGGGGCAATAAGCTGACTTTGTATAAATATACAAAAGTATGAAGGCTATTGCTTAACGCATTGTAAGCTGCCCTGAGTCTCCGGAGAAGGACGGCATATAAATCAAATAAAAAATAAAAATAAAAAAATAAAATAAAAAAAAATTGAATACAGTAGTACTGTTAACACCTGAGAGATAGGGGGGAAAAAAAGAACAAATTGGCAAATATTTATTTCATTAACTTCAGACTGAATACTTTGTAAGCTGCTGCCAGTGTATTTCTGAGCTGGCTTAGAGTGAAATATAATTCTCAGTCAGGAATATTTTATTCTAGACACCGCTCTGACCATTAGGACACTTCACTAGAATAGGACCAAGGTTGTGAGAAAAAGCAGTAGACTAGGTCTTGTCCAAAGTGGCCTGTCAGTTGGGGTGATTTTTTTCCACTTGGGAGAGTAAGGCTCTAGAGATGTCCTGATCTACCTTTAGCTTCAACAATCTTGGTGCTGCTACTTCTCTTCTGGTATCACATCCATCCTCCAGCAGCAGAAACAAAAATGGCCAAACAGGCAAATTGGCAGGGCCTGGAAAGTACAGAACATGCCCACAGTTGCAAAAACTAGTCCTTAGGAGCTGGACAGATCCTGACCTTCTCAAGTCTCCACTATGGTTGTCACTGAAGTAGCACACATGATGATAAGCTTGGCTACATTTAATATTTGCCACAGAAGATGGTCAGCCAATCAGTGTTTGTACTTTCTGGTCAAACGTTCAGCAAAGACAACTGTCAGCAGAGTGGTATTCATCTGAAATCATTTAAAAATGGCCAATAATAAAGTACCTCATTCCACCAGCTGCAAAAACTCTCCCCATGCTTCACAAAAGTTCCTAATGTTTTGCCTCTCATCTGGTGCATGCATTTCCGCCTCCCCTTCCCATGTGCTCCATGAAAAAAATCAGACGATTTGAGAGGAAATTCTTCTAGGACTTAATACATAATGAGCAATATTATGCATATAATACGCATGCCTTAAAAAAACCTTAAATATCCTGCAGTCCATGCTTACACATTTCTGTTACTCTCCAGCTCCCTGTGACCTGTAAAGCTTGTCATATCAGCAATTTTGCATTTGAGCAGCTTTCTTAGAACCAAGCATCTGTTATGATGCTAGAACAGGAGCTAGAAGCAGGGGGCAGCATAAGGCAAGAATTCCCTTCAAGGGAGCCCAAACACTCCTCAAAGTACAATCCTATGATACGTTGCTGTTTTAAAAGTGGCATTTGTTGTTTTAAAATGGCATTTCTTCCCCCACCCCCCCAAGGATAAAATAGCATGACACAAAGACCAGTCCTGATGTCTGCAGACTCCCCGTAATATTGTCATGGGATCAGTTGAAGTGGTGTGAATCATATCACCTTGCTATATGGAAACTTCTTCAAAAATCATCACTGCAATCTTTTGTTATTTAGTAGGGTATTCCAAGGCTACAGTTTAACTCAGATCTCTGTCTCTGTGAATACAGAAAAAGCTGATATCAGACAGGGGGATTCTCCTTTCAATGCACCCTACCACTGCTCTTGTTTAAGATGGATATGTTTATACATTAGATGTGGGAAGGGAGCAAGCCAATGATAGTTCTTGGAGATAAGATATTCATAGAACTCAATACTTCCCCCCCCCCCCCAGATATCCTTTCTTCCCCAAACGGGCATCTACACCACTGAGAATCTCTCACTGACCCAATAAGGAAGGAGAAAGTATTTAAACAACCAAAATAGGGAAGTTATTTTCCCTCTCCTCCCCATTACATTTCTCATTTTAAACCCACTGCAGGAGCACATGACATTTTGGGGATCCTCAGAAATCCTGGAAGTATATTTTTTGGCACTAACATATCCATTAAGCAAAATTCATGTTGCCAAGTAAAACCACATGAACAATGGCCGCACACACACACACACACACACACACACACACACACACACACTTTCAAATCAGTGTTGACTCCTGGGGACTGCCTGAGCTAGTCCTTGCAGTTTTCTTGGCAAGATTTCAGAAGTGGTTTGCCATTGCCTCCTTCCTAAGGTTGAGAGAGACAGACTGGCCCAAGGTCAACCAGGTGGTTTTACGCCTAAGGCAGGACTAGAACTCACAGTCTCCCAGTTTCTAGCCTGGTGCCTTAACACCAAACCAGCATTCACCAGACAATTATCAAGACATATTGATTCAGAACAGGCAACCCACAGATCTGCCAAAGCTGGCTTAGTCTATTTTAAAAACTCTTTATTCTCTGCAAAAAGAGGTGTGGGAGAGACTTTGGGTTTGTGTGGGCACATATGCATACATGTATGTATGCTTCTTTTGTGGGGAGGATTGTAAGAATTTGTCTAAATTTTACAAAAAGAAACAGACGTAACCTTATTAATTACAGTATTTATTTATTTATTTAATTGGATTTATATGCTGCCCTATCTCCACAGGACTCAGAGCGGCTCACAACAATAAACAAACAAGCAGACCGTTAAAAACAAAGTCCATGATAAAATTGACAAAAAATCCAATAAAACCCAATTAAGTTCTATTAAAAACCCCATCAGTCCAGGCTGGCTGGATGAAATAGCCATGTTTTCAGCCCATGGCGGAAGGAGTGAAGGTCGGGGGCCACCCGGAGCTCCAGAGGGAGTTGATTCCAAAGGGTGGGTGTGCCTACAGAGAAAGCTCTCTCCCTGGGGGTCGTCAGCTGACACTGTCTGGCCAACGGCACCCTGAATAGACCCTCCCTGTAAGAATGCACCGGGCGATGGGAAGCTGTTGCTGGCTGCAGATGGTCCGCCAAGTATCCCGGGCCTAAGCCATATAGGGCTTTATAGGTGATCACCAGCACCTTGAATCTTACCCGGAGGGCAACCGGCAACCAATGCAAGTCGCGCAGGAGAGGTGTAACATGGGAGTGTTGGGACACTCCCATCACTACCCACGTGGCCGCATTCTGTACCAGCTGAAGCCTCCGAGTGGTCTTCAAGGGCAGCCCCATGTAGAGAGCATTGCAGTAGTCAATACTGCAATGCTAGTAGTCAGTATATGAGATTAAAGATAGACAGGGAAAATAATTAATTTCATTATCACTCAAGGAGCTCATAATTGGAAAGTGATTGAATAGCTGGAAGCTCGCTTGTCTGCAAGCACAAAGGGCATTTGAAATATACTTAAAAAAAGCAATGAGCCTAAGCTTTTCAATTACAACTCTAAAACCCAGCAAATAAAAATTAAAAAGTTAAAGACCAGTGAATTACTAGAACAATCAGAACAGAACACTTTGCCTTTTTGCCTTGTGATAAATGATTTCACCACATTTGATTGACCATATCCTTTTAAACTTGATGAATTAATTCATCCATTTGATTCTACAGTCTGAATAGAGTTCCTTTGTCTTTGCAGGACTCTGCATTGTTTCTTCATTGGCTGGACAGGCTCAGAAGCCGCTCCTCCCACCAAACCTCAAGGGAGCTTCCTGTGTTTCAAGATTCAGGGGCAGATTCATCCAGTGACATCCTCTTGCAATGGAAACTATCTGGTGGGAGACCTTTGGCTTGAAACTGTTGGCAGGTAAGAATGTCTCTCTTGGGATGGTTAGCTGTACTCTGGGATATTCATAGCTCTAAAAAGGAGCATACAACACTAATGCTATGATAGATTTTTTTAAAAAAGAGAGATATCAATGAGAGGAATATCTCAAATAAGATACATCCAATAGAGTGAAAGAAATAGTGGCTCGGGTAAGCTCCCCCAGAATCTCCCTTTAAATTTGTAAGCCTTTCTTTGTGTTATATAAGTTAATGCTTAATATTAAAAAATGTGAGAAAGAAGTGGTTGTTTCTCCTGAAGAGACAAAACATTTGAAGAAAATCAGCTCCTTTGGATTTGAGGGATGACCATGTGTGTTCCTGAGGCGGATCTTGTTTTCTCCTCCAGTCTATGCAGGTCTTTGCCATGCTATTATAGTGACCCAAAAAGAACGCTTCAAAATCATCCAAGAGGGAATCCGGACAAATATCACCTGCGATTATGATGATAGCAGCTACATCATGGTTTTTTGGTATCGGCAGGACAGGAATGCTGGAAAGAAGCAGTTCCAGCTTATTGGATACTCGGTAGCTGAAAGTGATACGAGGAAGGAAATCAAGACATATGAGATCACCAGAAGAGCAGTGACTCATTCTTCCCTTATCATCCCTCCGGAAGAGGCCGCAAAGCCTGCAGTATATTTCTGTGCAGTTGGTGGGACACAGTGAGAGCTCCAGGTCTCCCAGCTGTACACAAACTACCTCGCGCTATTTCATTACTGGTCTGTGTCACATAGATTGCAGTCCTGTACACAGATCCAACCTCATCCATCTTCACAGGATTGAAGCAAAGCACTGGTTGCTTCTGAATGATGGTTTTACTCATAGATTTCTCTACTCCTATTTTCAGTTGATCCACATTTCAGCTTCGGGAAGTTAACCATTTATTTATTTTTTAATTTGCAAAATGTCAGTGCTGCCCCAGTCACAGCACGCTAAGCAGATTACAAAATTAAAAGAAGGCACAAGATATACATCTAATTCTACAATGTCAACTGCATATAAAGAAAACTCGCATAACATGTTTTATAGATGGCATTTTCCGCCAGCAAGACTGGCAAAGATGTTTGAAGACAAATCAGCTAAGTGTTGGAAATGTCACCAGACACCTGGGTCGTATTATCATATGTGGTGGAAATGCACAGAAGCTAAAAAATACTGGACAAAAATACATACGTGGTTGGAGAAGATGATACAACAACATATTGATCTGAAATTTGAAATTGATCTTTTGGGGATTTTACCAGAAACTTATAGTAAAGAGAATGTATATTTGATTATACACATAATAAATGCAGCTAGGATTGTATTTGCACAAAACTGGAAAAGAAGAGATTCCTACAGATGAGAATGTGATTAGGAAAATATTAGAATTTGCAGAAATGAATAGGTTAACACTTGCAATTAAAGAGAAGGAACAAACTGAATATTATAATGTATGGGAACTATTTTACCGATGGCTAGAGAATAAATATGAAAGTTAGAAATAAAAGTAGATTAGTGAAATATAGAAATAAGTTATGAAAATAATTGGTACAGTATTAGACACGCAATGTATATCAATATTAGGTTACAAATAGATAAACAATGAATATGGCTGTAAATTATACTTCTTATTGCACAAGACGTTTGTACCCAGATGACACACTGTTTAACGGAAGATGGATTGTTTGTATTAAAATAAAATTAAAATTAAAAAAAAAAGAATACATTTAACTCTATTTATGACTGAATTAGGGCCATTGGTAGTCTTCCACAATTCCAAGCTGAAACGAGAGTTTTCCAAGTCAGAGCCTTAGAAGTGAGTTGTAGTTTTGCCAAAGATATAGCAATAGCAATAGAATTTAGATGGCGCTCTCTGGGTGGTTGACAATATAGAAGCATTATTTGCCTATTGCCTCTAACAATTTGGTTCCTCATTTTACTAACCTTGGAAGGGTGGAAGGCTTGAGCTATTCTGTGAATTGACCAGAAAAACAAACAAGCAAACAGATTTCTAATTGTTATGCTATACCTACCCAAAACAGGGACTTTGTATTATCTGTCATTCAAGTGTTTTGATGCTAAACATTTGCATTCCCTTCTGTGCTTAGAGAGACCACTATGGCAGTATTCAGAATAGCCTGATTAGGGTCAGGACTATTGTCAGCATTTAGGTGGCAATGCTTGGACGTCCTTCATGCCACTCATTCTTCTGCTTTATTTTATTTATTTATTTATTTTATTTTATTTATTGAATTTATATTGCTTTAAAATCCTACTTCCAAGCAGCCAAAGGCTATCATATATAGTGGCAATACATCTTTTTTTCTGATCAGGCCCAAGAATATATGGCACTTTTGACAAGGAAAATTTCAGTTTGTTCCTGGGGCATTTAGAGATGCCTTTGCTCACTGTTCCCTGTCTGCCTCAAGTAACTGTTAACTGTTCTGTCTTTTTGGAAGAAATAAGGGTGGGAATTGCCTACCCTTCCTTCACAGTTCTTGGCAATTTCCATTTACAAATCATGAGATTCTTAGTTTAAACCATTGCTTCCCAAAAAAACAATAGATGGATTCATTATAAGAAAATGGAACTTTACTTACTTTACTTTACTTTTATTTGATTTATATACCGCCCTACTCCCGAAGGACTCAGGGCAGTGAACAGCCAACAATAAAATACATACATACAAAATTTAAAAATGGAATTAAAATCAAATTAAATGGTTTGGCCCAGACAAATTTAAAACCCAATCAATTTAAAACAAATTTAAACTTTGAATATTAAAAATACTAAAAAATATTAAAAATATTAAAAATGTTTAAAAAGAGGGAGGAAGTTAGGCCAGGCCCGCCTGGTGAAATAAAAAAGTTTTTACAGCGCGGCGGAAGGTGCGCAGATCTGGGATCCTCCATATCTCCGGGGGGAACTCATTCCAGATGGAACAAATTATATTCCTGAATCAACTAACTTTTAGTAAATCCAAGTTTACTAATTCTAGCTCCCTTATTTTGTCCCTGTACAAAAATACGGTAGATGCCAAAGATCTACATAACTGAAACTAAAAATTTGGTTCAGCTGGGTTGTATAGCCTGCTGATTCCACAACAGATTGCAGATTCTCATCTGAAAAAATGAAAAAAAAATATTTCTTGAAAATGACAGCTATTTTTTTCTTACATATATTCTTTTCTAGGATGCTCAGATGCCAACATCATCCAATCACAGAGCATGATGCTGGAAGAAGGTCAGGATGCTAGATTGGTATCTATACAAGACTATGGCATCGTAATATGCTTTGGTTTCGGCAGCGTAAACAGCAGCAGGATATTCAGCTCCTCTATAATTTATATAATGGTAATATCCTGCAGAAAAACCCACCTTTGCACCGTCTGAATGCTGACCAGCCTATGCTGGATTGGTGTCTTTTGAGTATATCAGCTGTGAAGCCAGAGGATTCAGCAGTGTACTTCTGTGCAAGCAGAGAAACTACAGCACATCAAAATAACATCTTCTTCCTTCAAAAATCTTCTCTGTTTGCTTTTAATCTGTGAATCTTGTGTGGTTACAAAGGCACCTTGGTCTTCTCGACCAGGCTCAGCTATGTATTATCAACTAAACTGAAAAATTGAACTCAAGCAATTTGAAGGCTGGATTGCCACACACATGATACTAAGGGACCAGAGATCCTATAATAGACAGGGGTCATTACTTACATAGCCAAATTGAATTTTGTTATGATGTCATTGAGGAAAAGCAAACAATTGCTCTCATGAGATTTATCATGAGAGCAATTGGGAATAAATACTCAAAAGGGTGCTCCCAAGATTGCTAAGAAATGCCAAGATAGTTAAGGGGAATAAAAGACAAGGTAGCTGTAAATTAAGCAGGGTATCAGGTTTCAGAGGTAGAAATCCAGGCAATCTCTAGATGGCTGCAAAGAGAAAGGGCAACTAACTCTTTGCTGCCATCTTGTGGTCTTACTGTAAATAAACATGGAGTGCTATACCGCCAAGCAAAAATCGTTTCCATTATATGTTTATGCAGTATTATAGTTAAAGAAAGTGGCCATTGTTTCTAAACAACTAGTCCCCTGATTGGACTGACTCCTCCTACTGCAAGATACCACAGTGAGAGAATATAGAAGAAAGGAAATAAAACCAGGATAAGAATGGTCAAGGGTCTAATTTTGGGGTAAAGCCATTTATCACCAGCTAACAAAAAATTATGCCACTTCTGACCAAATAAATTCACTTTTGCCATATTACTTTTCCAATAATTTTTGGAAACTTCTAGCAGCTACTTCACACTCCTGCTTAATATTCAGCTTTTTGTCACAGACCATAGCTAAATCCTTTTCAGATGTCCCTTTGAACATGTGTCCTACATTTTTTTTCTTCTTCAGTGTAATATCTTGTATTTCTTTCTCTTAAAGGACCTCTTGCTTCTCTCAGCCCATCTATTCACATTAGACTGCAATATCATTCTGTTAGCCTATTGTTGGGAGACCTCCCAGCTTTGTGACATCTACAAATCAAATCAAAGCAGGCCATCAGTCCCATATCCAGGTCATTAAGTAAAATGTTGAATAATCCTGGCCTCAAGTCTGATCCCCTATTCCCAAATGTAATGTAGAGACATTAGTGCTGCTTATCTGAGTGCAATTAAGCCGGCCGAATGTGAATCTGTGTTATTATAGTGCCATCCAAATCACATTTTTAACAGTGTGATCATCTGGAACATTATGGAAGTGGAAAGTTTTCAGTAAAATCAGAGACCCAATGTGACAGCTGTAAAGTCTAATCTAGCCTCACTTAGGTTCAGGTGAAGGGCGAAGGATCTCTCTGGGGGCCAAGCCCATTCGATCACAGATCCAGATGGAGATGGGTACTCACTTTATGTTGTTTCAGCCAAAAGGAGACAAGGAAAGAAAGTGGAAATTAAGAATGAAGTAGATCCCTAACCCCACCTTGAACCAACTGTTTTGCCCTGTACTCCATCACTGACTACAGAATCTTCCCTGCAGATCACGGCCTCTTTTGGAAATAATTCATGCATCTCAACCTGTCAGCCGCTAAAAGTCTACTTAAGTCCTGCCTGAGGGAAGGAGGGCATTTTGGTCACTGAGGGAGAGATTGGAGTTTGGGCGCTGGTAATATTTCTTTCATATTGTCATATAGTATAGGCATCCACTTAAAAGCATGGGGAAAAATGGATCAGATTAGCATTAATTGTAGGGGTGATGATTTATTATGAAGTTTTGTTTTCTTTGTATCTATTTGAATTTTTTTTATCAGCTTTGTATATTTGACATAGTCAATTGATTTAATAAAAGTTTTCTTCTTGTTCTTCATATTGTCATACAGTGTAGGCATCCACTTAAATGCACGGAAAAAGCAAACAAGCATAACCCTCAAGGATCCAAGATAAAATGTAGCTAATATGTGGCTGTCTTTCTCTTGGAAATTGATTAAGTGTTTATATTTTTATAGATTGAAATCTTAAGACAAATATTAAATTAAGAGGTGTTCATATGTGAGCAGATTCATTCAGATTGTAATACTAAATGGCCTAAACCTGAGATATATTTTAAAGTTCTGAACAAACATTTCTGTCCCTGCCAGGCTTCTCAAATTCCAAAATCAGCCAATCGTGGGGTCTGGTGGTATAGCAAGGAAAGCTGCCAGGCTGGACTGCATGCAAATAAATGGGCATAAAATCATGCCCAGCAGCAGCAGCAGCAGCATGAAGGGCAGATTCTGCAGCTCTCCATTACTTTTCTTACAAAAAAATTAAGCCTAGAGAAGGGGCCTCCTTGATTCAAAGCTGAGAAGCCACAGAATGAGTTCCACAATTTGAACTTCTTCCTCCTGCCTCCCCCACTTCAAGTAAGAGGTGTATTTGGTGCAAGCAGTGAAGTATAGTCCCCTCCATGTAACTTCATCTTTTGACAAAAACACCCCATGAACTTTTTACCTCAGGCCTGGGTAGCAAGTGAGAATAATAAGCATTTAAAAACCATGTGATTCATTTATGCTCCTATGGAGGATCCAATATCCTATGGAGACACAAGTCAGTGTTGTAAAAATGCTATTACATCTCCAGAAAGCACAATAAAAGAAGTCTTTAGCATGTCAGTAGAACCTCCAATACTCAGAGGAGATTATCAGGAATCCAAGAAATGAATGATATCTGGGTGCAGAAATTGCATCCGTTTTCAATCAGAATAGGGACTTTGGAGGTTTTCCAGTTCACCCCCAGTGGTGAAATTTGAACCGGTTTACTACCGGTTTGCTGGCTGCACATGCATGCTGCGCAGTGCCCACCACGCACCAAATGCAAGATGTGCGCATATGTGCGCGCTCACAGTGCACGCCAAAAGGAGGCATGTGGTAAGTAGAACAGTGCACAGGGGTGTGTTTGATCAGCTGTTGCGCATGATCTTCAGAGCTTTTTTAAAATCTTTTATAAGCATTTTTTACAACCTATTCGGCCGAATAGGTTGTAAAAAATGCTTTTAAAAGTAAAAAAAAAAGGCTCTGATGATTGCATGCCACAGGTGTGATCGTCAGAACCTTTTTTAAACCTTTTAAAAGCATTTTTTAACAACCTATTCACCCAAAGTTGGCAAATGGGCCATTTCTAGCCTCCAGAGGGCCTCAGGGTGGGTGGGGAAGGCCATTTTCGCCCTCCCCAGACTCCTAGAAATGCTCTGGAGTCTGGGGACAGCAAAAAACGGGCCTTCCGATCCCACTGGATGTTGGCAAATGGGCCGTTTTTGGCCTCCGGAGGGCCTCTGGGGTGGGGAAGGACGTTTTCACCCTCCCCAGGCTCCTAAAGAGGCAGGAAACAGCCTGTTTCGTTAGTTCTGGTGAGCCCAGAACGCCCGAAAATAAGCTGAGCTCACATGCCCACCAATATGGTTCGCCATCACGGCCCTATACCATTTCAGAGAAGTGGTTGACAAGTCTCTTAAAAACCTCCAGTGATGAAGTACCCATAACTTCTGAAGGAAAGCTTTTCCACTAGTTAATTGTTCTCCTTATCAGGAAAATTCTCCTTAGTTTTAGGTTGCTTCTCTCCTTGATTAGTTTTCATCCATTGTTTCTGGTCCTGCTCTCTAATGTTCTGGAAAATAGATTAATCCCTTCTTCTACCAGAAATTTACCATTGTTCTCACAATTATCAACTACAGGCCTGAAAAATGCCTGAATTGGTGTGTGCAGACACTTAGGCTGCTGAATTGATTCTTGACTTCCCCAAGTTAGTGCTCTTCAGATGTGTTGGACTACAACTTCCATCATCCTCTGTCTACATGCTACTTAAAGAAGTGATCAACTGCCATGATCCATATGGATTAGTCATGATCTAGAAGAGTATTACTGTACAGTATTGCTTTGTAGATCTGCTTGGATCTGTTAGAAGTTTATCAGGCACTGTAACAGAATATCCTTCATAATAGTAGGAGGAGCATCCTGTTTTATGACTAAAAAGATGTGTTACAAAGTGAGGATAAATGCATTATAATTGTATTGTGCATGTGTTCATACATATACGTGTACAGGAGAAAAAAATGTTACAGCCCCAGACACAGGTTCCTTAGCATGAGTTAGGGGACCTTGAGAGTTTATGCCAAAATTTCTTGCTCCACCAAGACCTGCTGGGAAAGAAACATCTGGAACTGACAGACGCAGGAGAAATCATCTTTTAGGTTATAGATAAGTTAATGTGAAAATTCAGGACCCATATCTGGAACAGCCTTGTCATATCAACGACATGTCAAGAGGGGTGACTCTTAATTACTTTATTGGCAATAAAAGGCCTTGGAGCTGCTTCAAGAGAAAGGGGTTAAAACAGGACATTTTGTTCACACTTAATTGAGAAAAAAAAACTTTTCTATTGTTTCTGATTGTTTAAAATCCCTTGCTCTATAGCAGGGCTGTCAAACTTGATTTCATTGAGGGCCGCATCTGGGTTGCGTTTGACCTCGGGGGGCCGGGGTGGGCGTGGCCAGGGTAGCCATAGCCAGCTTGACGTCATTCATGTTGGGGGCACCTGTGGCGGCTCGAGTGTTCTGCCAGTAAAAACGGGCTTCCGAGCTCTGTTTCCGGTTGTGATGGCCTCCTGCAATCGTCTGCCAGTGAAAACGGAGCTCGGGAGGGTCTCATGCAGCCTTCCCAAGCTCTGTTTTCACTGGAAGAGATAATGTGGGCTGGTCCCTCGCTGTTTCCAGGGTGGCCCCATGGGCCAGATCTAAGCACCCATGGGCCGGATCTGGCCCGTGGGCCTTGAGTTTGACACCCCTGCTCTATAGCCTCACAATGGCATATGAAGATACTTTATATGTTTTATAGCTCTTTTTTAAAATTTTCATTTAAATTCCACTAATTTAATATCACAAATCATGCTGGCCAACAATTTAAATAAAATTGTTAACTCCATCTGAAATAAGAAACCTTTGAATTTGCAGTATTGAATGGTTCAATCAATCAGATTTTTATTACAGTTATAGACCAGCATAATTGTTGAATGGCTGAGCAACAGGCATCTCAGTAACATGCTAAAGAATGATAAAGAAAGTTCAGTTAAGATCTATCAGTCCTTTCACTCTGCCTGAATTATTATTTCCAGAGCAATCCAAAGAACTGAGTAATTGTTCAGTAACAAACAATTGTCAAGTCTTCTTAAATAAACTTCTACTGTTTTAATAATAATACAAGTTTTTTTAAAATCAAAATTTGTAATGGAGAGCTGAGCAGTAGCAATATTAACCCCAATCCAATCCATACAAGCAAATTGAGAGGATATAAGGGGTGAAGTATGGTGAAGTGAAGATTGGTGGCTTTATGTCATAAATGTGCTAAAAAGAAAGAAAGAGCCCAGTAGTTCTTGTGTGAAATAGTGTATTTTCAAAAGATTTCAAAAGAACATTTCCAACTGGAAGAATGAATTTTATAATAATCGGGTCAGTGCAGTAAAAGCAAACACAAAATCTAGCATAGTGGAACAGCAATAACAAAACCCAAAGTTCACAGTCACATTAATGATAATTATCTCCATAAAATTTCATCCAGAATGTGGCAAGTTAAAAAAAAGTTGAATTCATTACTGGCCATCATTAAAAATGAGACTGAAAATAAAATTGTCAACACTGTAATGCCTATACATACTGTAAATCTATGTTGTCACATAAATAATATATGCTATCTTCTAAGTTGCCCTTCAAAAAGAATATTTTACCATTAGAAAAGGCAAAAAATATGTAGAGAGTAGCTCCTTTATGAAAAAGGACTGCACCTTTGTGAGATTTTTTTTAAAATTGGGAAATAAGGTGGGTTATAGGTGGCATGAATATTGAAAAATAAGGTATGGGACAAATATTGAAAATAAAAACAGATTCTTCTCACACAAAATTATAACTCAGGGTTGTCACCTCAAGCTAAATCCAAGGAAATGCATGCTCAAAATATATGAAAAGTATTTTTTATATATATAGCACATTAAGCTCTTGGGTTGGACAGCACCAAATGAAATGTTGGTCTTCTAACCTATCTAGGTTTCAGTAGAGATTGAAGGTATGTAGGCTAGCAACTCTAAGAGCTGTCACCACACCTTCTAGTCACCATCAGACAACATTCTTCTGCCATTGAAGCAAGTGTGAAAAAGAAACTCTCTTCAAATCTCCTGGATCAAAACCAAGAGATTTAGTATCAGTGGGAGGTACATGAGGGGAGGTCTTGGAAGGGATCAGTATGATAGCAGATTCCTGTACTTGAGCCTTCAGGAATTTTAGAAGAACACATGGATTTAATTTCATCCCATTTTACATTTTTCTGTAAATCTATGCAAAGCTTTGATTCGGTACCTTCCTTTAATGAAGGCTCTTAATACAAAACACGCTTCAGTGCTACTTTGGGAAGCAATGACCACACACACTGTGCTTTTTAAAACAAAGCAACTCTATTGCTTTGTTTGGCATCACTTTGAAGTCTCAGTCAACATTTCCAGGGATCTCAACCAACTCTTTCATCAGCTACTGGAAATATTAGAGGAAGTTTACAGTGCTTGGGCAGTTCATTTGCAGAAGCCTCTTCTGGGCATAAGGTTGTAAATCAAATAAGAACACTTGTGGTAAAAGAAGATTCTTCTAAGTCCTGACCAAGATATCTACCGATCTAGATAAGACAGCATGCTATGCCTCAGTCATCTGTGAGCACAGAATGGTGGTCTGTTGTGAAAAATGTTCTTATGTGAAATTTTAGATGAGAGGAACGTTCACATGATGGCACAGGGTTTAAGGTCTTATGGAAGTTTCTGTGTGTAGAGCTGAAGACAATTCTGGTTGACACTGAATTTTATGTATTGGACCAAGAGAGTCCAGCAGTTTGGGGAGAGGTTAAATTTTTTGACTTTCCACATTTGTCTACGCTTACCACAAGTAATAAATACATCAAGACATTTAATCATAGAAATAGCATATTTGAATAAAGGGGCGCTTCTTGCCCGATCCACATTCTTTGCTCCAGGGACTAGTGGGAGTTAAAATACCAAACATTGACAATTATTGTGATAAACACTCCTGCTTTCACTACTCTGCAATGCATTACTCAAACCTCAAACTACATAAGGTCTTCCAGTCTCTGTGTTCTGTAAGTTGTTCTGCTCGCCATGGCACCTTCTGTCTCAATGACTCCATCACATTTTCAGGGAAGAAATCTTTATGGGGGCAGACCATGTCCTTAACCAAACCTATTGAAATCCAGAAGGATATATCTTCTTTAGGTGGCTGTTATGGTGCTGGTACTGATGGAGAAGACCCTGCAGTGTCATTAATTGGACAGTTCTTTCACATCATGCAATCAAATCCAGGGATTTGACTCTGAGTGAGACGATCTCCCCAAAACCAAGATGAACTGGGCAAACTGGGATAACTGCCAGTACAGTCTGTGGATCAGGACCACAAGCGGATCAAACTGTTAAAAGGTATCTACCCTGCTGTATGTAATGAAGAGTAGACAAAAAAGCTATGGTTCTTACCTATGTCTCCAGAATAATATAATCTGACATAAGTATGGGAAATTTTTCTGTGATTTTGCCCCAGCTAAGAAGAGATTTGAGCTTTGGCAGCCATATCTTGTCCATTTGATGTGGACAAATGTGGCTTGGGCTTTGCAAACCAAAAAAAATCTTAGAACATTCAGAAACATTCAAGTAGGTAGACAGAGGGCTGAATGGAAGACCTAGCACACAGATCAAATGGTGCGTGAGTATCTACCTAATGCTTTCCTTTAGATTTAAGACACCTGGAATAATGCTATCACTATAGTATATCATGAAAATGTTTAATACATGATTAATTGGTAATTATGCTTATACAAGACCTTGGGAAATAGGGAGCTGTTGTGGCTTTGGGCCACAAAGATAAGATCCCTGGAAGGGTATAAATGGGGAGAGATTCCTTCAGGACATCCCATTCCAATTTACAAAATACCAACAGACAGAATGAAAGTCCTGTGGATCTTTGCCTTCCTCGGAGCAGCACGTGAGTTTTAAAACAGATACTTGGTTCTTCTACAGTCTCTGAAGTTGGCGGGTACAGTGGGCACAGCCATTTTTTTCTCTCCATCTTCCTCAGCGGGGGCACTAAATGAGTGGGTGCTTTAGGGCTCAAATATATAGCTTTAAACTATCCTCCCTTTTCCCATTACATCTTTTGAATCAAAGGTTTACTGTATTTCCAGGCAGTTCTGGTTAGCTTTCTAACTAGACTTTATTAAGCAAGGCTGATGGGTATCCTTTGGATTCAAGGATATTCTTGAATCATTATTCATGTGTGTATAATTTTATGTATAACCACATGAATCAATTGAATGCCTAAGCCAGACTGCCATTTTCTCCATGGGCAGTGCCTTTATTTATATACTTCTACTATTTTCTCTGAAACATTTAGAACCCTGCAATTTTCTAAGATGTGCTAAGCCCTAATGAATACATGTTTTGCTGTAAGAAGTGTAAAGAAACCTCCCTTGACACAAGGAAGCCTTTGTAAGACTCTTTTGGATTCAATTTAAGTGAAATTCCTTGTATGTCTGACTTGAAAGAGAGTCCTAAATTTCCTTTGTACTTGACTTAAAGCTAAATCTATTAACAGTAGAAACACACACACAAATGTCCCAAACCTTTATCTCTTCTGAAGATTCACCTGAGTATAAATCAGGTTTTATCATTTGATTTTGCTCTTGCTTTTTGGTAACAATTCTCATTGTTTCCTCTCTGCTATTTCCCCAAAAATATATGAAGTACAAACATTCAAAGATGGCTTGATGCCTAGAACTATTCGCTCTGATATCCAATTTTCTGTATGTATTTATATGTGTATATATGAGTGTTCATTATTCATATGTGTATAATTTTATGTATGAAGCATATAGTAGATTGCTCCAATCTCCCACAACTTGCAGATATGTTATACATATCTACATAAATCTGCGTGCATCATATGAATTTGAGAAAGTAAAAACCACAGCTGATGATAACCTTTTGGGGAACTTATAAACATATATTAGGAATGCTGAAATAATTCGATCATTCAATAGTCCATTATAAAGTAATCTCAGTTGAGGCTAACATGCCTCAAATTACCAAGGAGTAGTGGTCTCCTCTATAAATAACACCCATTACTTCATGGTGTCAGTAGGAACACACATTGCAGTTGGCTTGCTACATAACAGTGTTGTATTTAATCATTTTGATGTTCCTGTTCTTATCAGTTGCTGCCCCCTTTGAGGATGATGATGACAAGATTGTTGGAGGATATACCTGCCAGAGAAATGCTATCCCTTATCAAGTTTCACTGAATGCTGGTTATCATTTCTGTGGTGGCTCCCTCATCAATGAACAATGGGTCGTTTCAGCTGCCCATTGTTACAACTCGTGAGTGAAGAGTATTTTTATGATGATCTTAAAGCCATTTCTGTTAAAAGCAGATGTCTATACATGGAAGTTAAAAATGCATCAACAATAAATCAATGTCATATTCATTCAGTAAAGACTTGCATGCTTGTGATTCCACTTTTATTTATTCCTAGTCTGGTGTTTTATTATTAAAAATCAATCCCAAAGCTGAAAAAATATCAAGGTAAACTTACAGGACTAAAACTGTCTACTCTGATATATTTATTGTGATAGTGGTATGGAAATATCTTAAATAAATCAATTACACTTCATCAGAAAAAAACTTACATAGAATGCAAATGTAATGATAAGGTCTGTAAGGGCTCCTTACATCACTTGCTAAGCTGACGCATTACCTGAAAGTCACACGTTCCTTCAGAAATAGCCTGTCATGGAACTGATTCAAGGGGCACATTTTTTTTGTGCATCTGGATACAGTATGTGAGAGTAGAATCCTATTCAGGATCTCAAAGGTCATGGAAGTGATCCAACAATGAAATTCAGCAAGCAGAAAATGTTTTGATTAGAAAGCAAACAGTCTGTTTCTAACAATTACAGTATAGACAGTTAAGGCTGAGTCAGAAGTTTTATACTATCTACCAAAAGTCAGGAATAGTCTTGTGCTATTTTGTTTTGCACCTTAAGAGGGCTTTGAAGCTTCAGTATGCATTATGTATACTTAGAGCATAAAACCTGAACCTACACCTGAAAATGGAAGGTTCATGCCTTATTTCTCTTGCATTTTGTCTTATGAGAAAACACTACTTTATGCTTAAGGGCAAAGTTTAACTTCCACCTCCATCACTAAATTCTTATTATATTGTTGTGAACCACCCAAAGTTGTTGAGAGCCACTACAGCTTAGGTTCTTAGAAAGAACTTTGTGTTATGAAGGCCAACAGCAGTTAAAGAATTGTCTGCTGTGACTTCACATTGTTGTGAATAGATAATAATGCCTTCTTTCCAGCTTCTGTAATTTTACAATGGTTGGAGGCCTTGTAATGCATATTAATTAATAATTTGTGCAACAGTTATATGTAATGTCTAAACAGCTTTAAAAAGGTCACCTTACTTTTCTTTGAATTTGCATTTTATTAGATGGGCTTTTTAAAATGTAAATTCCTTCACATGTACATTCTTTTAACATGTAACTATATTTGTTTGTATGCAAAATTCAAGAATATTTTTTTTCAGATGCTTTGGGGCAAAGCATAGAATTTGATAAAGCAAACATCAGACTTTCTTGGTTAATACCAGAATTTGCATGGTTGTGGAAATGGGTGAAAGTAGTCTCTCTAAATTCATATTCAATACTATACAGGCTAGAATTGTTTTAACTTCTGTTTTTGTGAAATTTACGATATTAATCATGAATACATGCAAAGTTCCCATTTTAGATTGGAGTCTCTACTAAAACTATGTTGGTTGATCTGATTGCTTGTTCTTTAGCATAAAGTATTCAAAGCTTTTTTTCAGGTTGAGATCAGGCATTGCTTTGTACAACAAATATAATGCTGCAACATTAACTTTCAGCCGCATGGATGTGAGACTTGGAGAGTACAATATTGTGGAAGATGAAGCGAGCGAGCAGATTTTAAAACCTGAAAAAATAATTGTCCATGAATACTACAACTCTTGGCTTTTGGATAATGATATCATGCTCATCAAGCTGGCAAAACCTGTCACTATTGATGAAAGTGTCTCACCTATCCCTTTGAGTAATGGATGTGCAGCAGTTGGTACTAGTTGCTTGATTTCAGGATGGGGCAATACTCTCAGCAATGGTGGTGAGTATTAACAAGAATTGGTTAACTTAATCTAAGTCCCAGGTATATGACTGAAGAACTGTAATTGCTGCTACCTGCCTGTCAGCCTGACAACATAGACCAGACTAAGAGACCAATGCCATGTAGGTCAACTTTTTCAAATGGCTCCCACCATTTAGATTTTGAAAGGCCCTGAAGATATAGCTATTTGCTCAGATCTTTGATGGGGATGATTGATGCCCCCTTTTCTTCCTTTTCTTTTTTCTTATCCAGATTTGTTTTCTCTGTCATCTTTGTTTTGGGTTTCTTGTCTTGTTGCTTGTTTTTAATTTGCAAACTATCTAGAGCTGCTGGGAGTCAGGCTGCGTATAACTTTTAGCAACAAGAACAACATCTCCCCATCCTAGGTCCTTTGGAAGGAATCAGTAGGTGGATTAAAATGTCAAATCCATCCTAAACATCAGGCTGTCTGCATGACAAACCATAATAATAACATAATCTTGCAAACTGAATGTGCTTCACCTTCCCTTATTTTATCCGCATGTGAATTGTGAAGGGGCTTATATGAGACAGTTTTTCAAGTTATTTTCTTGGCCTCTGCTCAAGTCCCTCTTATCTGACTATTGCCTTGGTAGCAGCTTTGCCTCTTATCCTTCAAGGCCATTCCCTAAGCCCTCTGCATCACCAAATGGAAACAACACTTCCTAAATCTAGTAATGTGTTTCTCATTGTTGAATTGTTAAATGCTTTAAGTATTCACAGGGATAGAGACAGTCAGGGACATCTTGAATCAATTATGAAATTCCGGGTTTAAGTTCTAACATTAAGAAGAAAACAATTCTTGGACTGAGCCTTGAACCAATGTAAGCCTATAAATGATGGTTTGGATAGTTTTAGAGCCCTGAAGATGAACGTACATCAAATTCCACTTTTTTTTTTCTTCTTGAGGCAGTTTTCTTGTATTGAGTTGGTTACCTCACCTCAGACATCATATTCCCTAAAATTATGTAACCAGCTAGTTGCTTTTACTTGTCTTGAATTACAGAGTTGCTGCTGATCATTTAAACAGAGTCTAGTGGCATCTTTTAAGACATACAAATGTTAATATAAAACATGTATTTTCATGAGCTGCCATCCACTTCCTTATTTTTTCCTTTCTCTTTTTTCTAGTATACTACCCTGATCTTCTGCAGTGCCTGAATGCACCAATCCTAAGTGATGAGGAATGCAATGATGCTTACCCAGGACAAATTACCCCAAATATGGTCTGTGTTGGATACCTAGAGGGTGGCAAAGACTCTTGTCAGGTGAGGACACTTGCTTTCTGACCACCTGAAATGATATGCATCCAGGATTAATTTACAGATTAGCTATATTATTTAAACTATTCTTTTAACATTTCATCAAAAATAGGTAAACATTACCCCAAAGCAAAGCAGAAAGCAGAAATAAAACTAGGCAGAAGAAAAAACAGGAAAGAAAAAAAAAGGATATTAAAAAAATAGGAATGAGAAATGCTTGGTGTTTTAAACACTAAGTTAAATACTGACCACACAGAGTAAAACTGTTCAGATTTTCCACTATGTTAATGAAAAGCTGTTCATATGTAAGAAGTGGAAACCTCTTGAAATCTCTTTTCAGATCAGCGTGTAGCAAGAGCTTCCTTTGGTATAAGATAATATTTTTAATTGCAGACCACACACAATAAAACCTGAGTTCTTCAAATATCAACAGATGTTGTGTTATGGCTAAAATATATAAATTTAAAAATACATGTACATCTTTAATATTCATTTCTCCTCTAATCAACATTGTTATAGATATGAATCCATGTGGTGCAATTGTAGAACACTCTAAACATGAATCAAAGCCCTGCCTGGTAAATGCCCAGACAAATCTTTTATATAAATTTGAGCTTCTTAAGAATGTAAAATACAAAGACAGCTTTCTTTAAAACTGCAACCACACATTCCAACTATTTGTTCCACACTTCTTCTCAGTTTCTGATGTCTAGTTTAGTGTTATTTTTCAATTGTACAGGAAATATTATATTATTGTATATTATGGAACCCCTAAAACCTTTTGCAATAATATGAACAATTTTGGAATCTGGAACACTGCTAATATGTTTGGCCCAAACTGTAACATATAAAGATATTTTAATTGAATCAGTCCAAATTCCTTTTGCAACCCATTAAATTTAAAGTAACAGTAATTTAATCCAAAATTTTGCTACATTATTTACTCAGGAACTCTGAAAGAAAGTCTTACTGAGAATTTTCAGGCTGGAATTAGATTGAATATTTTATTTGGGCAAGTGTGATTATATAGACAAGGAATTTGTCTCCAAAGCTCTTAGTGTACATGCAAGCAACAGAATAATGATAGTCATAATAACAATAATACCAAATAAGGAGGGGGGGGGAAGAAAGATAATAATAAGAATAAATACTACTACTACTACAGCCATACTACATGGTAAATATGCATACATTCCTTGATCTCACTATTATTCTTGCATGTTCTGCCCTGCATGGAGGAATTGTATGGTTTTCAAGTAGCTCAAACAATAAGTTTCTTTTGTCATGTTATCCAAAAGACTATTTGCATTTGGCTGTCTGGTGAGAAAGAGGAGGAAATTCTGGTTGGAAAAACAATTTTCACTTAAAAAATTGATACATTTATATCACACTTCATGAGCATATATTTTGAGTCCTATGATACAGTGATATACATGAAGAGACCAAGAAACATTCTTATTGTAACACTTTTGTTTGTTTGTTAGTTTGTAGGGCTGCTTGTAGGGCACTGTTGACATTATAGACTGATGTGGTAAGAAGGGGAATCTGGCCGCTTTTCTTACATTTTGATTTAAACTGAAGAAAAACATGGAAGATTACAAAGGTCCCTCTTGGTTTGGAGAAAGCCTCTATAAACTCCCAATTTTTTATGAAGCTTGGAAGAATTTAGCTGGGACCACAAAAATGTTTTGGGTAATCGTTCAACAAGGTCTCCTTATGATCTGAAGCTACTTTTTAGTGTAGGCTTAAAGAATTCAGTAACAAATTTTCAGTTTTATTTATAGGCAACTAGAATATCAAACCTTTCTTGTTTTCAATTTTTTTTTGCCTTTTAGGGAGATTCTGGTGGCCCCGTGGTTTGTAATGGAGTGCTCCAGGGCATTGTCTCCTGGGGGATAGGTTGTGCCCTGCCTGGCTATCCTGGAGTCTACACCAAAGTCTGCAGATACCTCGACTGGATCAATGAAAACATAGCTGCCAACTGAAAGAGATGCTTTCCTCTTAATGTGATTCATCTTGATAGAGAATGAAATGAAATAAATAGAGCCTGATTACCATATTCTCTGTTTAATATTTTTATTTTAATAATAGTCATATAGAATGAGCAGCATATTAAGCAACAGACAGATAAAGAGAAGGAATTAGCCTACCTTTCTGCCAATTTAAGAGTAACCAATTAAGAGTAACCAATGGAGAGACACATTGGAATGTATAATCCTTGATCTGAATGAAAGATTTGGTTTTTTTCCCCTTTCTTTTCTATTTACTATGTATTTTTTTCTTTGAATGCGTTTCTTATTAGATACATACAATCTTTTAACAAAAACTATTTTTTAAAAAAATCAGAAACTGGCACAAACTCACTTTTCAGAGTTGGAAAATACTACAGCCATTAAAATGTTTTTGTCACTTGAGCTGTTCCATCTGTTGAGATTTCTCTAGAAGTTATGTGACAAGGCAATATAATATAAAGGAGTTTAAGTAAACATAGGAAATGGGACATCTCAGAAAACCAGGTCAACAAATTCTCTCTAATTTACTACATTTCTGAATGCTTAAGGGTGGTTTTATTGATTTTCTGTTTGAGGGATTCTATAATCATTTCCTTACGGTATTATTTTTAGGGGCTTTCTTCTAATTGCTAATTTTATGGCAATGTTCTTTGCTGGTCCCTGCACAGTCCATTTCCAATTATAGTTAACTCCAAGAATGCCCTTTTATAGTAAACTTTTCAAAAAACGGTCAATTAATTTATTAATTATATAAATCTAAAGAGATGCCCATCTTTCAAATAAAACAAAATACAGTAAGAAAAAAAAATAGTTGTGAATGAACACAACTCTAATCATGACAAAAAGTGATGGGCTGACTTGAACTTCAGACCCAGTGCCTGAGGGAACAACACAGTCTTCAAGGACTTCCATAATGTTAGCAAATTTGGCATATCATGAATCAAAGACAGATGCTACAACAGAGAGGGCACTCTTCCTGGGTCCCACCAAATGGCATTGTTTAATTGATATGACACAAAGTATGCCATCCCATCGGATCAAATGAGATGGCAAAAGTAAATGGGGAGAGATGGTCCTGAAATTAACCTGGATCCATGCCAAAAGTCTGCATGATGTATATTTGGAATGCACAAGATTCTTGTTTCTCTCTCCCCTTCTTTTTTTTCTTCTTTCCAAAGTATTTGGCAGGGCTAGTGGTCTTTCCAACATTAACACACAAAGACACCAAATCATACAAAATTACATTTTAAAAATCAAAGAATATGTAGCAAAATGCACAGGGCAGGAGCACTGAACCATGGATGATACAGATAGACTGAAAGGGAACTCTGTGATCTGGTTCAGTTTTTTTCCAAAGAGAAATCATCATATCCTTAAATAGTTATTATAGTGCTAGATACCTGGTTGTACAAGAAAGAAAGACTTCAAATAGAGTCTATCCCCAAAAGACAACTTTATTTTTCTTATTTCTTTATCAAATTTATCAAGGTTGACTCAGCCTTCCATCCTTTCTAAGGTAGGTAAAATGAGGACCCAGATTGTGGGGGCAATAAGCTGACTTTGTATAAAATATACAAAAGTATGAAGGCTATTGCTTAACGCATTGTAAGCCGCCCTGAGTCTCCGGAGAAGGGCGGCATATAAATCATTTTTTTAAAAAAAAATTTAAAACAACCCTTACAGAGAGGCTCTGGGCACTGTACAATGAAATATTAAAAACATAAAAACAGTATATAAAATATCAAAGAAGCAAGTGAGGTTAAAAATTAATTAAAAGGTGTGGGGAAGAGTTTTCAGGACACTAACCAGTTCTATGTGCCCTGTGTTCCTCTCTGCATCCCAAACAAGGCCACAGAACCATGTTTTCACACCTTTCTGGAAGGGCATGAGAGTAGGGGTGGTCCTACTTCTGGGGGGGAGAGTGTCCCACAGGGCAACGGCAGGGAAAACTCTCTTTCTGGATTCTGCCAGTCATTCCTTGATTGATGAGGAATACCTTCCCTGCTTAACCAGGTGGGGCAAATGATGTAACAGGACAAAGATGATTCTGTAGGTAACCTGGATAAAAATGCATGACTCTAAATGATTTAATTAGCATGCACAGCTAGTGGAAAGAACAAACAAACCTTTTTGGGATAGCAGTGAACCCAAGACTATAACTTAGGACAATTAAATTAGCATAATCAATGCAAAAAATATATTGAAAAAATGCACTCTGCTGAAGAGATCAAATATTCTTTTCAATTAAATTTAACCAGCATAATTGCAAGCAAATCTAGGTTGATTAGTTTCCACCCACTGTTTCTTGTCCTGCCCTCAGGTGCTTTGGAGAATAGCTTGACTCCATCTTCTTTGTGGCAACCCCTGAGATATTGGAACACTGCTATCATGTCTCCCCTAGTCCTTCTTTTCATTAAACTAGACATACTCAGTTCCTGCAACCGTTTTTCATATGTTTTAGCCTCCAGTCCCCTAATCATCTTTGTTGCTCTTCACTGCACTCTTTCTAGAATCTCAACATCTTCTTTTACATCATGGTGACCAAAACTGAATGCAATATTCCAAGTGTGGCCTTACCAAGTCATTATAAAGTGGTATTAACACTTCATGTGATCTTGATTCTATCCCTCTGTTTATGCAGCCCAGAACTGTGTTGGCTTTTTTGGCCGCTGCTACACACTGCTGGCTTATATTTAAATGGTTGTCCACTAGAACTCCAGGATCCCTCTCACAGTTGCTACTGTTGAACAAGGTACCACATATACTGTACCTGTGCATTTTGTTTTTCTTGCCTAAATGTAGAAGCTTACTTTTTTCACCATTGAATTTCATTTTGTCAGATAGCACCCAATGTTCAAATCTGTCAAGATCCTTCCAGGCCTATCTTCTGGAGTGTTGGCTATTCTTGCCAGCTTGGTGTTGTCTGCAAATTTGATGAGTTCCCCATCTATTTCCTCATCCAAATCATTGATGAAGATGTTGAAGAGTATTGGGCCTAAAACAGAGCCTTGGGGTACTCCACTGCATACTTCCCTCCATGTAAATGCAATTCTATTGAGGACTACACATTGAGTGCGGTTGGTCAGCCAGTTATGAATCCATCTGGTGGTGATGCTGTCTAACCCACATTTTTCTATTTTATCTAGTAGTATGTTATGGTCTACTTTATCAAATGCCTTACTGAAGTCCAAGTAAATTATATCGACAGCATTCCTCTGGTCCACTAATTTTGTCACTTTATCAAAGAATGCAATAAAATTAGTCTGGCATGATCTGTTTTTGACAAACCCATGTTGGCTTTTGGTTATTACTTTGTTTGCTTCTAGGTGTTTGGTGATTCATTGTTTGATTATCTTCTCCAGAATCTTCCCTGGTATTGAGGTCAGGCTGATAGGTCTGTAGTTTCCTGCCCTGTTTTTTTTCCTTTTTGGAAGATGGGAACTACCGTATTTTTTGGAGTATAAGACGCACTTTTCACCCTAAGAGGGTGAAAATTTGGGTGCATCTTATACACCGAATGTAGCCCCGCCCACCTGCCAGCCCCCACCCTTTTGGAGCTTTTGGAGGCTGCAAATGCAGCCTCTCAAACGGAGAGTCTCCCAAGCAGAATTTTTTTTTCTTATTTTCCTCTCCCCAAAATAAGGCACGTCTTATACTCTGTAGCATCTTATACTCCGAAAAATATGGTACGTCAGCTCTTTTCCAGTCCTCTGGCAGTTCCCTGGTGCTCCAGGATCTTTGAAAGATATAGTTCAGTGGTTCTGAGATCTTGTCTGCCAATTCCTTCAGAACCTTGGGGTGTAATCCATCTGGTCCTGGTGATTTGAACTTGTCTAGGGTAGAAAAGGGATGCGGTGGCTCAGTGGCTAAGACGCTGAGCTGGTCGATCGAAAGGTTGGCAGTTCAGTGGTTTGAATCCCTAGTGCCACATAATGGGGTGAGCTCCCATTACTTGTCCCAGCTTCTGCCAACCTAGCAGTTTGAAAGCACCTAAAAAATGCAAGTAGAAAAATAGGGACCACCTTTAGTGGGAAGGTAACAGCGTTCCGTGTGCCTTTGGCGTTTAGTCATGCCAGCCACATGACCACGGAGACATCTTTGGACAGTGCTGGCACTTTGGCTTTGAAATGGAGATGAGCACCGTCCTCTAGAGTCAGTAGCACATGTGTGTGAGGGGAACCTTTACCTTTACCTAGGGTAGACAGGTGCTCACTTACCATTTTCTTCCCTATTTTAACTTGTGTTCCTAATCTGTTTTTTGTGGTGCTGTTTTTGATAGGCTGGACTGTTTTTTCCCTTTGTGTAAAGACAGTTGCAAAAAATGAGTTAAGTAGGTCTGCTTTCTCCCTGTTGCTTGTTACCTTCTTGCCACTTTCTCCTACCAATGGACCAATTGTTTCCTTGACTTTTTTCTTGTTTTTAATTTGTTGGAAGAAGCTTTTTTTGTTATTTTTTATTTTTGTCGCAAACCTTTGTTCATTGTGAACCTTAGTTTTCCTCACTTCATTTTTACAGGCTCAGGCTATTTGCTGATATTCTGCCTTAGTTATGTGCCCCTCTTTCCACTTTTTATACTTGTCCTTTTTGTCTTTCAATTTGTCAGAGAGTTCTTTATGCAGCCATACTGGTTTCTTTTGAGAGCTGTTATTTTTCTTCTTCATCGGTATTGTGCTAGACTGAGCTTTTATAATCTCACTTTTCAAAATTTCCCAAGCTTCTTGAGTTGTTTTCCCCTTGGGGATTCTCATCCATGGAATCCTTCCCAAGCTCTCTCTAAATTTATTGAAATTAGCTCTTTTAAAGTCCAAGACTCTAGTTTGACTTTGTTCTATTGCTTGTGCTTGCATAATGTTGAATTCCAATATTGCATGATCACTCCCCCTCAAGGTTCCTGTAGTTTCAACACTTATCATTTCATCTCTGTTAGTGAGAATTAAGTCCAATATGGCTGATCCCCTTGTTCCCTTCTCTACTTTTTGGGAAACAAAATTGTCTGCTTGGTTTGTTAGGAACCTGTTGGATCTTCCACCTGGTGCAGAGTTTGTCTCCCAGTTGATGTCAGGGTAGTTAAATTCCCCCATTACTATTGTGATGTACTTCCTACATGCCTTAGTTAGCTGCCTAGCAAAAAGTTCATCTATTTCCTCTGTTTGGTTGGGTGGCCTATACTATATACCTATGGCAATGTCATTTCCTTCCCCCTTTAATATTGACCCAAATGCATTCAAGATAATTTTCATCATTGTTGTGCTCGATTTCTGTAGAGATGTAGTTATTTCTTATATATAGTGCAACTCCACCTCCTCTTTTATTTGGCCTATTTCTTTTAAATAATTTAAATCCCTCTAGCTGTATGATCCATTTGTGGATTTCATCCTACCAAGTTTCCATAATGGCAACAATATCATATCTGCCCTCATTTACTTGAATTTCTAACTCTCCCTGTTTATTCCTCATACTCTGTGCATTGGTATACAGACATTTGAATCCATTTTGATTGACCCTGTGTTTACCATCTACATAACCTGTGTTGTGCTTGACTGCCCCTACTTTCTTGCCACCTGTGTGATAAGTGCACATGGTATAGCACTCACTATTAAATGCTTGGTTTTGTTTGACAGTAAGGTTGATAATCTTACCCGCACAAACATTTATGTTACATGCACTGATAACCCTATTAATTTTAGATTGCTGAGGACATCAGAATAGATTCAAAACTTTATTAAACTCCATACATGCATTTGTTGCAATAGAGCATCTCATTTATCTCCAGTGTTAATATGACAAAACAGTGTCATAATAAATGTAAAAACAGGAAGTTTCAATGTACACTATGATTATGGTATATCTCCTACTGGAACTAGATCACTGAGATTCAAGATAGATTCTATAACTAATATAGAATCTAATTTCTTTTCTTTCTTTTTTAAAAATTTGTAAATAGAATCTAATTTCTATAGTGCAATATTTCTATATTGCAATATAGAAAAACTGTCAGTTCAGAGTCCTAATCCACTGGGTGCAGAAATATTGGCTAGTTTTAAAAATGAATTGTGCAAGGGCAAGCATAATACCTAGGTTTGCTCCAGATATATTGTTTACATATTATTTCTTGTCTCTTCAACTAAACAGAATTGAATCCAGCTGAGATTCTCTGGGAAATGGAACCTGTGTTATTACTATTTGTTATCAACAGTTTCTACAGTCTCATAACCTCATAATAGAATATTTTACATTTTCATATTTATTCTAGATCCATCTTTAGTAAAGGATTAGAGATTCACAAAATACACTTATTTTGTCTATCCAAAGGAAGATTCTGGGAAACCCATATGGTTCGTGGAGTTTGCGTCCTAAATATTTAGGTATGAACTGAACGGTATCCATACTTGATTTACTATAGTCTGCAGCTAGATTGAATGAATCAATATAGAAATAATTTCAATCAACTGGAATAACTATTAGCTACCTAATTTTCTTGAGATATTGCCTTTCTTCCAATATAATTCAGCAATATTGAATTTAATGACAAATATATAGTTTGCTGCTGTTCACACTATATATTCTGGCTCTTATTCATTTATTAGACATGTGCATGCATTTCAGAATGAGCTAAAAAATTAATCAGATGAGAGTCTTTCATATCAGTGTTCAATTGTTTCAAAATAAAGAGATTGAAATGAATAATTTTTCATCTGCATCTTAAATTGCATTCTGACCATCTTTTATTTACACAGGCAATTGGCAGTTTATTGTGTCACTGACAACAGCATCATATTAATCCACGATTATTTGTTTTCATGACTGACAACCCGTTTGGAATATGGCACAATTGGTATATGAAATCATAAACAGTTAACTCGAGTTCAATCTTCCAGAAGCTAGTTCAGTTTAGATGTGTTGGACCTCAACTTCCATCATCTTCAATATATGTGATTTTTGGAAAAGTAATCCACTGACATTGATTTATATCAATGATCTGTAAGACTATTAATACTGTGAGAAACTACTAGAGATATCAAAATATTATAAACTTGCCTGGCACTGAATAGAATTCAGGATATCCAGAGTATATATTATAAAAAGCTATTGTGTCTGTAACCTTTAATTGGGCAAAACAGTGCATCATAGGGCAAAACAAAGCTACTGCAAATGGGCTAACCTACAGAATTCCAGGATCATTATTCCTGAAGGAATGAAACTTGGGGAAGTTGGAGCTGCTTCAACACTTTCAATATGGCAGGGCTGCTGCTGTGGTCATGTGATCCTAATTTTCAACATTCCATGACAGTTTCTCAGCCACTTACACAATCCCTCATCCCTCCCTGACACAGTAGCACCCACAGCAGCACCCACTTACTTGCCTGCTGGGATGGGAAGAGAATGGAAGGAAAGGGAGGAAAAAAGGAAGAAAGGAGCAGGGAGGGAGAGAGGGAAGACAGAAAGAAAAAAGAGAGGAGAAAGAATGGAAGGAGCAGAGGAAAGGAAGAGGGTGGGAGGGACGGATGGACCAAGGAAGAAGGAAGGAAGGAAGGAAGGAAAGAAGGAAGGAAGGAAGGAAGGAAGGAAGGAAGGAAGGAAGGAAGGAAGGAAGGATTTCCAATGCTCCCTGTAAGATTCTGGTTTAGCTCAACAGAAGCACTGTAATTTAACACCAGCTGTCTACAATTAAAGTAAGATCGAATCTCGCCAGGCTCAAGGTTGACTCAGCCTTCCTATCTACCTACCTTTCTAAGGTAGGTAAATTGAGGACCCAGTTTGTGGGGGCAATAAACTGACTTTGTATAAATATACAAAAGTATGAAGGCTATTGCTTAGCGCACTGTAAGCCGCCCTGAGTCTCCGGAGAAGGGTGGCATATAAATCAAATTAAAAAAAAAAAAAGATTCTCACAAGGAAACTCAACGGGAGAGGTTCAGTGGGAATTCATTCCCGCTCCCACTGCTTTTTTTCCTTTGATCATTCTGTTTCTCTGAAACAGAAATATCTCTGAAATATGTCTGAAATGAAGACTCAGTGGCACATGGGTTGTCTATTCCTTGATCATAGTAAAAACAGATATTCCTTTATATGATTAAAAATATGGGTTGGAAGATATAGATAATTACACTATCATCCATATAGATCATATATATGTAAGTATATTTGCATGAATTTGATTGATATAGGTGCACATGTTAAGTACATGATTCTTCAATAATCTAGAATTTTACAATAGTTCTACAACAGGGGTGTCATCATGGCGCCATCACATGATGTATCAGGACTTCCCCCCCTTCACTAAACTGGGCGTGGGTGTGGCCAGCGTGTGATGCATCCAGCCCGTGGGCCAGGGGTTTGACAGCCCTGTTCTACAATATATATATTGATGCATACACATGTACAGGAGGGCAAAACAAAGTTATAGTCCTAGATTATAACCCAAAAAGTTATAGTCCCAGTTCATTGGATTCTGTTAAAGGAGCTTGAGAAATTATGCATGCCCACCAATAAATAACCCTTTATTAAAGTCAAAACTCTTGTTTTTTTAGAAGCAGTTGATAAATTTTCTTGTTTTGAATTTTGGGTTATGGTAAGCTAGCACAAATCCATTTGGTCAACCCAAATTTACTTAATTTCCAACAGATTTAATGAACTGAAACCCAGACAAAACAAATTAGACTATATATTTGCAATATGCTGCATAATTCAGCTTTTGAATTAACAGACCATAATAATATGCTAACTAGTATGAAATACATTATTTTATTTCTGCAAATGTGTGCTGTTACCTTTGAATTTTGTATCAAAAGATAACTTGTCTACTCAAGCATTTAAAACATTTTCTATCACTTATCTAATTTTCTTGGGATATATACTTTCTTTGAAATCAGTAATTGAGGATTACTAAAATGAAAGACAAACATATAGCTTTATAGTGAACAGCGGCCATAAAAAATTCTTATCAGAAAGTATATTATGACTACTAAACAATCATTAAGCATGTGTTCATATTTCAGAATGAATTAAAGATGGAATCATATATGGCCTATTCAGATTTTTGTTCCTTTATTCTCAAATTAAAAGAGGGACTATGAATAGGCATTTAACTTATCATGCTGTCTATATTTTCTTACAGCAGTAGCAATGCATTAGTTTATCATTTTTTCCCCACATTTACCATCCACTGGCTTGACTTCCCCAAGCTAGCGCTCTTCAGATGTGTTGGATTACAATTTCCATGATTCTCGGTCTACATGATACTTGGAGAAGTAATCTACTTTGAATGATTCATGTATTAATCAAGATCTGAAAGACTATTACAGTTCAGTAGTGCTTTGCAGACCTGCCTGGTTAATAAACTGTTGCAAGTCAGCAAGGCACAGGAATCCCCAATGCCTGGTCCATGGCCTGGTGTGGGGCTGCAGCCCATTCGGAACCCGGCCACAGAAGTGGTGGTTGAGTGTGTGTGTGTGTGTGTGTGTGTGTGCATGCAAAGACACATTTGTGGAAGTAATGCACACATACATGAAACCATCCGCTCTCCCACCTAGCCTTGAAGAGCCTTGGTGATGCAGCAGACTAAAGCACTGTTAAGTAACACCAGCTGCCTGCAATTACTGCAAATTAAAATCTCACCAGGCTCAAGGTTGACTCAGCCTTCCATCCTTTCGAGGTAGGTAAAATGAGGACCCGGTTTGTGGGGACAATAAGCTGACTTTGTATAAAAAAGAACACCGCTTAGGGGGGGCTGAAAGCCCTACTAAGCAGGTATATATAAAAGTATGAAGGCTATTGCTTAACACATTGTAAGCCACTCTGAGTCTCCGGAAAAGGGCGGCATATAAATCGAACCAATAAGCAATAATAATAATAGCCATTACTTCCTCCGCTTGTCCACCGATCCAGAAAGGTTGGTCTAAAACAGAACATTCTTTATTTATTCTTCTATTTTTATTTGAAAAAAAGTTAAAATACAGAAGTCCAAAAAATAAAATAAAAATAAAAATAAAGAACATAAAACAAACAAGACATTGAAAAAAGTACCTTAAAAAAAGAAAAAGACCTCAACACATCTACACATATTGTCTGCCCTAACTGAATTCTGATCAATACATTACTACAATATTGGTTTCCCACCCTTGCGAAACAGACCTCCAAAATATTTGAACTACTAAATTTATTTGCAAATGACCTGTCATTTATGTACTATATTAATGACAAAATATTTAACAGGAAGAACAATAATAATAAAAAAAGACAAGGTTAAATTTCAAAATCCTCTGTTAACGAACTGTTAACAACTTGTAGAAAATTTACCACAGCATCTTATCTATCCCATAATTTGTCCTGGATCAAACATCTGTTTGTTTCTTAATGCCATCTCTTATCAATTGTTGTCTAACTAAATATAATAAATTCAATCTCCACAATCTGTCCATCTTCCCAACAAAGTCCAGATGAAAGTGGTTTCCTTTTATGTGTGATAAATCTATTCCCCAAGTTTCTTCAGTTCTCCTAGGAAAAACCAATTGATCACTTCTTCATTCAGTTAGGCTTCTGCTATTGTAGAAGAATGCAGGCTTGAACTTCAGAGTGGCCTAGGCACTCAGCTCAATTAGTTCTACAACCTCTGTATAGTCCCTATCTCTTTCCAAAGGATCTGCAGCTTTCAAATCACATTCCTTTTGTGAAACTAATTTATAAAGAGCTACATGCATCTGAATATTTTCCACAGCCATTATTTCATCAATTTTTTTAAAAAAAACTTTCGACTAAAAAAAATGCATGTTACCAAAAGGTTTTTTTACCAGATCTCAGCCATCTTTGGTTGTCTATAATCTGATACATTGTTGCTCTGTGTAACATAGCCAGGAAACAAAGAATGCTGAAGCAAAAAGGAGCAGGAAGATATTTTCTGGATATTTTGATCCAAGATTAAAAGAAAAATAAAACTAAAAAAAACCTCCAAATATTTTGCAAATTTAAAAATGGAAAAATTCACCATCCAAGAGCATACCATGTTTCCTTACAGGAAAGCAAAAGTTATTCAAATGTCAAGATAAATTAAAAGGAAAAAGAAAAAGGAGAACAGTTAGAGTCCAGCAAGGGGTTAAAATAAATCAGCATTCAACCAACTGGTCAACTTTTAAAGATAAAAAGCAGAATAAACCAGAAAATTCAAAAGCTAAAGTGAAAACCCAGGCATGCTTAAAAAAATAACTGTTGAAAGGAAGATGGATGATCAGTGACTTTCCCACTGCTCCCAAAAGGAACTGGAATCTTCAAGACTCTCCTTCTCAGGTGGATCCACGACTGTCCAAAAGGCATCTTGGGTCATTCCTAAATGCTCCCATTCAAATCCAGGGAGCAGCACTGCCACAGAACCAGCTTTGGCAACAAAATCAGAAGAGACAAGAGACAAAAAATCCCTTACCATTCAGTAGCCATCTTGGAGAGGAGTCCCCAGAACATCCTTCATAATAATATGAGAAATATTCTGTTACATGATTAAAAACATGGGTTACAAAGCATATATGTTCCATTTAGTTTGTATTATCAATATTCTAGAAATTTACAAGAGTTCTGTCATGCATATGCTCATTCACATACAAATATGGGAGAAAAAAGTTTGTTAACATGTGTTAAAGGACCTTGTGAGTTTATGTATGCCAAATTGGCATATGTATACTGGCTATGCCAAGAATCTCTGGGAAAGAAACTTCTGGAATTGACAGAGGCATGAGACGTCATCTTTTACATTATATATAAGATAATATGAAATTCCAGGACCCATATCTGGAAATATCCTGTCACTTCAAGGACAAGTCAAGAGAGGTGATTCTTAATTATTTCATTGGCAGCAAAAGGCCTTGGAGCTGTTTCAAGAAAAAAGAAGTAAAAACGAGACATTGTGTTCACACATAATAGAGAAAAAATATTTTTCTATTGCTTCTGATTAAGTTTTCATGCTTTGTAGCATCACATTGAAGTAACTTTGTATTTTTAGGAATTCTGTTTTTTTTTAAATTTCATTTAAAACCAACTAATTTAACATCACAAGTCATGAGAGCCAACAATTTTAAAGAATTTTAACTATATCTGAAGTAAGAATAGCAATAGCACTTATATATCACCCCATAGTGTTTAACAACACTCTCTGGACAGTTTACAATGTCAGCATATTGCCTCCAACAATTTGAATCCTAATTTTACCAACCTTAGAAGGATGGAAGACTGAGTGACTCTTGAACCTCATGAGGATCGAACTCTAGTCTGGGCAGAGTTTGCCTGCAATACTGTATTCTAACCACTGTGCACCAGGACTCTTGGAGATGTTGAATTTATTGAACGGTTGAACAACAGGGATCTCAGGGATGTGCTGAGGGATGATAAAGAAATTCCAAATGAGTTCCAATAGCCTGCTTTCTTTATGGAGATTGTAGCACAAATGTTTATGCTTGGATGATTTCTTTTTCAGAGTAATTCAAAGAACTGGGTAAACTTAAGAGGCAAGAGATGAAGAGACGAAGGTTCTTTTTTTTTTTTTATTGAAAAAGTTTTAAAAACAAACATATTTTCCCCACAACCCCCCACAACCCCCCCTCCCCCTCCCCGACTTCCCAGAGCAGAACACAAGGTATTTCTATTGATCTTTAACAATAATCTAAATTGCATAACCAATCATTAAACTAACATCCCTATAAAAAAAATTCTTAACCCCCCATATATAAAATCCTATTTCTTAAACATAATACTTCTAATGTCACTTATATAACGCTTATACAAATAAAAGAAATCATTCATAAGCTATTTGATATTTTTTGGTCTGATACTTATTTTGTATATAATCAATCCATCTTCTCCAGTCCTGTATGTACCTTTCTTGTGTGTGATCCTTCAGATATGCTGAAATTTTAGCCATTTCAGCTAAATTAGTTACTTTCAGTATCCAGTCATCAATAGTAGGCAAAAAGTCCTTCTTCCAGTATTGTGCTACCAGCAATCTTGCTGCTGTTATCAAGTTCAAAATCAATTTAGTCTCTGCAACTGTACAGTCCGTAGTTATACCCAGTAAGAACAACTGTGGAGTAAATTTCAGTCTCTTTTTAAGAATATTCTGCATCACCCACCAAATCTTTATCCAAAATGCTTTGATTTTTCTACAAGTCCACCATATATGATAATAAGTTGCATCATCACAGTCACATCTCCAACATTTAGCTTGCACATTAGAATACATACATGATAATTTTTTAGGATCTAAATGCCATCTATAAAACATTTTATAAAAATTTTCTCTTAAATTTTGTGCTTGTGTAAATTTCACATTTCTAATCCAAATCTTTTCCCAAGTTTCCATCATTACTGGCTCTTGAAAATTTTGTGCCCATTTAATCATACAGTCTTTAACCAATTCCGTCTCAGAATCTATTTCCAATAAAGCATTATACAACCTTTTAATATGCATTTGTTTTTGATCTCTAATTTGTTTTACCAAATTCTCCTCATTTTGCACAAAGCCAATTTTTTGATCTTCCTTCCATCTAGCTTGAAGTTGACCATACTGAAACCATGTATAAATTATACCTTCTTCTCTCAGTATATCTAAAGATTTCAAATACATTACCCCCCTTTCCATAATAAGAAGCTCTTTATAAGTAATCACCTCCTGTTTTTGTTCTATACTTATATTTTCTATTGCATGTCTAGGATTTGCCCATAAAGGTATCTTATAATTTAACTTATATTGATATTTTTTCCAAACCCTTAACAAAGCATTTCTTAATATATGAACCTTAAATACTTTATCCACTTTTTTGTCATATAACAAATAGGCATGCCATCCATATAACAAATCATAACCTTCTAAATTCAAAATTCTCCCCTCAGTTAAATTAAACCAATCACTGATTTGTGATAAAACCGCTGCTTCATAATATAATCTTAAATTAGGCATTTTAAGACCCCCTCTTTCACGTGTATCTTGTATAATTTTCATTTTTATTCTGGGTTTTTTCCCAGCCCAAATAAAAGTATTAACACCTTTCTGCCATTCTCTCAGATTTTCATCTTTCTTAAGCACAGGTATCATTTGGAACAGAAATAAAAATCTAGGTAAAACATTCATTTTAATTACTGCAATTCTTCCCAATAAAGACAACTGTAATTTTTCCAATTTTCCATATCCTTCTGTACCTTCTGCCAAAGTACCTCATAATTGTTTTTGTATAATTTTGTATTAAGAGACGAAGGTTCTTGATCCATTTTCTTTCCCAACTTTTTTTATGGTGGGGATCTTCATGGTTTTTGAGTCAATCAACAAAGGAACTGTTTAACTATTGGAGAAGCATATCTTAGTGTCCAGAATAGAAACTACTTTCACTGAATTCTGTAGACATCTTATTAACAAATTAAATCATCAAATCAATACAATAGTTACTTAAATTTCTTTAAGGAATTCAAATATAAAATTGCTATCCCTCTCACAAAAATATACTTTTCTTTAAAGCATCATTTGAAATCAAGGGCTTCATTAATCAGTAACAGTAGCAGAGTTGGAAGGGAGGTCATCTAGCCCAACCCTCTGCTCTCATCTATACTATTACTAATAGATGGCTTTCCAATCTCTTCTTAAAAGCCTCCATGTTGGAGCACCCACAGTTTCCAAAGGCAACTTGTTCCACTGGTTAATTGTTCTCACTGTTAGGAATTTTCTCCCTAGTTCAAGGTTACTTCTCTCCTTGGTTTACTTTTATGCATAAATATAGGATCAAAAGTGGATACAAAAATCAACTTTGTGTTTTGATAGATTAGAGGAATTTTACTTAAGAATAAAAAAATATAGAAAGAAGAATCCATCTTGCCTAAGAGAAAGGTACATAATTAGGATTAGACTCACTGTCCTTTTAGGTTTTTTTTTTATTATTATTTCCATCAATCATTCAATGGATATGCTTGGATTTTCCTAGAAATATGAATAAGCTGCAAGGTAGTTAAGTTTATTATAAATTACACATAGAAAAGGACATTCTGGAAAAAATATAACTTTATTTTTTTCCCAGTAAAACATAAAAATAAAAACTAACAAAAACAAATAGTTAAAGAAAAAAATAGGCAGAAAAGAAAAAGGTAGTGAAAGAGATGAGTCAGAAGATCCAAAAGATAAAAAATGATGGAAAGAAACAAAAGTGTAAAAGAAATAAAAGGGTAATGTCCAACTTATTTTACAGAAGACATTAAATCCCATCCTTACTTTAGCATTAAACTATAGCTTCCATTTCCAATCAATGACTTTCACTAGTCATCAAATCCATATGTTACAATCTGATTTTTAATTTTCTTGCAAAATGTCCACAAAAGACTTCCAATTATTAAATTTTGGCAAAGCTTTTTCTCCAAGGAGGGCTGTCATTTTCGCCATCTCTGCCATCTCTATCCTTTTTTCTAACCACTCTTCCTTGTAAGTAACTGGGATCATTCCAGGATTAAGCAAATTGGACTCTTGCTGTTAACATGCACAAAAATAATATACCATGTATTTTTTTAGAGGTTTGGTCCATTATCTCTAACAAAGTGATATCTGGTCTAAACTATATTTTCAAAAAAAAAATTGAATTAATACATATTTCAGCCCAACACTGGAAATTTTGACATTTTTAAAAGGATTTTTCCAAACAAGATGAATGGATTTTAAACTGACAGGTACAATTCACAGAAAGCAAGTGAAAACTGATATATATCTGAATCCAAATGAATCTAAACTGAATATACATACTAACAATAAAATTGCTTTTGTCTCACCTCAGCTCATAAGTGAGACAGGCTTAAGCAGATCAATTTTAAAATAGTGCTCCCCAGGTTACATTTCCCTAGCTGGTTGAACAGTTGTTAAATGAGTTGGAACTGAGTGTCATTTACTGAGTGTCATTCAGTTGTCCCACTCTTCTTGCAGTTTCCCCAGCCTACCCAACAGCAGGGATCAAGGAAAGGAGGCTGCTGGGTTTTGACAGAACTTGTTGCCTGATTTACTGCAGAAACTCCCCTGTTTAAACAGGTGCCTTCTTCTATGATGGTACCCGTCAGCCACTTGATTCAACTTGCCTCTGGCCCAAGGCTCATCCCTACATTCCCATGCCTGATTGGTAGATGGATGCCTACTGGTTGTGGAAAGCAGGAGAGCAGCAAGAGAGGGTGGTTTAACCAATCACTTTGCTTTAATACTCCAACACAAGTGAAATTATGGCACTACCATTTGACAAGCAGCCAAATCAGTGGCAGGTGAGGGATTGCCAGTGGGGACAGTAAATTTTATATTGGGATAGTTGTCTGCCAAGATTGTAGAAGGCACTTGAAAAAAGGCTAGTAGTTTAACAATGAGATTCAAAGATAATACTCTATTCTGGATAATAATATGGATAATAAAAGTGTAATTTCTGGTCTGCAGTAGATATTAAACAATTAAAAATTGTATGTCTAAACAAACCCACTGACTTGAACACCCAAACACTTTTGTGATTAAAATAGCATCCAACACTAAAACCAAACAACCTAACCCTTTATGATGTTTTGATGATTAAATATTTTGTTCTGTACCAATATTTTTCTGCAAGTGTACCTGTACCATAACTTTCTGTCTAACTAGAAGAGAAAGAGGACAGCAAAAAAAAGAGATGGAAGGAACCAAGCAAATAATTTGTGGGAATCCACAAGGGATCCTTTCAAATATAGTGTGGGGTGAGCTATCTATGGTTTCAATGGTAGCATCTTCTTTGTATAAGGCAGCCAGATGTTTCCTTCTCCTGCCATCCCTTTTCTAATCCTAATAAAACTCTTGATCTAAAGTATAATCTAATCCCTGATTTGTTCTGTTTTTGTATTCTCCCGTACCAGAATTGGATATGCTGACCATGGTATTCTGTCTAGTGTCCTTTGTTTTGGAGAAGTAGCATCTTCCCTTCCCTGTTCTTGTAAGGAGCTAGTGCAGGAGTGTCTAATCTCAGCAGCACGGTGCATACCAAATCTGAGTCTGCTGTGTGAATAGACCTAATAATCTAGTGTAACAGTTGTGCAATCTTTATTCTTACACAGGATACTCTTTAAACAGAAGAGTCTGCCTAGAGTGCTTCAGCTACTGTGTGAACAAAAGAACACAGTACAATAGAACCTTTGGTCACGAACCAAAAAATTCACAATTTTTTTTCCACAGCCGATTTCCCCTTCTGTGCCATTTTTTTTTTTTTTTTGGAAGAGCCAAATTTCCAAAATTACGTTCGGGTCACGACCAAATCTTATTGCGACCAAAATTATGGAACGAATTATGGTCATGACCAGAGGGTCTACTGTATTTGTAAAGTTTTCTCTCTCAGGTCAGCATCTAAAATTACACCTATAGTAAAAATCACAGTTTTGTTCCGCTGCCCATCCTTCTTACCCCAACCCTACCTTTTTCTATTTTATCCTGCTATCTCCATCCAGACCTACCCCAATTATTATTTTCTTCTATTCAATCATGTCTAATTCTGGACAAGTCCATGAAGTTTTCTTGGCAAGTTTTTTTTTTCAGAAGTAGCTCACCATTGCCTCCTTCTAAAGCAGGGGTGTCAAACTCAAGACCTGTGGACCGGATCCGGCCTGCAGGGTGCTTAGATCTGGCCCGCAGGGCTGCCTTAGAAACAGCAAAGGGCTGGCCCACGGTGCCTCTGCCAGTGAAAACGGAGCTCGGGAGGGCTGCTCTGTTTTTGGCTGCGATGGCCTCCTGCTGCCCTCTGCCAGAGAAAATGGATCTCGGTGTGCGTGTGTGTGTGGTGTGTGCTCCCACAGCTCCGTTTTTGCTGGCTGAGGGTAGCAGGAGGCCGTCATGGCTGAAAACAGGGTTTGGGAGCCCGTTTTCATCGGCAGACTACTCAGGCCACCACAGATGCCCCCAACACGACTGATGTCAAGCTGGCCATGCCTACACTGGCCCCCAAGGTCAAACACAACCCTGATGCGGCCCTCAATGTAATCGAGTTTGACAACCCTGTTCTAAAGGCTGAGAAAAAGGAACTAGCCCAAGTCATCCAGCTGACTTTACACCTAAGACAGGACTAGAACTCATAGTTTTCTCAATTCTAGCCTAATGCCGCTATGCCAAAGTTAATTACATGTAAATTTGTAAATTTACACTGTTACGCTGTTTTGTTTGCATGTAATATATCCTAATGCTTACCATAACTAATCAATATATCAAGGGATATAACTGTAGAAATCATATCCTTGAATAAAGCACAGTGGTTCTAAATTCTCTTAGTGGGAATTAAGATACTGAAAGTTGACAATCACTTCACTATTCTGTAACCCATCACTCAAGCAGCAACAGGTCTCCATGTCCTGTAAATTGTGCTGTTGGCCATGCCTATCTTTCCTTCTTCCATCACTTGTGAGGGCAAGACCAGGAAGTTTTGGGGGCGGACAAATTACCTATGGAAAGCCAGAAGAATCCTATGAACCATGGGTGGATGATGCTTGTTTTTCAGATGGCTGTCATGGTGCTGTTGCAAATGGAGAAGACTCTAATTGGACAGAACTTTCACATTATGCAATCAAATCCAGGTTTGTTTGTTTTTTGTCTGGGAGGTGATTCTAGGTAGGACAACCATCCCAAAACCAAGATGGACCTGTCAAACTGCGATAACTGCCAGTATGCTTCCTAGATCAGGACAATAACTAGAGCAAACTGTCAAAAGCCTCTTCCATGGTGTATTTAGTGTAGAGTAAACAAACAACAACAAAAAGCAATGGTTCTTTAGGGTAACATGTATCCTGACATAAGTATGGGAAGATTTCTTGTAATCTGTTGAGTCTGGCCCAAGCTGAGAAGAGATCTGAGCTTTGGCAGCCATGTCGTTGCCCTCTGTCTCTGAAAGGCTTTCTAGGACTAACTGTGGCCCAGATATTGCAAAACAAAGACCTTTGAAAGGTTTCATAACCATTCAAGAAGGCAAGAAGAGTATCAAGGCAAGATCTAGCATGCAAGCTGAATGGCATTGAAGCACCTGCCTGTCTTTTCCATTGCTACAAGTGCTTTCCTTTAAACTTAAGCCATGTGGAATAACACTATCACCTTAAGCACATGTGGAGCTGCGTAATTGTGCAAGACCCTGGGAAGTGGAGAGCTGGTGGGGCCTTGGACCGAAGAGATAAAATCCCTAAGAAGGATATAAAGAGGGAGAGAGTCCTTTGGAAAGTCCCACTCAGATTTGTGTGACACCAGGATACAAAATGAAAGTGCTGTGGATCTTTGCCTTCCTTGGAGCAGCAGGTGAGTTTAAAACACGTATTTGACTTTGTACTGTCTTTTATGTTGTAGCGGACATATGCAGCAAAACAGTAAAATGAAAGAGGTACTGTTTCAAACCTAAGGTATGAAACTTTCCCCCAATTCTTCGTTATTTTTGCATACTTTTCTAACTTGTATTGAGTCTACTATGACTTATGAAGAGATGGTTTTTTGTAGCAAAAAAAGACAAAGAAACCTCCCTTGAGACACAAAACGGTCTTTATGAAATTTCTTTGGATTCACTTTAAATTAAATTGCTTGGATATCTGACTTAAGAGAGAACCCTGGATTTGCTTGGTACAGGTAGTCCTCAACATACAACCATTCATTTAGTGACCGTTCAAAGTTACTATGGCACTGAAAAAAAGTGACTTACAACCATTTTTCACACTTACGATTTTTGCAGCATCCCTGTGGTCATGTGATCAAAATTCAGGTGCTTGGCAACTCACATGTATTTATGATAGTTGCACTGTCCCAGGGTCACATGATCACAATTAGTACTTTGGGTAAAATCTACTGACAGTCTAGGTAGATAAAAAAGGTAAAGGTAAAGGTTCCTCTCGCACATATGTGCTAGTTGTTCCCGACTCTAGGGGCTGGTGCTCATCTCCGTTTCAAAGCCAAAGAGCCAGCGCTGTCTGAAGATGTCTCTGTGGTCATGTGGCTGGCAGGACTAAACAGGCGCATGGAACGCTGTTACCTTCCCACCAAAGGTGGTCCCTATTTTTCTACTTGCATTTTTTACGTGCTTTCGAACTGCTAGGTTGGCAGAAGCTGGGACAAGTAATGGGAGCTCACCCCATTACGCGGCACTAGGGATTCAAACCGCTGAACTGCCGACCTTTCAATCGACAAGCTCAGCATCTTAGCCACTGAGCCACTGTATATACTTACTTACTTGTACTTAGGTACAAATCTGTCTTCTAATGCCTCTTAGGATTTACTTGAGAATAAATCAAGTTTTATATTTTGATTTTGATATTATTGGGGTGGGGTTTCTATATGTATGTTGCTTGTCCCGGTTTTCCTCATGGCTTTTATATTTCTATCTCAGTCCCTCTTTTCTTTAGCAAATATAATAGGGCTTATCATTTATTTGAAGTGAGAATGGAATTTCCTTTTGAAAATAGGGTTAAGATCAGATGGAATTGGACCTAAGGCCTGTGGGGACCCAGTGGGAGTGGGAAAAGACTTGTGGTGTCTCAGGGAGAGGTGGAGGCCTTGGGAAGCCTGGGGCAGACGGACCAGGGCCTGTGTTAGTCCCCAAGGGCTTCCCCCTCCCATTAGGTATCCCTGCTCTGCTTAATGACCCACACATTCATTTAATAGCTGCATTAGAGAGACTGGGGAGGGGGGGTTGTTATAAAGTGAGGCCGTTCTGTTTAACAGCTATCGTGACATGCAACTGTAGTGGTAGGCTCCATTAGTATCTTGAGGAGTATGAGTACATACAGAGATGTCTGCAAGGGGGATCAAAAAATCAAGATGGGGGCTTTCATAGTGGACTAAGATGACTTTGAAGAAGCAGAAATGCCATTATGGTGGTGATCAGAGATCAGATGACCAATTCTATCTAGAGGAACTTCTCTGGGCAAGGAGAGACCACATGATTGTCCACTTTCACTCTGGCCAGCTGCTCCTCATGAGAAGACCCTCGGGAATTAAATATTCTTGTGGTTGACTTGTTATTTGAGAATCTGGGAATTGAGGGACAATAACTACATGAACTTGTGATGTATAGAAAGGTTTGATGATTACAAAGTTTAGATGATGGAAAGAAGGAAAATATGTTGTAAATTTAGAGAGAGATGGTAAAATATAAATGTAATTGTAACTGTTGTTAAGAAGATTGGAAGCCACTTTTTGTAAGTTAAACTCTTCCTTCCCCTCCTCTCCTCTCCTTTCTTTCTTTTTTTCTTGTCTGTTCTTTCTCTGCACTTTCCCCACTTATTTATTTCTTTTCTTTAGTTTCCTTACTTTTCTCTGTTCTTATTCTTTTAGAAATGTACAGTATTTAATAATCTATAAAAGTATCAATCTATAAAAGTAAAGATGACTGCCAAAATTATGTTATCTTCTCCAGTCTTGTAGTCATGGGTGACCTTGGGGAAAAGGTCAAAAAAAGTAAAAAGGGAGCAGGTAACACAATTTTGGCTGGTGAAAGCATTGCTTGAAGACATATTTGTTGCAAGAAATGAGTGGTTCCTGTGTTTTAAGGCTCATATAAACTTGCACAATATGAAAGTGAGGGGAGATGTGGTGAGTGCAGATGAAGATGCAGCCAAGGAGTTCCTGGAAACCCTCAAGGAAATTATCAATGAAAGTGTATTTGCCCCAACAAATATTCAGAGTGGAAAAATATTTTTGGGAGAAAATGCCAGATAGAACCTGCATCAGCAAGGAGAAGTTAGCAATAGCACTTAGACTTATATACCACTTCATGGTGCTTTTACAGCCCTCTCTAAGTGGTTTTACAGAGTCAGCCTATTGCCCTCAACAATCTGAGTCCTCATTTTACCAACCTTTGAAGGATGGAAGGCTGAGTCAGCCTTGAGCTGGTGAGATTTGAACTGCCGAACTGCTGGCAGCTGGAAGTCAGCAGAAGTAGCCTGCAGTGCTGCATTCTCACCAGCATGCTACCACTGCAGCAATTCACTTAACAACTGTGACAAGAAAGGTTGTAAAATGGAGCAAAATTTACTTAGCAACTGTTTTGCTTAGCAGTGGAAATTTTGGGTTCGGTTGTGGTTGAAAGTTGAGGACCACCTGTACAAACTGCTATGATATATAGAAAAACATATCTGTGCTTTCCCTCAATAACTGGCCCCTGTGCCTTCAGACATGTACTCTGTTTGGCTCGCTAGCTCTACATGTTGATGTTCTTTTTCTTATTAGTTGCTGCCACCTTGAATGAGGATGATGATGACAAGATTGTTGGAGGATTTACCTGTCGAAGAAATTCTGTCCCTTATCAGGTTTCACTCAATATTGGTTACCATATCTGTGGAGGCTCCCTTATCCACGACCAATGGGTTCTTTCAGCTGCTCATTGCTTCCAATCGTGAGTATTTTTATATTATTATTAAAGCAACTTCTGCTTAAAAAGAAGATGTCTTTAAGCTAGGGAACCTAAAAATGTGCTAATAATTATACATCAATCATCTTTACATAGAAAAAAAATCTTGCCCAGTTTTGATCCTTTTATTTATTTTTTAGCCTGTTGTTTTCATTGTTAAAACAATGCTAAAACAGAGAAAATTCCTCACCTCTGATATCAAAATAACTGTCCATCTATCCTAGGATAACTGCCTACACTAAGATGGTAATAAGTAAATGTCTTAAATGAATCAATGACAATTAAGTAGAAATGTAATTAAAAAGATTGCATAAAAAGCACTTCTGGAGACTGATTTCCTTCCATTTCTTACCTCAGTTTGCTAATCTTTTTCATTATCTGAATGTCACATCTCAGGGCTTTTAATTCAAAAAGCACATTTTTTTAACCAGATGGCTACATGCATGTCTGCATGGTAGATTGCGATAGCACAGTCCTGTTCAGATATTTCAAAGACAGTGAACTGACCCAGGATTAAAATGTAGCAAGCAGGAAGTACTTTTTCTTTGGTTAAGAAAAAGAGGTAATGTCAGATCCTAGAATTATAACAAGCTAGTAACATTCTGAAGCTTTCCACCATCTATCAAAGAAATATTTTTTTTCTGTTTTGTCGTACCTTAAGAGTGCTCTGGAGCCTAAGTACTGTATAGTAATGCTTGGTAGAATGTTAGAAACAAGTAGTTGTTTCTAAATAGGCATCTTAGATTTTTAAAGTAAGACCTATGCTGCAGCCTTAGAGCTAAGATTAAGTCTAACTTTAAAACCTGAGATTCCTACTTTGAGTTTTTACATTTCATTAATAATTATTTAGTATTACAGCAAAACATTATTTAAACTTTATATTGTAGTTGTTTACAAGTTTTAAAAATCTACTTCTCCTGTCAACAACAAAAATTGCACCTACTTTATTGTCCAGATTACAAAGGCAATATTATATGGATGAAGTCCCACCAACTTTTATTTGCAATACATGGGGACTTAATGTGTGTTTGACTTTTCTTGACTAGCTAATCAAGATATTTCAAGGATTGTGAAAGCTCATGTGTTGGGTGTTGTTTTTTTTAAAGGAAAAGCTTATGAAGCCATTAGAAAAAAAGTAGCAGTGACTGCTATGAATCAAATGCAAGATTTATTGATAGTGTAATTTAGGTTCAAATCTTGCATTTCTTTCGTCCACCAATATGAGGCAGTGAACTAGAAGTCAAACTCTTCTGGGTGGGATGTCCACCTTCCTTGTCTTGGTATCAAACTGACCTGCTATCAAGTTGTGGCTTGTGAAGATCTGAGTACTACTGCTCACAATATGCATCTTTTATTAAATTAAGTAACTGTTAAACAAAATGCCTCACCACATTTTTAAAGGTGGATTTCTTTGCCTTAAATATGGTTTTAACACAGGTATTTTCTTCATATGGGATTGTTTAAACATAATTTGTTTAGAATTTCATTAGGATAAGCAAAAAATCTGCAAAGATAAGCAAAGATAGTCTGATGCCAGCATTTGTGGAATAAAATGAAAGTAGAGTGTTCGGCTACAACCCTAATTCTGGCAGATACATCCCTAATTCAATTGTATTTATGGAAATGGATATTGATTTTGAACAATGGGAAAGTTTCCATTTCAAATCTGAACTCTTGCTAAAGAAATTGTTGACTTCTTCTTGGATATGAAGAATACAACTGTTGCTAAGCTTGAGATTAAACTCTTCACACTGCAACCAATATAGAAATTTGCATTATTGATTTTATAGCCCCCTCAGTGTGAAACTGGGAGCATACAATATTAGGAACCCGGAAGGAAATGAACAGATTATCAAGGCTGAAAAAATAATTGTCCATCCAAACTACAATGCTTGGCTCTTGGATCATGACATCATGCTCATCAAATTGGAAAAAGCGGCTCAACTTTCCAAACGTGTCGCACCCATCACCCTCGGCTACGGATGTCCAGCTGTTGGCACCTACTGCCTTGTCTCAGGATGGGGTAACACTCTCAGTGATGGTGGTGAGTATTGACAAGAATTGGCTAACTCACTCTGACTCCCAAGTACATAACTGAAGAACTGTAATTGTACTTTCTAAATCTAGAAATGTTTTTCCCAATCACTGTTGAATCACCACATGCTTTAAATAATCACAGGGATAGATATGTTCAGTGGCAACTTGTCTCTATTCTGAAATTCCAATTCCAAAATTAAAAAGAAAAATTTTCTTGGACAAAGCCTTGAACCAACTTAAGCATATAAATGCTGGTTTGGATGGTTCTGGAGCACTGAAGATGCTCCACTTTTTCTTTTATTATGGGAATTTTCAGACATTTTTGATATATTGAATTGGACACTTCATCTCAGACATCATATTCCATAAAATCATATAGCAATCTAATTGCTTTTATTGGTCTAGAATTCCAGGATTGCTGCTATTCTTTTAATCAGAAAGAGTTGAGTGGCATCTTTTAAGAGTACAAATGTTAATATAAGGCATATATTTTCATGAGCTGTTGCTCACTTCTTACCTTCCTTATTTTTCCCTTTTTGTTTCCATCTAGTAAACTACCCTGATTACCTGCAGTGCCTGCATGCTCCAGTCCTAAGTGATGAGGAATGCAAAGCTGCTTACCCAGGACAAATTACTGAAAGCATGATCTGTGTTGGATATCTAGAGGGTGGCAAAGATTCTTGTGTGGTGAGGACACTTGGCTTCTGACCATCTGTAAAAACAAAACAGAATAGAAATACTCAACCCACTTGCTTTTGTTTGAAAACAGCCATCCAGCTATAAGGGATTATACATAATATGTGCAAATTGTTTGATCTTCACAGTTTACCCATATGTAGTTGGCATTTTCACCCATTTCTTTTTTTCATTAGAGAAAAATAAGTGCTATAAATCAGAAAACAAGCTTGTTTGAAGATGAAGTTTGCATCTCCTAGCTAGAACCATATTCCATTTGTTCAGGAACCAAGTTTTTATAGTATTCCACTATGTTGGAAGCCAAATGGTTCAGTTTGCCATATTGTATTAGATCTTCCTATTCATTAATTTTTCTTATGAGGAATTGAGGGGAATCATATTGCTAGAGAAAAAGTTTAATGTATCTATTTATTAAATTTCTATACTGTCTAAGTAACTTTGGGCGGTTTACAAATGCCACATTTATGCCATAACAGATGTGCATATATTCTGACCAGCATGGTACAGAGAAATGTGAGAAGATGTAATAGGACATCATTGATTTAGTGTGTTTTGTAGCTGTTTGTAATGGGGCATAGTGGTCTAATAGTGGTCTTGATTCAGGGAATACAAGCATCTTTGTCGTATTTCTATTTGAACTGGAGACAGGTATGGATGGTTTAAAAGTTGTCTATACAATATATTTGAAAAAAGGTTTGCCAGACTTACTTTGAAGAATTTTCCTCCAGTCACAGAATATTTTGGCCAGCTATTTGATGTGCTTTCCTTAACAATCTGAGGCTGTATATGGTTACATATTTTTATGGATATCTATTGCAGGGGTCCCCAAGCTCTGGCCGCAGCCCACTACTGGGTCGTGGCCTATTCAGAACCAGGCTGCATGAGAGGCAGGCCAGCATGCATGTGTGCACTGCTCAACTCGCGTGAGTGGCAGCCTAGCATGCACACACATGCACACATATCTCAACTTGCAGTCCAGCCAGCCTGCCGCTCTTGTGAGTTGAGCTGCACACAGATGCTGGCCACCACTTGTGGCCCCTCTCCCCCCACCCCCAGCCAGGCTGCCAAGCCACAAAGGTGATCTATGGTATCAAGATGTATGTGGAAAAGGATAATTAGAGGTATTTGGCCTGTTTCCGGATAATTTCTAGCCCTGCATTAATAAGGCTCCAATGAAGCTCCGTTCACATTACCAATATAGTTTATGTATGGAGGAAGTAGGATCCCAGCATTAATTCTAACCACTTGACTTCTTGTTTTTATTAGTGTTGTTATACACCTTCAAGTCAGTAATGACCACGCTGTCTATATGGGCAGGTCCTTGTAGTTTTCTTTCCAACATTTTCAGAAGTGGTTAGCTAGTAAAGTCATTCTAAAGGAGGACTAAAAATTAGGTTTTCTCACTTTTAGTCCTGTGCCTTCAACTGCTATGCCAAACTGGCTTTTCCGCTACTCTCAGTACCTGTTCAGCTTTCCCAGGTAGACCAGACAGGAAACACGACTTGATGATCTAATTCTACTTCATTGTAAAGTTACATGGACAGAATTTTGCAAGGCTGAAAGTACAAATCCCCAACCATCCCCTTTACATCCCAAAACTCTTCCTACAGCAGTTTGAGAAGGATGTAGTATCACACATGACAAGAGGAGAGATTTTGCTTAATAATAGATGAGGGTCACTGAAGAATAGAGAAATAATTATATCAATACAATCAGGGGATGAAAACAGATCAGAATGAGTACCACTTAGTAATTAAAATTAAACAACCCCCCCCCCCAATGAGCTAATAAAAGATGTAGAAGTTGGACTCTAGATCCGAGATGAAGCACCACAGCGCTTTGAGAAATGAAGCAACTGAAGGAATTAAGAAAAGCTGGGGAATGCTACCATTATACTACAAGGACAAGTGCCATAAATTGGTTACACTGTAATGGGGAGTAAAAAGAGGAAGACATTACAAACATGTCAAAGGAGAAACTACCTCAGCAGTTCCCTAAACCCTTCTTCTTTCTTTTGGTCTTGCAGGGAGATTCTGGTGGTCCAGTGGCTTGTGATGGATTCCTCCAGGGCATTGTCTCCTGGGGAGTAGGTTGTGCCCTGCCCGGCTATCCTGGAGTCTACACCAAAGTCTGCAAATACATTGACTGGATCCATGACACCATTGCTGCTAACTGAAGCAGCCACTTTCCTGTAATCCAGCCTTTTCATGTGCTTCCTCTTAATAGAATGGAGAATAAATAGAGGCTGATTTCCAAAGCTATTTGATGGATCATTGTTTTTATTTTAATAGTGGGGAGTTGTATAGATTGATGGCTGTAGTTATAATCCAGAGCTATTGAATTCTGGTGCCTTTCAATGTTCCAGTTATATGAGGACCCGGTTTGTGGGGGCAATAAACTGACTTTGTATAAAATAGAACACCGCTTAGGGGGCCCCAAAAAGCCCTACTAAGCAGGTATATACAAAAGTATGAAGGCTATTGCTTAAAAGCATTGTAAGCCACCCTGAGTCTCCGGAGAAGGGCGGCATATAAATCAAACTAATATATGTATATATATATATATATATATATATATATATATATATATATATATATATATATATATATAAAGCTCCCTTATAAAAAGTATTGCCTGCACTTGATGGCCATATCCAAGTAAGAATAACATGAATTTCCCATCACTTTTGCACTTTACACTCTAAAGTAAATCCAAATTCTAGAAGACATCCCTTTCCCTTGACAATAAGGAAAACCTGGAACAAGACTACCTGGTCTAGTTTAGTGTTTCAATGTGGTTTTATTTGAGGAATTTATTTAATAATATTTCACTGACTCCTAGAAGCTTACAAGAATAAATGAACCCAATAAAAAAGCAATGACCACCCACCCCCTAGCGATAACAATCAACGAGCTCCATCCCATTCTGGAGTCCACAGCCCTATTGGCAAAACCAGGTCTTCATGGCCTTGTGAAAGAATGCCAAAATGGGGGCCAATTTGATTTGTGCAAGGATGATGTTCCACAGGGAGGGAGCCCTCATAGAAAAGGACCTTCTTCTTAACCTCATTAGGAGAGGGGACCCGCAACATTCACTGCCTCCCCACTCTAGTGGGTCAGGTAGATGTGACCAGGAAAAGACAGTCTGTCAGAACCACCAGCTTCAGCTTGGCACCTTGCCGGTGTTCTCTCATCAATGGGGGAGGGAGGGGGGAACAAATCTGCAGTTTGCTGTATACTTTTATGGTGGGAAATTGGGGAGGGGAGGATTGACAGTTGAGGAAGAACAAAGCCATTTGGAATCTGGCGCTGTCTTCTGTAGTTTCTGTAAAAACAATAGGCTCTGTTTTCCACACCCAGCCAGCATGGGAAATTCTGGGAGTTGAAATCCACACATGCACAGGGGAATTCTGAGAGTTGAAGTCCACATAACTCAAAGTGGTAAGGTGGAGAAACACCGATCTAAATCATGTTCCTCAAGCCAAAACTGTTTTAAGACTCATTGTAGCCAGCAGATGGCAACATATACAGTAGCAAAATCCTTCAATGGTTTAAAATAAATTTACTTTTTTGGTACAAAGTCAAATCTCCTACATGTTATACTTGTTCCTTGGTGATTTCATGATTACACACCCTATCCTGTGGGTTCAATCACGGTCACATATGCATTGTAGATTAGCTGAACACCTCTAGTGATGAAGCTTTTTGTAATATTGGAGGAAGAGTACAACATTTTAGTGGGGAGGACAATTAATTTACCAGAAGAGACAGAGTTATAGGGCTGATGATGTTAGGAGAAAGAGGGCCAAATTGCTGGATCTAAACAATCCCTCAGGAAGCAGCTTTGACCAATGTGGTTTTTGATCTCAGCATAATTTGAATCCCAGTCAAACCATCTATTTGCATCGGAGTCGGATCTGCAAGATCAAAGGAATATTTTGTGTATTATTATTATTTTTTTTGTGGATCTCTCCTTCCCACCATCCCTCCATTTGGTATTTTTGAAATTAACTTTTTAAAATTTCTTTGTTCTTAACTCAAAAAGGAAATAGAGCAATAGAGATAATAAGGATCAGAACTAGCCCGTCCTTTGCTGAGATTTGCTTGCCTACTAACCCAAAGGATAAATTTTATTTTTCAAAATGTTTTCAACTTCAGCCTTACCTCCCCCTTTTATTATAATTTTTGGAGCTGCAAGCTCTTCAGCAACATGATAAGCATCCATCACTATTGCAAAAGTGCCCTTTTCTAGGATACCACATGCTACCCCATTTTCTCCATGAGTTAAAGTCATGCCCTCTCCATTATGTTAGCCAGCATATAATTCCTGGGAGACCTAATGTCTTCACTCCTTATTTGTTTCTAAGAAATTAGTCTTCAATTAACTCAGACAGTAAATATATCCACTGCACAAATGAAGTGTCCTTTGGGTCATTATAAGAAAAGAAGGTGTAATTTAGCTTGGTTAAGTGATTTTGCCCTCTATCTCATCCTCTATCTCAGTCTCAGAAGGCATATACTGTTATGATTGAAGGTGAATATACATGTCCCAGGATAATGTTGCAGGATCCAATCTGGGTCAGTCACCGGGACCAAAGGCTTTGCCTTCTGAGCTTTCGGACTCGTGCTGGAGCCCATCTTCAGGGACCTCTCTAGCAGAGTGTGTGCTGTTCTGTATGTAATATTTATGCGGTGCCTGTTGTCAACAACTAAAAAGCCACATACAACAGGCACCACATAAATACCACACACAGAAAAGAAACTTCATGAATATGGGCTCTAACATGAGTCCGAAAGCTGAAAAGACAAAACCTCTGGCCCTGGTGACCGACCCAGATTGGATCCTGTGGTATATACTCCATTGCCATTGGGTCAAATCCAGCCCAGTTCAGTTTAGTCCAGCCACAGGTTTACAAGCTTTTGTACATAATGTACAGGAATATCTTCTAAAACAATTCACTTAAAATTCCTTTAAATCAGAATTTGGGAAGATCACTTTGCCAAAGATGACATATCAGGGTGGAAATAAGAGAATGGAATGCTGGAAAGTGTATTCATTTTCGGATGATCTGTTGACCAATGTTTTAAATAGTTGGAGGTGTGAAGCCAATACCAAAGACTCTACAGCACCTCATGGCTTATTAACTCCAAGGGGACTACACCCCAAGGGGGTATAGATAGAGAATTATGATTTCCTTTGGATGCCCTCTTTGTCTATTGGGCTGCCTCCTCTTTATCTAAAATATTACCAAGTTGATTTCCTTCTGCTATAGTTCCCAGTATACTTGCCCTTTGGTTCTCCCTTGGCATGATGGAGTTAGCTGCATTCTGGGCTTTGCTTATTCCTATTATGTATTTCCTTAAATATATATATATCCTTTCTGTTACAATTATAAAAGCTGCTTTGGTAATCAGTGCTTATGTGAGATTTCCACTTTCAAGAATGTTCACACACACAGGATACTTTGATTTCAAACCTAGACTGCATATGATTGATTATTCTCTAAAAGCAAGTGTTATTTCCAAGCAACAGAGAGATTCAATAAACAATTCAAAAGCTCCCACTTGCTTGACAGTGAGTTTGGCAGCAGATTAAATCTATCTATCTATCTATCTATCTATCTATCTATCTATCTATCTATCTATCTATCCCATCACTAGATGCAGTCTTTCACTTCTATGACTTAAGTCAGAAACCAGCAATCCAGCACAAAATCTGGCAGCCTTAGTTCATCTATTGAGTTCTGATCTTTCATTGCCTCTTCATGCGTTCAAATTCAGCTTGGATGATGCCTGTGTGTAAGCCTTATAATTGACAAGTGCAAAAACCATGAATTTTTATCTAAGCTTCCACATTAAAAGTTGTATTTTCTAACAGGCAATTAAAACCAAGTTCAAGAGTTTATTTATGAACATTTCCAGGACCTATCTAAAGAGGAAACCTGGACTATTATCATCACTTTGGGAGGGCGGGATTTAGGAAGTATGAATCACCTGACAGAAATGCTTCTTGGGTTTCCTTCATCACTTCAACAGGATATTTTGTACAGATCAAATGATGTTACACTGAGACCTGTTTCTTTTATGGTTTTTCATTTTCATCAAGGGAAGTACTGTAGAAGGGCAGTTAGCAAGGGAGGGAATATAACAATCTAAGTTTGGAGACAACAGTCTAAAAGTGGCTGGGGAAAGACTTTATTTCCATAAATTTTATTTTGATAAAATTGGTTTGGGAGTTTCTACAGGGAAGAAACTGAACCAGGAACACCGCACCATAAAAAGGAGCATTCAAGAAATAACTGTATTTTCTTGCATTTTGAGCAGCTATTGCTATGATGTTATGGAGTATAATTCAGCCTTCCTTCTTTTCTTCTTTCTCTTTTTCCTTCTTATTACTCGGCATCAGAGCAGAGCAAGTACTGCTCACGCAGAAACCAACCTGGATATCAGGGCAACTTGGAGACCAGATTGAAATGAATTGCTACCAGAACAACACAGATCACAACTGGATGTACTGGTATCGGCAAACAGCAGCAAAGCAGCAGTTGGAATTGATTGGTTACATAAGTATGGGAGCACCAAAAGCCACTATGGAAGATGAATTTGAAGATCGAGGATTTACGATTCAACGGACGCATGGTAAACACTGTTCATTGCAAATCAACAAAATGAGCTCTGAAGATGCTGCCGTTTATTTCTGTGCTTCTAGCTTCACAGTGCTAGAATGCTTCAGGAGCTCCTTGCAAGAACTGTCTCATGAAGGACAGGATGAGAGAAGACAAAGGAGACACTGAAAGAATCATCACAATAGAATCTTCACATGGAAGCTTGGAGTCAAAATTTGCATCTCTCTCTTTCTTCTCTCCTATGTGTCTGAAGAAGGTAGAGAAAAGAAGTCAAGATGGTGGCCACAGCTCTATCACATAAAAAGAAAAGAATGGGGTTTTGATTGTGCTGCTCCCAACATCTCTGCTCTCTCCTATACACATACCAGAAAGATAAGCACTAGATTTTCCATCAATCTAGCCATACTACACACCATTTTGAAAAAAACAACAACAACAACACAGTTTTTGAAAGTGACAACCATGGGTTTTTTTCGTTTTTTGTTTGCCTTTTCCTTATGAACTCAAAGCATTTTTAAGAGCAGTACCAAACTTCTCTGTTGAATGGATGGTATAGCTGGACTACATGATTTGGCCAATGTGCATGTTTACAAATCAAGGTAGTCATATGAGTCTTGCAACAAATTAGGAGAGAATTTCAAGCTCCTCCCACATGAACAGCAGAATCAGATTGGTTTAGATGTCACCTCAAATGATGTGGCTTCTTAAGAAGCAATAGTTATGTAGTTCAATAGACTTGAAAGATGTTCACAAATAATTCCAGAGTAGACAACCAGAGAAGACAAGTATTTTTCTTCCAGGTTTTAATGAGCGCTTATAGGTGTTTTGTAAGAATACCTAGCAAATTTATATGCTTGTAAATGTTTCATATTTCCTCAATAATGCTTAGTTTACTGTTAGATAAAGTAGTTGTATTGCTTCCATCTTGAAAAAGGGCTAAGATTTTCAGCAGGGATTCTCCAGTTCATCACCAATGCACTTCTTCTTCTTTTTGTGCCATATCCATCATCGGACGTTGGCGATCATGTTGGCAATGCACTACACAGTCTTAATTATATCCCTCTTGTTTAGCTAAAATTTTAACCTTTATGCTGTTGTTCTTAACTTCTCTGTAGAGAGTTCTTTTTCTGACCAGGAAAGTAGATAGTAGATCAGATAGTCAAAGTTGATTTTGGTCAAAGACCCTTTTAGAAAACTGGGTAGGTATCTCCTTGTCCATCTCTGGGCAGATTGTTCATCCCCCACAACAGAGTCATGAAGAATATTTTGAAGAAAGGATACCAGTTTGAAACAGCACTAAGAAAGGAGAAAGGAAAAATTGACTGTTATGTCTTTCTGAACAGAGAACGCTTTCAGGAAGTCTGCACCTGCCTGCAAGACTTTGAAGGTTCTCACCAGTTCCACAGCTGTCACTCTTTCTGGAAACCTTCACTTCATTGCTGGGAGTGGTGATAGAGTAGAAAAGTGAAGTCTTTCTGTATGAGATTCAATCATTGTGGGGACAGGGGTCACAATGATTCATTTCATGGAAAGCCCTTTACAAAAACCCTGCCTTGCTTACCAAATAGGATCTAGCCAGAATTAGATAACATTAGATTAACAGAGTTGGAAGGGACCTTGTAGGCCATCTAGTCCAACCCCCTGCCCAAGCAGGAGACCCTACACCATTTCTGTGATGCTATCTGTCCCACTTTTTTCTATCTTACCAAGAAGTAGGTTGTGGTCTACTTTGTCAAATGCTTTGCTGAAGTCTAAGTATATTATGTCCACAATATTTCGCTGGTCTATTAATTTAGTCATTATGTTGAAGAATGAAATAAGATTGGTTTGGCATGATCTGTTTTTAACAAATCCATGCTGACTGCTAGTTATTACTTTACTCGTTTCTAGACGTTGGCAGATCTACTTTTATACTATCTTTTCCAGTATCTTCCCGAATATTGATATTAGGCTGATTGGTCTGTAGTTTCCTGAGTCTGTTTTCCCCCCCCTTTTTTTGAAGATGGGAACCAGACCATCTCTTTTCCAGTCCTCTGATAGTTCCCTGGTGCTCCAGGATTTTTGAAAGATGTGGTACAGTGGTTCTGAGATGACATCTGCCAGCTCCTTTAGAACTCTGGGATGTAATCTGTCAGGTCCTGGTGATTTGTATTCATTCAAGATCAGACAGGTGTTCTCTTACTATTTTTTTTTTTTTTTGCTTATTTTAACTTTTGTTTCTAATCTGTCTTTTACAGTTATGTTTTTGGTAGGTTGGGCTATAGTTTCTTTTTGCGTGAAGACCGATGCAAAGAATGAGATAAGCAGCTCTGCTTTCTCTCTGTTGCCTGTTACTTCCTTGCCGTCTTCTCTCTTTAGTGGATTAACTGTTTCCTTGATTTTTTTTCTTGTTATTTATATGTTGGAAGATACTTTTTAAATTATCTTTGATTTTTGTTGCAAGTCTTTGTTCATTCTAAGCCTTTGCTTTCCTGACTTCATCTTTGCAGATTCTGGCTATTTACTGATATTCTGCTTTAATTGTGTGTCCCTCTTTCCATTTTTTGTACTTCTCCTTTTTGTCTTTCAATTTGTCAGAGAGATCTTTGTGCAGCCATGCTGGTTTCTTCTTGGATTTCTTGTTTTTCTTTCTTAGTGATATTGTGCTGGTCTGGGCTTTTAGGTAAAGGTTCCCCTAGTACATATATGCTAGTTGTTCCCGACTCTAGTGGTGGTGCTCATCTCCATTTCAAAGCTGAAGAGCCAGCGCTGTCCGAAGACGTCTCCGTGGTCACGTGGCCAGCATGACTAAATGCCAAAGGTGCATGGAACACTGTTACCTTCCAATCAAAGGTGGTCCCTATTTTTCTACTTGCATTTTTTACATGCTTTCGAACTGCTAGGTTGGCAGAAGCTGGGACAAGTAACAGGAACTCACCCTGATACACAGCACTAGGGATTCGAACTGCTGAACTGCCGACCTTTTGATTAACAAGCTCAGCATCTTAGTCACTGATCCACCTCATCCCTCTCTGGGATTTTATGATCATATTTTTCAGAGTTTCCCAAGATTCTTGAGTTGTTTTTCCCTTTAGGATTTTCATCCAAGGAATCTTTCCCAAGTTATCTCTGAATTTACTAAAATCAGCTCTTTTAAAATCTAAGACTCTGGTATCATTATGTTCTATTGCTTGTGGTTGTGTTATGGTGAATTCTAGTATGGCATGATCACTCTCATTCAAGGTTCCTGCAGTTCAACTCCCTCTATCACATCTTCTCTGTTTGTAAGAATTAAGTCCAGTATGGCTGGCCCTCTAGTTTCCTCCTCTATCTTTTGGACAACAATGTTGTCAGCTAGGTTGGTTAGAATTTATTTGATTTCTCACTTGGTGCAGAATTAGTCTTCCAATTAATGTCAGGGTAATTGAAGTCCCCCATAACTATTGTAATGTCAGAAAATTTCTCCTTATTTCTAGGTTGAATCTCTCCTTGATCGGTTTCCATCCATTATTCCTTCTCTGGCCTTCAGGTGACTTGGAAAATAGCTTGACCACTTCCTCTCTGTGGTAGCCCCTCAAAAATTGGAACACTGCTATCATGTCTTCCTTGGTCCTTCTCTTCACTAGACTAGCCATGCCCAGTTCATGTAACAGTTCTTCATATGTTTTAGTCTCCAGTCCCCTAATCATCCTGGCTGCTCTTCTCTGCACTTTTTCTAGGGTCTTTTCTCTAACATCTTTTTTATAGTGTGGTGACCAAAACTGGATGGAGTATTCTAGGTGTGGTGTTACTAAGGCTTTATAGAGTGGTATTAGTAGCTCACTTGATCTTGATTGTATCCCTCTGTTAATGCAATTTAGAATTGCATTGGCTTTTTTGGCTACTGTCGCACACTGCTAACTCATATTTAGCTGGTTGTCCACTAAGACTCCAAGATCCCTCTCACAGATACTGCTATTAAGCTTGGTTTCACCCAGTCTATATGTGTACTTTCGGTTTTTCTTGCCTAAGTAAAAGACTTTACTTTTCTCTACATTGAATTTCATTTTGTTAGATAGGGCCCAGTGTTCAAATCTGTCAAGATCCATCTAGATCTTGAGCCTATCATCTAGGATGTTAGCTATTCCTGCCAGTTTAGTATCATCCACAAATTTGGTAAGTTCCCCTTTTATTCCCTCATCTAAGTCAGGGGTTACCAACCTTTTGGACCCCAGGGACCACTAGTTTCATAATTTTAAATCCCACGGACCACTAATATGATGGTCTAATATGCCTAATGACCAGCTGGGCGGGTGTGGCTAGGTGGGCACGTGACTGGGTGGGCATGGCCAACTCGATGTCACTCGCATCGAGGGGTGCCTCGCCAGCCTCTACTCACCTCTCCCTCCCAGCCACTCCTCGCCTGCCTGCCCAGGCTCCTTAGGGCCCCAACAGGAAGCAGTTGTTGGAGCTAAGCAGCCACCACGAGAAAGAGTTGGCAAAACAGCTCAGTTCAAATTGGATCTGACTGAGGAGAAAGTTCAGCAGAACCACCTCACTGAGGACTACTAGCATAGGTTTTCCAAGCAGAGGGAAGACCTGCGGGAGTGCAAGGCCAGGTACCGGTGCCTGGAGACTCAGCGGGCTGAGATGGTCAGCCAGTTCCAGGCCATGAGGCAATCCCACTGGAATAAGGCCCTCTGGCTCTTCACCACCAGCGGGGCTTCCCTCCAGCCTTCGCCCAAAGCCCCGGCACCAGGAGGCCGAAGCAGACCCCAAGTCGGAATTTCTGCCCCCCTCCAACCCACACAAAAAGACCCTGAAGGGGGAGACTCTCTGCAGCAATACAAATGTTCATTGCATGTATCCGGCCCAGGGGCCGTAGTTTGAGGACCCCTGATTTAGTGCTATATAAAAAAAGCAAATAATTTTTCTGCAGACCACCAAAATTTTCTCACGGACCACCGGTGGTCCACAGACCACCAGTTGGTGACCGCTGATCTAAGTTGCTTATGAAGATATTGAAGAGTACTGGGCCTAAGACGAAATCTTATGGTACCCCACTATTTATTTCCCTCCATGTAGACGTAGACCCATTAAGGATTACTCATTGAGTACAGTTTATCAGCCAGTTACGAATCTATCTGGTGGTGATGCTATCTATCCCACTTTTTTCTAGCTTACCAAGAAGTAGGTTGTGGTCTAATTTGTCAAATGCCTTTCTGCAGTCTAAATATATTACTCTATTACCACAGTATTTCACTGGTCTACTAATTTAGTGAGTCTTTGACCCTGCCTTGGTCATTATTCTGAATTTCCACACTGGGTATGTGTGCGTGTTGGTTAGGAGACAAATAATAACTGTAGGGATCAATAATTTCATAAAAGACCAAAGAACATTTTTCTTGAAACTTGATTCAGTGGATAGTGTTGGATAAGAAGTGACACAGAGATGCAATGCAAAGTCTGTTTAAAATATCCACAGAAAAAAAACCGGTAGGTATGTAAAGCAATAATGGCCCCTATGGCTATCACAGGGCAGATTCCACTTCATCAAGAGCAGACATGTTATCCAAATAGTGTTTCCAGAGGAGATTTTTAATACACAACCTTTCTGTCTCATTCATAACATTTCCAGGCAATCCAGACACAATTGTTTTCCATTTGGATCTCTTTTGTATTTTTATATCATTTCTTTTATGTATTTTGGCAGACTAGGTTTATTTGGGAAGAAAAGATGAAATAGCTGTAAGGAAACTTTTGAGGGCCTGGAACTATGCCAGGTTGGCATGATACATACATTTAATGATATATAAAGAGACAAAAGAAAACTTTATAAACAGAATGACCAGAAGATCAGGAAATGAAAAAAAAAAAAAAAGTAGCAACAGTACTATATAAATTTGTCATAGTCACCCTTATATTTAATTTAGTTTGGGGGCCATTTTGTGCTTGCCTATATGATTGTATACATAATTTGCAGTTAATAATGTAAGTATTTTATGAAGTAGGTTCTGCTTCAAGATGATGCCATTTGTCTTTAAAATGCCTTAAGATTTTTTGCTATTATGGAAAACAGACCAACACAGCTGTCCCTCTGGAATGTGGCTCTTTGGTTTGCCAAATATTTTCTTCACATTCATCTTAGAAAAAGAGAGAAAAGATCAATAGATTTAGTTGAAATTACTCAAGATTACTAGAATAAATAATGAGGTTCTGGAGACAGAAGAAGAGAGAAATCTCCCAGAGGGAGAACCTGAACTGACAGAAACCTCTGATTTAGTTCATTTTTCCTCATTAAAAGATAAAAAGTCCCAACATTTTCCAAAAAGTTTGTTCATTTATGCACTTATCTTGTGTGTTAATGAGAGATGATTCGCACACTAGTGAATTTGTCTCAAGCTGATAAGCTCTCTGGGATATTCTTGTAATGCTCTTTAATACTGTGTCAAACTCATTGCTGTACTTTGGCCAGGGAACCAGACTGACAGTGCTAGGTAAGTTCACCAAAGATTATTTTGTGAAGTTTTCTTGCCTGAGCTCTGTTAAATACATGAGATTAGTGGAAGTGTGTGGTTCAGCTTGCTTAGAAAAACTTTAAAATTTTATAATTGTACACCCAAAGTTAAAAATGGTAACTGTTTTCTAAAAGAAAATAAATAAATTTTAATGATCACCAAGATCCACCCTGATCATAAGATTATATATAATTATTAATTTTAATTAAATATTGAATATCCTGGATGCACGTAATTAGAAAGTTCTAGTTTTTCTAGGTGGATACTTTGAAATGGAAGAAAGCTGAGTAAAGTCAAGCTTTGCTTGCTGTTTTTTTCCTATTTCTCCTCCTTTGCATGTCAACTGACAACTGAATGTCATTTGGGAAGTGAGGATGCATTCAAACTATAATGGGGAAGGAGGGAGGGAGGGAGGGAGGGAGGGGGAGAGAGAGAGAGAGAGAGAGAGAGAGAGGGAGAGAGAGAGAGAGAGATTCAGGAGACTGAACAGCCCCAACCAGAATTACCATTCATTTTATGTGGTGACTTCATCACTGTGTAATGCACTGCACTTTGGAAAAGGAACTCAACTTACAGTACTTGGTAAGACAAAATCCATAGCTTATTATTACAAGCAAGACTGAATTTCTTAAAATGTTAATGAATGGCTGATCAATCCTTGGTCTAGAATGAAGAAATATATGTAACTGACACGCTAAACACACATGGCTGAAGTACAAATTGCTTCCAGCATTCATCCCTCCTCATAAAATGTGTTAATTTCATGAACATCTGTTTTGGCTTTCGTTGACCATCATAGGATCTATTGCTTGAGAAGAATCAATCATGCATATTAGGATATGTGGGTCTCTGTCTCTCTCTGTCTGTCTGTCTCTCTCCCTCCCTCCCTCTCCCTCTTTCCCCTTCAGTCCCATGAAAATCTGTTGGGTTTCTATTATTTGTTTAAGGAGGAAAGATTGTTAGCAAATTTCACATAAATAACCTCTTGGCTGAGGCTGACTAGTAAAAATATGCAGAAAGTTTTATTAATTTATTTTATTGATTTAAAACATTTACATAGCCACCCATCTTTCAGCCAACTCTGGGCAGCCCCCAATCAAAAATTAAAAGAATATAAATCATAATAAAGCTATAAAAATCAACTGATTAAAACATTAATGTTCTATGTTCTCTGTTGGAATTGATTGCCAACATCTGCCTCTTCACATTTATCAATAGGTCTCTTGGCAATTGTTTACTGAATATTAAATATAATTAGGGGCAACTCCAACACAAATTATGCCAATCTTCTATAAAAGAGAGACAGAAGAGATTGAAAGCTTAGGAGAGCGTAAAGTTGGTGTTGAATTCTTTCTTATTTGTGCTTTACTCTTCCCCTAAGAAATCATTTCCATTTATGAAGTCCTGGCCACTAGAGAAAACAATGGTTTGAGAAAAATTACTGATCGGTAAACAAAAAATCTGTTTAAAGAAAAAATTTGATTCCTGCTTTTCATGTTGCACCTAAGATTTTCCCCGCATTAACCCTTGTTTTGCAGTGATCAGTCAGTTGATAGATTCACTGCTGCCACATCTAGTTTAGCCTGAAAATTTGTGATGTGTTAAAAAAATTCTATAAATTGGGTATGGTCCATTCTATACTCTGTTTGGGTCCATTCCCTGTTTCTGTCTTGCTATGACCCATATCCACACACACCCATACACAGAAGTCACACTTGTTGACTAAAGTGATGGTCAAACGCATCCATGAATCAAACATCCCCCCCCCTCATAATTTCAGTTTTTACATAAGAGCAAATTTATGCTCATACAGATGACAGTTGTGACTTCTGCTTTGTTGGCTTTCAGCCTCAAAGCATGAAAGAGATTCTTAGGAAACAGATGGCCTTAGATGACAACGTCCTCCTTAACTAAATATCTGTGACAAATCAAGCGGAAACAAAAGTTTCTGCCTTCTAGCAGTAAACCTTAGTCCTAGCATTGGAAAAACTATGAACTAGAGGCAGAAGGAACCAACTTTGATGGAACAGCTTTCTAATTATAACTGACAGAATAGGATGAAGAAAAACCTATCAGCTTCCTTATGGATAATCCAAAGGGGAATTTATTTCATGACCTTGCCAGCTGTGCAATACTGAGCAGACCTACTTTGGAGAAGGGACCAAGCTGAATGCTTGGGGTAAGGAAATATATTTAATGGAAACTGGTAGAAACATGCTGAAAAAAAGCATGGCTCCATATTGCTATAGTAAGATAACCTGAGATAGCATAGGTTAAACTTGCTAATGTTGGCAGAGATCAAAAGGCAAGACTGGGGGAAAACAAAACAAAAGGAGAGAGGGAGAATGTGTCAACTTTAATAAACCAATGGTTCAACATGGACAGCCAAAGATGAATATGAACAGCATGTGGATTTTTTTCCAGAATCCTTCCTGCTCATCTCTATCAGCTTATTAGTCAAGGATAGTTCTAATCACTGCGATAAGATCTTTTGAAAAAAATGGCCCTGATGACCTCCATGCTCTCCTATTGCTCATTACATGAAATCATACTGTTTCTATGAAGATCACTAGGAATGGTGGAGTGCTTTGACCTGGACATGACATTCTTAAGTACAAAATTCCCCATTTAATTTCCCAGTTCAGCTCTCCCTCCCTACATGTCCACCAATATCTTTGAAAGAAAAGAAGGATATAAATACAACATGTACACAATTGCATCAAAACATGTAAGAACTGGATCAGAGTTCCATTTAGCCGAAAGATGCTTTCTCCCCAGGATGTAATTAGAAAAAAAGTTCCTGCTAGTGTATATGGGTGATGTTTTCTCAGAGCTGAAGCATCTTTTTTAGTAAAAGGCTTTCATGCTGTGCATAAATTTTGACCTGAAGTTTGGCCCAGGAACTCGAGTATCTGTATTAGGTAAGTTATATGCTGTGGGGTCTTACGTGGATTCAATGATTCTTTGCTATGGAAACTAGGCATAATATGTAGGATCTTAGGAAGCAACTACTATGTGAAAATTAAGGAGGGTGACAGCATGGTGGGTTATGCAGTGGACTTAAGAAATGTGACTTTGATTCATTGATAGATTACAGTATTTCACCTCAGCCTGCCTTACAGGGATGTGTTATGGAAATGTATGTATTCCTTTGAACTCCTTATATAAAGGATTCTCTTTGTAAAATACAGATCAATAGTTTGTATGCTGAGAATGTCACCATGAACTATAATAAGGTTTATGTGATGTGACTAGGTGACACAGAAGAGCCTAGAAATAGCTTCCATACCATCTTCCTTGACTATATGAAATATATAAGAATTAAATACCAAGAATCATGGACTCCTCCCTTCCTTCCTTCCTTCCTTCCTTCCTTCCTTCCTTCCTTCCTTCCTTCCTTCCTTCCTTCCTTTCTTTCTTTCTTTCTTTCTTTCTTTCTTTCTTTCATACTGTTTTTATGATTGTGTAGATCTATGGCTTATTATTTTTCTTTTAGTCATACAAATTGGACAATAGAAAATGTGAACAGCTGAAAGGATTATCTAATACAGGGTAATTGGTACTGTGGGGTACTATAATTATTATAATATTAAAGGCAATAAAAGCATACAATTGGCTAAGTGTTAGTTTATTCAATAATTGAATTTATAACTTGCATGCTCTTGGTTCAGATGCCTGCAACTGTTAACAATAAAAAACAAATGTTCATTGATAAACTCTAATACTCACATAAAATCTATCAATGCTATATAAAATCTATAAATAAAAACAGGGCCCCAAGAAAAAAAGGAAGCATAACTTCCAACATAAACATATGAAGATAATATCAGAAGGTTCATTTTAATGCTTCAGCTTTGGATGTTGCTTTTAGATTCAAGGCAATGTTCAGAAACAGGTTGGATAGTTAATAAACAGGAGACATTCCTTCAACATAGCTGTTCCTAAAGGTTTCATTTATAGGACAGACATGTTGTGTGTCTCTGACAAGCTCTATTTTGGACAAGGAACTCGGCTGACAGTGCTAGGTAAGATCTACGGGAATAAAGGAGATCTGAAGTAATTGTTTAGCACATGCATCAAGATAATATGGTGTAGATCTAAGCAAACTGGTTTCTTCCAGGTGCTTTGGAGCTTGGTTTCTATTAGTTTCAGCCAATGTGCTCAGTGAAGAGGTAAATCCATTTATCTTAAAATAACAACATTGTTGCAAATCAGGGTTTTGGTCAGAGAATAGAACTGTTCTAACACAGCCACAAAGCTTTTTGAGTGAGATGTGATACATGGAAAACACATCGTGTGTCTATGAGGAGTTGCACTTTGGTCAAGGAACCAGGCTTACTGTTCTAGGTAAGAATGACATTAAGGGCATAAGAAACTTGTATGGTGTACATTTCAAGGGCCAGTATGTAATTATAGTTATCCTACAGTAGCAATGATTCATAAGGAATGTGACTTTTTTACTCCATATTATAACCTTGGATCTGAGGCTTCTAGTTCTCCCCTGAATTATAGTATGCTGGTCTCTGATTATAATATAGAAAGACAGCAGAAAAAAATGTTTTTTTTAATGATGGATGTCTAGTTCTTTTGCATTTCTCAAACTTGTTCAGTCTCAGTTCAGAATAGTTTCAAACCTCCTGGTCATTCTTATTGGTATTCTCAGAAACTGTTTTCGGATAGACTGTAGTACAGTGCCAAGAACTGGATGTAATCGTTAAGGTAAGGTCTGACCAAAGCAGAATAAAGTTTAATTATTATTTCCTGTGACTTGGAATGAATTTTTTTGTTGAGGCAGCTTAAAATTGCATTTGCCTTTTCATTAACTCATACTCAGCCGGGCATCTTATGCTGTAAGGGAAAATTAGTAACCAGCCTGTAAATTGATTTCATGTGTCCAACAATGCTTTGTCTACCTGTAGATTCACTGCTACTACTCCCTGTCAAAAATATATTCCCTTTATAAGGAGAAACCTGTAACCTCTAGATTACAAACTCTAGACCCTTCATACTCAATATATATTAAGCCACAAAGGCATATAGGGCAAGGGAAGCAGTCCTTGATTATATGATCTACATTCTCAAGTCCTAAAAACTGATGTTATTTAGTAATGTGGGCTGGATAGTGTAGATATACCAAAGGTGCTTTTTCAAAAGGCAACTGGATTTTTTATTTTATTTTTTTTGTTCAAGATGTTTCACTTCTCATCTAAGAAACTTCTTCAGTTCTGACTTAATGGTAGGGAATGGAAGGATTTATATCCCTTGCAGTCATCTCTTTCTGAGAGTCATTGAGGCCACTTGGAGATTTATTTGTGCCATGGGGGATCACCTGAATAGTGCAAATGGGTGTGGAACCTTCTTGGAACTATTGAAAGGATTGTATTGTAAACAGGAGATAGGTAGTGTCATATCTCTCCCTCTCTGTTCAATCTTAAAATAGATGATTTCTTAAAGATAAACTTCCAAGGTAGTTTTCCATCATTCACTCAGAACTGAAGAAGCTTCTTGGATGAGAAGCAAAACGTCTTCAAGTAAAAACAAGAATGTACAGTTGTCTTTTGAGAAAACATCTTTGGGACAACCATGACTTGGATGAATGAGAATCTTTTTTTTAATGCTTTATTTATTTTATTTATTTAACATATAAAAATCCAATTTCCATCAGTGTGTTGTCTGGGTACAGTTGTTTTTAGGCAATCATAATCAAAATGTTTACAACAGTATTCATCACAATAACATTAATACTATAATAACGATAATATTTAACTTATCTACTTTAACAAATCTCCATTTTAACATTTATCCTTTTTATGTGCCCACATTTCTAACTTCTGTTTCTATTGTCTAACCATTGGTAAAATAGGTCCCATATTGAAAAATATTCAGTTTCTTCTTTATCCTTAATAGTAAGCGCTAGTCTATCCATTTCTGCACATTGTAATATTTTCTTAATTATACTCTCATCTGTTGGGATCTCATTGTTCTTTCATTGTTGTGCAAATACAATTCTGGCTGCAGTTAGTACATGTAAACTCAAATATATAGTCCTTTTATCATATTTTTCCAGCAGAATGCCTAATAAAAATATTTCTGGTTCCAAGTCTATATGTACTTATATGTATAAGTATGTATTTTCATTCAATATTTTTTAGCTTTTGGGCATGTCCACCACATATGGTAATATGAACCAGGTGTTTGATTGCACTGCCAACATTTAGCGGATCTATCTTCAGTCTTGTTGGTGCAAAATGCCATCTATAGAGCATTTTATACAAATTTTCTTTATATGCAGTTGACATCGTTAATTTAAAATTTCTATCCCACAGTTTCTGCCATTTAGTGGATGAATGAAAATCTTGATAGACAGATAGTGTGGATACTTTCAAAGATTGAACTGCCTTAACTATAAAAACTAAGCCCATTCCTGTTTCTGTGGGAAAACCCCATTTTGCATATAAACTCAGAGAAGGCCAGGTCTGGTGCAATAGTTAAGGCAGAAGGTTAGAAAGTTAGCAGTCAATGCTGGCTCAAATAAAATAAATAAACAAACAAACAAACATAGAAAACAAACAAACATGAAGTTCTGCCGTTCTCTGAGTATAGGTTTTAATACCAAGGCTTGAGCAATGTTTGTGTGGTTGAGGCTGCAGATGAAACAGAGACAGTGCTTGAATTCCTCCCCATCTCACTTTTCAGCTGATTCTCCACAGAACTCATGCCATCACTGCAAGATTGATTTGTAGGTGCATGTATGGTATTTCTTGATTCTCAACATTTAATGACTGGCATCTGAATGAGCTCATTCCACTGAAATGGCCTGTGCTTAAATAAGACGGAGCCAGCAATATTACTGCATGATGCAATTGGCAGGCTGACATATGCAGATCAACTATAGCTTGAGGAGGCTTGCCATCTTTTTCATTATATGTTGCTTTATCTTCCAGAAAAGGGACACATTCTCACACCCCCAAGTGTGACCATATTTTCTCCATCCAAAAGAGAATTGGAAAAAAAGCAGAAAGCTACAATTGTGTGTTTGGCCACTGATTTCTATCCAGATCACGTCATTCTTACATGGTACCTAAATAACAAGTCTATAACAGATGGAATAAAGACAGAGGAGCCCAAATATGAAAATAAGAAATATTCACTTATCAGCCGTTTAAGAATCACTGAGAACCAGTGGCAGAATTCAAAAAATAATTTCAAGTGCAAAGTCGATTTCTACAATTCTTCTGAAAGCACAAGTTACGAAGCTTCCATAATTGGAGAAGGTGGGTGAAAGGAAGATCAATTTCTTCTTTCTAGGGCTTTTCTGCACTTCAGTAGAATTGTTCATACGCTGCCCTTGTAAGCATTTTAAAATATATTTTGCTGAACAAAATTACAAATATTAGAAAACATTTTCATGTTCAATTCCTAAGCAAATGTGATAGTTTACACAAAATCTTTTTTGTACTGATTCATTCTTCTTAATCAACTATTACTTTCTCTCTCTCTCTCAGTTGTATTTGTCCATTTGCAAAATTTAATAATTTTCTGATCTGTGTCTAAGAATTTCTGATACAGCCATGATCCAGGCAAAATGTCAGAACCTAGCAAAATTCTTTTACTATTTTTCCATTTTTGTTATCTCTTAAAAATATTTACATGTAGCCTCTAATGCCAATCAGAACAGTGTCTTTAAGGAGTCAGTTTTTGCGCCTTGCTTTAGAAACATTGCCTTTAAATCTTAGAATGTATCTATTTAATATTAAATTGATAGAATTTATAGAACACACACACTTTAGAAATTATATATTTCTATTAATCTTGAGCACAAGTTTACTCCCTTTTTTATTTTTCCTTCTTTGTGTAGGATTTATTAGTTGTAGTAGAAATGATAACAATGATGATGAAATATAGCTAATGAGAATTTTCCTCCTTCTGTTTTTAGAATGTGATAGCCAGGCCCCCACAAATGGTAAGTCAAGTTCAGCCTGTTGATTCCAAATGTACATTATACTGAATCTGTAACATTCTCCAGGACCCCTAACTGTAAACAAGCTTTGAATTAAGTGTGGCAAAATTCAACATGTTACATTCCTGACAAATACATTTAATTTTTGCAAATGATTTGAATATACCTGTGAAATTTAACCCAAAAGGGAGGGGCATTTGTATGTAGATTTGATTTCAGTATCACTAAGGATTTCCCTCTCTTCAGGAAAAACAAAATCCTACCTTAAAACACAGCAACATGCTTACATGTTTCAAAAGCTATTTTGACTTAGTTGGAGTCTTGGGCAGATGGAATACAAATTACTACTATTTGGGATAATGATAGGAGAAGCATCAGCAATGGTTTATTTCTTTTAAACAGTTATAAAAAAAAACCCAAGCAAATTCTCTGACATTTTAAAATGGAAGCAAAGAGAGTGCCCATTAGACCAGATATGCAATCACTTTTCCTCCTCCTGGCTCCAGGTTTGGGTTTGCACAATAAAAATATAGGGTTGAAGTTTGGAAAGATGGGGACCAGAGCGAGATGACAGGCTGTCAATCCAGTAAAAGCAAAACAAAACAATTCAGCCCTTCTCAAAAAAAAAAAAAAAAAAAAAAAAAAACCTGGAAGAAGGAAAGATTTTGTTCTTCCCTGCAGCTTCTGCTCCCAGAATATCTTTCTCAAAGAGTTTCCCTCTCTCTCTTTAAAATAAAAAGGTAATATTCCATGACTAAGCATTTAAACATATTGCAGAGATGTGGTGCATGGTTTATAGTTTGCCTTGTGAAATCATGTATTCAGGAAATGTTGCTGGAGAAGAGAGGAAGATAAAAACAGTCCAACAGAAGGAGGATACACTGTGTAGCTTCACCAATTCTTTCTCTCCCTCTCCCTCTTCCTCTCTCTCTCCCTCCCTCCCTATCTTGGTAGAGCTAGACAGTGTATTCTCCTCCTGTGTGTGTGTATATATATGTGTGTGTATATATTTATACATACACACACACACACATATAAATTATACAATTCTTATATTGTTATTTTTCCCTATTTTTCCTTCACATTTAGAATTGTATCTCAGACAAGCCAATCTTGGAAAACTGGTGTATATCCTTCTCATTTTCAAGAGTGCCTTGTATGGGGCATTTATAATGCATTTGAAAATAAGAAAAAAGGTAATATGCAATGTATGTTCTTCATATCCAATTCCTGAGAAAAATGCATTGTATGTGTTATCCTGTCCTTAACAATATCCCCGTCCATTGTTTGCAGACTCCTACAATCTTTGTAGACTCCTACAATCAAGATTGCCAATCTTGATTCTGCCTCAGTTCCCAATCATTGTTAGTTCCTTGATTTTCCTCCCTGGTGATGGAGGACAACCTTACTTTGGATGGAGGTTAAGAGGGATCTTTGCCTTACTCATGTGTGCAGGGGTGGAGATGAAGGCAAATCATGGGGACACGGCAGAAAAATTAAGGCTGCTGTGTGAGCTTCTAACATGGTTGGAATGGGAGGAAAAGCCCTTAATTAGAGTAATCTAGATAAGACAGTGGATACACAACCCAATTCCCTCATGGCAATCTGGATAATAGCATCCATCTTGGATGACTAGGACAAAGAGGGAAAATTTATTTCACTGTAGTCATGGTCTGTTTAGGCAGGCTTTTGGACAGCTTCAGAACTTTGGCTGTTTTTCTGTCAAGTCCTGGTGACTGCTTGGACTAGTCCCTTTCATGGCAAAGATTTTCAGAAGTAGTTTGCCCTTGCCTCCTCACCATCTCCCAGTTTCTAGCCTGATGCCTTAACCACTACATAAACCTGGCTCTTCACGTCTATCCAATTTATTATTACTTAAAATGTTATGGCTTCCAGTCCATTTCATTAGCTGCATGGAGTATTATCAGGGTTCTACTCTAACATTTCTGAAGTGAACTGTTATTTAATAGTCATAATCAATTGGTTCCACAAGACTCTGATATGGTTCCCTATAGGCATAAGACATTCCTAACAGGCAGCTTTGTGTATCACTAATATATAAGGTTGCATAAGTAGCTCTGGAAAGTAAACCCAAAATATTTGCTATAATAATCTAAACCAGAGGTCTTCAAACTTAGCAGCTTTAAGACTTGTGGACTTCAACTCCCAGAATTCTCCATAACTGGCTGGAGAATTCTGGGAGTTGAAGTCCACAAGTCTTAAAGCTGCCAAGTTTGAAGACCTCTGATCTAAACCATGTTCAGAAAGGATATTGAAAAGTAAAGTTCTTCTAGCTTAAACAAATTTATGGAATCAATGTTCCAAGATCTGCTAGAAGCTGGAACTGAATTGGAGCAGAGGACTTATCATGCAAGAAAAAGGCAGATTGTCCAGTTTCTTCCAACATCTTCCCTTTCGCTTTGGGAATTCTGTAGTCTGCATCTGGGATCTTTAATCAAAGAGATGTCATGTATGAAATGTGTCCCTGGGCCTTTAATGGTTGTTCTAGTGTCTAGAGATAATACGGTTACAGAATAACAAGATTGTATTGGATCTTGGAGGTCTTCTAGTTCAACCCCCTGCTTAAATCCTATACTATTTCAGATATACGGTTATCCAATCTCTTTTTAAAAACCTCCAGTTTTGGAGCACCCACAACTTCTGGAGGCAAGTTGTTCCATTGATTAATTGTTCTAACTGTCAGGAAATTTCTCCTTAGTTCTAGGTTACTTCTCTCCTTGATTAGTTTCCATCCATTGTTTCTTGTCCTGCCCTCAGGTGCTTTGGAGAATAGCTTGACTCCCTCTTGACAGCCCTGAGATATTGGAATACAGCTATCATGTCTCCCCTAGTCCTTCTTTTCATTAAGCTAGACATACCCAATTCCTGCAACTTCCTATATTCTTCCTAGATTTTATCTTCCAATCCCCAATTCCTTTGTTGCTCTTCTCTGCACTCCTTCTACAGTCTTGTATTTTTATATTGTGGCAATAATAAAAATGATAAGATATTTAATCCAGGATTAATTAGTTGCCCTTGTTTCCTTTTTTCAGTCCTGTGGCAGTTGATACAACAGAAGCCTTTTACCCGGGAACATCATATCTGAGTTGAATGAATGCTGAAGAGAGAAGAAGAATGATTTTTGCCTTTAAAAGTCTGAAGTGGCATTCTGATTCTTTTTTTTTTTAATAAAAAATTTGGTTGTTCCCAACTTTATCTTATTGTTCTTGTTATTATCTCTATAGAAACATTCATAGCATTTTCATCTCTGTTGTTGTTTTTTTTTAATTTTAACCATGTTTACTTGCAAGGAAATATGCATAGAATTGCAGCTTTACACTGAACATGAACCTGTCACCACAGAACGTGGCCTCCATTGAATTCAATGAGAGTCATTTCCCTCAGGGAGGTGCCATAGAATTATAGAGATGTCACACAATCTGATGCATGCAAATTGTTACGATATTTTCAGGATCAGACTCAATAAATAAGTTGAGAATTAGAAATTCAAATAAAGCACTGTTTATTTACAGAAGGCATTCTATATTCACTGAATATTCACAGATAGAAGCACAGAAGGAATACATACAGCTCCTTATATATACAATGGGTGGGGCTAGATATGGGAGTGGTGAAGTATGAATACATTAAGTAGTGAAGAATAAGTTAACCCCCGATACCCTGGACATATACTATTTACATAATGAAGAATAAGGCATTTACTTGTGACAAATCCCCCTCTAAATGCCGATTCGATATGATACAACAATTACATTCAGATTCAGAACAATATAAAACTTGTAACTTAGAAGTCAAGTATTTATGCTGCTTAGAAGGCAAAGGCTTTGTTAATGTGTCAGCTATTTGCTCTGACGTTTCGCAATGAACTGCTTTAATAAATCCATCCTGAGATAACTGTCTCACATGTTTGAATTTTATATCTATATGTCTGGACCTTTGTCCAATAGCATCAGATCTAGATATTTCAATAGCAGCTTTATTATCCTCATGCATGATAAATGGTAAAGTGGGTTTCTTCCAAGTGTCTGACAGTAAGTCATTAAACCATATAAGATTATTTGAGGCCTTAGATAGACAAATATATTCTGCCTCAGTCGTTGAGGTGGCTACTAAGTCTTGTTTACCAGTATACCAGTAAACTGGACAATCGTTAAGGAAAAATATATAACCAGATGTGCTTTTTCTACATGTGGTATCGCCAGCCCAATCCGCATCGGCGTAACATGTGAGGATGGGCTCTTTGACATTATTGGGTTCCAATAACAAACAGAAGTCTAAACTATTCTTTAAATATCTTAATATTCTTTTGATGGCTTCCCAATGATATAGTAACGGTTTGCTGATGTGTCTAGACAGTAAGTTGAGAGGCAAAGCAATATCAGGTCTAGTCCAATTGGAAATATACAGAAGGGAACCTATGACAGATCTGTAAAGCGTATTATCTTTAAATTCAGGGGATGACTCATCTGTGTTCTTCAAAAAATCAGTTTGCATGGGAGTGTCACAGGGCTTAGCATTACTTAAATTACATTTATTCAGAAGTTCTATGATTTTGTCTCTTTGAGAAAGCTTGAATCCCCTTTTTGTTTTACTGATTTGAACTCCAAGATACTTATTTACCTTACCTAAAGATTTCAAAGAGAAATGTTCATTTAGTTTTGTTACAAATGTCTCTCTCCTCCCTTTATGTTTACCTATATACAAAATATCATCCACATAGATCAATACAAATTCTAGAGAATCACCCTCCTTTTTGACAAAGAAACAGTTGTCAGCAGTAGTAGCATTGAAATTCATAGTTTTGAGTACTTTTACTAAACATTCATACCATCGTTTACCAGATTGTTTCAACCCATATAAACTTTTGTTTAGCAACCAAGTTTCATTTTTGTTTGTGTATTGACTATGAGGTGCTCTTACATATATTTCTTTATCTAATTTTGCGTGTAGATATGCAGTCTGAATGTCGTATTGGAATACATCAAGGTTGAGTGCTGATGCTATAACCAGAGCTGTCTTAACACTCTCTGTTCTTACTGTGGGAGAGTATGTGTCTGTATAATCCTCGGGATATTTTTGTGCATAACCTTGTGCAACTAATCTAGCTTTGTATAAGGTGTTGCCTCCCTCTAAGTTTTTAATTTTATATACCCACCTAGTGCCAATAATAGTCTTGTCCTTTGGTGCAGGTGTAGGTGTGAATACATTTAGCTCTCGTAAACTATCCATCTCTTTAGTCATGGCTGATTCCCACTTTTTCTTTTCTTCAGGGGGAAGCTTTAACACTTCCTCATATGTGTTAGGTGTAGATGTTTCACCATCCATATACATTACATAATCTTTGTATTTGTTTGGCACTTGATTTCTGTTACTTCTGATCATTCTTTCTGGTTTACTATCATTGTCATGTAAATACCTCACTTCCTTTTTAGTTAATGAGTCTGTCTTTATTTTGTGTTGACTGTTTGTCCATGTTTTGACTTTATTTTTATGTGCGTTGTGATTGTATTCTTCTCTAGTCCTTTTTTCTTGAGGCTTAGTGTCTGGATTGGTGTTTGGGAATATTTCATTAAGATGTATTTTAGACCAGTTGGCCTGTTCATGGAACACAGCCGTTCTGGAAACTATAAATTTGTTATTATTATCGATAAATCTGTATCCTTTTGTGCCTGTTTTGTATCCCATGAACCTAAGTCTTCTGGATACGTTTTCACCTTTGCGTCTCAATTGTTTAGGTATGTGTACGTCTGCAGTGACTCCAAATATGTGCATGTGTGCAATTTTTGGTTTCCTATTATACATTACTTCATATGGTGTCTTGTTTACGATGCTGGACCAAGTTCTATTTTGTGTGTGATTGGAATATTGTAAAGCTTCTGACCAGAATTGTTTACCTAAGCCAGCATCTTCTAATGTGCATCTAATCATGGTTTGTAATGTTGAGTTCTTTCTCTCTACCACCCCATTCTGGAATGCAGAGAAAGGGCTAGATGTGTAATGTAACATCCCTTTGTTTTTTAGCCATTGGGAGAATTCCTTTGACATGAATTCACATCCCCTATCTGTCATGATTTGTTTTATTTTAATATTATGTTGTGTTTCTACACGTTTGTAAAACTCCTTAAATTTCTGAAAAGTTTCATCTTTGTGTTTTAATGTATAAACAAACCCATAACGACTATAGTCATCCACAATGGTTAGAAAATAACGTTTTTTATATGTGATTGATGGCGTTAATGGACCAACTAGATCCATATGTACCAAATCAAAAACTTTGTTGGTTGATCTTGTTGACTTTCTGGGTTTGGGACTAGTTTTGAGTTTTGTAGATTTACATACTGAGCATTCCAAATAGTTTTCACAATTTTTTATTCTAACACCTTCAGCATGTTCAGTCATCTTTTGTACTACAGGAAAACTGGCATGTCCTAATTTCCTATGTAAGACATGAGCACACTCATCATGAATTGGTTTACCTATTTTAGGTTTTTTTTCATTGGGTGTGTCTTTGTGATTATGAATTACCTCATGTTCCTCATTGTCACTATTACTATTGTCTCCATTATCTATGTCATTGTTATCTTCCATATTGGAATCAATGTTGTGTAACCATCTCTCCTTTGTCATTAAATAAGGTAGACCCCCTTTGATAATCACGGTACCTATACTTATTCTGTTTTTCTCTAATGTTGCTCTTCCTTTTGAAAACACAATATTAATGTCAGAATCTCTGCTTAGTTTTATTGCACTAAGTATGTTATGAGGTATTTCAGGTATTAACAATACCCCCTCTATTCTTCCTAGGCCAGGTAAGTTTATATTACCTCTACCAATGACTTGTACTTTTTTCTGATTAGCTACTTTGATTACAAATTTATCTTCTATAAATGAAGACAATATGCTTTTGTTATGTGTAGTGTGATTAGTTGCTCCAGAATCGATAAGCCAATCGTTATTCTCTGAATGTTGTGTGCCAGTTGTGTTATGTTTGTTTAATCCATTTAGCGAATCAGATTCTCTATCTTTTGAATTGTCCTTGCCCCCTCTATGTTCTCTATAGTTGGGTGGACTTCTATATCTATTTCTATAGTCATGTTTTTGCCTATCTCTAATGAATTTAGGACAATCTCTTCTACAGTGTTCCTTGGATCTATAGTTGTGATTTTCAATTGATTCTCGATATTTTTCTTGGGATGCTATTCTCTTATTTTGCCTGTGTTCTATGTAATTGTTATAGCGACTCCTTCTTGAATTATCTTCATCTATCAGCTTATTTGATAAATTTTCTATGGATAAATATCCTAAATTGATTGTGTCTAAATGTGATATATAGTTATCCCACGATGGGTCTAGTGAATTAATGATAACACTTTTCATTGTTTGATCTGAAATTATCTCCCCCCTTAAATGCAGTTCTGCTCTAATTTTGTTTAAAGATACCAAATGTTCACTTATGGTAACCCCTGGCTTTATCCTAGATGAGAAGAAATCTTTAGACATTCTTGTAGTAGTGGCTACACTTTCACTGTGAAACAATTTAAACATGCATTGAATAATTTCTGAGACAGTCAGATTTTGCTTAACACTGTGATACATGGCAGGAGATATACTGGAAATTAATAAGAAAAATGCTCTATGGTGTAGGCAATCTAATTTTAGAGTCCAAGGTCTTTTTGGGGGGTTAGTAATAAAGAACAGTAAGTTTTCTTTTAGAAAAGCAATCTGAAGATGCTGATACCATTCTTGTAAATTAGTGCCATCAATTCTAAGTTTTGGAAAATCGTTAGGTAAGTCCCCAATATTGTTATCCCCACTACTTACAACTGGGGGTAGTCCATGGTCTCGTAAGTGTTGAAAGTCACAGAATGGTGTGGGTATTCTGTGAATTAGCCTGAGTGGTCCTTCCTCTTCATAATGTCCTTCGTAGTTCTCTGTATTCATCTGCGCATGCGCGTTGTTCATTTCTCTGTTGAAGCCGCCAGGAGAAGCCTCCGTCGCCGCAGTTCCTTTGCAATGTTCCTCCTCCGACGATTCGGTCTCCGTCTCTACCTTGATCGCTCTGCCGATAGCTGATGCTCGCCTTCTTTCGCCAAAGTTGCTCCGCTCGAAGCTCTCCACCCCTGGAACCGTCTGCGGCGTGGGAGAAAACCTGCAGGGTCCTCTGGGCTCAGGTGTTGTCATCCTTTCTGTACGAATTGAGTTGGATATGTTCTGGGTCGTCTGTTTGCTTGCTTGTCTTCTTTTTGTTTTTGGATCATCGGCTTCCGTCGATTTTTTTGCCATTTTTAAATTTGGACCAAATGTTTTAAATAGTTGTCTCATGGTTGTTTCGACTTTCAGTTTAATAGATGTTTCTTCTGCGTCCGTATCTGATTCTTCTGAAAAATAAAGATTTTCTTTACTATTTTTTGTATTGTGTGGTTTTTTTCGCGCCAGAGATTTTGAATGGTGTATCATGATTGGCTCTGCTTTGCTTGTCTCAGTGGTCGGTTGAAGACAAGATGGCTGCCATTCAAAATTTTGAGCGGGACCTCTGTTCTTTCTTCTTGTCATTTTTTCTTTTATAGATGGCTCGCTCACCGTTTTTGGTTCTTTGAATTCAGTTGTCTCGATGTCATTCTCTCTCGCTGCTCCGCTTTCTTTCAAGATGTTTCGGAGGTCCGCGATGAGATCGTAGTCATCCTTTTGTTTTTTTAGCATCCTCAGTATCTCTGATCTGAGATTGTTGCTTTCTATTTCTTTATCGTTCTTGAAGTTTTCTTTCTTAGACATGTTTATTTTTATTGAGTCAATTTAACCATCCTCTGCTACCAGATTGTTACGATATTTTCAGGATCAGACTCAATAAATAAGTTGAGAATTAGAAATTCAAATAAAGCACTGTTTATTTACAGAAGGCATTCTATATTCACTGAATATTCACAGATAGAAGCACAGAAGGAATACATACAGCTCCTTATATATACAATGGGTGGAGCTAGATATGGGAGTGGTGAAGTATGAATACATTAAGTAGTGAAGAATAAGTTAACCCCTGATACCCTGGACATATACTATTTACATAATGAAGAATAAGGCATTTACTTGTGACACAAATTCTACTGAAAGTGATGGGGTGAAATTGAAGTGCAAAAGATAGAAGCATCTTGACCTTTTAAAATTCTCATAACTGAAATCAATAGTCTTTAAAATGCTTAATGTTGACTTTTGCCCATGTCACTAATCTTGATTTCTTGATCTGTTCTTAGTAAAATCATTCCTAACAGAAACTTGTGACTGAGTTTCATGTGTTTCATTCATAAATCCAGAGGGATCAAATTTAAAATGACCAAATCTTGCAAACTAATTCTTCTAAGAAAAATATCATTTTACAAGAGGAGGGGGATGTTGAAGGGTTTTCCTGTTTTAACTGATCAAAGATGCCCTAGTTTTTAGTGAAATACTTATCTAATACTTTTCAATAAATTTTGGCATTAAAGTGTTATAAAACCAAAGGCAATTAGATGGGAATGAACACAAAGTCTGTCTCTGTTATATAACTATATAGAGATAAAATCTAGTAACTCAGATCCTTTTCATGCAGTTCAGGTAATCAGGTATATGAACTTCATTGTTGCTATTGTTGTAGCCCGAGGTGTCTGCAGGAAGGCACTTGTGGTATAAGTAGCAGCATACCTCTATAAGCATTGCCTCTTTTGTACATGTGTTGTGATGTTGCACATAGATATAAAAGAGGTGCAGCTTTCATTGCAACAGGGCAACATCATTTCAATATTTTTGACAAAAGTAAACATGTCTGATATCTGCTGCAGTTGTCTCTTTCTTTGTCTTTGTCTTTCTTTCCTTCACTTTCTTTTTTTCCTTCTCTCTCAAAACTATCTCATTTAACTAGTACCAATGTTGAGTTATATCCTGCCCCAAACAACCAAAACAAGTATGAAGCTGGAGTGCCTTTCTCTAGGAAATTTCAAGAACTAGGCATATTTGGTTCATAATGCTATGAGTGAGGAGGCCCCAAGAAGGACTTCTTCACATTTTACTGCACATGAAACAGCATTCAAGAGGAGACATCCCTTTGATCTTAATTGGTTCATACTGTAGTGTGATATATGGTGCAGTGAGATATTGCTATCACTTAGAGCAAGATATTAATTCTGGGAATAAAACAATCTGATCTGTCTCTGTCTGCCTGTCTCTGTCCGTCTGTCTGTCTGTCTCTCTCTCTCTCTCTCTCTCTCACACACACACACACACACACATACAGTTAGGATCCTCCTCTTTTCCAAAAACATGGCATAGCTCTGAGGAGGGCGACTGATCTACATCTCAAGGGATCAAGGGAGCAGCAGGAGGAACCTTATATTTGATATTTCTCATGAAACGTATACATACATATACAAGCACATATATACCCCATACTCTTTCTGAGAAAGGAACTGTGCAGCTGTACAAATGGAGTAAGAAATAGTAATTAAAAGGAAATTAAAAGAAAACAGCAATAACACCATTCCCTATACTTCTTCCTTTTTAAAATTCATGCAAATGGCATGATCTCTGTGCAATTCAGTCCTAATTCATCTGCCCTTAAAACTAAGGCACCTCAATATTCTTCTTTCATCTGGATCACTCATTTTTATATCCAATCCACATTCTTTCAGCATCTGTTTTTTCTTGACTATACTATTTCTTTGTTTTTTAAAAAATCACATACAATTCATCCTCCCTCCCTCCTATTCCCATTGCATTCAAGTTAGCTCTCTCTCTCTCTCTTGATATATCCAGCGTTTACTTCCTTATAATATATGGGTAAAAGCATGTGTTTCACATAATGCATCCTGACATCACATGGCTAATATTAGGTGGCAAAATAGTGAAACTTCAGCATTGCAGTCTTGGGCCATTGGAGTGGTGGTTAAGGGTGCCCAAGAACCCGGCTTCTCAAACCAGAAAAAAATTAACTACATACACACACTTCCTAGTAATGTCAAGGTTTTATGATAGCCCTCTGCAACCCTCCTAGAATTTGTCTGGTTGATTTGTGTCTTCTGACCTCTCACAATGCCCATTGCTATAAATATGAAATATTTGTCTGTGAAATAGCAATATATAATTTTATCAACAAAGAGACAAGGAAGACAATTTTTGAACAACATGGTTTGCTTCTAACATAATTTCCCAGGTTCTTTCTTGCATTTCCTCCTCCTCCTCCTCCTCCATTAGTGATATCACCATATTTATTTATGTTACATTAGTTTACCGTAATATAATTATATAAAATGAGAAATCCAAATGATGTCTGGGAGGCCTCATCAGTTAGGGTTTTGTTTTTTTTTGTAAAAGACAGACATTTTAGGTGTAGTTGTTCTGAAAAGCGTAGGTGGACAAGAAGTTGTAGGCTAGACAGTGATGCTAAAATGGACGCCCTTGCAATCAGTTCAACTGACATGAAAAAAACCCCTAACTCAGTAAATCATCTTTTATTTTTTGGCAGGAGAGAAATGATAATTTGTTTTCCCTGGGTAAATTATTCTTGTATTACAATATGAAACACTTTCACACTGGTAATCAATCTGTCATTCTTGCTGTATGAAAAGGAGAAAGAAGGGCTTGTAGTGCACAACAGGATGTGGCTTGATATTTCCATGTAGAACAGTTTGTTTTGAGCAGTGGTTATCATGGTTCATGTTCCATTACAGTATGAAGGTTCAGTGATCTGTCATCCTTCCTGCTTTGCTCTTAAATAGCCATATATATCTACGTATCTCACCTCTGCAAGTGGTTTTGTTGCCTGTATCTATCCCACCATCTTTTACTTCACCTCAAACCTTTTGATTGATGTTGCAGGTGCCCCAGCTGAAGACAAGGCAGAATGTTTCAAATAGAAAGTTTGTGGGGATTAGATGTTACTGCTGGTGTGTTTGGGTAAATGGAGAGGACCAGTGTTTTTTTGGGTTGAGCTATCTCCTATGCTGTTTTTTTTAAAAGAAAGAAAACGTGGCCTCAAATGATCTAGTTTCAGTGACATCTTACTCTGTCCTTCAGAAGACTTCCCTGTTGTTTGGGGCTTGTTAATATGGTACTGTAGTGTCCTCATCATGTAATTTCTACATTTGCCTTTAAGTGGTAAATGATAGTATGGTTGATGTTGCTAATATTTTGCACCAAGAAAATAAATGAATTAAAAGCAGAGAAGATAGGCTACATAGCAGGGAAATACCCAGGTTTTTTGTTTTAAATCAGGATGTGGTTGTCCCATTTCAACTTTCCTATAAGTCAGCAAAAAGTTTTTGTAAGTCTTGTCATATTTCAGTGTTGACCATCCTGGACCTGGGACCATATCTGAAAAATGAAGTAATAGAGGGATTGGATTCATTCCAGCAACAAAGAACTCATCTGAAATATAATACATGGATTACTTTGCTGATATTTCAAACCTTTTTGTTGCTGGAATGTGAATTTATTCTATATGTAAATAACAAGCTTCATCATCATCCTGCAAATGTTGGGCATGATCTAGCCAATGAGAAGCTTATCTTAAGTGTGATGGAATATGCACCTGCAGCAGCAGAGGGGGAGGATTTTGCCAATTCAGAACTTTCTCAGTAGGAGACCCAGATCAAGAAACTGTACAGTCCCAAGCTGAAAGAGGAACAGGCAAAGAGGTTAAGGGTAGCCATACCCTACAATCTCTCAGGATATACCTAGTAGGTTAGAAGGTTATAGCTATAGCTTGGCAAGTTTCTGTCTATTAGGTATAAGCAAATAAAGGATTGGACTCAAATATTGTAGATCTCACTATCTCACCTTTGCGTTTGAGTCTGACACTAAATTACACTGATGTCACTGAGACAACATGAAGTAGAGTGCTTATTATTCTGCTGTAACAGCTTAATATCACATTATTATCCCCATTTTTTTTTTTTTTTTGTTTCCTCGGATGGTCTTTTACCACCACTTGTCAGTTATAAGAACAGGGTTTTTTTGTTTGTATAATTGAAGATACATCTTTATGAATGACACCCAAGCTTCCTCTGATTCCATTCTACTTGTCAGGTGATTCTTTTGTTAAACTTTGAGCACTGCTACATTTAATGTATTGGTTGAATGTAAATGCATTCATTCCTATTTTAGTTTGTTGCATAAAAATGATGACAGCAACAAATTGCTTATCAAGAGCATCTAGATACAGAAGTAAGAACCCTCAATATTTTATGACATTGAATGTTGTGATTGAAAATAGTTGTACTAGAATTGTTTGGAACCTTATGGAAAATTTGCTAAGTGGTTTTAGCCCAAAATAATAGAAACTGCTATGTTAGGAAAAGCCTAGCAAAGAACAGCTAAGAATGCATGCTGATAATTAAAAACATGGAGGTGTACATAAATTTAAAAAGTATTTATTAAAATGATACTTAAGGCAGGTTCAACATGACTCCTATAGTAACTGATATTTAAAAAAACAAAAGCGACAAATAATGAGAAAACTGGCTTGGATATGCTGAAAGAGAGAATACTGGAATAAAACTCATTACCTAAATTTTTAAAAAGGATTATATTACAAATGAAGCATTGTAGAACTGTGTTATTCAAGATTAAAGTTGATGTTTATATGATTAGTTTATGGACCACAAACATTTCAAGATATAAATATCAAATAGATTGCTTAGATTTAATCCATCAGTGTTACAGATTGACAGATTGGGGTTGTCTTCTCAGATGTGAGTTTGAATAAGAATTTTGTAGAGTTCTGTAGGCCTTTCTTGCAGAAAAATAAATCTCATTAATAAGCAAAGTAACATTTCGGAAGCCCAAAATGGATGATTTAAAGTTAAATACAACTTTTAAATTTAAAATGAATGATTTAAAGAGGTGGCTTTTTTGCCAGCATTCACCATACATTATTGTGCTTTTGGATCTGTCATCTGATTAGTTTAACCAGAGCTGGGCATGATACTTAGCACAGAGATGACGTTCCTTTGTTAAAATATTATGTCTTTGAAAGCAGGCCTTTTGCATGCAACACCAACTCTTTTTAAACTATTAAGATCTTAAATATTTCTAAGTGATAATAAACATCATCTTACAATGTGCTTAATTCAGAGACTGGAAATGAATCCAATGATTTCTCCAACTGCTTCATGTTGGTACAAAATTCAAACCCGAATCCATTGAAAACCAATCTTGGGTGGGTTCCATTTATGCTAAATTACATGTAGCTGAATGCATTGCAAGAATTAAGCAATGAGATTCACAAATCATGAACATGCTTAACATGTTTTTTTGAGTCCAACTCATCATGAATGATTTTTGATGGATTCCTGAAAGTTCCGAGTAGAGTTTCTGGTGGGGAGAACTGATGTTCCTGCTAGGTATTTGTTATCTTGTGGAACTGAGTAATAAGACACTACTTGCTAACAACTCTTCCTAGTGAGCTCCTGGTTTACTCTGGAAGAATGGTTGAAACAGGTTATTGAAAGAAGATTCACAATATATACAATTAAGAACTAATTTGTGGGAGTGAGCTAAAGGTAGTACTTCTCCCCCAAAACTGGGTCTTCATGCTGGACAGTCTATCATTGATTCTCCCTTTCTGAGGTGCAAAACAATATCTTCGAGACCTGCATGGTCTCTATATGTGGAGCACATCCTACTCCTATTTTATGGAACAAAGTTGGCCGTGGGCAACAAGCTTGATGTACTGTAATATTTGGTGCTTTGACTTTTATCCCTCATGTATTAGTTTATGAAAACTGTTTGGATTTCAGGGATGATACCCTCTCACAAGAAGAAGCAATTTCAGCTATCTCCAAGGGATCAGGTTGGGACATTTCTCATAAATAAATGCTCTGTGGCCTAAGGTTCTACTTTTTCTTCTTATTGTCCCTGTTGCTTGCCATAGTACTTCCTAAAAAGGGACATAGAGACCTGCTTTTTTAAAAAAAGACAATCAGTTTCCATTCTCTCTTGTCCCTTCATCTGAAATCAGAGAAGCCTAGCTGCAGAGTTTTTATGACCCAGGAAAGTATGAACACCAGGCCTCCCTATATCAGGTTCCACCATTACTCAACCCTGATTTTTGCTACAATCTTTTCATACTATTTATTTATTCAACAGTTTATTCTAATTTATGGGAGCAGAGGAGAAGGATTAGCCACCTAGAATCACCCCAAACAGTGAAATGGGCAGTACATGAACTTAATAGATTAGATAGATGATAGACAGACAGACAGACAGACAGACAGACAGACAGACAGACAGAAAGACAAAGTTTGGCAATCAAATAATCACACCATTTTGGGAAGGAAATAAATATTTAGAGGGACTTCAGATTTCTTTGCCAGAATAGCAACAGCAATAGTACTTAGACTTATATACCACCCCATAATACTTTATAGCACTCCAATGACAATATCAGCATACCCCCAACAATCTGGATCCCCATTTTACCGACTTCGAAAGGATAGAAGATGAGTCAACCTCATACAGGATCGAACTCCAAGCTCTTGGCAGAGTTTGTCTGCAATACTGCATTCTAACCATTGCGCCACCACGGCAGGGGAACTGAAGCTGATCAATGGAGATTCACAAGGTGCAAATCTGAAATATCAGGGGAGCAGCTACAAAAGACCCTAAAATAGATACAGGCAGAATAAGGTATTTCCTTAATCAATTATACCTACTAAAGCTTTGTTTGGCTATGTCAGATGTAAATGCCTTATTCTCTAATGTGTAAATAGTATATGAATGGGGTATCAGGGGTTAACTTATTCTTCACTTCTTAATGTATTCATAATTCACCACTCCCACTTATAGCTCCACCCATTGTATATATAAGGAGCCACCTACACCATTTTCTTTGCTTCTATCTGTGAATATTCAGTGAATATAGAATGCCTATTGTAAATAAAAGGAAGTATATTTAAACCTTTAACTCTCACTAATATTATTGAGTCTGATCCTGAAAATATTGCAACAAGCTGGTAGCAGAGGATGGTTAATTGACTCAATAAAAACTTAAAAATGTCTAAGAAAGATAGGCCCAACACCAGGGCCTACAGCAAAGAAATGGAAACAGAACAAGAAATAATCAACGAATCCACAAACGCAATTTCGAGAGAATCCGAAGAATACACCACTGAAGACGAAGAAATAATAGACGAAAATGATGACCAGGAGGAAATCGAAATAGAGAATAACAAACTCAGGTCAGAGATATTAAAACTATTAAAAAGCCAGAAGAATGATGAAAGCCTCATCGTGAACCTCCAAGAAATGCTAAAGAACAGCGGAGCAGCGAGAGAGAAAAACATCACTAATGAGAAGTCTAAAGACCCAAAAATAGTGAGTGATATGACTGCAGAGAAAGTCATTACGAAGAAGAAAAACAGTGATCCCGCGCGAAATTTTGAATGGCAGCCATCTTGGTTTCAACAGGCCTCCAAGGTGAGCGAAGCAGAGCCAATCAAAATGCTCAATTCAAAATTTCTGGCGCGAAAAACGTTATCAGACAACGAAAATGAAAAAGAAGATTCGAACTCCTCAGAAGAATCAGAATCAGAAAGTGAAGATGACTCAACAAAATCCCAAATAAAATCAGCAATGAAAACACTTTTTGATGCATTTGGGCCAAAACTAAAAATTACCAAAGAGCCACCGAAGAAGCGAGCGAGCAAGCCGATACCTCAAGACCTGCCCGCTCCCATCCTGACTTCGAAAGCGACGACGCCCGAACCCAGAGAGCCTTGTCGATTCCGCCCTACACCACAGACCGAAGCAAGTGCCAACGCCCCCAAAAGAAAAAGAAGAGCAGCCGCCGTCGTCAGAACTCCCAAGGTCGAACCAGAGACCGACTCGTCTGAAGCAGAGCAGAGCGAGCGAGCCGCAATGGAGAGAACCTTCCACGACGACTTCAAAGAAGAAATGGACAACGCGCATGCGCGAAACTACGCAGACGGTCCGGGAAGACATGAACTGGCGAGAGAACCACGCAGACTCGTTGCGAGCATCCCCATGCTGTTTTGCAATTTTCTACACTTGCGAGACCACGGACTACCTCAGGTCGTAAGTAATGGACAAAATAATGTCGGAAATTTACCCAGTGACTTCCCAAAACTAAGGGTTGATGGCATTAACTTGCAAGAATGGTATCAACAGCTACAGGTTGTCTTTATGAAGGAAAATTTACTATTTTTTATCACTAGTCCCCCAAAAAGACCTTGGACTTTAAAAATAGATTGTTTACACCATAGAGCATTTTTCTTAATAATATCTAGTGTGTCTCCTGCAATGTATCATAGCATCAAACCTAATCTGACTGTTTCAGAAATTATTCAATGCATGTTTAATTTGTTTCACAGCGATAGTGTGGCTACCACCACAAGAATGTCTAAGGATTTCTTTTCATCTAGAGTGAAACCAGGGGTTTCCATAAGTGAGCATTTAATATATTTAAACAAAATAAGAGCTGAGCTGCATTTGAGGGGGGAGGTGATTTCAGACCAAACAATGAAAAGTGTTATTATCAACTCACTTGATTCATCATGGGACAGTTTTATGTCACATTTAGACACTATCAATCTAGGATATTTATCCATAGAAAGTCTATCCAATAAATTGATAGCAGAAGACAATTCAAGAAGAAATCGTTCTAGCAATCACACAGAACACAAACCTTATAGGAAAGTAGCTTTCCAAGAAAAATATAATGAAACATTTAAATGTCACAACTGTGGATCCAGGGAACACAATAGAAGAGATTGTCCCAAAATTTCAAAGGAAAGACATAGGTCAGAATATAGGAACAAATACAATTATAGACAGTCTTCCATAGATAGACATAGATATAGAAGCCCACCAAATTACAAAGAGAATAGAGGGGGCAGAGATAATTCAAAGGATAGAAAATCTGGTTCACTGAATGGATTAAATAAACAAGACAACACTAAAGTACAGCAAAATGAGAACAATAATTGGCTTATTGATTCTGGAGCAACTAATCACACCACTAATAACAAAAATATATTGTCTTCATTTACAGAAGATAAATTTGTAATAAAGGTAGCTAACCAAGAAAAGGTTCAAGTATTAGGCAGAGGAAATGTAACCTTGCCTGGCCTAGGAAAAATAGAGGGGGTATTGTTAATACCTGAAATACCTCATAACATACTAAGTGCCATAAAACTAAGTAGAGATTCTGACATTAATATAGTTTTCTCAAAGGGAAAAGCGACTTTGGAGAAGAATAAAATAAATATAGGCACTGTGATGATTAAAGGAGGCCTACCTTATCTGATAACAAAGGAAAAATGGTTGCATAACATTGATTCAAATATGGAAGATTGTATTGAAGCAGATGATGAAAATATTAGCAACAGTGACAATGATGAATGTAAAATATCTCATGATCACGCAGATGCACACAATGAAAAAAAACCAAAAATAGGTAAACCAATTCATGATGAGTGTGCTCACATCTTACATAGGAAGTTAGGACATGCCAGTTTTCCTGTAGTACAAAAAATGACTGAACACGCAGAAGGTGTCAAAATAAAAAATTGTGAAAACTATTTGGAATGCTCAGTATGTAAATCTACAAAACTAAAAACTAGTCCCAGGCCAAGAAAATCTACTAGATCAACTAACAAAATTTTTGACTTAGTACACATGGACTTAGTTGGCCCATTAACTCCATCAATCACCTATAGAAAACGTTACTTCCTGACAATAGTAGACGATTATAGCCGTTATGGGTTTGTTTATACATTAAAACACAAAGATGAAACCTTTCAAAAATTTAAGGAATTTTACAAACGCATAGAAACACAACACAATATCAGAATAAAACAAATTATGACAGATAGGGGATGTGAATTCATGTCTAAAGAATTCTCCCAATGGTTAAAGGATAGAGGAATGCTACATTACACGTCTAGTCCATTTTCTGCGTTTCAGAACGGGATTGTAGAGAGAAAGAATTCCACATTACAAACCATGATTAGATGCACATTGGAGGATGCTGGCTTAAGCAAACAATTTTGGTCAGAAGCCTTACATTATTCAAATTACACACAAAATAGAACCTGGTCCAGTATTGTAAATAAGACACCATATGAAGTAATGTATAATAGGAAACCAAAATTAGCACACATGCACATATTTGGAGTCACTGCAGACGTACACATACCTAAGCAGTTGAGAAGAAAGGGAGAAAACGTATCCAGAAGACTCAGATTTATGGGATATGAAACTGGCACCAAAGGGTACAGATTCATTGATAATAATAACAAATTTATAGTTTCCAGAACAGCTGTGTTCCATGAACAGGCCAACTGGTCTAAATTACATCTTAATGAAATATTTCCAAATAAATGTAAAGATACAAAATCTCATGAGAAAGGGACCATAGAAAAACAGAATATCAACAAATATAAAAGCAAAACCAAAACTTGGACAAATAGCCAACACAAAATAAAGACAGACACACTAACAAAAAAAGAAGCAAGATATTTGCATGATAACAATAGCAAACCTGAAAGAGTCATTAGAAACAACAGAAATCAAATGCCAAATAAATACAGAGATTACATAATGCATATGGATGGTGAGCCAATAACACCTAATACTTATGAGGAAGTGTTAAAACTCCCTCGTGAAGAAAAAGAAAAATGGGAATTAGCTATGAAAAAAGAGATGGAAAGTTTACAAGGATTAAATGTATTTACACCTGCAATTGCACCTAAAGATAAAACAATTATTGGTACCAGGTGGATATATAAAATTAAGAACTTAGAAGGAGGCAATACCCTATATAAAGCTAGATTAGTTGCACAAGGTTATGCACAGAAATATCCGGAGGACTATACTGACACGTATTCCCCCACTGTAAGAACAGAGAGTGTCAAAACAGCTCTAGTGGTAGCATCAGCACTCAATCTTGATGTATTTCAATATGACATACAGACTGCGTACCTACACGCAAAACTAGATAAGGAAATATACGTAAGAGCACCTCACAGTCAATACACCAACAAAAATGAAATTTGGCTGTTGAACAAGAGTTTATACGGATTAAAACAATCTGGTAAAAGATGGTATGATTGTTTAGTAAAAGTACTTAAGACCATGGATTTCAACGCTACCACTGCTGATAACTGTTTCTTTGTCAAAAAGGGTGATGATTACATTGAATTTGTGTTGATTTATGTAGATGACATTTTGTATATAGGAAAACACAAAGAGAGAAGAGAAACTTTTGTAAATAAGTTAAATGAACATTTCTCGTTGAAATCTCTAGGTAAAGTGAACAAATATCTTGGTGTTCAAATTAATAAGACTAGAAGGGGATTCAAACTTACTCAGAGAGATAAGATTATAGAACTTTTAAATAAATGCAATTTAAACAATGCCAAACCCTGTGATACTCCTATGCAAACTGATTTTCTTAGAAATACTGATGAATCTTCCCCTGAATTCAAGGATAACACGTTTTATAGATCAATCATAGGTTCACTTCTTTATATATCTAATTGGACTAGACCAGATATCGCCTTACCACTCAATTTATTATCCAGACACGTCAGCAAACCAACAATGTATCACTGGGAAGCTGTTAAAAGAATTTTAAGATATCTGAAAAGTACATTAGATTTTTGCTTAGTATTAGAACCTAGTGATAATAAAGAACCAAAGCTTGCATGTTATGCAGATGCGGACTGGGCTGGAGACACATCATGCAGAAAAAGCACATCTGGTTATATTTTTCTCTTAAATGACTGTCCAGTTTACTGGTATACTGGAAAACAAGAACTAGTAGCCACTTCAACGACAGAAGCGGAATATGTTTGTTTATCCAAAGCTGCAAATAACCTTGTATGGTTTAATGATTTAATTTCAGATGTTTGGAAAAAACCTGCTTTGCCTTTTGTCATGCATGAAGACAATAAAGCGGCCATTGAAATATCTAGATCTGATGCCATTGGACAAAGGTCCAGGCATATAGATATAAAATTTAAACACGTGAGGCAATTATCTCAGGATGGATTTATTAAAGCAGTGCATTGTGATACTTCAGAACAATTAGCTGACATATTGACAAAGCCTTTACCTTCTAAGCAACACAAATATTTAACATCTAAATTGTATGTCTTGTATTGTCCTGAATCTGAATGTAATTGGTGTTGTATAACGAATCGGCATTTAGAGGGGGATTTGTCAGATGTAAATGCCTTATTCTCTAATGTGTAAATAGTATATGAATGGGGTATCAGGGGTTAACTTATTCTTCACTTCTTAATGTATTCATAATTCACCACTCCCACTTATAGCTCCACCCATTGTATATATAAGGAGCCACCTACACCATTTTCTTTGCTTCTATCTGTGAATATTCAGTGAATATAGAATGCCTATTGTAAATAAAAGGAAGTATATTTAAACCTTTAACTCTCACTAATATTATTGAGTCTGATCCTGAAAATATTGCAACAGGCTAATTATGATGGTGCTAGTGGCTTCTAAACAAGAACAGAACTAATATGCAAGTGTACCGCTTTTCAAACTCAGGAGTGAAATGCTCCCGGTTTGGACTGGATCGCCCGATCCGGTAGCAATGGTGGCGGGTTGTTTGGAGAACTGGTAGCAAAAATCCCTGCCCCCCCGCCATGCCCAGCTGAGCCGTGCAATCATCAGAGGCTTTTTTTTAACTTTTAAAAGCATTTTTTCTACAACCTCTTCAGCCAAACAAATGCAAAAAAAATGCTTTTAAAAGAAAACAAAAGCCTCTGACGATCAGGCAACTCAGCTGGGCAGCACGATTGTCAGAGCCTTTTTTACCTTTTAAAAGCATTTTTTTACAACCTATTCGCCCAAATAGGTTGTAAAAACTGCTTTAAAAAAGTAAAAAAAAAAAGTTGGCCATGCCCACCCAGTCACATTACCCCTCACCAACTGGTAGAAACAAATTTTACATTTCACCACTGTTCAAACTCCTTCTACACCCTATCTCAGCAATCAATTCAGGATCTATGTATGGAGGATCTATGTATTCTGATTCTGGTGGAATCAGAATATTTTTTTTAAAAAAAGTGCGCTAAAAGGGCAGAGGATAGAGTGAAGTTTAGTTAGAGAGGCTTTCGCTACTTGAACCAAGGCCCTCACAGATAGGCTTAGTTACTTGTGATACTCTATGCTCTTAAAGGCTGTAATCAGTTTGGAAAGCTAATTAACAATATGCTTTTTTGCTTAATAAAATGTATTGTCATAAAAGATTTTTTTTTTTAAATATCCAAAACTCAGGGAGCCATCTAGTGGTTACAGGATAGTATCAAGGCCCACAATATTTTTCATGTGTGTTAATGTGCTTTTTCAGAGGAAGCTGTTCCCTGAGCTGTAAATTTTAAAAATTTATATGGCTCCCTATCTCACATAAAATGACTCTGAGTGGCTAACGCCATAAAAACTTCAACACAATAACAAAACACAGTAGATAAAACACATCAAAAAGTAAAAGAAAAATGTCTGCCAAGGATAAACCAACTAACCATAAATTTGTATAACTCACGAGCTCATCTACTTCCTGACCCCATTCCTGAGAGAAAAGGCAGGTGTTAAGAGCTTTTTCAAAAGGCCAACTGGGTTGGGACCAATCTAATCTCAGGAGGAATGATGTTCCAAAGGGCAGGCACAGCTGCAGAGGAGGCCCACTTCCCGGGTCCCATCTGGTGACACTCTTTAATCAACAGGACCTGGAGCATGCCCCTTCTGCCAGATCTGATGAAACAGATAGAGGCAATTGGAGAGAGGTGGAAGAGTTAAGTACCGTATAGATGAAATTTTGTGTGCATTTGCAAAAACAAACAAAAAAGAAAATCCCCTCTTCTCTCTGGTTTTGGTATAAAAGACACAACTGGTGCCAAACCACTTTATTTTTTGTGCTAAATTAAAATATTTCTTGCTTGCTTAGACCTTAAAGTAGAAAAAGTTAAATTCAGCTCAATTCAAATTTAGATGAGATTTGTCTTTCAGGGCCCCATGTTGTAGAAACAACTTTCAGGGATATCCTTCCTCTAAAGGCAACCCTTGGAATTCCCTTCCCCTCTTCTTATTTTTTGCAGATTCCTTTAGGTTAGCACCAGGGTGTGCACAGATCATGCAATTTACATTAAAACTTCATTAATTAATTCATTTTGGAAGTTGCACACTTCGATTCAGCCTGATCTGAAGCTTCCTTCCAATTGCAGCCTAAATCTCATCCCCCATTTTTATGGGGTGCCTCTGAGTGTGTGTTGACTCCTGGTGACCGCCTGAACTAGTCCCTGTGGTTTTTCAAAAGTGGGTTGCCATTGCCTTCTTCTTGAAGCTGAGAGGAATGGGTCCAAAGTCATCCAACTGGTTTTATATCAGAGGTAGCACCCAAGCTCCTGGTTTCCTGGTTTCTAGCCTGGTGCTTGAACCATTACACCAAAACTTTCAAATCTTCTCTAGATGATTATGAAAGAGGTCTACCTTCCTTGAGTTAAACTTGACTCATGAATATATCCTGGGGGTATTTTGACTGCAATATAGAAGTGGGTTGCCATTATCATCTTCCAGGATGTTGTTTCAGTTACTCAGCCTAGGGCAGGGGTATCAAACTGGATTGATTCAAGGGCTGGATCAGTAGTTCTCCTCTGTGGGCTGCACGGGCGGGAGATGGGATGGATCCCTCCTGCAGCACCCTGCCAGCCAAAATGGGGTATGGGGGGTAGCATGCAGCCCCCCGTACCCTGTTTTTGGCCTAGGTGGCCTCCTGCAGCACTTTGCCAGCAAAAACAGAGTATGGGGGGGGCTGTGTGTGTTCCCCGTGCCTGTTGTGGCCCGTCAGCAGTCTGTGCAGCTAGTAGCTGATTCCGAACAGCGAGGAGGCTGGTGTGGTGCTGTGCCAGCAGCCTGTGCAGTTGGCACTTGAGTCAGACAATGAGGAGGCTGGAGAAGATGTGGTGCCAGAGGTGGGGATTCAGCCAGGGCCTTCAGAACCTCCAGAAGCTCCCATAAGTGAAGAGGAAGAAGAGGAGAAGCCTCTTCTTGATGCACGGGTGTGCAGAGCTATCAAAAGGCAGGAGTGGTTCCTCAGAAGGAGGTCTCCTCAAGAGTAAGGCTTGGCCACTCCCTTAGCCTATATAAGGAAGGACGACGACTGATGCAATTTGCAGGAAACAACTTCGTTCACTCTCCTTCACATCCTGATCTTAGTTCTCTTATCAGCTTCCTGCAAATTGCTTCTGGGCTTTCTGCCAACCATAGTAAATTATGATTATTTATTCGTTAGATTCTTGTAGGCTGTTAAGAAAGTTAATTAACAGCCTTTATTTGAAAAAGTCTGATTTAATTTAGTAAACTAAGGTTTGTACAGACTTAGTGTGTGCTGCGTTCTTTGGGGTCCGTAGCTGGGGCAGAACAGTGTCACATTTTGGCTGCCAGAGGCACTGTGGACTGGGCCTTTGCTATTTCCAGGCCGGCCCCGTGGGCCAGATTTAAGCACCCTGCGGGCCGCATCTGGCCCACAGGCCTTGAGTTTAACATCCCTGGTCTAGGGAATACTCTAGTTTTTCCTGGTGATTCTTCATTCAGATCCAAAACAGGCACCATCCTGTATCTGCAGCTGATTAGGTGGGCTTAGGCAAAAGGTTCTCCTTCACATGGCTTAGGACCTGGATACTTATGGGACCACCTGCTGCCACCAGTAGCCTCTCACCGGCCAGTACTCTCTCATAGAGAGGGGCTCCTCAGGGTGCCATTGGCCAGTGTCGGCTGGCGGCCCCCAGGGGGAGAGCCTTCTCTGTGGGGGCACCTGCTATCTGGAATGAGCTCCCCCCGGAGATACGGAGGATCCCGGATCTACTCATCTTTCACCGCGCCCTCAAGACCTTTCTATTTCAACAGGCTGGCCTGGCCTAACTTTTTTCCCTTTTTAAATTGTAAATTTTAAATTTATCTTAACCATTGGGGGTGTTTTTAATTTGTCCCGGGCCAAATTATTTAATGTGGTTTTATACTGTCTTTTAAATTTTGTAATCTATGTGTTTATTTTTTAGCTATTCACCGCCCTGAGTCCTTCGGGAGTAGGGCAGTATATAAATCTAATTAAATCAAAATCAAAATCAAATCAAATCACATAATAAAGTCTCAGGCAGATAACAAATGATAACCCCAGTAGAAGGACCATACACTGATAATTTTGGAATGATGGCAATATGATTTTAAACAATAGGAAATTACACAACTTCTGTTCATATAAATCCAGTTTCCCCTTCTGTTCTTCTCCCTTATCAGCCATCTTCCTGATAGCAGTGTGTGTGTGTGTGTGTGTGTGTGTGCAAGAAACAGGTTAATCTGACAAAAGCAGCATTGCGTCATCACAATACAAGCTCCGACCCTTTCGGATTGGCATTACAATATCACATGCAAAAGAGGCAGAGCTTGCAGTGCGATGGTGCAATGTTTAGTATTGTGATGGTAGCAGCAAAAACACGTGAACTCCCATGACTGTACTCTGGAATACTAGTGGAGTGGAGAGGGTGTAGTATATTCTCTTTCTAATTTTACTTAGGTGACCAATTGTTTATAAACAGTTAAAATGTTGTTTAAGAATAACATTGTTTAAATAGGATAAAACTGGTCTCTGTTTAAAGATACAGAAATTCATTCTTATTTATAGAATAATAGTTTACTTTTCCACCAGGGCTGCTATCATCTTCCTTTCCTAGAACAATTCCTCTCCACTTTCCAATTTCTCTTAGCCTGTATGCCTTGCTTCCCTTGTAAGGAAGCACCTGCCAACCTGTCACATGACTTTGTAGGATGCCTTTCATCACAGCATGATCATGCCATGGGATACGTAATGACAGAGGCAAAAGCAATTGAATATCTAAACATCTCCAAGCCAAACTCCCTCTTTGTTACTATCAACTCCAGTAAAGCTCTTTTAGTATACTTGTTGCTGGAAGAGAAATAGTAAAATGTGAATTCTAGAATAGCCTTGTGATATATTGGTACAATATTCACTCCAAGGCATTGTCATTGGCAGCTCTGATTCAAGAATTTAATCTGGACGGAAGTTAGAGCTGGTAGCAGGAGTGAAATCCAGCAGGTTCTGACAGGTTCTGGAGAACCGGTAGCGGAAATTTTGAGTAGTTTGGAGAACCAGTAGCGGAAATTTTGAGCAGTTCAGAGAATCAGCAAATACCACCTCTGGCTGGCCCCAGAGTGGGGTGGGAATGGAGTTTTTGCAATATCCTTCTCCCAGGGGTGGGGAGGGAATGGGGATTTTGCAGTATTCTTCCCCTGGAGTGGGGTGGGAATGGAGATTTTGCAGTATCCTTCCCCTGCCACACCCACCAAGCCATACCCACCAAGCCACGCCCACAGAACCAGTAGAAAAAAAATTTAGATTTCACCACTGGCTGGTAGTCACAAACTATTCAGTCTCTTTCACTTCAGTATCCTGAAATTTTCTTCATTTGCAAAGTCTGGGAAGAGATTGTTTGATTTTTTTTACAGTACCTATGAAAAATTCACATTGTCTTAAGCCAGTAGCATTGTTTCTTTGGTTTACTATGTTATGTAATGGCAACTGAAGTTCATAAACCCTAAATTATGGCTTGGTGGGTTTGCAATCCCAAGCCATTGTGGTTTACTCAATAAATCAGTGTAGCTAAGGTATTGGTCTAGAACTGGGGAGGCCCAGGTTCCTAATTCACCCCCAGGATGGTAGCTCCTTTTGTGACTTTGGGTCAGTCACTCTCTTTCAGATCAATCAAATTCTTAGGAAATTGAAATAGGAAGAATGACTGCTATGTAAGCAGCTTTGTCCAAGGAGATAAATCTAACAAAATAAGCTAATATAAAATACACTTCAATTTGCACAAATTAAACCAATGCCCACATTGATATAAAACTCTGAAATATTAATGAAATGTTGGAAAGGGCTAAACTTCAAGTCCATTTTACAAGACTACTGCTTTGATTCAGTCAGTGTAAAATCTGCCCAAATTCAGTCCAGTCAACTTCACAGTGGTTACCAACTATAAAGAGTATCAGACAGTGGTGGGATTCAGCTAGTTCGCACCTATTCAGGGGAACCGGTTGTTAACTTTCTAAGCAGTTCGGAGAACCGGTTGTTGGAAGAAATCTTATTTTGTTTTTTTCCACTTTACAGGGCTAATCCTGTAAGGAAGGCAGGAAGGAAACATTCTGGTGTTGTTTCTAGCCTAATCTTTATTGTCCTGCTTACAGAAACTGCCTTCCTGATTAACCCTTATTATATTGTAACAGCTAAGATGAAGCGCCATTGACGTGAGTGATGTTGAGTTGGCCACGCCCACACAGTCACATGACCACCGAGCCATGCCTACCCAGCTGGTCATTAGGCAGAGAACCGGTTGTTAAATTATTTGAATCCCACCACTGGTATCAGACCCTTGGGATGTGGAGATCAGATCTATTCTTATTCAAGCACTAATTAAACAGATAGGCTATAATTAAGACTAAACAATGGTTAATGCCTATTGCATGAGTTACTTCCTACAGCCATCAGCCATCATCACTTCTGATTAGTAAACAACTAACCCAAACAAGCACATAAGCTCTCCTCATAGCCATTCAGTGCATTTGGATCACATTAGTATGTCAGTGGCAGCAGGCCACTGGCATTAGCTGAGATGTAATTGCTTCATTGCTGCTCTCCTTTCCAAAGTGCAGAAGGCCTAACTATTTTGACCTGTTTGTGGGACAAGAGCTAATGAAAGTCTTTCCCTTCACTTCTCTTCCAGAGTTCCCCCTTCTCCCGTTTCTGGATTTTATTTAAGCCCATTCAGCCATTTAGCCTATCAGAAGAACATGAACCCAGATAGATAATTTGTTTGTGCTTCTTTGAGTATTGAGAACAGCTTCTGATTTGTTCCTTAAACCAATTTTGCTACTGGAAAATATTGCTACTTTAGTTAATATTCCTTTAAAGTGTCATTTGCCATGCCTGAAATGGTCTTTGTTTTCTGCCTGAGAAGGGTTTGGAGGTTCCATCCAACTCTGTTATTTTGTATTTCCATAGCTGAACCAGAAACACTCCATTTTTTCCTCCAAAACCAAATCTTCGGTTATAATAGAGCAGCTCAGCTGACAGCATGAGAGTGCAGATATGCCTTCCTCATTTCAACTGCTGGTTTCAAAATGTATTTACCAGGGTTGTCTGTTCTCAGCTACACCAGGAAGGAAGCTGATCTCTCTGAAGCAGACACTAGTTAGCTGTTTCACAGTAGGGCAATTCATTTGTCCTACCCACTGAGAAAGAAAAAGGAGGTTTTTGTTGAGAGATTGTATTATTTGGCACAGTGTGAGGCTCAAGGCACAATAATATATCCCACTATCATTAGTAGTCAGGCTTCTGATTTTCAGCGAAAAGTTCTCATTGTTTGGTCTTGAACCTTTGATATGGCTTGGCCCAACGTTATTTGTGGAACTTGTAGTTATTGAAAAGGCAAGCAGGTCTATTGACCCACTGGATATTTGCCGGAACCAGTAAAAATTGGGAATGGATGTTGTCTTCATTGAGCATTCCAAAGAATAGTCAATACCAAACTCCTCTATCACCACCGATGCTGGTCTCTGGAGAATGGTGTACAAGTCTTCACCTATGAATCTCCAAAGAAATTGGAAATGGTCAGTACACTTAGAAATTATTAACAGAGACTGTGCTAGAACATGATGATACAGTAAATGTGACTTGCCATATTGAAAGTCTTTTGGCAGCCCTTCAAATCCCTCCGATGGTGAGGAGCCCAAAATTAGCACTCAGTTTCCATTGCAGAGATATTTTAACAGTGACTATACTACAGAGGCTTTAATGAACCAGCTCTCTTCCTTCCACAGTGTTTGAGAAATTAATTAACATTTTCACATAGCAATAAATTGTCAGATTAATTGCTTATGGATTCTCTGTTTTACCTTTTTAAACTATTAATTTGTTTGCCATTCGGCATTTGTGGCTCATGCATTATATTACTAAAGTAATTTAAAAGCTTGCAGAGCTATAATGTTTATTACAGTTCGCAATAAAAACCCCTTTAATTGTGTCTAGTGAATTCAAGGCAACACAAAGAGAAGAAAAAATTGGAATTTTGCCACTGCCTTCATGGGGAAATATATTGCTTCCATGACTCATTTTAACTGGGTTTTCTTATGCTAAAATCCACTATCTTTAATATTTTTACAGACTGTTGTACAATCATTGGATTTTTTAAAAAAACTCTGCCAATGCATCTTAAGATGTCTATGCAATGTAGAAGTCCATTTAGAATATTTTATACTATATGGACTGAGGAAACAAAACTGAAAAATGTTGCTAGTTGCCCTCATGGTTTCCAGAAAAGAACAAGGTTGTTGAGTAGATCCTTAGAATCACACAAAAACAATAAAAGCAATGAAGTCTCACAGGTTAGAGATAGACTTCAGATGTAAGGGTAGCACAATCTTAGTCTATCCTGTTTGTGATACAAGCAGTTATTTTTCTTATCTTAAATTTGTTTGGATAAGGATAATTAAATGATGCACTAAAGATCATACACTAATGCCTGCTTTCTCTGGAGAGTTTGCTAGAGGTATCTGGATGGATGCTTTTGGAATGGGATGCTGAACTATCTGAACCTTCTATTTGATCCCAAAGGATCCAGTGTCAAAGACGTTTTGTGAGTTTTTCTGCTGCTGCAGAAGCCCATTTGACCTGGGCAAAAGGGATGAGCATGGACATTCCATTTTCAACCCACTTCCACTTTTAAAAAAATCTGATAATCCCAGCAACCCTGGAATGAGAAATCATTTGTTTGTCAGACTGAGTTCATGTTTTGGGTGGCTTAATAAGAGAGGACAGTTCTGACAAGATTCTTATCCCAAGACTTTTTTACATATTGATTATCTAATCTTCTACTCCTGCCCATCAAATGCCTTTCTCCGCATCCTTGCATTGGGAAGTTATACTCAAATATTTCTACTTGTCTGATAGTTTGAATAAATTGCAATTTCAATGCTCTACCAATTAGTTCCTCATAACATTATTGATTTACTCAAAGTCCATATTTCTAAATGATTAAACAAGAAGAACTGAAGATGGGGAAGAGATAATTTACTTACATAAAACTGTTCCTGCCAAAGAAAGAAGAAAAGCAGTAGACCCTATGTGTGCCATGAGCTGTCTTTCTCTCATGCTGCTGACACTGAAAATCTCTTCCTTCTCTATGGGGACACTTTTATAAACCCATTTCTCCTCGCTCATACATATCTTACTCTCATAGTGACCCCTAGTGAAAATGTCAGAAATTGCAGAAGAGGTTCCATTTTTTGTTCTGTGGTTGATGTTGAGCAACTCAAGACTATAAACAGAAAGAACCTTTCACTCACAACCAGAATTGCCACTTCTTTCATCCCCTGTGCTTTCCAGAATAGGCACACATACAACACCTGGTGTCAAGCGTTTTTCTCAGAGTCTGGAATTTGCTCAAGAAATTATATTTAGAAAAGGAGAAGGCTGCGGTGGCATTTTTCATGGCTCTGGAGGAAATGAAAGGCCAGGCTGTATCTGCTGATATCCCTAATTTATCACAACTATGAATGGCACTGGAGTGCTGTGACCTCCTCTTATTTATTTGTTTCCAAGTAGCTATGCTATGTTGCATCAGTGTGAAAGCACATCTCCTCATTTATTACATATGGCATATGTATGGCAAGCATCCAAGCAAGGGACAATGACAAAAGTCCTCCCATGTTGTTTTCCCTTTGACATTTAAGTATTAAATATGCACAGTGTCATTCCGTTGCACATACGTGCATGCATATGCTGTACATACTTTTAAGAATAATTTGGAAGAAGTGCTTCAGATCACAGAAGAGTGAGGGCCCAGCATCTCTCTGGTACTCATTAAAATAAGTTTTGTTTTCAGGCTTGTATGTGAACCTAAATAAAAGTTATTGCTGCTTTAAAAGTTTATTAACTATAATGAATTGGCTTTAGTAACCTATACGTTTAGATAAAGGAACCAGGTTAAAGTTGAGTAAATTGTGGGTAGATTTTCAAGCTGTACAATTGCTCATGCAAAGAAAAGGGAAGAGAAGAGAAGGCAAGAACCATATCCAAAGCATTTGGCTGAACTTTTAGAATTCAAAATGGTTAGAAGCAGAGGAATAGCTGTGGATTGGACTGAAAAATGGAAAGCCTGGGAATGTCATAATTTTTTTTTTTAAATTTGATTTATATGCCACCCTTCTCCAGAGATTCAGGGCGGCTTACAATGCGTTAAGCAATAGCCTTCATACTTTTGTATATTTATACAAAGTCAGCTTATTGCCCACACAATCTGGGTCCTCATTTTACCTACCTTAGAAAGGATGGAAGGCTGAGTCAACCTTGAGCCTGGTGAGATTTGAACCTGCAGTAATTGCAGGCATCAGATGTAAGTGGATGTTAATAACAGTGCTTTAGTCTGCTGAGGCACCAGAGCTCCTATTTGCAGGACAATAAGACCATGTCCAAAACATTGATTTTCAAAGCTAGCAGAATTGGACTTAAGTTTTCACAGTGTAAATTCCCAGTTTCTTCAAGGCGCCAGCTTCTTCAATGATTCCAGATCTTCCAGAAGAATGGAAGACTCACCTGATGTTTTCCCTCTAGATTTAACTCTCTCATTCACAATTAATCCCAGATACTTTTTGAGGACAAGGCAACTGGTACATCTTATATAAGGTGATACAGATCTTTAGTGTTCACCCTATTATTAAATATTGCTGCTTTATAGCAGATGGCAACAACGAATCGACCTTGGCTAATCATGGAAAATTAAGCAGGGTTGGGTCTGGTTAATTTGAATGGGAGGCTACCAAGAAATCCCAAGGTTGTAGGCCAGACTGTACATAAACAATTACCTAAAACTAAAAACCCCAGAAGATGTTAACCTATTGCTCTATTGCTACCCCTCCAATGAAGATTTTCTCTGCAATCCTTACATGGATTTGAGGAATGTCTGCTATTCTGTCTTTGCGGTTCCTTAATAAGGGCTTACTCTGTCTTCTCAACTCAGAGTAGCTGCCACTGGTGGTTTAGAGGAACTCATATCTGTAATCCATAAATTACAGGATGTTAACATAGACCCTCATTAAATGGATATGATTTAATAAGTATTTTAAGGCTGAAAAGCCAGTTAAGTCTAGTGGTGAAGGCACCGGCCTAGAAATTGGGAGACTGTGATTTATAGTCTTGCCTTAGTCATGAAAGCTGCTTCAGTGACCTTGGACCAGTCACTTTCTCTCAGCCCAGCTCATCTCGCAGTAGGAAAAATAGGGGAAGTAGATATATTTGCTACCTTGAGTTATTTATAAAAATAATAACAGTGCAATAAATCTAATAAAATAAATATTTTGCATGAAAATGGCTATACACTCCTTGTACCTGGACAATTTCATCACACTCTTAAAAATCATAGACACCGAAGGCATATATGTTAAAGAAAGCCCAATCTTTACCCATATGTTTTTCTAACAGAGTTGAGAAAATAGTTTGAAAATACAATTTGATTGTATGGAGGACAACAGTCCTCAGGGAAGCATAATCCACTTTACTACCACCCTCACCTTCACCTTAGACACCATGATGAAATTCATAGCCTCCAAAACTGCTGTTGTGGTCCGCCAGCAGCCTGCGGAGCTGGCAGTGGAGTCAGACAGTGATGAGGCTGAGGAAGAACATGGGCCAGTCCTGGAGGCTGGGGAAGGCCCGGATGAGGGCTCTGCGTCGGAGGCAGAGATGGGGCCAGGGCCATCGGGGAGTGAGGTGCGGACTTTGGAGCCTCCAGAGACTGACAGTAGAGAGGCAGAGGAACAGGAGAAGCCTATTCCTGGTGCACGTATGAGAAGAGCTGCCAGAAGGCAAGAACAGCTACAGCAAAGAGGATGACTCGGGAGTAGGGCCAAGAGATGATTGGCCCTTCCCATAAGGCTTAAAAGACCAGCAACGGAAAACAACATTGATAGACTTGTTCTTGTCTTGCTGCACTTATCTCTGGTCAGCGTCTTCTGCTTCTGAACTTTTGCCAAGAGAAGCCTTTGGCAGTTTGCCTAATTATACAAAAGTTGGTGATTAGACTGAAGAATTTGTGTTATAAAGAATTTGTTTTGATTTAGTTTGGACTATGCTGAGAATTAACAACTATCAGCTGTTCTAATAAAGTCTGTTTGTTTTGGAACTGGAACTCTACTTGGGCCTGGGTCACAACAACTGCTTTTTATTAACAGAAGGAGGTAAGAGCATCTTTCAAAGAATGGCTTCTGGGATTTGGAATATCCATCTGACACCTTTGTTCTAAGAACCATACTGAAAAAGCCAGTGGGTTTCTGGGTGCAATTCAATGAGCTGGTTGTTGTTAACATAGAATAACAGAAGTGGAAGTGACCCTGGAGATCTTCTCATCCAACCCACTGCTCAAGCAAGAGACCCTATACCAGTGGTGGCGAACCTATGGCACGCGTGCCAGAGGTGGCACACAGAGCCTTCTCTGTGGGCATGTGCACCGTCACCCCAGCTCTGTTTCTGGTCTCTGCCGCACATGTGCATGTGCCTCCCACCGGTCAGCTGGTCTTCTGGTATGCATGCACGGGGGGGGCGCATGCAGTTTGGGTGGGGTATACTTTGGGTGTGCACTTTGGGCACTCAGTGCCTAAAAGGTTCGCCATCACTGCCCTATAGCACTCCAGACAAATGGCTCTCCAGTCTCTTCTTAAAAGCCTCCAATGACAGAGCACCCACAACTTCTAAAGGCAAGCCACTCCACTGGTTTACTGTTCTCACTGTCAGGAAATTTCTCCTTAGTTCTAGGTTGCTTCTCTCCTTGATTAGTTTCCATCCATTGTTTCTTGCCTTGCTTTCTGGTGCTTTGGAGGATAGGTTGACCCAGTGGTGAAATTCAAATTTTTTTACCACTGGTTCTGTGGGCATGGCTGGGTGAGCATGGTGTGGCTTGGTGGGCGTGGCAGGGGAAGGATACTGCAAAATCTCCATTCCCACCCCACTCTGGGCCCAGTCAAAAGTGGTATTTGCCGCTTCTACGAATTACTCAAAATTTCTGCTACTGGTTCTCTGAACTACTCAAAATTTCCCCTACCAGTTCTCCAGAACCTGTTGGATTTCACCCCTGGGTTGACCCCCCCACTCTTCTTTGTGAGAACCCCTCAAATATTGGAACACTGATATCATGTCTCCCCAGTCCTTCTTTTCACTAAACTAGACATACCCAATTCCTGCAAATGTTCTTCATAAGTTTTAGCCTCCAGCCCCCTAATCATCCTTGTTGCTCTTCTCTGCACTCTTTCCAGAGTCTCAACATCTTTTTTATATTGTGGTGACCAAAATTGGATGAAGTATTCCAAGTATGGTAAAGAGGTACTAATTATTCATATATTTTGATTCTATCCTTCTATTAATGCAGCCTAGGATTCTATTGGCTTTTTTGGGCTGCTGACACACGCTGTTGGCTCATATTTAAGTGATTGTCCTCAAAATCCCTCATGCAGTTATTGGTATTGAAGAAGCTCTATTTATAGGATCACCTTTCTCCAATTATCCCCGCCTCTTTTGTAATATTTGACAAGGTGAGCATGTTCCAGTTCCTTTTGGTTAACAATACTACCTTTTCAAACCCCAGAAGTGTGCCTTCTCTGTTGCTATGCCTGCCCTGTGGAATACCATTCCTGCAGAGCTCAGGGTGGCCTCTCTCTCCTCTACTTTAAAAGTAAAGGTTCCCCTTAAACATGTGTGCTAGTTGTTCCCGACTCCAGGGGATGGTGCTCATCTCCATTTCAAAGCCGAAGAGCCAGCGCTGTCCAAAGACGTCTCCGTGGTCATGTGGCTGGCATGATTAAATGCCAAAGGCGCACAGAACACTGTTACCTTCCCACCAAAGGTGGTCCCTATTTTTCTACTTGCATTTTTTATGTGCTTTCGAACTGCTAGGTTGCCAGAAGTAGCGGGAGCTCACCCCGTTATGCAGCACTAGGGATTCGAACCATTGAACTGCCGACCTTTCAATCGACAAGCTCAGCGTCTTAGCCACTTTTCTCCTCTACTTTAGAAAAGCATTAAAAGCCTGGCTGAGGTATTTTGTGACCTCACTGGGTGAAGATTGATGGAAGATGACTGAAACTGATTTTTTTCATATGTTTCTTCCACAGCATTCTTTTAACTAGTATATATTTTCCATTTGGATTATTTGTTTTTATTGAGTTCTTGATGTAAGCTACCTTGAGTCTTTCCATATTGGTGGCCCTTTAAATAATTGATGAAAGAAGATTGAAAGTATTCTTTAATTGTTATATCTTTTCCATTCTGATTATTTTTTTATGGAGTTCTGATATAAGCCACCTCTAGTCTTTCCAAATTGGCTGAAAATTAAAATAATAAAATAAAATAATAAAATAATATAATAATATAATAAAATAAAATAATAAAATCTTTCCAGCCTATCAATAGTAGCTCCACTCTGGGCCATGTGATCAGGAAGAACCTGGGATTAAAAATGTAAAAAATCAGTAACACTCCCAGTTGCTGCCCAGGCATTTTACCATAAGAGAAATATTTTTCACAGAAGTCCCTGGCTGAATCTAAACCATTTTTCCCTATACCAGATATGGTCTTGTTCTGTTTCTGGAGAACTAACTGCTGATAGACATATAGATAGACAGAGTCCATAAACCTTTTATATATTTTACTGCGAGTATTTATTTCCAATATTTTACTATGGTAGAGTTCTAAAGAATAAAAAAGCAGGGAGCTTGGGAAGCTGTTAAAATCTCTCTAATATAGTTTGGTCTAGAAATTTTGGAAAAGTTTGAGGACACTAGAAGCTGAAGTTTTAGGCTTAAAAAAATATTAACATTTATTGTAATATAAAATTTGCATGAAAATAAAGTTCAGCAGGGAATGAGGATAGTAATGCAAAGTAGGAAAAAAAAGGAAAAGAAAAAAAAAACAGTGACTTCCAACATTTTTGGGTGCAGTAAACTACAAAATACGTTCATAGCCTCAGATTTTTGCGTTATATCTCGAATGGATGCAAACCATTTCTATAGCATCAAAGTAGAAGTTGGAGTTTTAGGATAATGGTCAAAATAAAAGTGATTAATTAAAATACCGGTAAATAAAAGAGCCACTTAAACTTGGGAAATGACTCTTCCAGCCCTATCCAAGCACTTACGTTTTAATGCCAACTGAATATTTGAAAATCCTAGTGGAAAAATGTTTTTGCTGTTTTGTTTGAGGAAATGCCATTTTAAGAGGTTAAAAAGTACCGGGTAGGAATGTACTCTCTCTTCTCCCATCTTTGGCTTTGCAACCAGCCAAGCAAACAAGAAATGCCACGCTCAGTCCCAATATGCAGGAATCAGGAGATTAAGCTCTCTTTTTTGGCATGGGATAAACATGATAATTGGTTAATCACTGCAGGTCAAACCAGTTGCAAAGACTAGTCAAAACTGGACAACCCTTTTTAATCCTACTGTTATCTCTAGCCAATCCAGTTTTTCCAAAAGACAGAGATGTAAATGGGACAAGCAAACATGCCAAGAGCAGTCCATCTGCTTTTTATGATCTACAAACAAGAGATCTCAGTTTCCAGGATTTATTTAGACACTGAGAAGTTTTGCCTGTGATGCTTAGATGACATGGATTGTCTGCCTTATGTACTTTTAAATATTTGTGTTGCCAGGAGAATCTCTACAGATTTTCTCACTTCTTGAGGATACTCTGTGCCTACCAAATATCCTCTCTGCGCAAATTTTGGTAAGCCATGGCAAAATCGACAATGTGTTGAGTCATAAAGCACTGCAGGGATGACATGACAACCTAAGTTAAGGTTCCATTCCTTGGGAGAAATCATTCTAGACAGTTACTAGAAGGAAGCAAACTACGTTTTTCTATCCTTTTATTATTGATTTATTTACTCAATTTATGTAGTTCCCCATCTGAACGGTGTGGGGGCCTAGATGAGGAGCTCTTACCTCACAATCAGGAGGCTGATCAGGAGTTCAATACTAGTTAGTGGGAGATATTTCTCTCTTTGGATGCAAAAAGAAAATATCTGCTACAAACTCCACATAGGCATCAGGAAGGGCATCCGGATGGTAAATGCTCAGCTCCATTCAGTCACCCCCAACTCCACCCCGATGCAAGGGATTACGGGATCATTAAAGGGAAAAAAATAGTTTCCCATCTCAACAATTCTGGGTGGCTATATAAATTCATTAATATAAATTACAGCAAGGTGTATTTTTGTTCATAGTAGTTCCACTTCATTTTTACCTGCAATGCCAGCCCAAAATAACCCACTAGTATTGTGTCCACTGAGCAACCTCAGTTCTCAAACTCCACTGGCTTCCTCCTCTTTCTTTCAAACGTCTTTAATTTCTACCTCCCCCACCCCCTGAACTCCTGCACATATCTTGATTCCCCCAAGCAAGCTGATACTTCCTTCTCGTGGGTGTGGCACAATTTTGAATACATAAAATTGGCACTCTAAGAGTGAGTTTCTTATTAGCGTGTAACATGATTTTAAAAGTTGCTGTCCCAGTTGTTATTTTTACAACAGTTTAAGTTTCACAGCACAGAATAATTAGCAACATGGAAGTAGGGCTGTCACTTTTTCCTTTAAGAGCATCTTAACATTTGAGTATTTCCAAAAAAAGCTTTTATTGCCTGATTAATCTTGCTACTCATGACATTTTAGGAAGGATCTGATGATATAATCATCCACTTGTAATCCTCCGCCCCACCCCCCAGGGCTTCTTTCATCATATTCCTTCCAGAGAAAATCCATGATTCCATGAAATAAAGATGGAACTGAGTGGATGGAATCATCAGTGCTGATGAAGTTACTTAGTTTGGGTAACGAAACATCTGCAAGAAAATAACCAAGCTCAGAGAGCACTCAGGACCCCTCATTTCAACCCGGAGCTACAAATATTCTCCATTGTTGTAAAGATGGAACTGTTCCTAGTATTCCAATAGTTAACTGAAAACCATCTGCACTACAATCTTCATTGCTTTTAAGTTGGTATTTGATTCTGTCTCAGTCTTGGCTCCTGGCAACTGTCTGGACTGATCCCTGCAATTTCCTTGGCAAGATTTCAGAAGTGGCACAAAAATGCCATAGCAAAACCTGAAATGAAAAATTCATACTGTATAAAGCAACATTTTACCAAAATCAAGCAGTTTGCCATGGAGAAATATACAAAACATTCTCCACAATGACAGGCCCTGGACAGGTATTTGACTGAAGTTATTGTAGCCAAAACATGATAAAATCAGTTATTGAATCTAAGGGATTTTGATTTGGCCATTGTAAACCATTGGATTTGTTCTTCATTCATTCTTTTGGAATCACTGTGTTTTACATGTCTCATTTTTGCTTCAGGTTCAGCTGATAGAAAGATAGTTTGAAAGTGTCCTGTAGAATTCTCTGATACAAAAGAGAATTCATGCTTCCTCCTGTGATGGCAAGTCTTCCAAGTACTCAGTCATCAAAGCACCCATAAACTATGAGAATGTCACTCCATGCTTGACAGGTGAAAGAGGATATTATTATGTAATGTGGTGTTTGATTTCCACCATAAAAAATGACACCTATGTAACCTGCCCCTGCCCCTTCCCCTGTTTCACTTTGATTCATCTGTGTATAGAATATTTGTCAAAAGTCTGGAGGGTCATCCAGGTGCTATTTAGCAAATCTGAAATGAGCATCAATGTCCTTCTTAGCAAGCCATGGAATATGCCTTAATACTCTCTTATTTTTCAGAGATCAATCTGAGTTTTTCTAATGGTAGAATCATGAATACTTATTTTAGCCAGTCTAAGTGGGGCTTCTACTCAAGATCCAGTCTACAATCTCGAAGAGAACCCTAGTCCTACATGGGGCCCAAAACCACCTGAGTTACCCAGAGCCAGTCACTCTTTCTCAGCCCTAGGGAGCAGCAAGCAACTTTCAAAACTTTCAAAAAAACCTTGCCAAGACAGGGACAAGGGACAGGGACTTGTCCAGACAGTCGACAGGAGTCAACCCTGATTTGAAGGCACACACAAACAGATGGCGGGGAGGGAAGAGATTTAGGCTATTGGGAAAGAAGCTTCAAGTTAGCCTAATTGGAATGAACAACTTCCAGAATCAATGAATGACTCAAAGGTGTACACACACACACACACACACACACACACACACACACAGGGCCTGCATATTGCTGGATACTATTTTGTTATAATTCAGAGTTCCTATATGACTTTAAGACTGGTTTTGAAAAGACAAGGCTTTTCTCAATATCAAGATTACATCCCTGACTGTGTTTTATTAGACCACAGAATCTGAGGGTTTTTTTCCAGACTAATAAGTATTAATTACTTCTTTTTTTTTTTTACAAAGATCTTCAAAAATTTCTTTCAAGCAAGGACATGATGTAGTTCTAGAACCTGCATGGCAGAACTGTCTCCAGGATGAGAGGAGTCAAAATCTATGAAATGTATATGGGACAGGGCTCATTCAAATCAGCCCTGTTTAATGAATTGCTCATACACCTGCCCATGGTTATCCATTTAAATGAACTGATTTAACTACTGTACATTATATTTGGGGAATCACATTTGTAGAAAATATAAATCTGATTCCATGCATAATGAATCAGAATATTAAATTTCGAAATGATATACTGTACATACATATTTTTGTGTCTATAGTATAGTTTCTTTCTGATGTAATAAACATAAGCAAATTAGCAAGGAAGGACAGTCAGTAGATGAGATTTCAATAGATGAGATTTGGGTATCAGTAAGAGAAGAAATAGTAACCATTGGTGCTGATTGCTCACAGGACAATTTTCATTCTAGAGGGAACTGAAAGAGAGTGAAGAATTTGCAGCAGGGGAAAATCTTAGTAATGAGATTTCTTTAAGGATCCATAGGTAGCAAAGAATGGGAAATAAATTAGTTAAAAAAAAGAAGGGGAAAGAGGTAGAAAACCAAGGAACTTTTGCTTCTCTAGAGCTGGGTCTGCACACATCTACTAGATTAATGTACGTGTTTTTATAGTGCACTGTGTGAATCTGGACAGTTGAGTTAATTCAATAAACCACTGTTCCATTAGCCAGCCAAGCAAACACAATCTAAAGTTTTGAAAGATGCAGTAAACCTTACATACATAGTTTTCTACCTCCCAGCTGTAAATGTCAGGTTTCTATTCCTTAGTAGATAAAACAGGCTTTACTTCTGCTGTACCTACAGTAACCCTGCAGTGTTTTCTAGTGCTGGAGATTTGAACAAATCTGCCACGATTGGGCATTCAGGTATGCACAGAGCCAGCAGCTGTTAAGGAACACACCCAGCTGGCCTATAGATCTTTCTGCAGAAGTGGCTAATTTTCTTCCTTTCCACTGATCCAGCAGACATTCAGACCTGGAGCAAAAGGCAGCAGTGTCTCTAATTCTATTTCTCTCTCATGCACACACCCTCTCTGTATTTGCTTTGTAGGTGCAATACAACAAGCAGGCCCTATACATGACATGGAGTGAAAATATGTATTTGGAGCATCAGCCTAACTGAGCAATAAAGTACAGTGTATTGGGAAGGGCTAATACAACCAGGAATCCAGTGTCATCTTAAAGACAAACACAATTGCTTCTGCTTGAGCTTTTGTGAATCACAGCTTGCAACATCAGATGCATGCAGTATTGTCTTGGGAAAGGAATCTTACAATATAAGTGCTATTGCTCAGAGATGTGGGGAAGGGAAAGGAAAGGAAGGAATACTGAAGGGAGAGCAGAAGGACAGAACTGCTTTAGGCAGTGGCCAAAAATTGAGCAGGGATGCAGAAAAACTTGACTTTTATAAGCTACCATTCAGCTGACTTTGGCTGCTGTCACACAAAGGCTGAGGTCAGATTGCTTTGCCAAACAAAAGGCTTGTCTGTTGTATGGTCAATCAATCTGGATCAGGTTAACGCATGCTGGATAATTTATGGAACAGCAATGTAAATTATGTAAATGTGACATACAGTGCGTTCATGTAAAATACATAAAACTTACACACACATTGGGTAAATTTGGATTTAACAGCCTTTTGGCTTTACTGAACCCCTTTCCTCCAATTAGCTAAAAACTAAGATTTTATTGACCTTGACAAAGTGGTTTTTGTTGCTGATTTTAGGTATAATGGAGTTAGGAAGCCTCAGCAAATGATGGCACGTGTCTGGCCTTGTCTGGGCTTGGAAATGACACAGGAACAATCCAGTTCAGTACTTGGAAGAGAAATCACCATGTAATATCAGGGCTATGACCTGAAGTGGGAAATGGAAAAAAATCCGAAAGCGGGAAATGGCAACCCACTTTTGTGTTGTTGCCAAGAAAACCTGATAGATAACAAGAACTGAGTTTAACTTGAATGAAACTTGACCATTATGGTTATGAATGATTAAATGAATATTGGCTTTTAAATAGATGCAAATAGTTTGGGATGATGTATTTTCTAGCTCTAAGCTTTCAAAGATCAAGTAAGTGCACTATTGACTGCATGTTTATTGTCTTTATTATTTTAGCCTATTTCTGCTGAAATATAGCTGAAATTAGTAAAAAGGTTTATATTGTCTATCATCTATCTATCCTATCTATCTATCTATCTATCTATCTATCTATCTATCTATCTATCACCTAATCTTCTACATATCATCTTTTTATCTCTCCTTCTCTTAAATATTTTAATACACATAACAGCAAAAGAATATTCAGTAGTGTTTTCTATCTGTTTGTATGCAGAAATTTTGAATTCATATATTGCATGTTTAAGTGTACAGTTGATACAAGAACACAACATGCACCAGTGATCCTTCCCTTAATATTTTTGTATATTAAGATTCCATATAATCTAAAGTAAATTGGCACAATATTATCTACTGTATGTAAATGATTAAGATCCTGGCATCCTGGCAAGAAGTTTAAAAAGCTTCATTCTATACACATGGATTTCAGGCTACCATTAACTGCAAAGGAACGTACCACTAAAAAAATCTTAGGAAGCTAAGACACTCAGAATATAGTTTTTGAAGGAAAAAAAAAAGAAACTTTAAAAAATAATTAAAACAATCCAAATAGTAATGAACAATAATCACATTATTGTATTATTATTTTTATTTTCTATAAAAATAGAAAAGCACAGCAAAAAAATATTTAAACAGCAGTTTAAACAGCAGTTGGGGAAAAATTCAGAAAAGGGAAAAGAAATGAGGGCACTAAAACTCCTTTTCCTGTAAAGTTTTCTTTTTCCCATTTTTGTTTCCCTTTTTTAATTTTTTCCTTTTTTAAAATCATATTTTCACTTTAGCCTTTGCTTTAATATAAAGTTTATTCTAGGTATGTATATGCATTCCTTTCTCTTTTTTTGTTTTTGTTTTTCCACTTTCCATTTGAAAGTGTTTTATCTCTTGAATTTTTAAGAAACAAAATAGGAAGAGTATTGACACTTTTGAACTTGATATTTGACTAAAATAACATGGACCGCAATAAAACACACCGAAGGATCACTGAAGAAATCAACCCACAGTTCTCACTTGAGGAACAAGGGACCAGGCTCAAATTAACCTACTTCGGGCACATTATACAAAGACCCAGCTCTGTGAAAAAGGCTCGAATGTTGGGAAAGATATAAGAAAAGAGAAGAAGAAGAGGATGACAGCAGCAGGATGGATGGATTCAGTTACAGAGGAGATGACTGCACCATTAGGAGACTTGAAATAACAGGGTAGGGATGGATTGCATTGGGGAAAAAAATCTATGTGGTCACTAGAAGTTGAAAACAACTTGTTGATACATAATCAATTAATAATAAATCACCCCTTTGCTGTGTACACTCTGGCTGGAATAGGAATAGGATAGGAAAGAGGGCTGCTGCTGCAGTACTCTGGGATTATTTGAAGATATGAAGTCATCTAGGGAAGTTTGACATTAAAAAAAAGCAGATCACTATGGACATGAGCAACATTCAATGGCTTAATAATTTCTCTCCCTAGTCCCCAGAAGAATGATAGCTCTGCTGAGGGTTGGAGGACTCCCTACTTCAGAATGTTCATTCCAGTACTACCAGGGATTATTCTTTACAGATTATAAGGATTGGGGCTCTTTTCCTACTTTTTTAAAAAATATATGTGTGGACCAAACATGGTTCCCTCTCAGTTTGTAATTCTTCATTCTTTGAACATACCCAAACTGCCTCAAGCATTTTTAATCCACACTGAAAGGCAGGATATAAATCTTTCAATGAACTATATTTGAAAATTAACTTGAAGCTGCTTTGTCCTATGTGTAGAATGTTTGTGTCTTTGACAGAGGTTGGCTACCTCTTCTTCTTCAGCCTTCCTTCTAAGCCTTTCATGTGAGCCTGCCGAACTTAAAAATTAGAAGACACGTCTCTTCCTTACAGAAGCAATAAGATTCAAAGGAACACCCAAGAGAGAGAAAGAGGTGGTGGTGGTTTGTAACTTTTAGCATAACAGCCTTGCTTTTTTTCTTTCAAGACTGACCTGGTTCAATTACTTAGCATCAATTTTTCAGCATTATACGTAGTAGGCTTAGTATACTTAGCATGCTGATTTACTTATTGAAGAGATCATAGTTACCTGTGTTCGTGCTCTAGATTCAACCATAAACCAATGAATTACATTTGGGTTTAATATGATACGAAAATCCTACACCAAAGATCTTCATAGTGCTTTGGATAAAGTGAATATATAACAAGAGTTATCAAATCTGGGTTGCAGTTCCTACATCAGAACAAAGAATTTTCTGTTTCATTTTGCTGCCCATGTAGTGGTGATGGGGTATACAGTATTTATCTACCATTTATTTTAGAAAATTTATATTGTATAGCTAGGGTTGCCAGGTCTGCTTCCAAAAAATAGCGGACAAGCGGGGGGGAGGGGGGGTTAAGTAGTAAAAAAATAAAAAAAAAATACAATTAAATTATATATTTTCTTACAAACATTTTAACACATATTAAAATAATCACTTCAAAACTTAACTTAAAATTCAAAACATCAAATATATTATAATAATATGTAAAATATTAAATTACATTTTACTTTGCTGTCGTGTGTATTTTTTATTTGACTGCGCAGCTTTGATCAATTCTTTGTGTTTAAGGAATAATTCTTTAATTTCAGTACAACGTTGAGAAATATTAAAAAATATACAAAGTTCACTTCGAACTGATGGTACAAGCAGTCGGTTACGTTCGTCAGTCCACAAATTTCCCATGACGCTGAAAATTCGTTCAACGTTTGCATTTAATACCGGAATTGATGCACAATACTGGAACAGTTTCAGTAAACTCGGAGCTGGCTCTTTCTTGAAAAAGTACGTCCACTTATCACGGGATGAATCGCCCTGCAGATGAACATAAACTTCTTCTAAGGCAGAAATTTCATCGAAGAGAGTGTTGGGTGGAAGTTCTTCTCGCCATGGTGATAATAACCAGATGTTTGTCATTTCTTCTAAAGTTGGAGGATTATTGCGATCAATTAGATTGAAACAACTTAGCGTCTCATATACTGAATCGGTGAAATTATACCACTTTTCTAGGTACGCAATGGCTCTTTGATACACGTTGATGGCTTCTTTCTTGAACTTTTGCACGGCATTCTCAGGCAAATGTTTTTTACGTAAGACAAATAAAACTTTCATTCCAAAAAACTGCTCATCGTATTTTTTTTTGCAAAGAATCATGCAGCTTACACATGATAATGTGAAGATCACATGCAAGAATTTTCTTGCTTTCCAGCTTCAGTAGGGTGTCTTGCATTATTGACATGAAGAAGTGCGTGAAATATAAATACAATTCTGAAATTGTTGGTTCATCGTCCTTTGCGAGTTCATTTTCCTGATCCGAAATAAGGTTCCAGAATACCTTATGGCACTCATCAGATCCAAGAAAAATAAAATACGATTTTAGAGGTATCCAGTTTAAAAGAAGTCTTTCGACCGCTTTAAACAAACTTAACCAACGTGTTGGGCGCAAAACTTCATGGAATTCTGACTCGCAAAACTCAAAAAATGATTTCAACTCTTCTCGTTCTTCGCAGAATTCGAAAATTCGGCAAAAACCTTCAGCACTACATTTTCGATATCAAAAGATAACTGCTTTAATGCATTTTTTGCGCTGTTGTGTAAAATGTGATTATTGCAATGAGCAGCTACAATATTGTCATTTTCCAGCAATAATTTTTGGTAAACAGATTTGTTCACTCCATAATTGACCAATGCATTATCTGCTGAGTAAGCTGAAACATTATTTATTTCCAATTCATTATCACTAAGAACTCGACACAGCTGATTTTTTATTGTAGAATCTTCGAAAGAATCCTCATAAAAGTCTAACATTTTCACACACAGTCCTTCTTCACAAGTAAAATATTGTGCAACAACGGGATACATTTTGTGATTTCCCTTGTTTGATGCGTCAGTGGAGAGAGAAAATGGAATTCCAGTTTTAAGATCATTGAGAACCAATCAATAGAAAAAGGATACAAAACCTTATTGACAATAGCTGATGATTTGGTTCTTCCACAAGATATCTTTTTTACAATTTCTGAATCATCAAAAATTTGCTTCATTAACTTAATACCACAATCTTGAGCCAGGAAAGAAATATGGTGTTTGATCCCATGGTAAGTTTCAGCCATTTCAGCTACAGTCACTTTCTCACTGAAAGAGGAGTCTTTAACAATGAAAAACGAATTGATTCGCTTGTTGCTGGAAGCTATTTTCTCCTTATCTAAATGATTTTCTGTGCTTGCATGCTGTGTGACAGCTTTTATACCATTATATTCAATTGTGAACGATTTCTGACACAATTTACAGTAGGCCGTCGTATTTGTTCTGTCGGTTTCATTGTTGGTAATCCATGCAAAAGTAGCTTCCCAGTCTTTGGTGTATTTGCACACTCCTCTCTTTCATTTTAAAGAATTCAAAATCTCGCCGCTGTCACTCTCATCACTCGATGCCATTTTAGGTCAGTCGACACAAGCTACAATACATTTTAAAAATGTGAACTGTACATAATTTTATAATATATTTTTATTTTAATCTCATCATTAATTTTTTCGGAGAATCGAGTTCAATGGATATTTGATCTTTGTCTCATTCTAACTTATGAAAAAAAAGACAAAACACAATTCTCCTATCCTTATTCTCTTAGACTGTACAGCTTTAGATTACGTACCATTTCATCATAAAGCTTTTGAATAAAAAAAATGTCCACTATTTTGTGAAAAAAAATAGTGAACATAATGTGAAAAAAGCGGACTGTCCGCTCAAATAGTGAACACCTGGCAAGGGTATGTATAGCTATTGATCTTACATACCAAATGGCTCATAACAAAACCACATAGAAACAATGATAAAGAATATCCAGAGTGTGTCTTACATCAGCAAATAACCCATACATCTTTTTGTTATCATATTGAGGTATTCTCATTATGCTCTTTTTCATTGTTTATTTTATTGTTCTATTATTTTACTTCTGTTTACACTCTTTTCATTTCTTCCTTTTAATTGCAGTAAGCTCCCTAGTGTAACCCCTGTGAGCTAGGTGGCAAATAAATTTAACAAACTAAATAATAGAGAGAGAGAGATAGCACTCCAAAATAACAATAACAACAATAATTGGATTCCAGTTTCACCTGATCCCAATGCTTGAGGAAGAACCACTTAGTAACCCAGATCTGGTGGCCTTATTTCCACCTTGCTGCCTTCCCTAAACCCTAATCTTAAAATTAAGCCTTAATTTTTGGGAATTCTGGGAGTTTCAGTAATGGATTGGGAAAGCAATAGCAATAGCAGTTAGACTTATATACCGCTTTACAGCCCTCTCTAAGCGGTTTACAGAGTCAGATATTGCCCCCAACAATCTGGGTCCTCTTTTACTCACCTCAGAAGGATGGAAGGCTGCATCAACCTTGAGCCTGCTGGAATTTGAACTGCCAAATTGCAGGCAGCCGGCAGGCAGCAGAAGTAGCTTGCAGTACTGCACTCTAACCACTGCACCACCGAGGCTCATGGAAAGGCTGATCTAATTCATACAGCAATATATTTACAAAGCAATCTCAAAGTAAAATTGGAGTACCCCATTCTTTGGAAAGGAATCTTAAATATAGATGGCAGTAAGAACCTAAAACCTTCGTGGCACGAAGAACCTTCGTGGCAGTAAGAACCTAAAAAACAATGGAGACATTTCACTGTGAGCATGGCCAGGATAGGAACACCAGTGTTTAATCTCTTTTGTATTTTTTTCAGATAGGGAAGTGAAATGCGGCATTTTGGGGCAAAGCAGAAGAAGTGGCTGGCAAGCAGGCAAGCACTGTTTGGCTACAGTTATTAGCAGAAAGAGTGGATGCTGATTGTGAGTAGACTGTCAGTGCTGTACTCACATTCATTTAAACATGTCTATGTCTATAGAAGCCAAAGAGCAAGCCAAATGAAAATTTGAAGATGGAAAACTGGTTGTCTGGAACTTCCTAGGGTCTAAATGTTAAGTGTGTTTAGTTAATCTTGACTGGTCTCAGCCTGACACAGCAGGCATTTTAATGCTTTTGGAAGAAGCCTGCTGTGCTTGTGAGAAGGCTTGTCACACTTTTTCTGATATAAAAATATTCATTAAAGTTGCCAACTAATGGGAAAATAACAAGCTGGATTTTTTTTTCATCAGTTGGATCAAAGGAAAGCAGGTAATACTACCTGTCTTCACAGTAAAGTGATTAATGTCAACACTTTTAAAGGCCCAGTTACAGAGAAACTGTTAGAAAGCCCCTACTTATGAGGAAGTTGTAAAGCTTTGGAGCAGGTGCCAGCCTATTTTCTGTGTGTGGAATAGCAAGCTGTACTGCTGGGAAATCTGGTTTTCTTTCTGAAAACTCTTTCAATCTTGATTGGTGGATGGTTATCTCCATCCCAATGCTGTATCCTCTGCTTATGGTGAAATTATGCAAGCAAATAATTTCCTCTCCATGCTAGGAAAAGCATCTTGTGATAAATATGTGGGAAGATAGTATGTTGTTGTTAAAAATACAGATCTAAGTATTAATATCTAGCTTTTTAGCAGAGAGTTGAACTACCAATTAAGAGAATGGAAATAGTTAAAGTGATGGGTGTTACTGTAGTATGTACTGTAAAGTATCGCTTTAGGATATATTCAAAAATACCTGAAATCTCATACAAAGTGATTAGCAGGGGTGGGCAAATGTGGCCCTTTTACAACCTGTGGACTTCAACTCCCAGAATTCCTGAGACAGCCGTCTCAGGAATTCTGGGAGTTGAAGTCCACAGGTTGTAAAAGGGCCACATTTGCCCACCCCTGGATTAGAGCATTCACTTTAGTGGTCTAATAGGTATACATTCAGATCTCGGGAAGAGCAATTTTATTCTAGAAATACAGGTACATACATGTCAAAGCTCCAAGCTCCTTTCTCCAGAGGCCAAATGTCTTCTAGTCAAAAGGAGTGCAAAAAGGATAGGGAGGGAGTAATTCCCTCCCAGAGACCTTGGGAAATGTGCTCTTAGAATTGAATGCTGGTAAAACAATAATTCCAATTATTTGTGGAATGGTCAGATCTTCAATTGCATCAGCCTCTATCTGACTATTTTGATTATAGACACCCCTGTTTGTGGTGCATTTATAAACCAGACCTGGCAATTACTGAAAACCTGAGCTAAAAGGGTATATTGCTATATTCTTTGTTCTACTTTGTTTGAAGAGTGATTGTAAACTTCTCTCTCTCTCTCTCTCTCTCTCTCTCTCTCTCTCTCTCTCTCTCTCTCTTTCTTTTAAATACATGTAATGCAATGAAAGGACTGAAGGGTTTTTATTTCCACTAAATTGACGTAAGAGATTTTAAAACTTCTTCTTGTTTGTCATTTGAGGTCCATGACTCTACTACAGCAGTGTCATAAAATTAGTGAGGTGTTTTGCTTTGAAGGCAGGAAGAGCAGGGAAGCTTTTAAATTCTGTTCCTCTCCTAAGCAAATAATAGGAACTCTGTCCTTGATTTAACTTTTAGGCATTTTTATTTCTGCTATAAATTATCTTGAGGAACTGTAAGGAACAAAAGGTAGATTAAAAACAGATAAAGCAAAACACACTTTGGATATACATACTGTTTATTTTATAAACAGTTATTCGGGTTTTCTCCCGCGTAAAATTGGAGGTGTCTTGGCAACGTTTCGACAAAGTCTCATTCGTCATCTTCAGGCTGCTGTTTTCGGCTTCGTGCTTCTAGGAGTGTTGCTTGTCAAGATGATCTAAGAATGACAAAATGACAGATCTCCGATACTTTAATAATCTTTTAAGGCATCTTAAATTAATGTGCATTGTCCCAATTTACAATACGTGCATTTCCTCTTTTCAATATTATTTTAAAAACTTATTTATTTGATTTCTGTAGTCTCAACAAGTGATTCTGAGCAGTGTACATCATAAAGCATAAAAACAAACTGAATCAATTTGTTTTAAATCATGTTCAGTATTAATATCAATAAAGCAGGTTCAAGGACTGCAAGTAGCCAAGTATTTTTCTTTGCTGGTCTCAGACAGATGATTGTCTACACCAGCTTGTAATTGGCCTAAGATGAAATTTGTAATGTTTCTCACTCACTCTTCTCTTATTAGCCAATCATTCTGTCCAACCTTATTTTGTTTTAAAGGCTTTTCTCATAAATGAATAAGTTCATAATAAGTTCATGTCAAGTTCATCAGGGTGTTTTCAGTATAACTTCATTTTGTGATAAGAAAAGCTGAATTCTGTTTTTTTTTAATTTCCTGAGGGACCGGGAGAGGAAAAGAAAAGAAGGAATGAAGTTCTGCAGGGTACTGAAACCTTCTCTTGCCCCTTGTGACCTTCCCAAATCTTACTCAAATCAGCCCATTGTTTTCTGACATTTTATTAGGCAGACCACTTAGGCTAAGAGAGCATGAGGCAGATAAACATCTACAATCATCTTTTCCATGTTGCAGGCATTGTAAACTTTAAAATATACCATATAATTGGACCAGATGGTGTACTGAATGCCTCAATATATTCCTTATCAAAAATAAGGAATTTATTGTGCTACAATAAACACAAGCAGTTTTATCCTCTGAGCGCCTTGTGAATCTATCATAGCAAGTCTTCCCGGCCGCATTAATGAGTTTTCTGGGGGAGATGACAATAAGAATGTCATCACCCAAAGAGCTCTCCTGGATAAACATATGAGGAAATCATGAAGGCGACAAAATGCACCTTCTTTGGAGCCTTCACCATCACACACTAGGCATGTTCATATGCATATAAACCTGTCCAGTTGTTCTCCTGAGGTGACTTAAACTATCTGCAATCTAACTATCTCCTTGCTTCTTTCAGGACACAGGGATCTTAAAGAATTGTGGAGAAATCAAGTTTCCACAGAACTGGCCAAGACACTCGGTGGCCCATTCTCCTTCCCCATTCCATGAATCAATAACTGATCAGGATATTTTAGGGGAATTGTGTTGTGACCCATTTTACTTCCCCATTCCATGAATCAATAAGACATGATTCCCCAGCATGTTCAATTTGTGTTCCTTCTAAATTCTCATAATGGTAAGCATCTGCCCTTACTTTCTTCTGATTATTTATACATGAGAGACAGTGTTTTACAAACAAAATTCATAAAATTCATTATCAGTGTCTGCCATTTCACTTGTAGCATTCCTTTCAGGCTAACATAATCATTGCAGCGTGTAGAATTCTCCCTATAAATTTATGTGTAAGAGGTCTCTCCCTAAGGCCTAACAAACTGCCACAACAATGTCATAGCAATGGCATTTTAGAAAACTTAGCTATGTAGGGTTCAAAACAGCTGTTGTGAATAGAAATATTTTTGGGTGGAAGTGATTTGACAAAGACATAAAATTTTAGAAATATTGTGAAACATTCAAACATCTGAACAATATTAACAACATGATGCTTTTTCTGAGGTAAACCAGACTTTCAGTGGGGTGAGGGAAGGTCATACAAATACTAAAGCTACATAATGGATGATTCAGCATCAACAGGACAATCGGTAAATTCTGGGTAAACAGTGCATTCTGCCAGCACAATGCATCGATCATCCAGAAGACCTCTCAATGCCACATGATCTCTTTGTGCTTTCACCAGATGCGTTCAGAGGTAATGAAATGACAGCGATTGTAGAGTTCTCCCATTTTAATCACTAAAAAGCTTGACTTCAGCAGATATTTCAAGGATCTTTTGCAGAGGATATCATCAATATGCCCTGTTTCTTTATTTTCGAATTGCTCAAGTAGCACCACAGTACTTGACAGCTAAACAAGTAAGAGATGACTACCTGTTACCCTTGGGGCCTTTCCACATATACAGAAGGAAACACTGATCCTAGATCAGAGCTATTCTTGCAAGTCCCAGTGGTTCTGCAGGGGCTTCAAAAGTGCAATGGAAGTTGTGCTGATGATGTCTGGAAGTTGACCAACTTAATGCTCAGTGCAGAGCAGTGCAGAGAAAATGTTGCAACAGCAGGTTTTTTCCCCCATACTTCTAGAACTACAGGGTGGGACAGCTTCATTAGAGAGAACTTTCAGTTTGTCCTCCTGGGATTTCTTCAGATCCTTCCTTCCAGAAGCCAAGAGCTAATGCATGTTACTTTCTTTCTTTATTCTTCTGCATTGTATTTGAAATACTTTTGCTGCTCTTCACCAGTAAGAGTGGAGGCTAATGTTTTCCCCTTCTTTGGCCTATCTGGTGAGATGAAGATGGGGGAGCAAGATTTTGGTTCTTCTAGTTATTGGTGTTTTTCCAATTTGCTACCAGAAGGACATATTTGATTGCTCAAGACAAGCAATAGCTATTAATGACACTTGCAGGCAGCAAGCTATTCTTTTAGATAGTGAAGCTATTTATTAAAGACAGCATGGATCTGCCCTGGATATATGCTGGATGTGATCACTTTCTAAATCCAGTATATGATTGATTGTCCGTGTCAAAACCACATCACTGTGGAAAAGATAAGAGAAAGTGTGAAGTCAGCATAATTGTTCTCTATTTTTTAAACAAGAAGATTTTTCTATTACTTATAATAAAGAGGGAGGGAAAGAAGACTGGGAAAATGCATGAAGCTTGTCCATGGATGAGCGCATTATATGAACTTTCCTTTCCTATCCCCCCCCCCAAAATCTGAACAAATGAGTGCTAAATATATGTATTTTCTTAGTCTGAAAGCAGCATTTTCTGAACGTTGAGGTCTGAAGGAAATAACAATCATTTTCAATATTGGGTAGCTTGGTGGTAGAGGCAAATTCTGAATCATGTCAAGAAGGTTTTTTCAAAAGAAGTTCAAGTTTAAATTTATTCGTATAAAACTTAGGTTTTCCCTTTTAGGCATTCTTAGGGTTGTGAGTATTCAAAACTCTGTGTATTTGTGGGAAAACATAGCTCTGAAAACCTGTAGCAATATGAAGCAGGAGAAATAATATGTTCAAATTTCGGTAGAACTTCTGTACATTGCTGCAGAAATCCACAACCTAGCTAGATGTTGCTGCAAGCCATTTCAGTTTATTTGACTGAAGCTTAATGCAATGCCTAAATGAGTCCCTTTGCCTCATGAACCATTATTTTTAGCTTAGCTAAAAATATGTGGCTGCAGCCCATTGTGCTACATAAATAATCCTTCCATAAACCACTGAAGACCTGGTTTTTGTCCCAAGCACTGGGATAAGATGATATGACTGCATATCAGAAGCTTGATGGCATCATGTTTTTTTTAATGTGTTGGGTTGTTATAGTTTTAATATGATTTTTATGTTGTTTTAATTTTTGATTGGGAGCTATCCAGAGTTTGTTATAAGATAGGCAGCTAAATGAATGTTTTAAATAAATAAATACAAATAAATTGTGATTTAGTCAACCTATCAAGGCCAAGAGTGAGATGTGAATCACATTTCCACAAAATGGAAAGATCTGACTCCTAGATGTTCTGAGTTCCTTCATTTCCCATCCTACCAAAGTTTATGCCTTGCTACATTCTGTCTTCCTCCTCTTCCTCCTCCTCCATGCCATCCTTCATTCTTTGCTCCATGTCCTTTTTCGGTATGCAATTCTCGTCCCCTTTCTATGCATCGTTGTGCCACTTGGCCTCTTTGTGCCTGTCTTGTTCATTCTTTCTCTTTCAGCTCCATTCCCCTCGTCTGGCTCACCCCCTCCCTTCCCTTCTCCCTCACGTGTGGTTTTGTCTCACTGGTTTGTGTGGTCTGCCCTGTACATTCCAGTTCTTTTTCTCCTCAGGACCTGACATGTTCTCCGCAGAAAGGGGATTTATCACATGGATTATGCTTTTCATTCTGGCTTTGTTTTCAAAAATCTCAACTCCCCCCCCCCTTGCTTCCCTCTTGTTTTTCAGATATACCGGTACCAACTTCACAATACACATAGCTTTTCTGGTATTTCTAACATATGTCATTCCATGAATGTTTTTGGATTGAATTTCTTTACTAATTTCACACACAAGCTAACTCACTTTCCACTACTCCATAGCTGCATAAGATTAGGTCCTTATATTCCACTGTTTCATGAGTGCATTTGTGTGTGTTTGTATCTTCTTTGTGCTTGGGAAGAAGGAGGGAGAAAGAGAGACAGAAAAATACATATTTATGTACTATTCTCACCAGGTGATCTCTGTGGCTGGATCCCACCACTCAATATATACAATATTGCTGGATACTTTTCTCAACCAACCAGCTACATGGTGCCTTCACTCTCTCTACAGAAGATGTCCCTAACTGATTCCTGAGGCAAAGAATGTATATTATACTTAAGGGAATTCTGTAATCCCTCAGTGAAACTGCCTGGATTAACCACAAAATAGCTGTGACTCAAAGCCATTCAATAATATTTTCCTTTTTAATAGTCAAGAAACAAAATAATGCACTGGCATTTTAGGCTCAGATGTGTACTATTTTTGTGTGTACATATTTCAGATAACCCCTGTAATTTAATTTATACAGGCCAAAAATGTGAGAAACTGAATACTGCTGTCTAGCAGCAAATTAAAAAAAATATTTAATTTAAGAAGCAGACAACTGGAATAGTGGGATGATATATTCCAATCTGTATCTTAACTGCAATGTAGTTTGTATTCTCCTTTGAACATGGCAAATTTGAAAGTTTGCAGCAAGAGAGGCAAATCTTGTATTAGCATGCATGCCCAGCTATGTTTAATGATGAGGTAAACAGAGATAAGTAGAAATCCCTTGGAATAAAATTCAAAGGAAAAGCTTGAGAACACGCACGAGGCTGTACATCTATGGCTATAGGAACTTTGCTCAAACTTCATTCAAAGCAGTAGGTTTTTCAGCCTTTGCTTTTATGAGGAGAAGGGGGGAGATAAGGGGAACTGCTGGCCATTCCATTAAGGACTGAAGGGGAGAAACGTTGTGATAATCAGTTGGCAGAATCGGCCACATCTCCTTTCCCTACCTCTGATGCAGTGGTGAAGCCCATGCTCTTCTGTATGGGTCAGCTGCTCTTCTTTGTAGTAAAAAATGGAGCAGAAAAGGGGAATGAGACGTGAAGAAATTTACTACGCATGTTGTACCAAAAGCACTGATCCTGAGACAAGCTGAATGCCTGTAGCTCCAGTTTAATTGCAAAAGCTCATCCAATTTCCTTTGTTTGAGCAGCTGTCAGAATCAGACCCTATTTAATATGTGTCAAGTTATCCAGCCGTGAGAATGGAACAGAGAGGGTGGGGGTGGAGTGGCAGCTTCATAGTAAATGGCTGTGACTCAAATCCCACAGAGAGGGATTAAGGATCACTGGCTGTGTAGTGGAAGACACCAGAACCCATATAGTGTTGCTTCCACTGAGGTGGGCAACCAGTGGCCTAAAAAAGCCAGGTCGGTGGGTAAAACCCAGGATGTGCAATCACTGTGCTAGTGCAGGTAGTTTTGATAGGGGTGTGTGTGTGTGTGTGTGTGTGTGTGACCATTTAGTACTCTGGCAGATCACGGAACACAATTATTTAGCCATTTTACCAAGTCTGAGAGAATAACACCAAATAGGTTAGTAATTGGATCCAGTTTGGTGCAGGGTTAAGGTGCTGGCCTAGAAATCAGGAAACCATGAGTGCCTGTTTTAGGTATGCAAGCCATCTGGGTGACTTTGGGCCAGTCTCTCTCATCCCAAACTACTTCATAGGATTGTTGTGGGGAAAATAGGATGAGGAAGGAGTATTAGGTATGTTCGTTGCCTTGAGTTGCTTAGAATATAATAAAGGGAGGATTTTAAAAAAATCTTTAAAATAATTAAATAATAATATTTAAGGTCAGAGTTGAGAAGCTCAGTATCCATTCAAAGCTGAAGAAGTCACAGGCCTGACTCATGGGAAAATACAATGGGTGATCAAGCATTATCTATTCATAGTTATTTATTTATCTGTGAAATAACTTCATTACATTTTACCAAAGATACACATAAAAACAGCATAAACTAACGATCAAGAGAAACGATAAAGAGTAAAAAGAAAGTAGGGATAGAAGTGTGAAAAGTATAAAGGAAAATAAAGGAAAACACAAATATATACTGTACAAAGAATGACTTCTGACTTTTTCTTCCAAGGATATAAAGAACACTTTTGACTTTTAAAGACTATAATAAAATGTCCATTTCCCCTTCCCCCCAAAAAGGGGAAATAAATTTTAGCAATCATCAGATCCATATGTCAAAATGTGATGTTTCTCCATCTCCTACAAAAAATCCACAAAAAGCTTCCAATTATAGATGAATTTCTTCAATGATTTTTCTCTCATCAGGGATGTTAATCTAGCCATTGTTGTATCATTGCCATCTTTATTAACCTTTCCTTTATTGTGGGTATTGTAGGATCTTTCCAAAGATTGTATTTATTTGTTCAGATAATCTGTGGGGCTGCCCAGCTCACAGAAGTAGCTCTAAGTGGCATACAAATATTGAAGACCCCAACAATTCAAAACAATAAACCATGATGCTCAAGATAAATGATCAATTCCAGTCCTAAAATCCCATCCACAACAAAGCTTGAGTAACCTGGCCCAAACACTGGGGGGAAATAGCCAGGTCTTGAGGGCCTTACAAAAGGTTAAGAGGTTAGGTCCATCTGAATCTCTGGGGAATGCTATTTCACAAAGCAGATGCTGCTACAGAGAAGGCACAACTCCTGGGTTCAACAAAATGACATTGTTTTATAGAAGGGACCTGGAGCATGCCCTTAGATCTTGTGGGGGAGCAGAAACAATGAGGGAAATCAGTCCTACAAGTAGCCTGGCCCTATATCATGCAGGGCTTTATATATTACAACCAGTGCCTTGAATCGCACCTGGATGCCTACTGGGAGCTCATGGAGCATGCATAGGCATATGTATACAACATAACGGAAGATGCCAAAAACTGTCCATTCCACTGCATTTTGGACCCTCTTCAAGGGCAGTTCCATGTAAAGTTTACCGCTTCAGTAATCTATTCCTGTGGCTCAAACTATAAAGCTCCTGAAAGAGCTGGAAAACCAAAAGAGCTGAAAATCCGAAGTCCATCAAAGTCGTGAAGGGATATGTGAAGAGCAGTGAAAAGGATAACAAGAAGAAAAAGGAATAACCAAATGGAAATGGCTTCGGTTATTATGCCGAAGCATGAAATGTAGAGCATTTAAGAGAAGTGGGTGAAGAGAATTAGATGTTTTCTTTTTATTTATTTATTTAATTTTATTTATTTATTTCATCAAGCATGTATTAGATAACAGATGTAAGTATAAACATGATTATGAATACATGAAATGGATACGAATAAAAGGGGAATTAGGACAGGGACGGTAGGCACGTTGGTGCACTTATGCATGCCCTTTACGGCCTCTTAGGAATGGGGTGAGGTCAACAGTAGACAGTCTAAGGTTAAAGTTATGGGGGTTTGGGGAAGAAACCACAGAGTCAGGTAGTGCATTCCAGGCATTGACCACTCTGTTGCTGAAGTCGTATTTTCTGCAATCGAGTTTGGAGTGGTTTACCTTAAGTTTGTATCTATTGTGTGCTCTTGTATTGTTGTGGCTGAAGCTGAAGTAGTCATTGACAGGTAGGACATTGTAGCAGGTAATTTTATGTACTATGCTTAGGTAAGACCGAAGCTGGCATAGTTCTAAATTGCCTAAGCCCAAAATTTGGAGACTGGTGGCACAAGGTATTCTGATGCAGGCAGAGGAGTGGAGAACTCTTCTCGTGAAATATCTCTGGATTTGCTCAATTGTATTAATGTCCAATATGCAGTGCGGGTTCCAGACAGATGAGTTATATTCAAGAATTGGTCTAGCAAATGTTTTGTATGTAAAAATGTTTACATACAAAATTATATCATATAACATAAGGACATTGAAGGGATTTTTATAAAAGGACTATCTTTTAAGAATTGCCTGTGGCTAATTCAGAATTATAATACTACATTCATGGAACTATTAAATCAGTAGCATTGTATGAATCTAGCTGATCATGTGCTGGCTATGAAATCAAGTGAAGTGAGGCCTTTGCTTCATCCAGTATTTGCCAGAGGGGGTGCCATTTTTCTGTCTTTATCTTATTACCCCCCATTTCTAAAATGTGCTGGGTAAGGACAGCAATCTGCCTTTTTGCTTTAAGTCTGAAAATATCTTTTGCTGATGTACATATTAGAGTAGATAGAGGTTGCAGCTATTCAAGTATGGGTCAACTTTGTAAACTTTAAAAGGTTTTCTCCATTGATAAATGCCTATCCATGAATTTTGGCCAATCATAGATCCTAAAAATGTGTTTCTGTGGTTTCAGATATGTAGTATTCCTTTTAGAGCTATGGAAAATGGATGTTTGACTCAAAAGTTGATAAGCACAGGTTATTATTTTTTTTCTTACATATCTAATTTTTTCTTTATACAGGAATGTTGCAGATGTTCCCATAGAACTACCCATTTAAATAAAAGAATCTCTTCATATATGATTAGTTTTCTAAATATTATGCATTTAATAAAGCACAGATGACCCAAAATCAAGCTTGACCCTTGCTGCTCATGTTCATGAAGTTTTCCTGGCAATAACAGATAAGTAGCTTGACACTGCAGCTTTTGCAGGGTTTTCATTTGTCTTTGTATTTTCACTATGAAGTGAAACCTAAAAACCTGATGTTCCCTTGTGATCCCTCATCCTGCTTAACTTCTGAATCCAGTCAAGGCCAGCCACATGCTGCTATCTGCTGAGGTGACTAAAGAGGAAAGAAATGAGTGAAAGTCACCATCATCTCTGGTGACCAAATCATATCTTCTGGAATATGTCCCGGTGCCTGGACGCCGTGAGGATCTGGATGGGGAAAAACAAGCTCAGACTCAACCCCTCCAAGACCGAGTGGCTGTGGTTTCCGGCGTCCCGATATAGCCAGCTGGCTCCATCGCTGACTATCGGGGGTGAGATCTTGGCCCCCTCAGAGAGGGCTCGCAACTTGGGCGTCCTCCTGGATGCACGGCTATCCTTAGAAGATTATGTGACGGCTGTGGCCAAGGGGGCTTTTTATCAGGTTCGCCTGATTTACCAGTTGCGTCCCTTTCTGGACCGGGACACCTTGCGCACGGTCACTCATGCCCTCATCACTTCCCGTCTGGACTACTGTAATGCTCTCTACATGGGGCTCCCCTTGAAGAGCACTCGGAGGCTCCAACTGGTCCAGAATGCGGCCACGCGGGTGATTATGGGAGCGACATGGCGCACCCATGTAACACCGCTCCTGCGCGAGCTGCACTGGCTCCCAGTGGTCTCCTGGGTGCGATTCAAGGTGCTGGTTACCATCTTTAAAGCGCTCCATGGCTTAGGACCTGGGTACTTACGAGATCGCCTTCTGCCACCGATAGCCTCCCACTGGCCAATACACTCCCACAGAGAGGGACTCCTCAGGGTACTGTCAGTCAAACAATGTCAACCAGTGACCCCCAGGGGGAGAGCCTTCTCTGTGGGGGCACCTGCCCTCTGGAATGAACTGCCCCTGGAGATTTGTATGATCCCTGACCTACGTACCTTTCGCCGTGCCCTTAAGACTTTACTGTTTCAACAGGCTGGGCTGGCTTAAGAACAAATTTTAATGGGTGTTTTAGTTTTTAATATAGGGCCAAATTATTTAATATGTTTTAAACTGTTTTTTAAATTGTATGGATATACGTGTTTTAGTGTGGCTGTGCACCGCTCTGAGTCCCTCATGAGAAGGGCGGTATAAAAATTTAAATAATAAATAAATAAATAAATAAAATGCATTTTAGCTTTCTTGTATGTATCTTTTCAAAGTCCAAATAAGAATTCCAAATTCAAATGTTTATCCAAATGTAAAGAAAGCATTATTCTACTTTGAAAATTAGGCCATTGCAAGAACACCTTGAAAAATGTTTTTTGAGATATAGTAGATTTCTATAATCATGGAGTTGGATATATAGGGCCGTGATATTGCTTCTCTCCTAGAAGTGAAAGGGCTATGCCTTAATGGGCTATGCCAAATAATGGACACATTATTTGAATTTTGGGTATTTAAGGGTAGTCTGTAGACTACATATTTGTTTTTGAGCTGCGTCTCAATTAAAACTGAGCATGTGAAAAGAATGCTCGGTGCTCAATTAGTAAAATCAAACTTGCTTGATTATTATTGATTGATTGATTGATTTATCATATGCTGCTCATCTTGCCTAAAAAAAGATGGGCAGGAAGGGAATAAGATGCACATGGGGGTGGGATGTTATCTTATTCCATTAACCAACTACAAAATTCCACACCCGCATTGAGACTCCAGGCCAGTTGGCAGAGCTATGTCTTCAGGCCCTTTTCAAAGGCCAAAAAGGGCTGTGCGGATCTTACCTCAGGTGACACAATGTTCCAGAGGGCTGGAGCCATGACAGAAAAGTCTCTTCTGAACCCCGTCAGCTGGAATTGACCAACAGGGTTTGCAGCATGCCCTTTGGTTAGTGCAGGTGGGGTGAACCAATCCCATGGTTCCTCAGATATTTTACATGGATTTTGCCCTTTATAAATTAGTATGTAACACTTTTTCTTTTGTATTTTCCAATACTCTTTATATCATTTTTAAAAAAGGAATTCTCAGAGTCTAAACAAATATGGTACCTCATTTGGTGAAAGAATTCCCACAGAATTTCAGGAGCAATTTCTCATGTCTACAATGAAGAACAGCTGTCAAAATATGTCACTTAGACATCCTCTCCACTTTTTTCAATTTAAGAACTATAAATTTAGCCATACTGTGCTACTTTTGTATCTCTATTATGTTCATGTCAAAATGTACATTTGTGAAAGTCACAAATTAATCCAATGTAAAACTTGACCTGGCTCTCTCAGAAGAGCAGAAGCAAGCAAGTTTCCGTTTGAGCCTTATCAAAGAATTCAACACTGATTTAACAATAATTTTAATTTCAATAAACTTCTACCAGAACTGGAAAGCAATTGGGTTAAAAACTTCCACTGAATCCAAATATTTGAGTTAGTATGGTTTTTGCTTATGGGGCCTTTGTGGTATGATGTATATTTCTGTTTCAGTTTTGCATATTGAACTATAACCTGGGTGTTAATTGCTAGATATGCTAATTTACTAGATAGCTATACTTGGAATATTTTTTCTTTGAGGAGGAACAGATGAGATGACCCTTTGTAACTTATCTTTTGCATTCTGTTTATAGATTCATAAGGAAAGGAAAAAACATCTATAAATCTAACCAATGTAATTGCTTTCAAGTTTCTCACATCATCTTATTTCTAGAAGATTCTCCGCATGGCTCAGGTTGTTGCAAAACATTTAGAATTATAATGTAATGTGTGCACATAATGATTTACAGAGGATTGTGGTCAGCCTTTCTGAGCTACCTACAGCTGCCTTAGATTATAGATTGCAACGTAGGAATTATTAGTTAGAAAGTTCGTAAGGCTGCCCATCTTAAATACATAAGTTGAATAACTGATTTAAGAAAACAATATAAAAGTATCCCATGACAAAAGTTAAAAATAATCCAATATAAAACAATGTTTTAAAAAAACCCCACCAAAGCACCAATTGGCCAAAACAAACAGGCTTCTATTGAGTTCCTTTAACATCCTGGTCCTGATGCCTGCAGGAAAAGCCGGGTTTTAATAACCTTCTGAAAGGCCAAGGGAGTTGTGGCCCTTCAAATCTCAGTGAAGAGACTGTTCCATTCAGCAGTGAGAAGGCACATCTCCTGACATTATTTATTTAACTGTTGCATCTAGGGGAGCAGACAATAATCCTCACAGATAAGGTATCATGCCACACATGGTCCCATGCCATACAGGAATTTAAATATAATAATCGGGACCTGGAATTGCACACTGGAAGCCAGTATAATATGTGCAGTGGTGGTGTTGCACAGGCAAAATTTGGAATGCTTCAAACTACTACATTCTGAACCAATTGGCTTCTGAGTGTTTTTCAAGGGCAAACCTGTATATGGATGGACTATTGCCCTAATCCAACTGGGACTAAAATATAAATGACAGTGAGCAGAACTTCTGGTCCAGGAATGGGTGCAATTAGCACATGAGATGAATCTGTGCAAAACACCTGGGCCACTTGGTCAAGGTTTGCTGCTGCTGGTTTAATTCTATAAAGGTCTAAGGCAGGGTTTCCTGCCTTAGGCTGCCGACCAATACAAGTCCATGGTACGTTTGGAACTGGGCCACGCAAGCGAGCTAAGTTTCATCTATGCATGTGCGGTATCTAGATTGTTTTCCACTGAACCGGTCCCTAGTGTCCAAACAATGCTGGTCTTAACCTCAGCTATTTTAAGATGTCTGGATTTCAACTCCCAGAATTCCCTAGCCAGGGATGCTGGATGGGAAATTCTGGAAATTGAAATCCGCACACCTTAAAATGGCTGAGGTTGGAAAACACTGGTCTAAGGTATCTGGCAGACTGTCTCTTTCATACAGAATCATCCTATCCCAACAAAATAAATTAGTGACACCCCCATTATTGAGGGGGTGAAGAGTGCGGAGGCAGTTGCTCTGTGGCAGTCCCTTTCCTTTGAAATAATTTGCCCTTGGTCTTGCAGAGGTTAGTAAAAACTGACTTGTTCTGGAGGGCTTTTTGAGAGCGATTAATAGAAGCCATCTGCATTTTGCATTGTGCCTCTGTGTTTCTTGTTTTAGTTCCAATCCTGTTTTTCTTATTCTGTTGTGAGTCTGTGTAGATTGTGATCTATATTAACCAACTAAATATGCTACCCAATGTTACCTTGTGGCTACACAAAGGATGATTGTGGGGACAGTAAGCTTTTCAGATGTATAATCCTATGCCTAACTTCCAAGGAACCCTGGCTTTCTCTGGAACATAATCTAACAACTCCTGATTTAGTCCAGAATTAAATGGCTTTAATTATGCTAAACATATCCGGTTCTTGAAATCTTTCCATAAGTGATGGATATTTTATAGCAGGAACCTTGGTGGGAGATAGCTGCTTTCAGAGGCTGTGAGTCCAGTGAGCTACCATGGAGAAACAGAGAGGACTATGGTTTTGAATCAATTGACATTGACAAGTCCATGGGCCTCCTGCTCCTGTCATGACCTTCTGAGAAAACCCTGGCTATTATAGAAATGTACCCTAAAAACAAGCAGAATGGTGTGATAGGACACGGAAGATCTAACCTGCTCATCCTTATTGTCCTGCCTCGTTTGTCCCTTGGATACCAAATTGGAATGGGAGATGTGACCTCCAGTGCAATGTAGTGATTTATAGTAGGGGTCTCCAACCTTGGCAACTTTAAGCTTTGCTTTAAGCTTTGCTGGCTGGGGAATTCTGGGAGTTGAAGTCCGCCAGGCTTAAAGTTGCCAAGGTTGGAGACCCCTGATTTATAGGGTCAGATTTGAGAGCTAGGGAGATCCAAATCACTACTCAGATTACGACTGTGATTGAAGTCTTAATCTTTCAGGGTAACCTCAGCACCAAAGACTATACAGGTAGTCCTCAAGTTACAGCAGTTCATTTAATGATCACTAGAAGTTACAAAGGCACTGGAAAAAAAGTGACTTATGACCATTTTTCAGACTTATGACCATTGCAGCATCCCCATGGTCATGTGATTTACATTCAGATGCTTGACAACTGACTCACATTTATGACCGTTGCAGTGTCCTGGGGTCATATGATCACCTTTTGCAAACTTCTGACAAGTAAAATCAATGGTTAAGTTTGAGCCTGTTTCACTGGATGATGTGGACAGGATTATGGATCGGCTGGGGTCCTCCACGTGTTTATTGGACCCTTGTCCCTCCTGGCTTGTTTCTGCAGCCAGAGAGGTGACTGGAGACTGGATCCAGGCTGTTGCCAATGCTTCGTTAAGGGAAGGGGTTTTCCCCGCTGCTCTCAAAGAGGCGGTGGTTTGGCCCCTCCTTAAGAAGCCTAGCCTGGACCCTGACGTTCTTAACAACTACCGTCCAGTCTCCAACCTTTACTTTTTAGCGAAGGTTATTGAGTCCATGGTGGCACAGCAATTCCTGCAATTCTGGAGGAAACAGACTACCTCGATCCTTACCAATCTGGTTTCAGGCGTGATCACAGCATGGAAACGGCATTGGTCGCTCTAGTAAATGATCTCTGGCGGGCCAGGGATGGGGGTTGCTCCTCCATCCTGGTCCTTCTTGACCTCTCAGCGGCTTTCGATACCATCGACCATGGTATCCTGCTGCAGCGGCTCAGAGAGATAGGGATAGGAGGCACTGTTTTGCGATGGTTCTCCTCCTACCTCTCTGGTCACTTGCAGTCTGTTTGGGCGGAGGGTCAGGAATCCTCCCAGAGGCCCCTCAATATGCTGATGATACCCAGCTGTACATCTCCACCCCTGACCACCCTAGTGATGCCCTTTCCGTGATGTCCCATTGCCTGGAAGCGGTGCGGGTTTGGATGGGGAGGAACAGACTCAGACTCAACCCTTCCAAGATTGAGTGGCTGTGGATGCCGGCATCTCGGGATCTGGAAGTTCCAACTTTAATGATCGGGGGGGAGACTCTTACTCCCTCCGATAGGGTTCGCAATCTGGGCGTCCTCCTGGATTCTCGGATGTCCTTGGATGACCATCTGATGGCCGTAACCAGGGGGGGCTTTGCACAGGTGCGTCTTGTGCGCCAGTTGCGCCCTTTTCTAGACCGGGATGCCCTCACCACAGTCACTCACGCCTTCGTTACCTCTAGGTTGGACTACTGTAACATCCTCTACATGGGACTGACCTTGGGATGCATCTGGAGGCTCCAGCTAGTCCAGAATGCGGCCACGTGGGTAATTACGGGGGCTTCTCGATACTCCCGTGTAACACCTCTCCTGCGTGAGCTGCACTGGCTGCCAGTGGCATTCTGGATTTGTTTCAAGGTGCTGGTGCTTACCTATAAAGCCCTTCATGGTTTAGGCCCGGGGTACTTGCAGGACCATCTCCAGCTGCTCTCCCACTGTCTCGTGCGCTCTCACAGAGTGGGCCTCCTCAGGGTGCCTTCAGCCAAACAATGTCGGCTGACAGCCTCCAGGAGGAGAGCGTTCTCTGTGGGAGCCCCGACCCTCTGGAATGATTTGCCCACCGAGCTCAGGACAGCCCCCGACCTCCTTTCCTTCCATCGTGAGTTGAAGACGTGGCTCTTTCGTCAACTTAACTGATCCGTTATGGGCGTACATTGTTATAATTTTAAATTGTTTTAATTGGGTTGTTGATTTTAATTTTATCGTGATTTGTATTGGATATTGTTTTTATAAGCCGCCCTGAGTCCCTCGGGAGAATGGTGGCATATAAATCGCAATAATAAATAAATAAAATAAATAAATAAATGGGGAAACCAGATTCACTTAACAACAGTGTTGCTAATTTAACAACCACAGCGATTCACTTAACAACTGTGGCAAGAAAAGTTGTAAAATGGCACAAAACTCACTTAATACATTTCTCACTTAGCAACATAAATGTTGGGCTCAATTATGGTTGTAAGTTGAGGACTAGCTGTAGTTAGGAGAAATGGAGGGAAACTTTGAGGAGCCTTTGAGGAGGTTACAAATGGGTTAAAATGGCATCTCTACTTGTGTCACAGATTGGTCATTAGAACTTGCCAACTTTGTTTGTTGGCTTGTTGGATCTCCTGATAAGAGCATTTGCTTGCATTACTATTTAATCATCCTATTTTCTTTACCACATGTGCTAGCTGTGGTACAGTGAATTTGTACCTAATTCTGAAACATGCTCTCATGCAATTTAGCCTTTAAACAAATGTAACAAAATCCAGATGGCTGCTTTTGTTAGAGAAAAGTTATTTCAGAAGGGGGCAATTTGGATCCAAACATATGGGAAGTGTATATGTGTTTAACTCTCTCAATGTCTATGGTTTTTCTCTAGCTACTCTTCCCCTTCCCCTTAGGATTCCTGAAGTATGTTTATCTTTTGTGCACTATTTGGCTGGTAAAATACCTGCTGTTTGGCCTGATCAAGCAAAAGTAGTTCAACACATTTTCAGTTTTAAAGTCTGGGAAATGTGAAACTATATGGGAGCTGTGATTGCATGACTCAATGGAAAATATCCAGATTTGAGGTATACATTTTCTAAATTGTTTGGAAAAGTACCCTTTAGGAAGTTCAGGTTTTGATATTCTACAAGCAGCCTTGAAAATTGCGTAATAGTAAGTATACTGTTCTGTCATAATTGAGAAAGCTGTACATACACATTTTAATTGGTGGATTATTCAACTACAGCTAATCGCAGGCAACTAATTTCATCTTTTCCAAATGTAATTGGTGGAGTTGAAAATGAGTATTTAAAGTCTCTCTGCTGCTTCTGAAAGCTCTCAGCAAGAGAGAATGAAAAGTATTCAAAAATAAAAAGAGCAATTGCCTTTTTGTTCAGTGGTAAACTAGTTCCGACTTCCTTCAATACTCAAACTTGGAATCTACGCTAACGTCTTGGCCAGAGGCCAAATTACTTATGTTGAAGACAATTCCTTAATTAACTGGCAGCCTTAACTTTACCAGAAAGAAAACTTCACATTGAGCTTTTATGAAGGGCTTCCCGCTGAGAGTCGCCTCAGCAGTTCCACAGGTATCCCCACCGTTTGTTAACGCCCTGAGGCCAGCAAGAACCTTTTTGGTCCCCGGTCCTGCTGCAGCCTGAAGCTGGGCGAGACGGAAGTCCGTGACGAGGTGGCGGCGCAGCGCAGGTGGCGGTCCAAGAGCCCGGCTGAGTCCAGGTACCTTTTGGCTTAGAGCTCCAGGAGGGAGGGGAGGGGGGAATTCGGCCGAAGGAGCCTTTTGCCAGCAGCCGGGAAGGGTGCACGACAACAACTTTGCGGATTCCTCGCAAGATTGCTGCTGCTGCTGCTGCTGCTGCTGGTTGGGAGCGCGGAAGGTAGGGCAGGGCCTCCGCTTGGAGCTCCGCCTTCAGGACGCTGGGCTGCTCCGTTTGGGGCCGACGAAGCCGGTGCGAAGCGGGGAGGAAAGACCACGGCTGCCCTCGCGGGGTCTGTTTGCAAGAGAATCAGATCGGAGCCCCCGCAGCTTCGAATCGCGGGATCCTCACAATCCCGCTCGGAGCAGGGAATTTCTGCCAAGGGGAGCGAAGTCCCGAAAAGAAGCGCCAAGCAGGAGCGTTTGTGGAAAGAAACCTGGCTAGCTGGCTGGCAGAAAGGCGCTTTGACAGAAAAAAAAAAAGCTGGTAGCCACAAGACACCTCCCGTCCCAAGCCGAAGATCTGGACTGGCCGACAGACTCCGGATTTGGCGAGTGGGAAAGGCCGGGCCAGAAAAGGGGGATCCGGAATCCCTGCATTGGGTTATGAGAACTCTCTCCGAGGATTGCTTTAGGAGCCCAGACAACAGGCTGGCTGGGCGGCCGGCTGGCAGGTTCCCATCTCGTGGAGGCGCTGTGGAAAGGTTGCTGCTAGCGAGATCCGAGTGAGTGGATCGTGGATCCCTTTCAGGGATCCCACAAAAATATATATGTCTGCGGGAGAAAGAGAAAGGGGAGCAGCGAGAAAAGAGCTATCGGAGGAGCACTTTTCCAGGATCTCATCTCCACCACAGATATGAGCGACCCTTCTCCGCTTTTCTTTTTCCCAGAGAGATCCTCCCACACCGATACAGCATCCTGACCGCACCAGCCAGGTGGGTACTTTGGAGCAGAGTTGAGCGGCAAACTGCTCAATTTCGCTGCTTGCCTTCCTGCTTCCTGGGGAAAAGGGTCCTGGGGCCCATCGGAGAACCTGGAACTGTGGCCCCAGGAGGCTGAGTCCATCCACGCTGGGGTTCTGCTTCCTCCCTTTTCCTTTCTACAGATCAGGCTTCTTTCTTGTGTCAGATGGCTTGGCTAAAGGGGGAGGGAAGTGGGGAGAAGAGGCATAATTGAAAAATCAGGTCATGATTTCAAACTGCTGCACAGCTGGCTCGTGGCTGTTCCACATAGAGGCAGCCCTTTTTGCTGTGTTTTATTGTTGTTGGATACACTTCTGTAGCTATAATCTTCTCCCTCTTTCTTTTCACCCCACCAACCCCCAAAATTCTGGAGGGTTTATGAAGAGCATCTGTTGAGCTGTGCTTGACTTGTTTTCCCCCACTCCGCCCCCAGGATGAGATCTGTGTCTGTTGGGGGGGGGGGGATTGCATCCTGTTAGATAAATGTATATTCCTTTGTGTGCAGGGCAAAAAGAGCCTGGGGAGTATTGGGGGTGCAGTGGATCTCTCTCTAAGGAGAGATGAGGGTTGAGGGTCTCTAAGGAGAGCAGAAGAATGCCCTTTGATGTGATACCAGCTGCCTCACCTTGCATCTTTATCGCCCTGCTAATATATTTTGAATTCCTAGAGAGAAGAGGGATTTGCAAACATCTGTGGTCTCTTTTTCACAACATAGGTCAGCTTGCTTGCATCTCTCCCTCTTCTGTGAAAAAGATTCTTCTCAACCCCAATGCAATGTTGCAATGTTCCCTTTGCAGCTCCCTTTGCCTGACAGAAAAAAGCAAATTGATATTAGAGACAGTATTACTTACATCACCTGGAATTCCCCCTCTCCATTTGCCCTGGCCTGAAGGGGAGGGGGAGGGAGAACCCCCTTCTTATTAGAAACACGAGTCAAAACATGAAACTTGTCAAAAGCTTTCTTAAATCACAGCTAATCCGCTCCCCCTGCTAGGCTGGTCCAGACTGGCTCCCCGCTCTCTATTATGTGGGATACACAATGAATGATTTTTCCTGTCTTTGCACAGATTATGCATTGCATTTACAAAGGCAGTGGGAATCACACAGACATGGATTTGTTAATCCAGTGGAAAGCTAGTATGATCTGCTACCATGCTTTTAGATTGCTAGATAGGGCTGTGGTGGCCATTGGCCTTTTTACACAACCCAGTGGTGTTTGTGTGAGCTGCTTTTCTGTGTTTCCTCTGGTTTCAATGTCCAGTTTTCCATGCATTGTGACAGGGAGGAATTGTTTCTGACTGAGCATGGCTTACTATGTTGTAGCTGCAAATGCTGAAGCTTGCAGGATCCAGCCCTCACAGCAATAGCCTAAGATGAACAGTCTGTGGTAACCTAAGAGTAGGGTGTATATTTATGGAACAAATTATTTTTTTCAGAGACTGACTAGAAGGAGATTTGAAAGAAGAACCATTGGTAGTTTTGTATCTATATTAATCCCCTTTCAACTCTGTTAAGCTGATTTCTATACTTTAAAAAAATCTGCAAAACCAGTTTGAACCAGAGGTAATAGTGGAACAAATATATGTTCTGTGTAGCTTGAAAAGGGCTGCCTCTCTCACATGCCTTTTCAGCACTCTAAATTTACATAATTTATACAGTCTAGGAACAGTTTAACCCTGAATCTGTTTATAAGATTGCAGCCTTATGTGCGGCAGTGCAGAACATACAGTGACGTGCTGGGTTCCATTCGGCACCTCTTCCTTGGGGAAGTTGCCACCTGCCATTCAGCTTTTGGACTTTTTGCTGTACAGTTCCATGTGCAAGATGCTCCTGTATTTTGGTATGAATGGATAGAATTGTAAAATGTTCCAGAACTGGGCTGTGCAAACCGATGAATCCAGCTGAGCTGCTCACAACTGATAGCTTAAAACCATCCCTGAGGTGAAGTTATTTCCGCCTCTTATGAAGTTCCTCTACCAAAGCACACACAACTGACAACTTATATTGGGCCACACAGCTGTCCAGTTGTATTTAGACACATTTCACTGCCCGGCTCCAATCAATCTGGCGTTTACCTGAGGAAGTTGCTTGCATTCTTCTGTTGGTGGGCAATATTGAGAATATATTTCTCCTCTTAGAAATAGTTTAGAGGTTGAAACAAGTGTTAGTATAGACTTTCTTTGACTATGGAGATTCTCAATCATGCAGGTCATGGTTGTCCCAAAAGTGTTTTTTCAAAAGGCAACTGGACTTTGTTTTCCCTTGAAGATGTTTTGCTTCTCATCCAAGAAGCTTCTACAATTCTTATCCAAGAAGCTTGTTTCAGTTCTGAGAACTGAAGAAGCTTCTTGAATGAGAAGCAAAATGAGAAGCAAGGGAAAACAAAGGTGCCTTTTGAAAAAGCACCTTTGGGATATAGGATATCTCTTTTATCACTTTCCAATTCTTTGCCAAAATATTGCTGTGATCATAACTTTTTTTCCTTATCTACTGGTCTTAGATTGGATAATCTCACTTTTGCTATGGACATTTAACATCCTGTTTATCCTAATAGTGCTTGTGCAAGTGAATTTCCCTGTTAGATGATCCATGTGCATGCAAACTCCCTTTCTTGATCACACTTTGCTGCTCCTACTGGCAGCAAAATCTGTTCCCTGCATTGGCTGGTAAAGCTTCCTCAGTTGACCCCAGCCCTCCAACAGAGACAATTTTTACTGCCAAAATGGAGACCGTTGCTCCTTGTATCTTGCATGCTGAACTTATTATTACTTATTATTATTGAACTTACATTGTATTGTTTCCCCTAAAGTCTTCTCTGAGTTGAGCTTGACTTCTGGTCACTTAAGTACTTGGGCCCATGATATTTTCTTGTCATGATATGGATTTAGCCAAGTATTTCTCCATCTTAAGATGCATGGACTTCAACTCCCAGAATTCCCCAGCCAGCATGCTAAGGAATTCTGGGAGGTAAAGTCCACATATCTTGAGATTATTGAGTTTGAGAAACCCTAGGCTAGCCTACCTGGACTTCCTAGAGGACTTCCCATTCAAATACTACCGTAAGTTGCTTAGATAGTATATCTTGTGACTGTAATAGAGATATTGCCAGACTAAAACAGGGATCTTGCTGGATCAGAAAAAAAAGTCTCATTTTGTCTGTTTTCATCATTGTTTTCCAGAATGGTAGTTTGATACTTCAGGGAAGCTCAAAAAGTTGTGCATTTTGTGTGTATTGATATTTATTCTATGGACACTTGAGCTAAAGGCCAGAAATGTATTTTATAGCACATCCCATTTCCTTTGATTTGCTTCAGTTTTGGCCATATTAAATAAAACTATCCTGTGAAATGCAGCTGATCTACTGATTGTTATTTGACGTTCCTAATTATTAGTAGCACTCCAATACTCTGAATTTAGTGGTTGCTTGTAGTTTCAATCCTGCCTCTAGTTTTTCTCTCCAGTATTTTTACAGGACCTTCTAGAATCAAAGCATATTCCGGACTCAGTATCAAAATTATTGAAGCAGATTGAATCCAAGTTTCTTTTCAGAGACGTTTGGTGGGCTACCTGATTATCATGTTATGGTCTCACCACAAATGTTTCTTCATATATCAACACATTAATGTGCCAGAGCTGTTCACAATCTGGGTTCTTTGGACACATTCTATCAAGAACAGCTGTTTACAGAAAGGTATAATACTGGCATGAAGTTTATTTGATAGGGATGGATCTGTTGATGATGGCCAAGGATACATGCCAGTGTAGGCAATTTGCTATCCCCATTTTTTTCTTGTATAACTCGGATCCTCTTTGACTTCATTGCCAACTCCTACAAAACACATGATTGCTATAGTAGAAGGCTAAAATAGGTTTCGTATAGTTTACAATAAAGCAAAACCCCCACATCCATCTAGAAACCCAGAATCATACATGTGTATGATGAGACCCCACCACTTTGCCTTGCATAACTGAAGCCTCTAATGCCCTCCCCAACTACTAAACTGGTTTGCCATATATTATATGCAGTCTGGGCTACACATGAAATCTTATGTGGATGGAATCCCAGTTCTGTCAAGGATGCTGAGTTTTGAAGCCTTCTAAATTATGCAAACTCACATAGTTTGTCTTTTCATAATCCATAATGCTAATTTTACTAGACTGCTTCTGCTGATTTTGGAATGGAAAGGGAAGTTTCTACTTTGGTCATGGAAAATCTTGTTTCTTGATTTTAAAAATCTTTACATCTTCAAGAACCTCTCCTTCTCAGAGAAAGCTAAACTTTGTGCAATAAAAATGCATTGTACACTGCCAAATTGCTCTATTTTTATGGGCCTGAGTATAATAGTCACGCACACACACTGTTTGATTCAGCAAGGATTTATAATATGATTTGATTATATATTGATTTCTGAATGCTATTTTCCAATAAATTATCAAAGGGAGAAATTACATGGTTTTACTCTGAGGTATTTGTTATACAATCTATATTGTCTATTAGTAATAATTATATAGGATTATTTAAATTTGTTTTGCCACTTGCAAAAGTTAAGCTACCAAATCTATCTAATTCAGTTATTTCTCAGTAGCTTCTAGTATATTTCCAGGCCCTTTAAAAAAAAATACCACCTGGTTTTGATCTTCACAGCTTGGAGCTGTGGGACTTGTGAAATTACTTTTTCCCACATATATGTAATCAATTTTTTAATGCCTTATATATTACCGTGCTACTTCTTGAATTTATACTTTGTTGGAAGCTGCCATGAAAACATTCTGTAAGAGAATAGGTAACCTGTAAACACTTAAGAATAATAATGGATTTCTTTTCCCTAGGGAGACAAGCTTGCATATAAGTACTTGTCATTTATAAATCAACAATTTTGCTTTGTTTCACCAAATCTATCTGCACATACGTATAACAGATGCAAGACAGAAGAAGCAAAGAAAAATTTCTCTATGTGGTTTCCTGGAGGGGATATCTGTCTATCACAGGAAAGACAGCAGATTAAAATTTATAAATTTTGAATACTATTTCTTCTTCTTCTCTTTCTTTTGTGAAAAACTAAGGCAACTTTTTATATTTTTTTAATTCCTTTGAACAGATATGTTGTAAGGGCTGATTCAGGCACACATGTGAATTCCTTGCAATTTTCAACATGTGTTCAATGGAGATCTATTGCACAATAGAGATCTATGTGTAATATTACAGATAGATCCAAATCAGCACATCTTCCTTTTCTAGACTCATGTGCCTAATGAATGGGAAAGCAGGATTGGACTCTGAGCTCCACTGGTAAGTTTATACATCTCCCCAGCACTGCCTATTAGTGTCCATGTGGTTGTATATGCATGCTCAGGAAAGGAAAAACTCATGTGCCTGAGCTTCTATGGGAAGCTTTTATTGCTGAAGTTTTTTTTTTTAATTTGATTTATATACCGCCCTTCTCCGGAGACTCAGGGTGGCTTACAATGCGCTAAGCAATAGTCTTCATCCTTTTGTATATTTATACAAAGTCAGCTTATTGCCCCCACAACTGGGTCCTCAATTTACCTACCTTAGAAAGGAAGGAAGGCTGAGTCAACCTTAAGCCTGGTGAGATTCGAACCTGCAGTAATTGTTGGCAGCTGGTCTTAATAACAGGGTGCTTTAGACCACTGTACTACCAAGACTACCAAGTTTGATAGCAAATTACACCACTGAATTTCCAAAGGCAAAAGGAAATAGCAAAAATGTGTTTGTTAGATGTATATGTTGCTTTCCTTTCAGGAGGTCAAGGTAGATTATAGTAGTTCCTTCTCCCATTTCCCCCCTTAGCAACTATCCTATGAGGTAAGTTGAGGTAGAGATCCAGGTTGATGTAGTGGTTAAGGTGGTGGCCTAGAAACCAGGAAACTCTGAGTTCTAGTCCCATCTTAGACGCAAAGCCAGTTAGGTGACCTTGGGCCAGTCACTCTTTCTTAGCCCTAGGAAGAAGGCAATGGCAAATGACTTCTGAGAAAACTGCAAGTACTTCTGTCTCAGCAGTTGCCAGGAATCAAAAACTAACTCAAAGACACAACACACACAAAAGTGAGACAGGCTGACCTGAGAGAGAGTGACTGACCCAAAATCCCTCAGAGAGCATTTGTGGGGGAATTTGAACTTGGTACCAGTTCCGGTACCAGTGCAGTTACTTAACGATTGTATCACAGTCTAATAATTTCTGAAATTATCCAGGATGATATGATTACTGGTATATACAATTAAAACTCAGAAGTGTTTTGGAATAAAACTGTTTATTTTTTAAACTATTTTTTTGTCTTTTTAAAAGTCTCTTAATGATAAAAACAACCCCTAAATGTGGGTTTTGTTTTTGTTAAAATATAAGCCGGTCAAAGACCAAAGCAAAGATGATGATGATGATGTTTAAATATATGCAGTTCTTTTGGAAGCGGTTTAAGAAAAAAATATATGGCAAAAATAGTTATGCATCTGTGTTGTACTCTCTGGTAAAGCTTATACACATTCTTTCTGCACGTGGTGGGAGCATCTGGCTGGCACTTCTGGAAGCAAAATATTTATTTTACATTTTCATTCATTTATTTGATTAACTACAGCTTTGGATTTTTTTTAAAAAAAATCTGGCTCTGCTCACTTTCATCTTTGCTTCACTGAACTATTCTTACTGCTCTTGTTTGCACTTTGCACTTTGCACAAGATCGAATATAGCTATTGGATCAAAAAAATAGTTGTTCTCTCTAATCTCCCTTTTCACTTTGACAAAAAGTGAGCTTGCCTGTGGGTGTTTTTTTTTTTTTTTGCCTGCCAAAGAGATAGAATTGAGAAGAACCTTGCAATAACTGTTCAGAAATGTATTGTTAGGAGTACTTGAGAAACTTCTTCTACAGATTTGCAGTTTTCAATCCCGCCATCACTCCACCCCCGAAAAAATCCAACAGGTGGTAGGAATTTTTTTTCATTTTGAAAACCCCCCCCCAACACCAGTTAATTATGATTTGTTTTTTAAAAAAACTGTACTATTTTGGAATATTGATCTTTTGCAAATGAACCCTTAAACTGCAAATGCCGTCATTTTAAAAAATGCCGTCACAGATCAGAGTGTCTCGCAGTTCCTGGTTGTTGCGCTGGGATAAATTCCCTGCACTGGGAGAGAATTGTACAGTATTGCAGAGACACTTTTCTTGCCTACAGGTTGAAAAGGAGTGCAGCCTAGCAAAAGCTTTACCACTCGATTCATCTGATTGTATAAAGTGGCCCTTCCGCAGCTGGGCTCTTCTCTTGTATTAAGCCTTGAAGGAGGTCTTGTTAATTGATGAGGTGTAAATGGCTTTGTCAGAAAGCTGCTTGTAATTCCAAAGGGACACCTGCTTATCCGTTTACACATGTCCCTGCAAAGATTTTTTCCCCCCTTTCCTGTACACAAAATGCTGTTCTGTACTGTTCCTTTTCCATCACCTCTTTGTCTCAGAAACTCGGCTGCCTGTAGCTTGTTAACCTCCTCTGGCTTTTCACATCCTCTCCCTGCTTCCCTCCTTCTCTGTGTGTTCCCCATCTGGGAAGGTCACACAGAATTGATGCAGGGCAAGATTGCTCCAACACGTTTTTTTAAACAGCACCTGCTCATTACACCTCCCTTGCCGTCCTTCTTGCTTTCTCTTCTGAGATTCAGTCATTCTGAACATGCATTGCCATTTGTGCACTCGTCTTCACCTCTTCCCTAAGTCTCCGAGCAGAAATCCATCCTGTGGCAATTATTAATGCACAGATCTGGCTTCCTAGTTATCTCCGAGATTTCAAGGCTGTATCACTATAAAGTACTCAGTATCTAAATAAGTGGCTCATTTTATCAATCCTTGTGTCTCTGCAAGCTTGACTGTGTAGGTTTAGCCAGATACATCTTTCCTTGATTGATTGTTGGGGAGAAATTTTCATCAGTTTGTCAGAAAATTAAGAGCACTCTTGTTTTTTTGGGATCCTGCGGCCGTTAAAATTTAACAGCTAAATTATCTCACATCTCCTTCAGTGCTCTTTCCTTCTACTCCACGATAGCTAATTATAATTTCCAAGGAGCTCTAATTTGTCCTTAATTCACTATCCGTGTAAGAAGTATCTGATCATAGGTGGAACAAAATGACTTTTTTGTTTTATGAATTGTTTTTAAAATTATAAATATGCAAGGAGAAAAGTAGTTAAAAGCAAATGGACTCCTGTAACAGGTGTAGAAACCATATGGTATGTCATATGCCCAGAATAATATCGACAATATGGACATCTTAATGTTGACCATTGGAGAATTGCCAAGTATAACCACCAACTGTTTATGCCATTAATATGAGGGTGGAGTTCCTGCAGGGAGATTTTTTAAAAAGTCAAGGTAACAGCTACAACTATGTGATCAAAGCCTAACCAATTTTTGATCCCTTCTTTGAAGACACCCCTGCATGAGGGAAAAATTAACATTAAATTGCACTTACTGTGTTTATCTGTATTTATAGATCATGTGCGGTTCTGAAATCTTGTGAATGGATTAAAAAAAAAGTGAAGGACAAACAACATTTGGGACCACAAATTGCTGAAGCAGCTCTAAAATGAATTAAAAGGGAAAGGGTCAGACTCTGCTAGAAAATGCCAGTATTTTATATAGTCTTGTTATAAAAACAGAAACTTGTATTTATTTCGATATTCATATCTTTTGAACTTGTATATTTGTAATTGGTTCATGTATGCTTAGTGGAGGGAATGTATGGAAGTTCACATTAGATCTCCAAAAATGGTGCTTGCTCCCACTTAAATGCTTATTTCCAATTTCCTCTCTTATAACTAAATATGCTGCTTTATGCTCAGTTGTTTCATCTGGCTCAAAACCTAACTTCTTCACACAAAAATATAAGTGTAGCTGATTGTTGCTTTGAGAACTATGTGAAAACGGAGAAGAAACAAAAATTCATTTTGTTTCCTCCCAAAGACTACAACTGTAGATTTGGTCTGCTATGGCAAACACCCAATATATTTGTATTTGGTTTACCTTCTCTATCTTGGGATTTTTAAAAATGTGGACCTCTCAAAACACAAATTTGGGTGAGTTTTTTTACCTCTCCTTTTCCTTCTCCTCCAATAATATATAGTGAAGAACTCCAGTGGATTCAGAAGTATGCAAGTTTGTTTGTCCTATTTCATTTTGTCCTACTGAAGGATGACATTACTCTAAAGTATTTTAAAAAATAAGGAAATTTTCTTAGCTTTTGTTAGGTAACATCAATAATTTATTAAACAAAGCGCTTAACAATTTCTTTGCTGCTCTTCTTGACAACTGGGAAGGACCTGTGTGAATGATCTGTGCTCAGGAGGCTGACTGATTCAGATACTCAATATGTTGTTAGGTAGATGCTCATGGTAAGGCAGAAAAATCAATGGTAACGGGCTTGCTCATCAACACCTGAACACGCTGCTAATCCATATTTTACAACAGCAGCATGTTTAAAAAGCTGTTGAGAATCTCTTGCAGTTTGCTGGTAATGGGTACATTTAGGAAATGGCTATTGGACGCCTGTTGGTGTTTCCAGAATCTGTCTCTCCATGAAAAAAAAAAAAATTAGCATAACGGGGTGAGGTTGCTATAGGGGACTTTTTTCCCACCTCTTTTGTCAATTTGGCTCCATCTGTGCCTTGCATGTTTTACTCTGAACCATGCTGACAGAAAAGCTACATTCTTTAGGGAGATAAAAGAAGGATATTAGAAATGGAAAGGCTACACAGTAAAGGTAGTTCAATCAATCTTGTATTCTTCCGCTTTAACTTTTTATTCCTTTGTTATTCTAAATTTGTTTTTAATGATCCAGATATGTTAGATAACTATAATGCTAGTGATACAGCCTGGGGATAATAAGATCTATGATCCAACTGATGATTATCTCACAAATTTTATGAATCAGTCTGACAAAATATATTGGACATACAGTTCTGTCCTTTCTCTTGCTGTCTAAGGCTTTTTGGCTTTTTCTGCCAGTTTTCTTCATCCTCTTGTTGCATCTGCCAAACCATGTTGTTGTTACTTCTGAACCACAATTTGTTCCAATTCCAGGTTGGAAACTCCTTTGAAAAAAATGGCTTCAGTTCCAAAATAAAGATAATTTATTGTTATAGTTGGTCAGATTTTAGTAACATGGAAAGTTTAACTTCTTATGAAAAAGGGAACAAAAGAATGTGATGCTGCTTTTGCATCCCAATTGATATCTTAGAATAAAGATCTAAATATGATCTCTGATTTGAAGCATGGCTTATAAAAAGTAGGCATTTGTTGGACCTGATTGGTTTGCTGGAAGAAAATGGGCAAGATCCGTTTTCACATTTTATTTTAGCAATGAGTTTTACGGCAGTTTAACAATTTCTCTTTGATCTGATACGCATTGTTCCTCAACAATGGTTTTGAAGTCATGTGGACTTTAGGCAAGGTAACTCTGCACCCAATTCATGAAAAAAAATTGTCAATTGTTTTTTTTTTTTTTTACCAATTGAGTGAAGGGGGCAGGGTTTGATTTTGTTATGTTTCTATATCTGATTGCCAAGAAAAAGTGAATGGCCAGTAGTCAATTGTTTTTTTTTTCCCCCAAACCCAATAGTTTGAAGTAACAACAGCTGGCACCTTTTCTATTCATGGTAAATACTCATAGAACAGAATCTTTTTGCTCACTTATAAAATATCCTTCATTCAAAGAAAAAAAAACCAACCAAGCAACATAAATATTTATCAGTCATATATTGTTTTTGATAGTGTGTTGGTTGCCCCTTGCATCTTCCATTGTCCTTTTTACTGTTTACATATGTATTTGTTTTTATGCCTTGCCACCTGCCCAGAATTATTCAATTAAGATAGGAGACTATATTCATTTACTAAATAAATAAATAAAATTTTGCATTGGTTATGACAAACCAATGTCAGGCTATGTTCATATGTGCTATATTTGCTGAGGCCATTTTCTAAACTGCTCTGGAACTTACTGTTGTTAGTAGAAAGGTGTATTTGTGTGTATGTGTGCGCGTATGTTAAAAAAATACAGCCTTAGAAGAAAGAAAACAATTGGGGAGGAAAAGGGAAGCTTATAGAGAATTAAGGACATTTTGTATGCTTTTTCTAGAAAGGTAAGAATACGGGGAGAAGAGACAAGGGCTCAGAAGCTGTTTGGAACCAGTTTTATGGTTGAAGGAGGAGAATAGAAGAAGCACTGAATTGAAATTCAGGAATTCCTAGGGAAAGTGGGTAGGAAAGCATGATTTACGTGTAAAAGAAAAAAAAAGAATAAGAAAGCTCTGGGGCTAGTTTGGGAGATGCTAGGGGCCAATTGAAGAGCAAGTCAGGAAGAAAACCTCTGAGTGATCCTAGGGAATATTAGTGGCTACATTATTTATAGCAAATGGACAGCCGAAAAGGAGGTTAAAAATCCTTCTTGACTACTAGTCTCTTGTATCTGTGTTAAATTGTGCATGTCTCTCATTCTCTAGAAATGTTGTTGATGAATTAGGAGTTTAGAGAAGAGCAGCAGAAGCTATTAACGGGCCGCAGAGGATTGATGAGGTACATTACTAAAGGGATGGCAGATACAGGCTAAATGATGACTAAAAAGATTGCTTACAACTGTCTGGAGAGTGTAAAATGATAGAGAAGGTATTTTCCCCCCTCCAATGGATTTAAGCTTTCGATAGTCAAAGTGCACTCATTTTTTAACGAATTAAGATAGAACGAATCCTTTTTTATCTGAAAAAGTACTGTTATTGAGCAAACATTCCCTACTCCTGTCATGTACAGGTTTGACCTTAGACAGGACAACTAGAAGTTATTTTGTGAAGGATGGAAGTTGTAATCCAATAGATCTGGAGGGCATGAGGTTGAGAAAGGCTCGTTTAGAATGTTTAAGAGTATATTGTAAATTACCCAACTCATGTGTTTCTTATTAGTTGCAGAGGTATTTAGAGGAATGGCTTGTGAAAAGGTATAGATCATTCTCAAACAAGTAATTCTGCTTGTCCCATTGGAAGGATTGGAAGGAGATCTGTGACTCACACAGAGCTGCACTGAGCTGTTCACCCCACTTCACAATACAATCCTTGAGAGATCCAGGGGAAAGCAGAGGACTATTTTTGGTAAGGCTTCCTGAGACAAACAGCTGTATTCTTCGAAGTGGTGCTGAAAGCATCTTTGCTTGGTTTATTTCAAGTTAAGCCACACACATACAAATATTTGTCTCCATTTGACATATGAGCAAATTTGAAAAAGATGTTAAGTAAACAGATTCTTTCTCTGCATCCTTATTCACTTTCAAGTTTGCATGATTCCGCTGAAAACAACTCAGCAGACCCTCAAATTGGGAAAGGATTCGATCCCTGCAGAAAAATTGTCTGGGCTCGTTCCAGATCTAGCTGTGAATCAACACAGACATTTGCTCTGGGTGGCTGAGTAGTGGTGGTAGTGGTAGGGAAGCTCTCTCCCTCACTTTCATATTTTGTGTGTGATTGCATGGTTTTCCATTCAGATGTGGTTGACAGGGCAAAGAGGTCTTCTCCAAGCCCCATGGAATATAAATGAATTTGTGATGGTATAGGGAGGATGAAAGATGGGTTCTGTCTGAGGTTGATATATTGCTGTTGATTCTAATTCCAGCACTAAAAATACAAGCACATTAGAATGTGATGCTATAAAGCCTTTTCTCCAAGATTTGGTTGAATTTCCACCAATCGGTAAACTGGAGCAGAAAGGCACCAATCAGAAAAGCATAATTTTCAGAAAAAAATGATCAAGGCTTTCTGAATAACTCTGGAGATGTTTGCTTGCGCATATGAATCTCAAAACTGGTGATGGTGATGGTGAAACGTATGTTTATGAGTAGAATAGAATAGAATAGAATTCTTTATTGGCCAAGTGGGATTGGACACACAAGGAATTTGTCTTGGTGCATACGTGCATACGTTCATAACAGAAAAGATAGATTCGTTAAGAATCATAAGGCACAACATTTAATGATAATCATAGGGAAACAGTCAATATAAATCTTAAGGATACCAGCAACAAGTTTACAGTCATACAGTCATAAGTGGGAGGAGATGGGTGATAGGAACGATGAGAAGATTAATAGTAATGCAGACTTAGTAACTAGTTTGACAGTGTTGAGGGAATTATTTGTTTAGCAGAGTTTAGCATTCAGGAAAAAAACTGTTCTTGTGTCTAGTTGTTCTTGTGTGCAGTGCTCTATAGTGTTGTTTTGAGGGTAGGAGTTGAAAGAGTTTATGTCCAGGATGCGAGGGGTTTGTAAATATTTTCACAGCCCTCTTTTTGACTTGTGCACTATACAGGTCCTCAATGGAAGGCAGGTTGGTAGTAATTGTTTTTTCTGCAGTTCTAATTATCCTCTGAAGTCATGTCTGTCTTGTTGGGTTGCAGATCCAAACCAGACAGTTATAGAGGTGCAGATGACAGACTCAATAATTCCTCTGTAGAACTGTATCAGCAGCTCCTTGGGCAGTTTGAGCTTCCTGAGTTGGCACAGAAAGAACTTCTTTGTTGTGCTTTGTTGATGACGTTTTTGATGTTGGGTGTCCATTTTAGGTCACAAGATATGGTAGAACCTACTGTTGATACTGTGTTCTCTGGTATTGTAATTGTAAGAGGTTATGCAATCTTGGGCTCCCTTATCTCTCTCAATTTTAAGCTGACTTGAGTAGGCTCAACCTGGCCATAATATTTTTTCCAGTCACCTACATTATGACTCCCATGCTGTGGATTGTTAGATAATATAGGAGACAGCAAGAGGACAAATTTATCCATGTTTTCATAAAAGAAAGGCCCAAGACAATCTCCAAATAAGTATGCTGCGGCTTAAGTATATTGCAATGTTTATTAAGGATTCTGCACTTAAACTCTGATTCTGATCTTTGTGTAGACATGCCAAACATTTGCATGTTCTTGAAAAGCAACTTCCCACTTCTAACAAGCTTTTGTAAAATATGCTTCCCAGTGTGTATTATAAAATTACATTGAAAATTAATGTACCTAAAATTCTACTGAGAACAAACACAAAACATGTTTATATATTCCTTTCAAAAGAGGTAAATAAGGTTAACCATAATTAATCTTTTTTTTTTTTTAAAGCTCCAATGTTATTCTAGGAACAGATTTTTTTAAAAAAAAAAAGAAGGAAAAGGGGAAGGAAAGATCTTGCCCTGGGACAAAAATAAAAGAAAACACAGATATTGTATTAGATAAGATGAACACATATTAACATGGTGAATCTTTCTTCACTTATTAATTTCCCAAAGTTTGTATTAATAGTGTTGATTTTCAGTAGGTTCAGAGAAAGCTGACTAGACCTGACTCTTGGTCTATCTGACCTAGCTTTTCAGAAGCTGGATAGATTCCCAAAGGTATGGACTTCACCTCCCAGGGTGTTCAGAAGTAACCATGTTGGCTTTGGGCATTCGAAGAGGTTGACAGAGTTTGGGACAGTTAATCTGGTTGCAGTCCCCAGGGCAACAAGCTGAAGTACAACCTGGAAAAACCCTAGTTCCTCCTTTTCTTTACCTCACATCTGTGTTAATTACAGCAAATTAAGCCTGACTGATGAATATTCAAGACTTGGTAGGATTACCGTAGTTAAAGTGCGTAACTTTGCCAAACATTAAATAGGCTCTGCTTTTTGTCGCAAGCCATGGCTGTATCATTCCTTGGGTAATGCTTTGCTTTCTACTGATTGCTTCTTGTCTGTTCTTGTATGCCTTGGTATGTACCCATTTAGCAAAACCCATCCAACTTTGTGGTTAAAGTTTCCCCCCCTTTTTTCTCAGTACCATCCCAATGATCAAAATCAGCTTATGGCATGAACTGGAGGGCTCAGGGGTGTAATAAGAAGCAGTGATTTGGAATTTGACAAAAGCAAGACTGGATGTAAATATTTAGGCGGCAGAGGGGGGAAAAAAAGAGGGGGAGAGGAACGCAGCCGGTATTATGTCCAGTGATCTCAGCCACAGTGTGACTTGAATTGTGAGCACTGTAGGGCCTTTGAAAGTTCATGGTTATTCAAGAACAGACAAGAAGCTTGCCAGTCTGCTGCTGCTTCTTCGTTTCCTCTCCAGCATTTCTATGTGGGGAATGTTATTTTCTGTTTCTGTAATTGGAATTTCTGAATTGTAGTTTTCAACTTGGCACAATATGTCACTAAAAACCACCTAGATGATCCAGACTTATTTTTCTTTTTTCTTTTTTCAAAGTACTTGCTTATAATGGGGTATATATTACCATTCCCGCTAAACCCTCTGGAATCCTGCTTCCATCAGGACTGGCAGATGGAATCATGCATGCCATTGTGTAAACTTGCCTGCTTGAGTATACATGGGAGACGTGGATTTCCTCAGTAATTATCATCCTTTTCTGTTGTCTAGAAAAGGCTTATTTGAGATGCTTGTCAAATACTGTCCCTTGCCAAAGCATTTACTCTTTAAGTTAATGGCCCGTTTGTTGCTTTGAAGTGATAAACTCTGGCAGTCTAGACTCTTTCATCTTATAAGAACTTCAGTTGGGGAATCTTTTCACCATATTGTTTCACTTCAAAAGAAATACTGACCGACTGTAGGAGGCTTGTTAACATTGGCCGATGCTAAATTAGCATGAGGAATAAATTCAGCCTCTGTGAAGCTGATTGGTTCAGAGCTTTTGCTTTAAATTTATTTCATATTCTTTCATTTATTTATTTATTCTTTCTTTCTTTCTTTCTTTCTTTCTTTCTTTCTTTCTTTCTTTCTTTCTTTCTTTCTTTCTTTCTTTCTTTCTTTCTTTCAAAAAAAGATGTGATTTCTGTGGAAGGAGATGAAACCCATTTGAGGAAGTATTTGAATAAGGGATGAAGTGGAAGGATATGAGGCTATCTGACTTTGCAGTGTTTCCCATTTCTCCTTGAGTGGCAGTTCACAGCTGTATATTGCAGTCAACTGACAGATTAAGCTCTGCGTCATTTTCTTTGTTCTTTTTCATGTGGTCTTAGTTAAGATGGTCCTATGCTATCACCTTACTATGCAGCCAGTCAGCATTGGCTATAGACCATCGACTGGAAAGATAACCGTTTGTAGCCTGCAAAATTTTTCTCACTTTCTTTTGATGCTCATGGAAGGATTTTACAAAGATGGGGCCATTTCAGCTTTGTGCAATATATTGTAACCAGAATGTGCCTTTGACTCTTTGCTAGGATGCCTAAATATTTGTGTGTGTGTGAAGTGGGATTGCAGAGGAAACTCTTTATCTGATGGCTTATTTCCAGCCAGTAGGTCAAGTATGGTGGTGAGGTCAGAGATGCTACTTTATGAGGAATAGCTTGAGGTTTTGATAGCCAGCAGGCCTTAACAGACAGAACATGCATGTAAGGCAATGGCAGGCACATGGGCTACGGGAGAGTCTCTCTCCCCACCATCGTAGTTTCTTTTTTTGGCACCAGACCAAGAGGATAAAATTCTGTTTGAGATTGTGGCAATCCTCAGCTGAAGACAGAAATTTTAAAAGGTATAATCCTGGCTCCACACTGTACCTTTCTAGTCACCTCCAAGTACATCTGCGAAGATTGTAGGGAATCAACCATAAGCCAATATAGAAAGAGTGACTTTCTCCATAGCTCAGGCATGCAATTATATTCTGAGTTAGGCGCCTGAGAAATATTACAAAGATATAATCTCCCTATATTGGGTAATTAAAAAGAGCACTCAAACCACCAGCGCACCCATCAAGTTACATCTTGCCAAGAGAAAGAAACTAGTGCAACTCTTCTGAGATCCCCTTCATTTTAAATAACTCACAATGATCGTGAGGATGTAGTAATTAATGATGAGAAGATAAAAGGATATTGTCTCTCTTAACCATTAATTCAAAATAATTAAAAGCTCTTTACCAGCCTCCACGTGTGAAGTATGTCTGCCAGTCCCCACTGATGATACCTGGCAAGTGCAGTGAGTCTCCATTTTGGTCACACAGTCTGGGTGGCTTAGCAAAGAGCTCTGAGAGGTTGAGGTTCAGTTTGAACTCTTGTCTGGTGAAACAGACAACCTTGCAAGGAATGGCTTGGAGCAAGTAGGGTTTGGGATGCTTTTATCTTTATTCTTTATTACTATTTTAATGAATATGTCCCTTTTAACCCATCCCATTCCCACCGGGCACTAACTCTTTAAAGAAAGGACCTCTTCCTTAAGCTCATATAATGAGTTTATATATATGCTAATTTTTCTAGACTGTTGGCTTGAATTTTCTCTTGTTTTGGGAAAAGGCTCTGGAGAAAACTATGGAAATGTGGAAACTCCTAAGGGGAAGAGAGGAGAATGCTCCAAGAATGTCTGAGAAACACTCTGAAGGTTTAGGGTGCCACCACCTATGAAGGACCAAGACTTATTAGTCCTTAAAGGAGATTATCAGGGCATCTTCTATATACCGCTCTGTCTTCTATTTTGGAAGAAAGATGGGATGTAGATCTAACATACAGTAGATGTCCGGGGAAGACCCTCTGTGTGTGGCTCTCATTCTTGGAGAGGAAAACTCTTGCATCTGCTGGTCTAGGTACATGATTGCAAAGATGGACTGCCTTTGTGGAAAAATGAGAGTAAACTATACGGCAGAATTGATGGTATTTCTTTTGCTTTCATGGATTCTAGGTGACTTCCTCAGTTGCATAGCCAGGTTCTTTCTTCGGCTGGAGGTCTGTCTGTTTCAACCTACTTTATCCTGGACTTGCTGGCTCCTATAATAGCATGAGATCCAGCCCTTGGGAGGACACCACAATGAATAAGTCCAAAGATCATAAACTACAGTAAAAATCATGGATGTTTTCTTTTTTTAAAAAAAATTCTGGGAGTTTTTTTCCCCCTTCTGTTCAATTGTGTCCGATTCTCAGAGACTTCCTGAACAAGTGTTTATAGTTTTCTTGGCAAGGTTTTTTAAAAATGGTTTGTCATTGTTTCTTTTCTAGGGTTGACAGAAAATGATTAGCTCAAGCTCACCCAACTTAGGTTTATGCTTCAGGCAGGACTAATATTCACAATCCCCCAGTTTCCAGTACAGTCCCTTAACCTCTACAACGTACTGGCTCTCTAATACCAATACTACTTTCTAACACTAATAATAATACTCTCTGATACTAGTATGGTATAGTGGTTAAGGTATTGGGTTAGGAGTGGGGGGATTCAAGTTCTTGTTCCACCCTCAGCCATGGAAACTCATCAGTCAGTCATTTTCTCAGCTCAACTGAAGGAGGGAGCACTATGTACCCTGGAGCTCTTGAAGAGAAGGCAGGGTATAAATCTAAGATATGAGTAAATAAGTAAATATATACAAATGAATAGGAACAGGTCACAGCAAATGGCAATGTATAACTGACCTTGGCTGATCTCATAAAAACCAGGCTTAGTTAAATCTGGTTAATATTTGGAAGGGAGACCATTGAGAAATCCCAGTATTATAGACTAGCCTAAGAAAGTGGGAGGAAAGTCAGTTTGGAATAAGGCAGCACTGAATTGTTTCTATCTTGTTACCAAGAAAACTACACAAAGGTATCTTTGCTGTAACCAGACGGTATGGGAGACTTTATTAATAATATCAGAATATTACAACATTTCAGAACAGTAGTTCCTAGGTGATTGTGCTACCTTGCTAGCTAAATTATGCTAATGAACATTATGATCATGCTAGGTAGGAAACATCCAAGTTTAAGTTTGATTTGAATAGAATCTAATGACTCCTATTATTATTTTGCTAAAGCCTTGGTCAGAGATATTTTTATTGGAAACAAGGCAATATACAGCTTAGTAACAAATTAGAACTTGCTAGTGGTTCCCGATTACTATGAAAAGTGCAGTCATTTCAAACAGACCTTCTTGTCTGACAACAGACGGTTAAAAGATATTAGATTGCCCAATGTGTAGTTCTGTTCTTGACATCTTGGATTTTATACCACTGTAAAGACTGCCTGTTTCAACTTGCCAATTGATTGACATCTGGAATCTCTAGCTCTGTATCATGGAGGCTTTGTAGAGTATAGTATGTGCTTTGAAAATCAAGACACAATTGCTTTGAGGTGCTACAGAAGTAACTGATCTGTTTCTTTTTTTATATATATAAATTTTATTAGAGCATTTTGTTATAGTTCAAACAAAAAATCAAAATCAAATGTATAATAATTTTTCTATCATGGTGTAACATCGCCAAAATATCTATATATCTATATCTATCTATCTATCTATCTATCTATCTATCTATCTATCTATCTATACCAATAATCAGAGAGTAAAAATAGAAAATATTTACAGATTCTTGTATACAAATTTACATTTCCAATACTTATCGATTACCATAAATATACCATCATCTATAAATATAATCCAACATTATCCTTTGTCTCTCTCCCATTGTTTCTGGGTCCAATCATACCACATATTCCAACTATCATAAAAGTCTGAGTCTCTTTTACACTTGATCAGTTTTGTAAGTCTATCGGACTCTGCACATTCCATGATTTTATAAATTATTTTTGAGTCCGTTGGTAAGTCCTCATTCTTCCATTCTTGTGCGAATGCCAGTCTCCCTGCAGTAATTATGTGTAGCATCAAATACCATTTAGTCAATCCAATATTTGCAGGTCTAACTCCCAACAAAAAGCTCTCCGGTTTCAGTTCCACTCTACAGTGTGTGATTTCAAGCAACCATCGTCGTATTTTCATCCAATATTTAGCTGCCAGTGGGCATGTCCACCATTAGTGGAAGTAACTTGCATTGCTATGCCCACATTTCCAGCACTGTGAAGATGTCCCAGGGAACATTTTAGCTAATCCTGCTGGAGGTAGGTGCCATCAATAAACCATCTTATAAATATTCTCTTTATAAGAGGATGCCATAATTAATTTTAAATTTTTAAGCCAAATCTCCTCCCATTTTTGAAAATCCAATGAATAACCCATATTTCGCCCCCAAGCAATCATGGAGTCTTTAACGACTTCCTCCCCTGCTTTCAATGATAATAGGTAAGAATAGCATTTCGATAAGACTTTTCTGTCATTACCTAATAAAATCTGATCTGTTTCTTATATATACTCTTTTGTGGGGAAGAGTATACCTTCCCCACAAAATACGAAGAATTGTTTTTAGATTTGTTTTTTATGCTCTTTTACCTCCACTTCCTCCTTCATGTCCCACACACATATCCTTTCTATCATGGTACTTTGTGGACTTTTCTCCTGCCTTAAACCAAGATTATCTCTTTCTTCTTTCCTTTTTATCTGCCTTTTCCAGATTGACCTTTTATTCCAACTCAGGTGGCAACCTTGCCCTGGCAAGATTCTCTTTGTCTCCACTTGTTTGTCTCCTTTGTCATATCAATCTTAGATGTTTCAGGAGAAGAAAACGTTAAAATTCTAAAAAGCTTAGGCCAAGCTAAGATCTTCTGTAGGGCTTCTTTCACTCCATAAGGAGAGGAAGAGATCCCATTTGGTGGTGGCACCTAGTTGTAGAATACCCATAGAAAATCACTTGCATCATCTTGAAGGTCATCTTGGCATGCATGCAATAAAAAGCTTACAATATTGTTTTCCATGGTCTTTAACTTGGACAATTTTTTCCACCTTGGCTTCTTTTAAAGAATTGTACATTTTGCAATAGTTTTCCATACGCTGCTGCTGCTGTAAACTTTGTTATATTTCTTTTATCCCAAATGGCTTTTGTAATTATTGTTACATTTAAATTTTATCCAGCTGGCTCATGAGCTTTTGTTCATGAATGGTACATCAGTTATTTCAAATAAATAAATAAAGGAATTAAATTAACCAAGACCAGATTATAAAAATACAAAGTTGCTTTACGGTAATTTTAGCCCATTTGTCTGGCTTAATACTGTTGACCCCTTAGTGGTCTCGAGCAGTAGGCCTTGTTAAAAATGGATTTTGGGGGATGTTGATTTTGATTTGGAGTCCTTGGAGAGAAAATGGAAGGATAATCCTCCACCTACACAGCTGCAACTTCTTCTAATGGAAGAATTCTGGTTGAAATTTCAGATTCTTATCAATGATGGAAAAGTGGGTTATTTAAAGAATAAATCATAGTTTGGAAGAAATGATTGACATTTTGTTCTTGGATGTGATAATGGCAGCAAGACTTTCTATATGGTCAGCATTGGAAAGATTCACAATGGAAAAATGGTTGGTAAAGGTGATTTTGCTATCTGGGATGACAAAATTCACCTGATTAAAGAAAAGAAATTGGCTAAATTTCATACCATCTGGAAGTCTCTTTTGCACTTTTTGCCTGAAATAGAACAAAATGAAATCATGATGTAAGGATTTTAGTATTAGTAATATTTATAGATTATCTTTAAAAAATGGAGATCATATAGTATTTGTAAACCAAGAGTTCAACTCTTTTTATTTATATCTGCTGTAAAAGAAATCAGTAGTCATTTTTTGTCTTTTAGTTTCTATATAATTTATTTTATTGCACATCTACCCACTAATTCTCTCTATATTAGGACTTTCTATTCTCTCGGTTTTTCTGTTAGTTTTTATTTTTTATTTAAAAACATTTTAAATTTATTTTGATTTTTAAAAAATTAAGGAAGTTATATTTAAAAAATAAATCGCAATTTGGGGAATTAATGATTTTGGACTAAAATTATGAAAAAAGAATATATATTTTTTAAAAAATAAATCAATAATCAAGATGATTCCTGGGTTAAGATGGCTTTTACAACAGATCAGCTTCTTTATTATCTCTCTAAGCTCTAATCTGGTCATTCTCTACAAACACCGCTCGACAGACTCCCATTTTAAAGAATATTTGGGAAGGATGTAATGAGAAAATTGAATGTTCTCCTGATACATAAAACTGTGACTTAAGAATCAGCCACTATGTGGGTGCCATTCTTTGCCTGTTTTATGATAAATCAGGTGGGCCAAAGCAGCGTTTGAGACCTTTGGTGTTTAATGCTTTGTGAAGGGCTGAGGCCAGAATTTGTGGAATGTGGCTTCAAAAGTGGAAAAGACTAGATTTTTCATTCTCTTGTTTTTTAATAGGGGGTTCTTTTAAGGACTGGAGCTACAAAATTTGCTCATTTCCAGTTTTGAAGTGCAGGACAACTGAAACTGATTTATGGCTGATTTAGCTGGGGCAGCCCTGGAGGTGATAGATGTAGTTCAGAAGCTGCAGGTTATCTGCCAGGGATGTTAAATCTTATCTGTTTTCTGTTCAAAAGTTAAATCGGCTGAGAGTTAAGTATTAGTGCCAGGATCCAATCAATTCAGTTGGATAAAAATGGGACTATATGCTTGCCAAAGCCCATCAAATATCCAAACAAATTCAGATATACTTGATTATATTAAACATGGTTCAGTAATTCAGTCTGAGGGTTTAAATTGAAGGAGTGATTCAATCTGATCAACTGGAGTGAAACTGAGAATCCCTACTATATAATATTGTTTCAGATAAATCCATTCAATATTTATATGGAGTATGAAAACCCATTTCTATCTTTACTTTGGTGTTTGAGTGTCTTAAGAATAAGACCCGGTGGCTCTGAAAGACCAAGAGAATTTACCATATTTCTGATTATGCATAGTTATTTTGTATTAGATTTATTTATGCTACAATTTAATGTAACAACTTCATTTTTTAAAAAAACAAATTTGAGTCATTGTCTTAAATAGCCAAACTGGGGAAGAGGTGATGCTGAAAGCAAATGAGATGCATTTGTTGTGTAGCCCAACCAAATTTTGACTCTAGATTTTCCAACTGCGCTGGAAGAACTGGAGGAAAAATCAGTACCCTTGATAAATCTGAGATCCAGTTCTCTTTGGTGTACAGAATAATGTGTACTAGGCACTCTGAAACTCATCTCCAGATGTCAATAATTTAAAATTTTCTCTGTATGAGAGGGTGAGATTACTTAATCCATTCTTACAAGCAGCAAGAATGCTTGTGATTAAGGCGATGACTTTCAATCAGTTTATCAATTTATCATGTAATAAATATTTCATCATTCACCTACCTAGCCAAAAAAAATCCTTTACATATGTCAAATGTATATTTTTTCCTAAATACATTCCAAAATTATGAAATGTATTAAGACTAAGAGGTTTTTTTAACCTGCTATTAAGCTCACACATGTAAGTATACATTTGTCCTGTGAATTAGTTAGCCCTCATCAATCCTAAAGTCATAGCTTTCATAGCTGGATCATAGCTTTCACCTTCTGAAAAAAAAATTCTTACTTTATAGGTCATCATTTAACAAAATACTATTTTTTGTGGTTCTTCATTTTTTTTTTTTTTACAAACATAGAAAACTGATGGCAGAAAAAGACCTATTGGTCCATCAAGTCTGCCCTTTGAGTTGTTTTTTTTTAATGTTTCAATTTTATTTTTTTCATTTTTAGAATTTTTGTCAAATGATGGACATGTGTTCATCCCAAGCCTGTTTAAATTCAATTTAAACCCTCCCTCCGCTGGAAGTTGGTTCCAAGCTTCCACTACTCTTTTTGTGAAGTAATACTTTCTAATATTACTTTTGAACTTCCCTCCTGTCAGTTTGGGCTTATGCCCCTGTGTTCTTGATTTTTGCTTAATATTGAAAATGCTGCCTTCTAGAACCTCATTCATACCATTAATATATTTAAAGATTTCAGTTGTGTTCCCCTTTTCTCTTCTGTCATTCAAGCTGTAATTATTCAGTATCTCCAATCTTTCCTGATACATTCTGTCCCTCAGACCTTGCACCATTTTTGTTGCCTATCTCTGGACTTGCTCGATCTTCTCAATATCCTTTTTAAAATGAGACCTTCAGAACTGGATACAGTATTCCAAATGGTGTCTGGGTAAAGCCCTATCTATCTGGACTAGGACCTCCATTTTCCTGCTGGCGATCCCTCCAGTGATGCATCCCAGAATTTTGTTCACCTTCATAGCTGCTTGGCTGCACTGCCTACTCATTTTGCAGTCAACCCCTGCAGCACCGTTTCTTCTGTTGTTCTGTCTAACACTGTAGCCCCAATACTGTACCCTGCCAGAGGATTCTTTTTCCCAAAGAGCATGATCTTACATTTAGAAACATTGAACTGCAGTCTCCACATTTTTGACCAATTTTCTGGTAATGCCAAATCGTTTTCAATGTTTTGAATATTTATTTTTAAAAATTGTATGTTGCCCACCTCATTCTAAAAAACAACTCTGGGAAGCTTACACTTAAAATCATAAATATAAAAATATTAAATGTATTAAATACAAAGGCAAGAGAGAAAAAAAAGGTAAGAATAATTATGGGAACAACTTCTCAGTTAATACAACAACCAGCACTAGTGTTGAACACTGTCTTCATTGTATAAAATAAACCTTTTTACTCTTATACTAATGTAAAAAAGACACAGGAGAGCAAAGAAACTGAGAGACCATGAATTCTAATTCTACCTTAGGTACAAAGCCAGCTGGATGACCTTGGGCCAGTCATTTTCTCTCAGCCCTAGGAAGGAGACAATGGCAAACCAATCTGAAAAACCTTGTCAAGAAAACTTCAGGGACTTGTTTAGGCAGCCTCCTAGAATTAGACATGATTGAGCAGGAAAAAAAAGTTGAGTGGTACAGTAATACACTCAGAAGTTTCTTGCTTGTACACCAGGTATTTCTTAAAAGAAAAGTACATACTAATTGTTTTTAAAAAGGTCAGTTTACTGCTATAAGCATTATTTACTGCAAGTCCTTGAGTTATATATAAAGAAATGTATACCAAGATATTTAGATTAGGTGAGGTTAAGCTGTTTTAAGTTGTGGTGTTTTTTTTTTAGTGGAGAGTTAAGGAAATATTTAGATTTCTTTTCCCTGCATTCATTTGAATTTAAGAGAGTTTATCTTTGGATGGATCATGCACAATACATTGACGAGCAATTTTAGAAATAGCTTAAAGCACAAACAAAACTTAAGTTGCCATGGAACAGTAATTAGATGTCTCTGCTCATTCATTTATACATTGGATTTACTTAATAGATTGTTTGGTAAAGAAGAGAATAGTGTCTTGATTTTTTTTTGGAAAAAAACCCACCTTTTATGTAGCTGTTTTGCAATCTTCAGTTTGACAGCAAGCCAAATTTATGTGGGTAGGTTTTTGTGAAGATAGTAACGTAATTATTCATCTAGCATAGTGATGACAAAACTTTTCAGCACCAAAAAGAGAGCGCATGCACGCGTGAGCACACACACTCGTCTGGGCCGCAACCCGGAAGAGGAGCTGCCCAGGGCGCATGTGTGCACTCGAAAATGAACTTCTGGTTTCCAGCATGCACATGCGCGCTGGCCAGCTAGTCTTCCAGGTTTCTGGTGTGCATGTGCGTGTGACGATCAGCTGGCCGACGCACATGCTCACGCAGGAAAAGGAAGATCAGCTCTTCCAGTTTCCAGCACTGCCAAAGGCTAGCTGATCGTCGCACATGCATATGTGCCAGAAACTCGGAAGATGAATGGACAACATTGTGCGTGCCAGGCAACATGGTTCCGTGTGCCACTTTGGGCACGTGTGTCATAGATTTGCCATCAGGGATCTAGGATCTAAAACATTAATGTAACATTTCAGGCATACCCAGAGTAGAAAGTAACCTGCATGAAGTGCTAGACTGTACGGTTTCTGTTTTCCTCAACTTCCTCCCATGTGGCCAGGGATAGAATTAAACTAGGATTTAGTTCTGTTTCACTTGGTTCCTGACTTGTCTTTCACATGAAGCTGAAATCTTACCATTTTAATTTTCCAAGGCAATGAGCCAGGTTTATGGTCAGTTTTGTTAACTGTTGACTAAATTTTAACCTGTAATCAGTTGCTAAAAATAGGAAATGGAACTACAGATCTTCCTTAGGTGGTTTGTTCTGCAACTGATTAGATTTATTTTAAATCATGAACCCTTTTCATTTAAGGAGAAATGGTTCCAGCATTACGATGGTAGTAGCTTTAGGCAGCAGATAATAGATAATCTAGAGCAGGTGTCCCCAAGCCTCAGTCTCTGGACTGGTACCAGCCCGGTCCACACAAACGTTGGGTGCAAACGCAAAGCTCCATTTGCGCATGCATGAATTTGGTTGCACACAGACTACCATCCCCTCCCCCACTGCTGCCACCCACCGCCACCTGTCTGCGGAACCGAAAATATTGGGTACCGCTAATGTAAAGGAGACATATTTCTTCTTCCCCAAATGGCCCTATTTCTTGAAGTTGTATGTTCCAGAAAGACTGGGATACATCACCAAGATAGCATCACAGGTGCAGCTAAGCGTGCTATACCCTCACTCTTAGAATCACAGAATTTTAAGGGTTGAAAGAGACCTTTGAGGTGTTCTGGTCCAAATCTCTGCCAGTGCAAGAAACCTCATAGCATTCTGGACCAATGGCTGTCCATTCTTTTCTTGAAAACATCCAGTAATGGAGAACCCACCTTAAGAGGCAGGCTGTTCCATTACTGAATAGCTCTCATAATCAGGAGATTTCTGTTTAGTTCAAGTTGGATTTCTAACTGTAAAGTTTCCACCCATAGATTCTTGTCCTACCTCAGATGCTAGGAAGACTATATCTACTCCCTTTTCTCAATGACATCTCTTTATTTATGGTCTTATTTGTCAGATTAAGATTTAACTACCAGTCTGGATACATTGTTGAAGAAGAAGGAGAAGGGGGGAGGGGGAGGGGGAGGAGGAGGAGGAGGAGAGCTTTCTGCATATATGGCTTTATATATATGATTTTTATATGTTTTCAATGAAAGATGATTATATTTCATTGTAATCAGCCATGCATGATCTACATCTATGAGCAACTTATTCATAAAACAATAGCAACATCAGATTTTTCAATCCAATGGCATATGTTTGTCTTTGCAATGTTGGAGGACTAATCTCTTGGCCATAATAGCAGCACAGAGAATATTTTTCTATTGTCTAGCTGTCAGTTTCTAGGTAGTAGAAATATGTTGTAATTGTAAATACTACCAGTGGATGGCCACTTACAAATGATATTTTATCTTTTAATCTAAAAAATGCAACTCCGCCACTCTTTTTCGTCATTCACTAGTTGATCCAGCGTAAGGATCCCAGCACCTATTCACATCTACCAATAAAATTGTTTTTAAAAGAGTTTTTAAATCTGAATGGTCCCATAGTGTTAATTTAGCACGGGAAGAATGAATTGAACACATTTTCCAGAAATGATATATCTGTTTTTGAACTGATATGATAGAAACAGAAAATATAGCAGTTCTAATAAATTCTGAACCCCAAGAAGTCCAATTAAGTAAAAAGTGTGATATACAAATTTATTTTATTTATTAGATTTTTAATCCTTCCTTTATTATATCCCTTCATGTATGGCCTTTATAAGTAACTTTATAAATACTTTATAAGTAACTCAAGGTGACGAACATACGTAATACTCCTTCCTCCTCCTGTTTTCTCCACAACAACAATCTTGTGAAGTAGATTGGGCTGAGAGAGAGTGACTGGCCCCAAATCACCCAGCTGGGTTTCATGCTTCAGATGGGACTAGAATCCAGGCCCCCAGGCTTCTAGCCTGGTGCCTTAACCTCTAGAGTAGACTAAACTAGTTCTCCAAATATTCCAAAAAGAAGTTGGATTTGCATTAAGTGAAGATGTTCACAATTTGCTATTAGTCAAAAAGTATGTACGGTGGTGCATTTCAAGATTAGGAAACCCACACACACCAACTTTAACTGACACTTGCTCCAATCTGCATGGCTTCATTTACTTGGAAAGGGGCCAAGCCTCAAAATATAGCCAGCCCTGCACGAAGATAAGCAGGAATTGAGCAAAATGAAACCATATGTTGCATTGTTGTTCTTTCTTATTTTCCTTCTCACTTTTCCTCCTCCTGGAGAGGAGGGAAAGTAGGGGAATTCACTTTCACTCCTCTCTGCTTTTGCATGTGTGTAGGTAAATCATCCAGTTGTGAATGTAAAGTGAAGAAAAAGGTATTTGCCCAAACAATATTTTGTTACATATGAATGTACCCGGTACTTACAGATTTGCAGAAGGGAATCTGTAGTTTGTTCTTGGATGTGAGTATAGAGTTTTATTGGTGACTAAAATTGCCCCCAACTTTTAACCAATAAAAAAATGTTTGATCCAGTTATCACTAAGATCATTTCAGGTTGCTTGTGAGCTTTCATGGTGTCCTCCTTGCCGTCTGTAGAGCAGTGAGCTTATTGCAGAATGAACTGTTGAAAAGTTTGATTGATTTATTAAATTTATATAGCTACCCATCTCACATACATGACAGATATTGGATTAGCTGGAAATCTCTTGAAATAAGGAGGTAAATAATTGAGACATCATATAGGAAACAATATTGCAGGCAAAGATTGTAATTTTTTAAAACTAGGTTGAATCTAGCAATTGAAATAGCTTAAACACCTACCTCAACATCAAGAATTTAGATACTTATTGCCAAAAAAATGTGAGTAAACATGCAAAGGCAAGGGAGTTTAAAAGTAACTCCATTCACACCAATGCTTTAGTAGTTTTGCTACTCCATTCTGGCAAAATAGTTTTTTAGTTGTTTGGCTTGATGTAAATCCAGGCCTACTTTTGAGTGTTAATTGCTAAAGAGTTTTTAATTAACAATTCCAACTCTCCAACTTCAACAATTCTAGTCAATCCAATTGTTTCTTTATTGAGGGCTGTTTTTGATAAACAATTCTTGTCAACCTTATTACTGACTTGTATAGGATTGCACTGTCGGCTGATGTTACATACTTTGAGTGAGGTGATGCCAATGAGTTTTTGTAGCTTTCTCAATGTAGCTTGCAAATTCAGTCCTTATAAACATCTTCTGATCTGATCAACTCTTTCAATTTTTTCCCCTTGACTTCAGTGACCTTGAACTACTTCCAAGGATTGCCAGGCTTTTGGATGAGCAGATGCTCCTGGAAGATAAGCAATGATGTTGCAAAGAGGGTGGAGATAATAGAAGAGAAAGACACTGGTAGAGGTGTGGAAATATTGCCCATGAGCCACATAAAGATTTTAATTGAACCTTGTGCCTGGTTGAAACTGATGAGTAGCAAACATTAAAAGAAAACCTGTGTCCCAGGAAAATGTTGCAAGATCTGATCTAGGTCGGTCACCAGCACCAGAGGTTCCCAGTGACCGCCCCAGATTGGATCTTGCAAGAAGAAAATAACTTAACCTATGCTTTTTGTCCATCTTTCAGAAATGCTACAGCACAGAAAACAGTAGAACAAATCCTAATAAATTCTGGTCATACCTTGAGACCTGGCAATTTTCAGACCTTTCAGACCATTTTAGGAAATCTGGGTGTTAAAAACTTCAGTGGGTAGGCCAACAAGATTATCTTCTGCCCAAAGTTAAAAAGATTTGGAAATTGTAAAAAGTTTGAAAGATGCTTCCCTTTAGACTTGGGTTGCTTGGTGCTTGCTTTGGATATGTGCCAGAAGAAAGCTGTGCTGACACCCTTTTTGGCTTTCAGAAATGCTTGTTTACTTGAGATTTTTAAGAATTCTTTCATTGAGTTTCTTGGGTCATAGGTGACAGATGGCTGGATGAGCCTATTCAAATTCATCATTCTGGATTTGTGGGCTTTATGAATAAATTAAATAGATGCCAGGGAAAATGAGATAGAGATTTCCAAGTTGGTCAAGTAAAAATGATGTTGTATTTTGTTTTTCTTCTTTTACTCAGATCCTGCCTGCATAACAGAATCATACAATACATCCCAGATGCAAAGTACAAATTATGTGGCTTTTGAGTTTCTGAAGAGATATGTTTATATTTTGGTTTCTATGCTGTTATTTCTGACTGGTTACAAGTCCATACTACCAATGCTACAAAGACAGAGATCCAGGAAAGATGGAGTTGCTAAATCTCCCAATCTCCTATTCTTAAATTTGTTATTTTTCAAGCATAGCTTGACACATGTAGTTCCTCTGAGAACAAGGAGTGGCAGGTATTGGATAGAGAAAGACAGGATGTATAAAGTCAGATTGTTTATGTAGGAAACAGTTTAGCTGGTGTCAACATCTCAGATAAAAACTGAGATTCCTACAGAGTCTTAGTGAATGCGAATATTGACCTACAAGCCAACAATGGGAATTGCCTGGAAATCTATTTCAGTTGCAAGCAGTTTTGGCATGTCTCTATTGTATATATTGTGAATCCTTTAAAATAAGTTTTTATAATTCAGTTGTCCTGCTTCAGTCATAGAAATTTTCGGAAGGCTTGGGTGTCATTGTATTCTGATCCCCACTCCACTCCACTCCATTCCATTCCATTCCAGTCCAGTCCAGTCCAGTCCAGTCCATTCAAATCCATCCCAGTCCATTCCAATTGTCTCCATATTCTACCAGAAAAATATCCATTCAAGAGGAAATAGTAAATTTGGCCTCTCATATCCTTTGCTTGATAGCATTAAGACCACTAATCTCTCTTAGTAGGCACATGGTGTCTGCTGATAAAAAGGAAAAAATAATCATCACTATCTCCAGCCAGATATCTAGGAAGCATGGAGGCAGATGGCACATTTGCCCATCAGCTGGTATGCAGTGGTACATAATTGCTGAATGTGGGAAATTAGTTCATTTAATATGAGTGACTGCCATTAATTCATTTAATTATGCCTTTTTTCAGTATTATTTCTTGAGTGTCCAATGTCATATAAAGCATACATTTTATGTAGAAAAATAGTATTTTGTCTACTTTGAAACTCTTTGTGTGTACACAACTCCTAATGCATGTCCTTACATAGCCCAGATTTTTTTTGTAAGCAGTTTCACTTACATTAAAAGCTTCTTTGTACAGTTTCTAAACAAGAATTTTATTTTTGTACCAATGTCCCCAACATACACATATTTGTTTGGATAACTGTTCAGAAACATGCTGAAAAATATAAATCCTGAATTTCAATTATTTCCTGATTCACATCCTTATTTCAGAAATGTGAACTTGGTAGTCTGGTATCAAAGCAAAGTTTCTTCATCCAGTCATAATTAAAAGATGCATAGAAAAAGTAATAATTGAAGAAAACCTAGGCTAAATAATGAAACTTCAGCAGAATCAAAAAGAATATGTATATGGGCATATACGGGTTCTGACCAAAAAATTCACATTTTTTTTTGTGCGGCCGATTTCCCTTTCCGTGCCATTTTTTTTTGCAAGTGCCAAATTTCCAAAATTAGGTTTGGGTCACGACCAAATTGGTTTGCAACCAAAGTTGTGGAATGAATTATGATCGTGACCAAAGGTTCTATTGTATACAGTACATGCATAATTTCTTGGGAGTGCAGAAAAAAGATGCTATGTGTGTGTATGGCTTTGAGTGAATGTTGATGTCATGGCCTCCAAGAAGCAGGGTGACCTTCCCTGGCATTAGAATCCTGAACCCTGGCAGACTAAGTGCCTCATGAGAAAGCGGCAAAATGCTGGCTGTACAACCAAGCCAGTGCTTCATTATTGGCAACCTCTGAGCAGGGTGAGCCGGGGTGAAATCCAGCAGGTTCTGACAGGTTCTGGAGAACTGTTGGGGAAATTTTGAGTAGTTCGGAGAACCAGCAAATACCACCTCTGGCTAGCCCCAGAGTGGGATGGGAATGGAGATTTTGCAGTATCCTTCCCCTGCCATGCCCACCAAGCCACGCCCACCAAGCCACGCCACACCCACCAAGTCATGCCCACATAACCGGTAGTAAAAAAATTTGGATTTCACCACTGGGGTGAGCCTCACCTGGGTGTGCTCAAAGGGGAGTGGATTTAAACTATGCAGGGACAGCTTCCATTGCTGAAAGCCACTTGATTTCCTGTTCTCTACTTCTGCTTTGTTTTGACCTCAACATGTCACTGACCAAGTCTCTGGCTCATCCCTCGGTACTTTTCAAGCTGTTGCTTGATATTGGATTACTGACTGTCTACTTCAATTATGCCTTCTCCTCAGCCTTTAGTCTACCCTTGCATGCTCCTTCTCCTGCTTCCTCAACATTTTTTCTGTTGCCTTCCTCCTGCCTGTCTCCTGCCATCTCTCCAGATAAGCTTTCCTGATGCTCTTGCAAGCCTTGCCCCTAAGCACCCGCTCCATTCCCATACTTTGCTTAACAACTGCATGGATTGTTTCTGCCTTTGCTGAAGCCAGGGCATGAAAGTTGTCTCCTGGCAACTGCCTGGACAAGTGCAGTTTTCTTGGCGAGGTTATTCCGGAGTGCTTACCGGATCCCTAGGGCTGAGAGAAGGGGATTGGCCCAAGATCACCAGCTGGCTTTGTTCCTAAAACAGGACTAGAACTCACAATCTCCCAGTTTCTACCTGGTGAGTTAATCATGGCACCAATTTGGCTCTGTTTATACAAAATTAGAAAAGAATTTTTTTTAAAAAAAATTCACAATGGATGTAAAGACTATTAGGTCTGATATGACATAGATTGGAATTGAAAAATTACAAAAGTGAAAAGGAAAGCTGATATTGGGATGTGGCTAGGGATATTTACTTATTTTTATATTGCATAATTGACATTTCCTCTAGCAGATCTAAATGACATATCTGGGGTCTCCCCCAAATTGTACCCTTTTCAGACTACTTTGTGAGGTAGGCTGGACGGAGAGAAAGTGTTTCGATTGAAGTTACTCATAGATTTCCATGGCTCTATGGGAATTAGATACTAGATCTCACTCATCCCAGTCCAACCTCTTTACTATTTCACCATCTTTCAGTACTTTGTAGCAGTCTTAAAATCCACCTGTAACTTTTCAACCAGAACAAATCTGACCAAAGGTCAAACAGTGAGGAAGAAGCTATGAAAATGAGGATAAGGTTATAAACGTATGTTTCGATTTCTATCATTTGTAGTGGAATGTGCTTCCAAAAATGTTTAGAATAGACACTACACATAGCATGCAATCTAGCATGAAGGTTGAGCTAGTCCAATTTGTGCAAAAAGGAATTCTCTCAGGGCAAATGTATGTAAGTTTTTAGGATAATTAAGAAAAAAAATATTAAATAATGATTTATGGTTCTTTTCCCTTTCCTGGTAGGATATTAAATCGGGGAGTTTTTCAGGGTTAGTTGGTTTAGAAGGGTTGGTATAATAGCTTTTGTCTATCATTTTCTTCTTTTATTGCAGAGCCCTTCACTTCTTTTCATGCGGAGCTGCCTGCGCTTTGGGACATTTAGACTTGTGGCCTTTCTTGCCCTCTGGAATATCTGTGGTGGTAACTCTCGTTTATGGAAGATGCTGAAACTGCTGGAGAAACTAAATGGATCCTAACACCATCAGGAGAATGAAGGAACAAGCAGTGATAATGGTTTGGCTATGGATAATGTGCCTTCCTGGCCTAGCATCTTCTCTAGAAGGTAAATGCAAAGTTGATTCACTCCATAATAGAAATATTATTGATTGACTATGTGCCATCAAATCATTTTTGATTCCTAGTGATCACATAACGTAAATTTTCTCCATGACTGTCTGTCTCTAATCTATTATTTCAGGTCCCCCACAGTGCACTCACTGGCACTGGAACTGAATCCATCCATCTTGCTGCTAGTTGTCCTCTTTCTTTCTTTCCTTCCACCTTTCCCATTATGTCGAATACTTATCCACAACTTCTTTATCTACAAGTGGCATGTGCTGCAGACTAATGTTTTCAGAGCTAGCTGAAGATGCTTACTGATCTTTTTGCTCTTGTGAGCACTGTTAAATGGCACTTCTAAGTATTTTATGCCAGATATATTGTATGGCTGGAGAAAAGTTGATCAAAATTCAACAAATCTTGAGTTTTCCAGTTCTCAAAAAAAAAAAAAAAAAAAGAAGAAGAAAGAAAGAAATCCAGAGGCTACATATTCTTTGGCTTTTACAATGCATCTTGTGTCAGTCCCATTCTTTAATTTATATATTTAATAAATATTAAATATGCTCAAATGCTGGTTTGTTATTAAACCCCCAAATTTCTTGCCATTCAGAGAAACTCTGCTAAGCTTCTGTGAATCCTGAAAGACATTAGAATTATTTGAGTTATTACAAATGTCCACACTGCAAAAGGCAACAAAAGACGCTACTTCTGATGGTTGCTTTTTAAATTAAAAGTTCTAGTCCTTAGGGTTTATAGAAAGAAAGAAAAAAACATATTTTTCAATAATGCTAAAGAAAGCAGAAAGTGATAAAAAATCTCAGATTTAAATTTAATATAAAAAACTGCATAAGATAACCTAAGGAGCCACTGAGTCTCTCGCCATTCTTGATAGCAATCTTTAGATGGTATTTCTGAGGAATTATCTCCCTCTTATCTTCTGAACATCTGTGGATCCCCTGTAATTTATGAAGTAATTAAAAAAAAAACCCTATTGTACTGATTTCAGGGCTGATTCAACCATTGATGCAAGAAAGTATTGAGCTGAAATTAGTTTCAAGGAGGTACTTTTGCTTTATTTGGTGATTTTCTTTCATCTATTGCAGTGATGGTTAACCTTTTCGGCACTGGGTGCTGAAACTGGAGTATGTGTGTGTGTGTGTGTGTGTGTGTGTGTGCGTGCCGGAGCTCTGGAACTTGGAAGAGAGCAGCTGGCTGGTGCACATACTCTCTTCCGGGTCCCATTGTTAGCTGCTTTTCCAGGTTCCATCATGTGCCTGTGCGCCAGCCACCTGCTCTCTTCCTAGTTCTGGCATGCACATGCTGGTCTGTCCGGCATGCATGTGCACACTGGACAGACCAGCATGTGTGTGCCAGAACCCGGAAGAGAGCAGCTAGCCGGTGCGCATGTGCACGATGGAACCCGGAAGAGAGCAGCTGGCCAATGCACATGCGCCACGACGGAACCTGGAAGAGAGCAGCTGGCCAGTGCGCATGCGCATGATGGAACCCGGAAGAGCAACTGGCAACAGCCCTAGAGAGGGCTTGGTGTGCCACCTCTGGCACACATGCCATAGGTTCACCATCACGGATCTATTCAATCATATCCAATTGCCTGGACAAATCCCTGCTTTTTTCTTGGCAAGGTTTTTCAGAAGGTGGGACTAGAACTCACTATCTCCCTCAGTTTCTAGCCTGATTCCTTTGCCATTACCCCAACTGATTTTTGGAGAATATCATTATGCAGATATTTGGAAGGAGCATGTTCACCTCGGCAGAGTAGCAGCTTCATTAATATTTAAGGGATAAAACTGCCGGCATGCAAAAGGAGAAGAATGTAGGTCTTATTCGTAAATAGATGTTTATTCTTTTTGAAGTTTATTTTTAACTCAAGTTACCAATTACGGTCTTGAGGAAGGCTTGATGGGGATTCAAAATATATAAATATATATTTGATTGCATAGAACTGCTGTGACTTCTACATATGCAAATGTTTTGAAAAGAGAAGAGAAAATATATCATAATACTTCTCATCTGACTCCTTTCTATTGTTAACTCGTACAGTAATAAGCTCCTATGTACAGGTACTTATAATCATATCTTGGGAGTTAAATATAATGTGATATGGAAATATTTTAAAAGGGTTTTGTTGTGGTCAGGCTTTGCTATTCCTGTTCTGCAGACTAGTTTGCACTTTGTTTTTTAATTGTCAAGTAGAAGATGGCTGGCATTTCAAGGGAAGAATTATGCCACACTCTCACTTGTGATCATGCAAGCAGTGTGCTATCTGTTGTGAACCAACCCACTGCTCCTTTAAATAATTGGATTTCTGTACTATAAACATCGGATGGGAGAGGGGGGGAATCCTTGGCTGCTTATAGCAGAAGAAGCACTATCAGCTGGATGAGTTAAAACAAGGAAGGAACTGGATGATGCCTTTAAGATGATTGACCACAGGTTTTTTTTTGTTTTTTTTTTTAAAGAGAAGGAATATCAAAAGAAACAGAAGAAGAATTGAGAATTGGGAATAGGGGTGGGAGGGGAATGAAAGTATAATGATGTTTGGGTGACCATACTGTTGGATGGTTTATAAACAGTGAATGAATGGGGAGATACTTTTTAAAGCTAGCCTCCTTGTTTGGAAGGTTCCCCCATCTCCTTTTTTGGTCTTCTAGTTCTGTTCCCTTTCTTGTCCAAGTCCTGCACACCCCAACACTTCTTGTTTTCATTCATCGCAGCCTGACGGTCCTTTGCCTCCGTTGGCTTTCCCCCCTGCTTTCTGACCTGTCTTTTCCGGAGGCCTTCACATGGGAGAGAAAGATGTGCATTCATCATGAAATGGCTCAGGTCAGTGAGCACATGTGGCCACAGGGATTTTCTTTGGCCCTGCTACAGGAGTGCTCATGATACCCCTCTCTTTCCCTCCCTGGTTAACTTGCTATCCTTGTTTCCCCTCTCCGGTTTTCTTTGTCTGCTGTCTGACATTCCTCTGATACGACATCAGTCTCCTTAAAGCAGAACATCCTTTTCCTCCATATTGTTATCAATCATGGCAAGAAGTGACTAATATAAGTCCTAATAGACTTAAAGTATCTGTACCTCCATTTAAAAAAAAAAAAAGTCCTTTCTGCCAAAACAAGATTGAATCCAACCCTCCCCCCCTTTTTTTTTCTAAACCCTCTGCAATGGTCTCTTGAAATCTAAATACTTTCCCTTCTTTCTTTGTCTTTTGCTGCCTCCCATTACCTAGAATTCCAGCCTAAGAAATATTTTTGTGCTGCTTGGTTTTTGAAGCCACCAACTTAACACCAACATTCTTCTCTTCAATTGAAACAAGGTCTAATGCATAGATTTTGTGTTTGTCTGGCATTTATTCTTGACTGGCTTTCCCTTTCCCTTCGTAACTAGCTGTGACTTTAAATGGAAACTCCATAGCCAGAATTCGAAGGGGCTACTGCTGATGCTAGTGAATACTGTTTGCAGAGAAAAGGACTTGATTTCCTACTATGCCTGTGGGCTTCCCACAGATATCCAGTTGGCAAATGTAGGAAACAAGACGTTGCACTTCACAGGCCTTTCATTTGATCCAATCATTACACTCCATATAATGGAAATGTTGATTAAAGTCCCTTGGGGGCAGGGAATTCATTTTTTAATCATGTTACTTGGTGAAGCTGCATTATCTTCATTGGCAAGCAGCCCTAATGTTCCACAATTATAATAATGTTCTCCATCTATAATGTTCTAGCTTATGTTTTTTTTTAATCTGGGATGATTGCTACATATATTCATCGGGTTCCTCTGATGTTCCCCTCTGCACGAATGCATTTATTTATTTGTTTGTATTATTTATTGATACAGGAATTGATCTGTTGCCTCTTCTTAAGTTTTCTGATATTTTCTGATATTTTCTGTTTATATCATTGATATTTTCTGTTTATATCATTTCAAGTCCAATCCACCCAGTGGATTCATTATCATCACGGTTCCTTGCAGATATGGGAAATAGGACTTGATACATTTGTGGGTAAAGGAAAAGCTCTGTTCCAATCCAAGAAAAATAGCTGACCTTGGTTCTGAGGCTTTAGCTATTTATTTATTTTTTGACTTCCTGAAGAATTAAATCCTTGAAATCTGGCACTGGTAACTCTCTTCCTCCATCAGCTTCCTTAACTTGGTTCATTTATGCACCCCATTTCCTTTACAGCCTACCTTTCATTTGTTTCTGTCTGTACTAATTTCTAATTTCTATGTATACATGGTTCCATTAGAGAATGCCCCATTTAGTCCCATCTGCTAACCCAGGAGATGGGTTAGCAGCTTCAGAATAATCCTTAAATGCCTTAACAGAACACAGAAACCAAAAATATAAGACGAGCTGTGTAGAACTGTCAAGTCTATTCTGGCACCTTGTTTGCCCCAATAGCCAACCAGCAGCCTGTCACATGCTTCTGAGAAATCATAAACATAACTTGACCCCAAAAGCACCCTGCAGCTCATGTTCTCCAGAACTGTCATTTTTCCACGACTGGAGTTAAGATGTGTATTCTTACAACTAGTATCCATTGAAAAATTCAACTTTCATCACTGATTTTATTTTAAATTCTTATTAGTTGATGGCTATAACTACATTCTTTAGTAACCTGTTCGTGGGCTACTTTTCAGAGTAGATCTGTCAAGTCTTCAGCAAGCATGTTACTAAAGAAGCAAGATTTGGAAAGTCTCATTAATCAAGTCTACTGCGATGATGATGATGGTTCGTCACATAGTCAGACTCTCCTGGTAAGGGCTATCACTCGCTATCTTAAAAGGATGACAGCAATATGAGCCAGTTATATCGAAAAGAATTTCATTGGTTGTAAGAAAGATGAGCTGAGTTAGAGAGGAGCTATCTTATTTGGGTTATCTAGTTTTGGAAATCTAGTTATTGAACTTCGATATTGTTAAATTTTAAATGTCATATATCATATATTTTTAGACTGTTATTTCTGTAACTGTTTGTTTTATCTTTTTCTTTCTTTCTTTCTTTCTTTTTTTTTTTTTTGAAAAGGCCTTCGGGCTATTCAATAAAAGAAATCACAAATCACATAGTCAGCCAGATGTTTAGACTGGATTTGACATTTTTGTCTACCTACTGGGTCCTTCCCAAGGACCTGGGATAGACAGATGTTATTCTTTGATGGCGCCAAAAGTATGATTGTGGAACGTAAGTTGCTGTGAGTAAAGCTGCCTTTTGCAATTGACTGACGGTGATTTTGTCAATGCTGATGGTGTTCAAGTGGTGTTCCAGTTATTTTTGGGATTACATCCAAGGTGATTATTACTATTGGTACTATCTTCACTTTCTTTTGCCACAGTCGTTCAGTCATCGTCTTCTTCTTGTTATTATTAATAATAATAACTGGCAAACCCTATCTGATTCAAAAAGACCCAGCAAAGGGGACAACACCAGGAAACTATAGGATGATAACATGCTTGCGTACAGTGTTTGATTACTCACAGGTATAATAGCAAACAACATTCAAGATTATTAAAAAAAAAATACCCTTCCAATAGAATAGAAAGAAAACAGAAGGAAAAGCAGAGATACAAAAGATCATCTTCTGATATATAAAAAGATTTTGGAGAATGGCAAAAGGCAAAAAACCAATTTCCATATGATCCAAATTGATTATCAAAAGATGTTGATTCATTACCACAAACCTGGATCAAATGTTTGGAAGCAACCAGCATCAGTAAAAAAACATTAGAATGTTTATAGAAAAAATAATGAAGCCGTGAAAAACAGAATTGGTGGTTGGAAATGAAAAATATGGGCTCATCAATATTAGGATAGGCATATTCCAAGCTTATTCATTATTACCCTTATTATTTGTCATTGCTATGATTCTACTTTCAGTGATTTTGAAGAAAAGTCTTTGCTACCATTCAACAAAAATTGCTAATAAAATCTCACATTTTTATATGGACATTGAATATCAGTCATTGAATTTTATAAGAATTTTGTAAGAATTTTTAGCTTAGATATAGCAGTGGAATTTGGCTTAGAGAAATGTGCTATAGTATCAAGAAATCAGGATAAAATCACAAAGAGTAATAGAACTGACATGCCAAATGAACAAACCATCAGGAGCTATTAGGATACAGAATACAATCTGGGCAATTTACAGTTTGATAACATCAGCGTGGACAAATTTAAATTCAAAGTATGATTAGTCAAGAATACATCCAAACAGTGAGAAAATTTCTAAAGACAAAACTGATTGGTGAAAACACCACCAAAGCCATCAATACTTTGGTCATACCTCTGATATGATATATTGCTAGAATTATTAACTGGATATGAGCTGAACTAGACAGTTTGGATCGAAAAACAAGCAATCTACTCACTATGCAATACTTCCCTATAGTGATATTAATAAATTATATCTGCCCCACAGAAATGGAGGCACGGATTTACTTCAAGTCAAACAAACTGTCAAAAAACATGCATTGGTTAATTACATAAAAGGCAGCCAAGAACAAACATGATGCAAATTAAAAAAATGGAACTTGATGAATGTATAGGAAATAAAACATAAATATTGAAATAATCTAATAAAACCAAGAACAGAATGCTGGCAAGGAAAAGCATTAGATAATCAATTTCTACAAATGATCAAAGGGAAAGTGGATAAAGATAAAACCTGGCAATGGCTTACGACTGGAATATTAAAAAAGAAACTGAAGGAGTTGATTTTTGGCTGCTCAAAAGAAAGCTATTCAAACTAATGCAATCAAGAACAAAATGGAAAAATCATCAAATACTTTCAACAAGGTGCAGATTGTGCAAGGAGACAGATAGTCAGCTTGTGCAAGAAGATTGCACAAACTGATTATAAATAATGGCATACACAATCACCAAAATGATTTATGGGAACATCTGTAAAAATTACCATGTGCCAGTAAAGAAAAACTGGTGGGAATGCAAAAGTAGTTGAAAATGAGCAGGTTAAAATATTGTGGGATTTCTGAATACAAACTACAAGTCTTGGCTCTTAAAACACAGGATTTAACTCTGGTTGAAAAGAAGGAAGTGTGGACAATTGATTTGGCAATACCAGGAGACAGTAGACAAAAAATTGGAGAAGATCACAAAGTATCAACATCTGAAAACCGAAATGGAAAGATAATGACATAAGCTGGCTATGGTGGTCCCAGGGGTTATTGGCACACTGAGTATCATACCCAAAAAAATCTTGGATGGCACTTAGAAAATATGTACATTGATAAAATTTTCATCTGTCAGTTTCCACTGCTTATACTCTGCTGATAGATTACAACATCCTAAATTCTTGGGAAGAACTCTACATATGAAGGCTAACACTACTTAAAGAACTGGCAGATTGATTTCACATTTTTGTGCATATAATAATTAGTAAAAATACTGGGACCATCAAGTTGAGATTTTGGAAAATGTGTGGGCTAAGATGTTATGAAACTTTAGATCCAAATAGACAATCATCTTGTTCATAACATATATGATATAACAGCTTTTGAAAAGGAGAATGACCAGCTCATGGATGTTGCTAAAATTGAAGAAAAACAATTGGAAAAAAATTACAAAATATTGGGACTTGCAGATCAAAGTCAAATACTTATGGAAAAAGAAATCCGTTGTTATCCCAATCATGATTGGAGCCTTTGAAGCTATGCTTAAAGGACTCCCTCAATATCTGGAAATACTGAATTTATCAAACTTGACCAACTTGAAATTACAAAAAACTTAAACCTGCTTGGGTTCTTATATCCTTATCCTTAGATGCTACCTTAATAATTCTTAGGTCTTGGTTAGCACTTAAATTATTAAGTTTCCACCAATCTTAGATTGTGACTTTAACTGCAGACTACCCACATATAATGATGATACAAAATTTTGCAAAGCAATAAGTAAAACTGTCATTATTACTGAATACATTAAAGTGGGACCTCTGAATTATTTGAACTTTTTTCTCCCAATTTCCTTCACTGAAGGTGTAAAGGTGAAAACCTCTCTTAAAGAGTGAATAATACTCCTGTGCTCTTTGCCACATTTTGAAATATTTCCATTTACATGATCAAACTACAAGAATTGCTTTGGAGTCTTTTAGCTGAATCGACAGGAATTACCCTGTAAGCCTTACCCAGCTTGCCTACCATGTCAATTCTTATACAGCACAGGATATTCATTTGCCTAGGTAATTGCATTTTGTTTGCTCTACTTTATTTCTTGGCACAACAACAAAGGTCTATAGATTCATAGGAAGGCCACCTACTTACTATACTTTATGTATCAGCCTTTCTTCCAGAAATGCCAGACAGCATGTGGTGAGAATTATCACTTTCTCTTCCAACTATCATTGTGGGGTTGAGTGAAGGCAAATGGCAGGATTAGAGCATGAATCTATATTTTACTGTCTATGACAGCCCTCATAAAGGTCCAAATGCACTAGGATGTTAAGGAATCATTTTTTCCCTCAAATTGCAGATATCTCGTTGAGTGCTGCAGTGTGGGAGGGGATAAGACTTCCTAATGTTAGGAATGGGTGAGTTAGGCAGAAAAGTTTTTATCTCCAGTGGATAATTTTCCCCCATTTTCTGCACTGAAGAACTGAAGCCTCTCTTGCATTTTAAAGATGCCCAAAATGATTGAGCAGCAACAGTGAACATCCCAGTGAACTTGGTTTCTCGGTTGTTAAAAAATAAAACCAACAGTTTCAGTTGTACTTTGCAACACAGAGAGCGATGCAGTTGTATTGAGCAGCAGTGGACAAAACTCTTGTCATTTTTTAACTTTAAAGATATTTTGAAGAGAACTTTATGAGAGCCATGTAAGCAGTTGACATACAGATCAAGCAGGTACAAGAGAGATGGTCTTGGATAAATACTAAATAAGGACTCCAAGGAAATTGCCAAGTTCAGTTTCTGATACAGAGCTAATGTATACAAGAATTTTAGGCACCTGCTCCTTCTAGTGCAAGGGTGTCAAACTCAAGGCCCATGGGCCAGATCTGGCTTGCGGGGTGCTTAGATCTGGCCTGTGGGGCTGCCCTGGAAACAGTGAAGGACTGGTCTGCAATGCCTCTGCCAGCAAAAATGGGCTCCCAAGCTCCATTTTTGGCTCTGACAGCCTCCTGCAACCCTCTGCCAGTGAAAACGGAGCACGGGAGGGCCACACAAAAATGGCGTTAAGACACCGACACAATGACAAGCTGGCCACGCCCACCCCGGCCCCCCGAGATTAAACACAACCCTGATGCGGCCCTCAATGAAATCAAGTTTGACACCCCTGTTCTAAAGGCATATTATATCTAATTTCAATCAGGGTAATTTTCAACTGGATGCACAAAACATGGTGCGTGCATCTGGAGACAAAAAAAAAAAAAAGCAAACATGCTTGGATATATGTGGTATATTTCATGAGCTTGGACAGCATTGCAGACGAAGTTCAATTAAGAAATTGAAAGGTGTGCTCAACTAGCATTTCAGCAATTCTAGCAAGAGATTGTGGGGAGAAAAATTGACAAACAGTTCCAATCTTTGCTGGGGATCAAATATACTGTGCAACCAGCTATAGGGGTTTGAGGGAAAAGATGGTAAATGCAAAGCTGTTAGGTAAATAGGGCGAACCAAAATCAGTTTTTGGAGGTAATGATGGAGGAAATGCACATCTGTGCAGATGTGATTCAGAAAAGCCTGCTGATTTAAGAAGCACTCAGTGAAATTTCAGCAAATATCTGACATTATGAAGTAGAATTATGAAAAATTCCACCAGAAATAAAGGGAGTAGCTATGTTTTGCTATTTATATACCAGTTAAAAATCTCACCTAGACATATGGTAAATTGTAATTTTATTTATATGTAATGATACATTTGAGGAAAAAACTCAGACATAGTAGAAATAATTAAAGTGGAAGGAATTTTTTCCCCCAGCATTTAAATTCTGTTAACATTTTAAAACTATTTAATTAAAAAGATATGTCTTAACTTTTTCAGAAAGTAAGAGAAAGTAAGAATTTGGAAAGAGGAACATTTCACCATTTCTGAGCAATGCTGGCGATGTTTCTCATGTGCCTGAAGAGCTGGTGTTGCTCTCAAAAGGGCTTTTTTTCCTGTCAGTTTTAATGCCCGAATAGCCTCATAGTGAAGGAGATGTTCTCTGAGATAACAAATGCAAGAAGTTTAAAGCTTAAAAATGAAGCCCATCACCTTCAGTTGATCCCAGAAAATGATTGGCTTTTGGTGATTAATTCTTTGAACATTATATGTATTGATCCAGTCATTAATTATTGAATCTGCCAAGATTGTGCTTTAATGAAGGAATGTGACTAATAAGTATAAAATAAATAAAATTACTGCAGACCTGTAGAGTATACTGCAGGATTCTAAATATAATCCAACCAAGGCATAGAATGATGATGGTTGATGATGATTCGTTAATCTTCAATTCGATTCACAATATAAGACTGGTAAAACATAACAGTTCAAGTCCTAGCCAAGGATCTAAGAACTGTTAAATTAACATCTGGGTATATAGGAAGTTCCAAGTAAGGTTGTTTTTTGCAAAGTCAGAATATTCAGGTCTAATAAGTTCAAAATTTCCATTTATCTATGCAACCCTCTGGGTAGTGTTCTAAGTCTAAGGGCTCCTATTACTATTGGTACAACCATTGATTTCTTCCTCCATGATTAAGAAATAATGAAGCTGATGCAGGAAAATGTGTTCCCTTGCATTACTATTGTCATCACTATCTGAAGCTCCTGATATAGTGCAGGATTCAGAAATACCCTTAAGCCCTAGTCAGATGTGGGGGCTTAATGTCATGAGCTTGTCTCTTGCACTTTTGCCCATTGAAACATTGGTTTTTGAATATGTGGTTTACAGCTGAGTGAAAATTGACATCTTCAAACCTAATACAAATAATCAGCTCTGTAGTATTATTTGCTCAGTGCTTGATAGCCCCCTGCCCTCTTCTCCCCCCCTCCCCTTGACTAACATAGCAGTTTTAAGAAGGAAGTGAAAGTACATTTACAGATCTGTGGGTTCCTTGGTTGTTTTCTTGCCAGACATTTCATTACCAAAGTAGGTAACATTATCAGGACTAGTACTGTTGATGATGTTACCTAGTTTGGTAATGAAAAATCTGCAAGAAAACAACCAAGCTCAGAGATCACCAAGGACCCCACAGTTCAACTCTGAGTTATATTTTCCTGGAAATAAATATGGGACAAACCAGATAAAGGGGCAAATCTGAAAGGGTTAAAAATATTGTTTATGTTTATAACTTCATTTTATAAAGAAAAATTCAAGAATAAAATCAAGAAGAATTAGTGTGCATTTTCAGTTACGAGTGTGATGACAAAGTAACATTGCAACCATTCCTTGCATTTACGACCTTTGCATGACTGTAAAACAAAGGAAAGCTGATGTAAGATCATAAGCACAGGCGTGATATCACGTAGTGACTGCTTCATTTAATGGCCAAGTTACCAATTCCAGTTATGGTTGCACTTGTATATATTCTTCTGCAAATTGGAACAGTGTGATCTGACGGTTGAGTTTGTTGTGATTTTGAGCAGGGGAACTAGATCCATATCTGTTCTCTGGGATAAAAAAATGTAACCATTGGCCCCAAATATATTTTCCATTTCCTGAAGGGGTTACAGTGCAAACAAACAAGGATATGAAGATGACCTTCTCTGTCCTAAGTACTCTGATATTAAACTGAGCCATTAACCTAAATCTGTGTCACATCTGAGTTAGAAAGGAGAATACACATGCTCTAATTTAAGGAGGGTTACCATATTTGACAGCTCAGTGGAGCAGTACATGGTAAGGATACTGATAAAGGATGCTGAGGTTAATATTAAGGAGCAGAAGAAGAAAATCAATATTCTAATCTTTTAATAGTAAACACCAGTACCTGGAAGCTGATTAATTCAGGAGCAAAACAGGACCAACAAAAAATAATAAGAATAGTTTTACCTACTTGGGGATTTTCTAGATAGTCAGCAATATTTTCTTTTTCTTCCTAGCAGGTGCGGTATAAGCACATATATCTTAAAAGAATATCTAAAAATCAAATGCCTTTAAATATAAGACTTACAGAGAGCAGTACTGTCAGCTAAGCCTGAGATAGCAAATCAATCTAAATTTATGTCGGATGGATTTATATACTATTCTATTTCATTAGATTTTCTGATTTTTTAAAAAAAGTGGAAAATTCTTGTTATGTGCAATTTCCACAAATACAGGCAAGTTTCTATGCAAACTTCCATAACACATAATTTTGAAAAGCAAAGCTTCTAATAAAAACTACATCTTCAACTGTGTGTAATTCAGGTGGTCTTTGACTTAGCATTGGGACCAGCATTTCCAAACAAGGTGGTTATTAAGTGTGTCACACCCAACTGTATAACCTTTTTGGCTACCGCTGTTAAAGTGATTCATTGGAATTGTTAAGTGAATCATACGGTTCTTACCAGTAAGTGGATCTGGCGTCCCACATTGACTTTACTGTCAAAAGCTGGCTGGAAAGGTTGCAAACGGAAATCACATGACCTTGAGACATTGCAATCATCATAAATACATGCTGGTTGCCAAGCACTCAGAATTTGATCATGTGACCACCGGGATACTGCCACGGTCATAAGTGTGAGGATCAACTATACCTCATTTCATTTTCAGTGCCATTGTAACTTTGCTAAAGTTGCTAAATGGATGATCCTATACACATTTTTGTAGGCCCTTTTTTAAAAAATGTATATTTTTAAACCGTGTCTTTTAAATTAATTTTGGAGGCTAAGGTAATCTGTTCAGTCCTGTCTGCAACAACTGATCCCAGTTTGCTAAATCACACCGTTCTTCTAACTCAATTTGTAGTAGATTTCTTTTTCTTTGCTTTGCCACTGTGCCAAAATTCTTCATTTTCCTATACAAGATTCCAGAGTCCAGAGATTTCCCAGTTCCATAAACATTTTTTTACTTCTCTGTGTGAAAGTGAAAGATGGGGAGAAGGGAAATTGGTCCGTTTAAACTCCCCATCTGTGAACCATTTTATTAACTCTTATCAATTGGAATCTAGTCTACTTGCTCTATGTGTCCTTCCTTTCCTCTTTCTCTATGCATGCTGGTTGTTTAAATATCTCCTATTGGAGGAGAGCCCTCTCAGCCCCAGGTTGTATGTATTTGCTGGCCCATGAAAAATTAATGTGTGCTCTCTGTCTCTTGATTTCTTCAAAAATAATACCTGGGTCATTGGAGACAAGCCATCTGGGGAGCATCATTTTGGCCAGCTGTGGAATGCAAGGCCCTGAAGGAAATGTTTGTCCTTCTCTTTCTCACTTCCCACGCTAAAAATTTCCTTAAATAAAATTTCTATGATTATGCTAAATTGGTTGTCCAAAATAAAGTTTCCATTTTGATCGAAATCAAAACTTACTTTGTTGGCTTAATTTTCATCCAAAATACTTTTCTGTTGAAACATATAATGTCTTCTTTAAGCCAGCTGTTGCTACTTAAACCTAAAAGGGAAGCCTAGGTTTAGAGCTGGGCATATGCACCTGATTTTGGTTAGATTCTAGAAGCCGGCCCAGCCTATGTAAGAGTATTTCTTGTCTTTTGCTCAATATGGTCCAGGATAAGAACAATTCTGTCCTTCGACTACTGTGAAAGCATCTTTTAGATTGGTTCTCCTATTTCAGACACAAGATGACTTAGGTGTGGACTTTGTGGTCCAATCTGTTTTAGGAGTACATTTTTGATCCAGCAAATTTCTGGCTTGTTTTTAAATTAAAGATCTATAGAAATGTACCAGATCAGTGCAGGATGTAAATAGGAGTTATACCTCTCAAGAGAGCTTGAGGTTGAACTGTATATAACTAGGGAGCAAACCTCTCTCTCGATAGCACTGATAATGTTGCCCAGTCAGGTAATGGAATGTCTGCAAGCAAATAACCAAGGACAGAATGCACTAAGGACTCCACAGTTATGCATTCTTTGAAAGCTGTAAAAGGTGGCTGAGAAGTTAGAGTCCTTTGAATTAAGAATGCCCATTCCTGAAAGTTCTGGGAAATAAATAGCTTCTCTTGTTTTTACTTTTAAGTGTGACAATTTAAAAAAACCCACAACATTCTATGTTTTGTAAATCATTACCATTTTGCTCAACAGCTTTAATTGCTACACTACTTCTGTGGAGATACAACCTGTGTTTACTGGTTCATTGTTTGCTCTGGATGAAGTTACACAATGACTTGAAAGAGTTTTTGTTCGGTTATTGGTCTCTCTTCTGAAAAGAAGTGTTTCTTCAAAAAAATTATTCAAAAGTTATTGTTAAGTGTTAACTGAGATATGAGAGCAGGGAAGGGGACGGGGGCCTTTGATCTCCACTGTTGTCACAGTGCACTTCAGGAACCAAACATGTTTCAGTGAGCTTAAGCTGCCTTGTCCTGTTGCTAGTCTTCAGCAAGAGAAGAAAATAATGACAGGTACTAACTCTGATAATGACTTTGAGAATGGGTAATATAAGAAGAATTCAATGTTTGTAAAAGCAGAATCTGCAGTAGCTGCCGCTTGCAAATAAGCTCTTCAATGGAAATTGGAATGAAACAGGTGATAAATGTGGTACATATGACTCATTCCCAAAGTATGAAGTAGCTGCATGTAATGGATGAAACCACTTAAATGAAAATCATGCCTGAAGACTTGCAAGAAATCACTTGCAAAGCTGACAAACTCATACCACAGTTCCCCCAGCCCCGATCCCGTTTGTGATAGCAAATCTTGTTTGAGACTAGTAATCATGCTGGCCCTCAGGAGATGATATAGGAAGGAATTAGTTGTCATTTGGAACTGTCTCCTAAAATCATCATTTTTATCTGTTTATCTCTCCAACAGAAATCCTTTTGGATACAACAGGAGAGACCTCTGAGATTGGATGGACCGCCCATCCTCCTGAAGGGGTAGGTGCTTCCCTTCATACTCTTTTGCTGAAAATTGCCCACCCACTCAATACCTGGTAATGTGTTCTGCACACAACAAAGACCCGCAGAGAAACCAAGATGTAATGGCTGGGATTTCGGGATGGTATTCTCCCTTCAAAGACAACAGAGAAAACTAGAAAGGGTTGTAAAGCTGTTGACTGGGTTTTTTTTCTATTATAATCTCCGCCAAATCTTTGGATCTTCTGTCTTGGAGTATCATCATAAAGGAGACAACACAGGATTCTTCTCATAATAGAGCCACAAAAGGCAATAGATTTAATTATTTTTGTTATTTCTTTAAGACTTACCTTTTGTCTTCTTCAAAGGAACATTGTAGAAAGTCCTGTCAGAGAGCCACATTGTTGAGTGCTGAATAATTGTACTTTTTCCCTATGGTTGGGTTGATATAGAGAATTGATATAGTGTTCCCTTGACTCCATGCACTCTCAGTCTTCCCTTGACTCCATGGAGATCATTGATTCCATGCTCATTATACTTGCAAAAGAGAATGGACATCCATATTTAGAGTCTGGTCTTCAGACTCATTTGATAGCCCCAGATTGAAGAAGAATGGAACTACATGACAATACTGTTATGTATTATTATTAGTATTATTAGCATTATTGGTAGTTTTTCCAGTTGGGGGGATAGCAAAAGAGTGGCTGTTGTGTAGTTTTAATTCTCTCTATTTCTCTATGCTATTTTTTTCCTGCTGATTTTGAGAAGAGAAAGGAGAGGAAAGACTTATGAATACTGAAAGAAGAGCAAAATCAGGAGTGTTGTTTGAGGAAAAAGTGAATGCAAATGTCTCATTAAAGCAATTTTTATTAGGCAACAAAAGCAAGCTTCAGAATTTCATTAAATATTCAGAAGTGAATGGGCAGTAAAAGATAAAAGTATAAAAGATATTTAAACTATGCCCACACTCTGCATTTTTTCCAGGATTATTAATCTTGTTGATTGACAAAGAGTTCTTAGAAACTCAAAGGCTTACTCAAAAAGATGTCCATTTCCCCCTTGATTCTAGGGTACAATAATGACCCTTTAAAAATTCATCTATATATTCCAGTTTGACTGTAAACCAATAAGGCATAACTCAAATAATCCAGTGGTCTATATTCTGATGGCAGAAACCACAAAATTGTTGAGTGCTTGGCTATAGAAAAGAAAAAGCATTTGGAACAAGCTGCAGACACCCTTATTTTCCATTTTGTAGCCAAAATGATAGATGAGATGCTAGTATATACTAATTGCTCCCTGTTAACCTAGCTAGATGAAGGGGAAAAAAACCATGGGGTAATTTTTATTTTTTAAAAAATTATTTAAACATTTTTTAAAGAAATAATGGATTCTTTTGACCATTTTATACGATGAATGATAGATAAAAATTAGGAGGTACTGCCATCTTTTTAAAATGTTTAGCAAATTTGGCACTCCACCTCCCTAAGAGGTAACCCTTAAATAACCCTTAAATTACCTTGGTTAAAAAGAAATATATAGAATATTAATACTGCATTTGTCAAACTGAACATACCAGCAGAAACTGAATTTAAATCTGAAAGCTCTACATCAACAAGGCACAAAAACATGCCAAAACTTAAGAAACTTAACCAAACCAAATTAGAATTCTTCTTTTTTTGTACATCCCTAAAATTAAACAACAGCAAGATACGAGAGCCAAAACTTACAGTGTCAACCAAACCGATATAGAAAGCAGTGTCTATCAATAAAGAACATATTATTGGAAGAATTAATTTCCCTAATAAGCAAGTAAAATCTATTTTGGGCCCCAATGGGGGATCATCACAGTGGAGGTGGTTGATCGATTAATAGCAGATCCCACCTCCCCCCCACCCTGCCTCTGCCTGCCCCATCTAGCTCCAATAGCAGTATTAATTCATTTTATTTGCATTTGGTCAGTCAGATCTTCTCAAACGACAAAGCTTCCTAAACATTCAAGTTCTGATTCACATACATAATAAATGGCTCTTTTCCCTCCGTTCCCGTGTCACTTGTTCTTGCTCACGCTGATAGTAGACATTTAGTTTAGTTTACTTTATTGTCATTGCACCTCGTACAACAGAATTAAATGTCATCTTCATGTGACTAGCATCTGGTCAGTTCAGCTAGGCTGGAAACATCTTGAAAAAAGACAAGTTAGTTATGGGTCACGAAACAGTATAGCACCTGGATCGCTCAAAATGCTCTCTCTTGAAATAGTCAAATTTTGATTCCAGATCAAGGCAAAACAGAAAAAACAAATTCTCAGACTTTAAACACATAGAATGGGAATATGTGCTTTATGCTTGGAACATATGGAACAGCTGTGATGTACAGAATATTCTGTACATCTCTACTCACGTGCAGTTTTGGAAAACTTCAATCTTACTACTTTAAATCTAAGCAATATTTTCTTTAAAAAATGAGATGAGAGAGAAGGTCCAGTTTCTCCTTAGTCTGGAAGAACTTTCAGAATCTTTGGGAGAAAATAATTGGCATCCTTATAAACTTACTTCTTCCTTTTTTCTCAAAGAATAGCATGTTTGAGTACAATTAATTTTTTCCTAGGATGGATGGTAATTAATAAAGCACATATGTGTTAAATAAAAACACATGCAATCTAGAATGATTTGCAGTGTGGTGAGTGCTTTATAATATTGGATTTTTCAGAACATGGAAGGAAAATTCATTGGACTTACTTCTCATCCAGTGTTGCCTTTGTCTTTGTCTCTGTTGTCTTCCTCCTCCTCCTCCTCCTCCTCCTCCTCCTCCTCCTCCTCCTCCTCCTCCTCCTCCTCCTCCTCCTCCTCCTCCTCCTCCTCCTCTTCCCCCTCCTCCTCCTTCACCTCTGTTCCCCCCCCACTTCCTCTCCCTTCTTCAGAAAGTCATTTAAAAAATGACTGTGGCTGGAAGAGAGATGTGCAACTGATTTCCCAGAAAGGTTCCTGAGCTCATCTACAAGACATAGATTAAGGAAGGCGCTTGGTGTTGGGAGTCAGAGAACCAGATAATAGTAATCTCATATTATCCCTGAGGAGCTTATAAACATGATGAAACTAAAATTTAGGCCAAATTTGTGTAATATATATACTGTGGCAGGATCCAGGTGGCTGTTCTCAGGTGTAAAATAACACTGTCCCCAATCCCATAAGATTTATATTTCCAGCTTGTTTGTCTCCTTTTTCCTCTCCTCCCCTCCCCAACTCCATACAGTGGGATGAGGTGAGTGTCTTGGATGACAGGAAGCATCTGATTCGAACATTTGAAGTATGCAATGTTGCTGAGCCGGGACAGAATAATTGGCTGCGCACTCATTTCATAGAGCGTCATGGAGCCCACAGAGTTCACATACGACTCCGCTTTTCTGTTCGTGACTGTGCCAGCATGAGGACCGTGGCTTCTTCTTGCAAAGAGACTTTTACCCTTTACTATCATGAATCGGAAACTGACCTAGCCACTGCTGAGCATCCAGAGTGGCACGAGGGCCCCTGGACCAAAGTGGATACAATTGCCGCTGATGAGAGCTTCTCCCAGGTGGATAGCTCTGGGAAGGTGGTGAAGATGAACGTCAAGGTGAGAAGCTTTGGGCCATTGACGAAGAGGGGTTTCTACTTGGCCTTTCAAGACTCTGGCGCTTGCATGTCTCTGGTGGCTGTCCAAGTTTTCTTCTACAAATGTCCTGCAGTGGTGAAGGGTTTTGCCTCTTTCCCAGAGACATTTGCTGGAGGCGAAAGGACTTCTTTGGTGGAGGCACCAGGAACTTGTGTGGCTGATGCTGAAGAAGCCAGCAGTACTGGCTCCTCCGGAGTGAAGTTGCATTGCAACGGGGAAGGCGAGTGGATGGTGGCGATCGGAAGATGTGCCTGTCGTGCTGGCTATGAGCCTATGGACAGTGAGAGAATCTGTAAAGGTAAGAAACAAATCCAGGGAGTGTCCCTGGCACTTTTCAAATCAATGTGTTTGGAATAAAAACCTGCAGTATCTTTGGTAGTAGCTTCTAAACAGTATCCAAGAGTCAGTGAGTCCTGTGAAAAACAAAAGTTTAAACTCCTGTGAATATAAAATACATATACAAGAGGCTTCCTGTTATGCTTGTATAATCTTTCCTCATCTTTATATTGAGTCAATTTGGGGTGACTCAAGTCATACTTGGTATAATCCTGTGGCTTTCTTCAAAAGGCATTATGGATTTGATTCATCCTTGTTGGTTGGACAAGGTTGCCGGCCAGGTTTTACTTTTAGTAGCTTGCTTCTCCCTATTCTTTATGCCAATGGAGAAAACCACTTCTTCCTCTGTCCAACAACTTAAACATCACACACACACACACACACACACACACACACACACACACACAGGAGGATTGCTAGTAAATAAATAATATCTAGCCCTACTCCAAGTTTTATGGGTGCCCTCTGGGTGTTCCAAACTACCAGAACTTTTCAGATTTGATCCTAGTTTGTAAAAGTACCAATCTGAGTGATAGTCCTGATTTTAACATAATGTTTCCTCTTTTCTCTTCCTCATAAAAATGGCTCAGGCAACTGGATTGTTTTCCAAATGAATAGCAACAAAGTCTTTGCTTAGCTGTTTTTTTCCATGCAGATCCAAAAGTGAACAGCAGCTGTTGTAATCATACTTGTTGTAAGGCCTCCCAAAGTTGCCTTTCTTCATTACAATAGAAACAACTACCTGCTCTCCTAACAGCTTTCATTCCCCTGTGCGCTGCTTGGAGAGTCCAAGCAATGGGTTAACTTCATCTGATTGGCCAGAGACTGAGTTGCAATTTGTTTGGCCATGCCTCTTCTGCTTAGCTGAGCTCCAGTTTTTCAATATTCTTTTTCAGCTTTCAGTTATGAACCTAGAAGGCTACCCAAACCATTATGCTTATTCCATGTATTCCATAATAGTTTACAAGTAATCCTAATTTCCCAAACAATATTCCATATTGTGAAATTTGGTTGTACATATTATTGCATGCTTTTCCTTCAAGAAACCATAGTTCTTTAAACTGGACATCTTGTCTATATTTGGGTTCCAAACTGCCATACCCCAAATTTAATAGTGGGAACTGACATTCCAAATCCCCCCCTCCCCCCAAGTAATTTGGCCAGAATTTGCACTGCAACAGCTAACAGTATTAGATGAAGTGCAATTGTACCTTAAAGTTTAATGAAAAGTCTAAGAACCTAGCATAGTCAATGGAGCTTCATGCCGGCTGCCAGTTGCAAGTATTTCTGCTCCTCTGAACAGAGCTATAGTAGAATCTGGAATTTCTTCTTAAATGGAGGTTAATCCCAGCACCAGCTCTTCTTTAATTGGACTGCAATTAATCTTGAACATGACTGATATTTGTGCAAAATCTAAATTTGTAGTTAAAACCAGTGAGGAAGTCCTTTCTCCATAATAATAATAATTTATTTTTATTTATTTTATTTATTTTATTTGTATACCGCCCTACTCCCGAAGGACTCAAGGCGGTGAACAGCCAACAATAAAATACATAAATACACAAAATTTAAAAACCCGATAAAATCAAATTAATAATAATAATAACAACAACAACAACAACAACAACAACAACAACAGAATAATAATAAGAAACAGAAAGCTTTATTTTGGCAGCTCAAGAACAAGCCCTAGCCACAAACTGCATGCAGGCAAAAATTCAACATGTTACCACCAACAGCAAATGCCGCCTCTGTAATGAGAAAGATGAGACAGTCGACCACCTGATCAGTGGGTGCAGCAAAATTTCACAAACTGACTATCTACAACGCCATGACTGTGTTGCTAAAATCATTCACTGGAAATTGTGCCAGAAGTTTGGATTTGAGTATAGCGAAAACCACTGGGAACATCAGGTTGAGAAAGTTTTAGAGAATGAGAAACTCAAGATCTTGTGGGACTTCAGGATTCAGACTGACAGGCACTTGATCCACAACACACCTGACATAACAATAGTTGAAAAGAAAAAAGTATGGTTCATTGACATTGCAATACCTAGTGATGCATGGATTGAAGATAAGCAGCAAGAAAAAATCACAAAGTACTGGGACTTGCAAATTTAAGTTGAGTGACTGTGGAAAAAGAAATTGTGCATTGTCCCGATTGTAATTGGAGCCCTTGGAGCAATATCCAAAGGGCTACCTCACTATTTAGAAATTCTAAATTTACCAGACTTGAACATTTTGACTCTACAAAAAACCACTTTACCCGGGACAGCTTACATCCTCCGACGATACCTTAACAGTTCCTAGGTCCTTGGTTAGGACTCGAGCTGCTGAGCTATTAACCAGCCTCAAAGGCTGTGAATCTCACCAAAGATTAAATAATAATAATAATAATAATAATAATAATAATAATAATAATAATAACAACTACTACTACTACTACTACTACTACTACTACTACTACTACTATTACTGTATGTGATGAAAAGTAATATAGCAGCCTGATGAAGACGCAGGGACCCTTTTCATAGTCTGCTTTAGAAATGAATATTCACTGTGGTGGCTGGAGTGAGAGGGCAATGCTCTCTACATGGGGCTCCCCTTGAGGAACACCTGGAGGTTCCAGCTGGTCCAGAATGCGGCCGCGCAAGTGTTTATGGGAGCGACGTGGCGCTCCCATGTGACCCCCCCCTCCTGCGCGAGCTGCACTGGCTCCCAGTGGTCTTCCGGGTGCGCTTCAAGGTTTTGGTTACCACCTTTAGAGCGCTCCATGGTTTAGGACCAGCGTATTTACAAGACCGCCTTCTGCCACCAGTAGCCTCTCACCGACCAGTACGCTCCCATAGAGAGGGGCTTCTCAGGTGCTGTCAGTCAAACAGTGTTGACTGGCAGCCCCCAGAGGGAGAGCCTTCTCTGTGGGGGCACCCGCCATCTGGAACGAGCTCGCCCCGGAGATACGGAGGATCCCGGATCTGCGTGCTTTCCGCCGTGCCCTCAAAGCATTCCTATTTCAGCAGGCTGGCCTGGCCTAACTTTTCTTTTAAACTGTTTTTTAAATTTTAAATTTGTCTTATAAATTGGGGTGTTTTAAATTTGTTTTCTGGGCCAAATTATTTAATTGTATTTTAAATGGTTTTTTAACGTTTGTATTATATGTATTTTATCTTTTGGCTGTTCACTGCCCTGAGTCCTTCGGGAGTAGGGCGGTATATAAATTCAATAAATAATAATAATAATAATAATTGAGAAAAGGCCAAGTTAGTATTTTAGAAATGTTCTTATAAAGCCTACTTATTTTTTTTTTTAATTTAGTGAAGAAAAATTCAGAAAAATATAGATATTAGTTGCCAGCTTATTCTGAATTTTAATTATATCAAGAATGCCCCAGCTCATGCTTAGCTTGCCTTTTATCCGGTGGTTTCTTATTTGAGGTGTGAATCACTTGCATTTATTTTTCTTTCTTGCTGGAAAAATTAAGATTATCCTTTAAAGAAGTGGACTCTCCTTGTCGAGCATCTGAGTTAAATAGTTTCTAGCTAATATATAAAAACTATTATAATTTGCAAATATACTCCTTCCTGGGAGCTGATATGAAGAAATTAAATATTTATATAGTTAATTACTTTTAATTATTACAGTTATTAATATTTATTATAAGTGTAATAATTATTGTAATTATTACACAGACCTTTTCCACAACTCAGGGCAGTTGAGAGTGTACTGTAAATGTTATTACAGTTTTTCCTATACAGGAATACAAAATGGTTATATAAGTCACTTTTTTCAGTGCCATTGTGACTCTTCAAAGTTATAATGGCACTGGAAAAAGTGACTTATAACCATTTTCACACTTATGACCGTTTCTGTATCCTCATGGTCATGTGATCAAAATTCAGAAACTTGGCAACTGACTCACATTTATGACCATTTCAGTGTCCCAGGGTCACGTGATCACCTTTTGCAACCTTCTGACAAGAAAAGTGAATTGAGAAAACCAGATTCACTTAATAACTGTGTAATTAATTTAACAATTACAGTGATTCACTTAAGAACTATGGCAAGAAAGGTCATAAAATGGGGCAAAAGTCACTTAACAAATGTCTCACTTAACAACAAAAATTTTGGGTTCAATTGTGGTCGTAAATTGAGGACTACCTGTACAATTAGACAGTTCCTTGATTCCCAAAAGATCAACTCTTTCAGCTATGTCTTTCTCCAGGAAAAGTTATGACTACTCTGAGGGGTCAAAATCAAATTTTGTAGTACCTTAGAAAGCTAATAATACTTTTGCATAAAAATAGAACTATTCAATGACTGAGTAGATTGCTTTAATGATTCTTGTTATAATTAGACCATGTTGAAATATTCTATGTGCTGTTTAACTTTATAGCTATTGCAGGCCCCAATAGTGCAAATCCAAGAAGGCTTTCATGAAAGATATGGCAATAGCATTTTTTTTTTAGTAATATCAATCTGTCACCACAAATAAAGGCATTAATGAGAAAGAATTGGCTTTTTAATTGTCTTTCAGGATCTCCTTAGAGACCTGAAAACGCATGTTTTAGTTTCAGGTTTTCTTTTTAAATTTTCATGTATCTCCAGCGGTTTTTCATTGCACTGAAAAATCAGATTGTTAGTGCAGCACATGATCCTTGGTTAACTGGGCTGTCTGTGCACCAAATCCAGGAAATAGAAAGGAGCAGCAGCCATCATGACTATTATACCAGGAGGGATTTGTGCAATTTTCAGGAAAACTTCCTTCCCCTCTTACTATTTTTAGACCTGAAAATTGAGAATGAGAACAGTGATTTCCAGATTAGTCACAGGGATTATCTTTGATATTGAAGAATTGCACAAAGAGCTGCATAAGTTTAATATACTTCAATCAACCTTGGCAATGTGATTCAATTAGAAAAGGGAAGTAAAATCAATGGTCCCAGAAAGAAGGCAAAGTTAGAACTGCCAGAGCCATCACACTTTTCACAATAGATCTGTGACAGAGCTACTTTTTCCAATCATAATAATCATCTGAAGTTTTGCAGTCCACATCTGGTAGCCCTCTGAAAGAGGAGATGATTATTTTGCTCACTTAACCATACTTAACAGGCTGCCTGTACCATTTTTTGCATCCTCTATTAAAACATTCACAGAAGGGAGGTGGGTTTTGTTGGTAATGGAAATGTTCCAAGAAAATTGATGATTCAGCTTAGTATAATTACAATAACATATCCTTTAATGATCTTACTTTGTAGTGGATGATTGTTGAAAAGCAGATGCCTTACTTTCTTGATTGACTGCATTAATTCTGTAAATATTTGACCAGTGTTTGCTTAGTGGGCAGGAGCAAAATCATTTCTGTTTATTAGAACTTTGCTTGCCTCCTTTCAAGAAATCTTGTGTGTTGAAAATCCAAGATCTCCCTTCTAAATATACAAACTCTTATGACTTGAGTTTTATTTGCATTATTATATAAGTACAATGATCCATAGCAGTTCTGTGCATAATTCCCTAAAAGAAAGTTCCTTTCAATGTATTGGGATCTGTTTTTACTTCTCTATGGACAAAATAGGAATGTTACCATTTTCTCTAGTAGAAAATGGTAACATTCTTAAGATCAATGCCAAAATGTATTGAAAATTATTGGTAGTTGCTCCAGACAGGTTTCTATCCTAGCTATTAATTATTGTTCGTTTTATTCTTTTTTAAACTAGGAGTGTCCTCTCCTTGCTCATCCCTTCTTGACCAATATGATCATTAGTGGATGCTCAGGTCCAAGTGCCAAGTCCTGTGATGTAAAAAATGTGGTTGAATAAGAGTGTGTTCATGGTGAATGCTCTGAATAAGCAGTAATCTTCCACTGCGAAAATGACATATTTACTATTGTAGGTAAATGTTCCAGACAGTGTGTTAAAACATCTTACTATCAGATTTAAAACAAACAACTACCAATTGAATGCAAGATTGTTTTGTGTATGTGTGGATAATGATCTTCAGTATGATGAACGGTAATTAAGATCTTAATGGCATTATTTAAGAATAGAATCCTTGCTCCTGAATGGGACATAGGTTAGGCAATAAGAGGATAAGCAGCATATACTGTATGAGAGTTCATAACAGAACTTTGGAGCTACGTTGCCAAAATTGTTCTGTCGATTACTGTCCCAAACGCAATTCTACATGCAGGAATTTGCAGAAATTATGAGAGAGGGTTTGCACATTCCTTGTGGTTCCTCCTATTTTCTGGAACTCCCTTCCCAGCAAAGTTCAATGTCTTTTGGATTGGACCCAAAACATGTTTGTTTCAGCAAGTCCTTAATCTCCCCATGGGACTTGAATATGATTGAGCCTTCATTGTTTAAATTATGAGGATTTGTCCTCATTTTTATTTGTTTTAAAAGGCTTAAACTTAATCCTTCTTAAAAAAATAGCTGTAGTTAAAATAAGGCATAACATGAAAAGTAAAACTGATCGAAGATGTCCAAGTTGCATTTTTTAAAGTTTTTAATTATTTGGAGAAATTCTAATTGTAAGATGAGCAACAGTAACTTTAAGTAAATATATATCTAAAATATTGAACATGAAGACTTGTCTTCCTCTTGATAAAAATGAAGAGGGCAAGAGAGGAGACCACCTGACCTCGAGCCAGCATATTTTTTACTTATGCCAGTCACACTATGTCAAATCTTTAAAGTTTAAACATTAGGCAAGAGCTGAAAGGCACTTTTGACTTTCCTCTGTTTACATTTTGAATCTAAGGTACATTAATAGAGTGGAATCCAGTCTTACCTACAACTTGTAGTACAGACGTTCAGCACTGAGATATTGAGAACCGAATTGGCAGCTTCTTTTGAACTCCCTTTATTCCTTTCCCCCTATTTTCTTTTCCATTTCAAACTACAGTGCATTCCTAGCCCTTCCAACTCCCTTGGGACATTGTTTGACTTTGTCCGTCATCAGAAGCTTCTTGCTTTGCCTTCTCTCTGAATGATTTGAGATCTGAAGATCTGAATAATTTGTGATGAACAATACTCCCTCCCTCCCTCCCTCCCTCCCCTCTCTTCTTAAAATCTGGGTTGAATTTATAGACCAGTGATGGCTAACCTTTTCCGGACCGAGTGCCCAAAGCGCACGCTCTCCCCCCTCACTATGGTGTATTATTTTCAAGCAGTGTTTCCTATTCATGTGTTATGTGGCAATCTTTGCTTGAAAGTGGATCCACGTTCCCTTCCTTTCGTATGAATAAAAGAATAGTCTGTCTTCTTGGCAGCTGTTCCCCCCAAAAGCTTCTCTTTTTTCCTTTTATTTAAAAAAAAATCAGTCTCAAATTGGCAGATTTTCAAGGATGAAGATATGGAACCTTGAGCAGCACCATTTTCTGACCTCCCCCCTTTCCTTTAGGAGTCCCTCGGGAGTTGGGCGGCATAGAAATATGACAAAATAAATAAATAAATAAATAAATATTCGTGGAAATCAGAACTTCACAGATTCCCAGTGTAGGACTTGCTGAAAGAAGCTAAAGTCTCTTGCTTTCCCTCATCATCCTCTGCAGTCTCATTCTTCTCCCCACATCCCTCAAAAAAACCCACCCTACATTTATCTAGCTGATTTTGTGGTTTACGATTAACTAGTTAGTGCCTGCATAGTTAGACAGTTGGATTCAGGCCACGGTTGTATATTTCGAACATGATTTAACTTGAGATCGGAAAGAAAATACATGTTCAAAGAGACAGACTCAGAAGGGATGCATTCTGAAACAGCTGCCAACTTGCATGTGGGCACAGTCAGACATTGCTGCCAAAACTAACAACCCTGTCTTACATGCTAACTTGTTCCCTACCATTACATTTCCTATGATTAACATTGTTCTCTAGCATTACACTGTGCCTTTCTTTCTCTGGGTAACAACATTGGTTATGATTGGCCCTGAGGCAGAAAACCGAAGACATAACAATGTCGGTCTTGGGGAAGTTTAGAGAGATGTTCTCATAAGCTGGGGTCTTTCTACTAATTTAACTCAGCCCCAGGCTTTCTTTCCTCATCTATGACACACCACTAAAGCAGACAAACAGATAATATAGAAAAACCTAGAGCATAAGCAATTTGTGTCTCATTTTGTTAAGGGGCCTTAATTCTTAGATATAATGCAGTACTTTGTATTTTTACTTGTGTGCTCAAAGATGCTTACTCCCAGATAATTTACGTATCATGTTGGATGACTAACAGCACAGTCCCATGTATCTTTCTCCTTCTCCTTCTCCTTCTCCTTCTCCTTCTCCTTCTCCTTCTCCTTCTCCTTCTCCTTCTCCTTCTCCTTCTCCTTCTACCTTCTACCTTCTACCTTCTACCTTCTACCTTCTACCTTTTTCCAACCAATACGAACTTGAGCTTTCTTTTGCCAGTTGGGTCCACAATAGTTTCTCAAAAATTTTCCTGTAGTCAATTGGATTTTGTCAATAGAAAAACCTGAATGCATTCTAAAATCCAGATTATATACATTGAAATTACATATGCTCCCTTACAGGAAATGGCAACTTTGAGAACAATGATTGGAAAACGTTTGAGATTAATTAGCATATCTTTGACCCAGAAGTATGTGCATTCCATATTGGACAAATCATTTTGAATTATAAACAAAAATTTAGAACAGTCTTTTCACACTGACCTAATTAACATTAAATTAAGTGATTTTTTAAAATAGAATACATCAGTTTGTCAACAGTCATTTGTCCATTGCTGGCAGAACAATTATGTAACTTTAAGCCTTGGAATAAACTCACTTAAACTGTTTCTTTATTTTGGGGAAAAAATTGGATTATACCAACAATAGACCTGTGTGTTTAATTATCTTCCAGGGCCTTGTAAATGTTTCAAAAAACAAGTCTAGAAACTTCTAGCTTTATGTCAATTAAAGTCCTGTTACTTAACTTCCAATTTAATATGTCTATACCACATAGGAAAATAATATTCTTATTCATAATGTAGATAATATTTTAATAGAAGCTGTGAGTTGATGGAAAGAATTCAAGATCAGGTTGATTTGGTCGACCCTATATTTTTATTATTATTTATTAATTATTTATTTATTTCAATTTGTATACCGCCCTTCTCCTAGTGGACTCAGGGCAGTGAACAGCCAGAACTAAAACACATGCCAATACAAAATTTAAAATTCTTAAAAGAATTACATAACTGGCCCAATTTAAAACAATTCAATTAAAACCCAATGACAATTTAAAAACTAAAAACTAAAAAAGACTAAAAAAGGGGGAGGGGGTTCACGCCAGCCCTGCTTGATGGAAAAGAAAAGTTTTCAGGGCATGGCGAAAGACCGGAGATCCGATATCCTTCGTATCTCTGGGGGCAAATCGTTCCAGAGGGCAGGAGCTGCCACAGAGAAGGCCTTCCCCCTGGGGGTCGCCAGCCGACATTGCCTGGCTGACGGCACCCTGAGGAGTCCCTCTCTGTGGGCGCGTACTGGTCGGTGGGAGGCTATCGGCGGCAGAAGGCGGTCCTGCAAATACCCAGGTCCTATGCCATGGAGCGCTTTAAAGGTGGTAACCAACACCTTGAAGCGCACCCGGAAGACAACTGGAAGCCAATGCAGCTCACACAGGAGAGGTGTCACATGGGAGCGCCCCCTCGCCCCCATAATCCCCCGCGCAGCTGTATTCTGCACCAGTTGGAACCTCCGGGTGCTCCTCAAGGGGAGCCCCATGTAGAGAGCATTGCAGTAGTCCAGGCGGGAAGTGACGAGTGCCTGAGTGACTGTGCGTAAGGAGTCCTGATCCAGAAAGGGATGCAACTGGCGAATCAGGCGGACCTGATAAAAAGCCCCCCTGGCCATGGCTGTCATATGCTCTTCTAAAGACAGCCGTGCATCCAGGAGGACGCCCAAGTTACGAGCCCTATCCGTGGGGGCCAATAACTTGCCCCCGATAGCCAGTGATGGCACCAGCTGGCTATATTGGGACGCTGGAAGCCACAGCCACTCGGTCTTGGAAGGGTTGAGTCGAAGCCTGTTACTTCCCATCCAGATCCGCATGGCCTCCAGGCACCGGGACATCACTTCAAGGGCATCGTTGGGATGGCCTGGGGTGGAGATGTACAGCTGAGTGTCATCAGCATACTGATGGAACTCCACCCCAAAGCCACGGATGATCTCACCCAGCGGCTTCACATAAATGTTGAACAGAAGGGGCGAGAGGACCGACCCCTGAGGCACCCCACAAACAAGGCGCCTCAGGGTCGACCTCTGCCCCCCTGCCAACACCAACTTTCTTATTACAGGTCATTTTAGTTCTTGTCTTGAAACTTAAGAAATCCAATTGACTGAAAAAATTTAATTACCAGTTAATTGATTTCTTTAAATTGGCTGCTAGGTGATCTGTGTTGTTAATAAACAACATGTAGACAGGTTTTTTTCCCCTTTCATTTAAGGAATTTTTCATCCTTTGGGGGAAATTGGCAATGGTGCTCACTAACTTGGCAGAAATGTGTAGTACTGTATGCAAGATCTCAAATGGTAGGATTTGTGAGATGTCTTGTCTACTGAAGCCTGCAAAGCAACCAAAGCAATTGTCAAAACACTGAATCTAAACAATACAGTTTATGAATGCTTAGATTAGTGGCTTAACTGAAAATGAAGAGAAAATCTGGGCCAGGCACAGGCAGAATATACTGGACTTCAAGGGCATCTTGAAACGTGATGCATTCAGGCTCTGATTTCCATTTCTGCATTCTCCAGAGCTTCCCAGAATTGTGCCCCTCATATTCAGTGACCAAATTCAAAATAGTGGAGGAATCCAGGAAAAGGAAACAAAGGAGTTGAGTTTGTATGCATCAGTCTGAAAATCCCACATCTACCTTTCTGGCAATATAATTCAGACTATTCATACCCCCTGCAGTTTCCAGAGGTTTTGAATGTGTACAGACAGAGACAGAGACAGAGACAGAGACAGAGACAGAGACAGAGACAGAGACAGAGACAGAGACAGAGACAGAGACAGACAGACAGACACACACAGAGAGAGAGAGACAGACAGACAGACAGAGAGTCAGAGACAGAGAGAGAAATACCTACAAAACATTGCTGGCACTTTTCTGTATTATGTGAACAAAGCCATTGTAATTTGTAAATCATTCTTTGTGACTGCATTATGTATAAAGCCAAAATTTCCCATGATTAAAACCATCCATGGCCAATAAAACAAACTACCCATCCATTATTTATAGAACTAAGATAACACTTACAGATTCATAGTGTCAAATAATTTCAATATTCCCTTCCTTGACTGATCAATTGCCATGTCCTGCTTTAGAAGGTCATTAGATTACGTCTTGGCCTTCATGCCTTGAGAGCCCTAATTCAAGACACTGAGCTGCTGCTGGCAACTTCTTCCTGACCACTACATATATTGCTTGGTAGTAGCTGTGCCAAATATACCAACTCCTGACACAGACAGTAAATCTCATTTTAACAGACCCTCTTTGAATGGACTTTAGATGCAGTGGAACACATCTGCATTTGGACTTCACTCCTAAAATAATGGATATGTTTCTGTAGTCTTTCTGGACAAATGACATCATATGCCTCAGTTTAGGTAATCAGATATTTCAATTACATACATTTGGATTTAATGAACAGCTTTCCCTCCTCCACTTCTCCAGATAGTCTATTAAACTGAACTTTCACAATATGATATTGCTGCACAGGCACAGACTGCAGTAGGAGAAATTGGTGACTCAGATTAATTTGCAGCATAGCTCTAGTTGTAAGTTGCTGTGTTAAACCAACAGCTGACAAAGTAACTATCTAGAATCTAATGTCAACACAAGGACATTGTAGAATAATGGGGAACAATCACATTTCTAGTAAAGATGGGTTCATATTTGGAAAAGTCTGTAGGTTTTTTTTTCTATGAATAGTACATACTCTAATATCAGTGGTGAAATGTTACCAGTTCACACCAGTTCGGGTGAACCGGTAGTAAAAAAAAGGCACCGGTTCCTCTGAACCGGTATTTCCGATGATCAGCTGTGCCGGGCGATTTATTGCTTTCTAGTGAATCTAAATTTCACAGCACAGCTGTTCCCCCCCCTCGCTGTTCTACTTACCTTCCCAAGCCTCCTTTTTCCATACGAAGCACGTGTTTGGCACGCGCACACAGGGTGCATTTGGTGTGCATTGTGCATGCGTGCACAGCATGCGTTTGGTCCGCACTGCGCATATGCATGCAGTGAACTGGTGGCAAACTGGGGAAAATTTCACCATTGTCTAATATGCCAGTTTTTTTTAAGGTCTTAGTGTTTACATAAATTCAAGAAAATAAGTTCCACTTCTTATTTCCTTAGGGAATTTGTCATATGCCATGATGTCTGAAATTGCTGTTTTATCATTGGACCTACCTGAGGCAGGTAGGTCCAATGATAAAACCCCAGCCCTGCTGTGTGCTTCTATGTATAACTGATGCCTAGTCTCATTTTGTCTCATGAGAATATATCGGTCCTTAAGGGTTGATATCAATATTGACAAGAAAATGAAAAACAAAAACACATCCCTAGAAAAAGGCAATGGCTAAGCAGTTCCATAAATCTGCCCAGAAAAATGTATGAGTGCAATTCCTGGGAATCAAACTCAGTTTGAGGATGTCTTTACTTTACCTTATGCCAACAGCAATCTGTTCATCTGCTTCTGTTCACAAAGGGCAAGCACCATATGACAACAATTAGATCACTGTAATGGTAGAGCTGTCATGGAGGTTCACAAAATCTTTGCAGGGTTCTGTCAGTGTTGCATATTTATCCTTCAGTCTTAGAGATGAACTATTGAAACTTCATCATGGATAACCTGGACATAAAAGAAGACACACAGGATATGCCAGCTTGCTCAACAGGAGGAGAATCATGGTTTTATATTTCTTACTATCAAAAAAGAAGAACATTGGTAGAAAAAAGCAGTGTGGAGGTATGACATCATAAGTAGCCAGCCTGAGAATGGTCATTTTTCAGGAATGTTTCCAGGCCAATAATTGCTAGTGTTAATATACTATAAATCAAAGCTCTTCAGCAACAAATAATGAGAAGTGAAAACAACTTTTCCTGCTGTCAATGGCTATTATATTTTTTTTAAAATGTGTGCTAATGCTATGTTTCATCTATAATGCTGTGGTCCATCCTTAAATCCTGCTATGCTGCCTCATTGTGATGGGGAAGGGGCTTCCTGGGAAGGATGAGCAAAAAGCATTGGGAGTGTATTCCAAGATGCATTCTTAGCAGGGTCACCCAAGGCATGAAGTTCATCCCAGCTACTCAGCTAAAGCTAAAGCAAGCAGGCACTTGGGGAGCAGCGATATAGGAAAATGCTGGAAACATATGATCATTTTAGTATCAATAGCAAAGACATAATTTCATACTATGTGGGAGAAAACAATGGTATACCATCCCTGCTTTGAGGGCCAGATCTGGCCTGCAGGGTGCTTAGATCTGGCCCACGGAGCCGTCCTGGGAACAGAGAAGCACCGGCCTACGGCGCCTCTTCCAGCAAAAATGGAGCTGTGTCGAGATGGCCACACCCACCCTGGCCATGCCCCCCTGGACCCCCCAAGGTCAAACAACCCTGAAGCAACCCTGATGCAACTCTCAATGAAAGTGAGTTTGACACTCCTGTCTTAGAACAATCTCTATTATTAGATGATGAAATTAGATCTGTATTCTGTTTACTGCTAAGTCAGAATGTTTCTGGAATTGATGAACTATACAGAAATATGGCAAGCAACAGAAGGAAAATTTGTACAGGAAGCCACAGTCCAGATGGAACATGACAAAACAAACTGGCTCCAGATTGACAAAAAAGTAAGACAAACCTATAGCGTCTCTCTTTATTTATTCATCCTATATACCTAATAAAACTCTATATGCTATAACGCTAAAAGTCAATATTGATTTAATGGCACATAATCAATCAATATTCTGAATATACAGTATATTGGCAGAGGCTGGATTGGAAGAAGATGAGTGTGACTTTAAAACTGGAGCAAAGAAACATCAATAATCTGCATTATGCTGATGACTTTGCTTTGATAGCTGAAAATGCAAACAGTTTGGAAACTCATTAGTGAACAAATGGGACTGATTTTGTTCACCAGGATTAAAATTAAGTATAATAAAGACCAAAAAAAGATATAATAACCAGCCTTGAATGAATTAAAGGTTCAGGAAATTATTTTAACTTATTTTATATCTTAAAGCACATCTACTACAAGATTAGATGAGTATACAAACCAGTTAATAGCATTCCACAACTAAGAAACAAATACTGAGGCCCAGCTTGCATTTCAAGGCAGGAATCTCCAAAGGGAGACACCAGGTATCATGTTTTCCATAACTGAACATCATTTGTTCCATTGGGGAAAGTGTTCCAATTTTCCCTCACAGGAGTCCTGTGCTGCAGGGTGCCAAGTGGGCTACAATATCAACCATAACAGGTTGCCAAAGAATTACTCAAGTTACAACTGGTCAAAAAAAAACTTTCAGGGCGTTCTCTGCAGTCTGAACAATTTATCTTCCAGGAAGGAGATGCTGTGAGATTGAACTCTTAGTTCTCACTTTTCTTCATATAAGATGTCCCTTTGGAACATAGATTTTTTTTTTTTGTCCAGCTTCAGGTTACTTTGGCTACCTAGTAGTAGGTTTAGAGACCTGAGAAGTTTCTTCTCATGCATGTTTCCATTTGTCTCTGGTTGTTTATTTCTGAAATCTTGATTCTGTAGGTATTTGATATGTTAACCTCATATGAGCTCTGACAAAAAATAATGTGCAATATGCACAGACCATATAAAAATACATCACACTGCCCAGTTTATGTACACACTCTGCACATCCTTCTTCATGAGACTGGACACAAGAGAATACGCACTCCTTTGCCTTTGACAGTACCCCAAATCCATCATTCAGCATATGAAAGTTTGCACTTTCTTTCAAGGCTGTGTTTCTCTGTTGTGCTGCCATATTTATTTTTGAGAAGTGGACATGCTGTTAGACCCTGAAATGACAGTGCGGCTTATAGTTCAATCTCTGCTTCAAATCATATGTAGAAGGAAAAACAGAATGTAGGAAAAAAGGATTTTTGTGCTTAAATTATTATATGTTCTCTGCATGAAATGTCACCTTTCCCTTCCAGATAGAGCAAGGGTCTCAAACTCACAGCCCGCGGGCCAGATGCATCATGCATTGGCCACGGTCACCCCCTGGTTTAGCAAAAGGGGAAAAAGTCACAATATGTCATATGATGACGTGACGACTCGAGTTTGACACCCCTGAGATAGAGCTTTTAATGCTTTACCTCAGGGGTCTCCAAACTTGGCAACTTTAAGACTTGTGGACTTCATCTCCCAGAATTCCCCAGCCAGTGGAGTTGAAGTCCACTGGTCTTAAAGGTGCCAAGTTTGGGGACTCCTGAAATAGAGCATTGAAAGCCAGACCTTAGCATAGAGTAGAAGCTGGACCTTTCTGCCCACTTCTTCATCATATAGGCAAGATGAGTTGATTAAAAATAGTTCCATCTTCTCCAGGTGTGTTCATGAGTGTCATAGAAGACTGAAATGAGATGAAAATTGGGGTGTTCCATTCTGGTATAGGAACTGTGGCTGAGAGAGATTTATTTATTTATTTTTATTGAATTTATATACCGCCCTTCTCCCTGAAGGGACTCAGGGCGGTGAACAGCCGAAAATTAAAATAACATACAATATAAAAGTTAAGATAACTAAAAATAAATTAAATTAATCGGCCTCCCAATTTAAAACCCCAAGCTATACAATTAAAAACTAACCCATAAAACCTATTCAGGCCAGGCCGGCTTGCTGAAATAAAAACGTCTTCAGGGCCTTACGGAAAGTGCAGAGATCCGGGATCAGTCGTATTCCGGGAGGTAGCTCGTTCCAGAGGGTGGGTGCTCCCACAGAGAAGGCTCTCCCCCTGGGGGCCACTAGCCGACATTGCTTGACCGATGGCACCCTGAGGAGGCCCTCTCTGTGAGAGCGTATTGGCCGGTGGGAGGTTATCGGTAGCAGAAGACGGTCTCGTAAATACCCTGGCCCTAAGCCATGGAGTGCTTTAAAGGTGAGAACCAACACCTTGAAGCGCACCCGGAAGACCACCAGGAGCCAGTGCAGCTCGCGCAGGAGAGGTGTTATATGGGAGCGCCATGTCGCTCCCGTAATCACCCGCGCGGCCGCATTCTGGACCAGTTGGAGCCTCCGGGTGCTCCTCAAGGGGAGCCCCATGTAGAGAGCGTTACAGTAGTCCAGGCGAGAAGTGACGAGAGCATGAGTGACTGTGCATAAGGAATCCCGACTCAGAAAAGGGGCGCAACTGGCGTTTCAGGTGTAATCAGGCGAAAAGATGCAGTTAGATGCAGTTAAATTAACATTGGTCCCTTTTCTGCCAAGCCAGGACTGACGCATTATTTCTTAGATCTTTTTCCAGTTTTCCTTTCGGCCAGAAAAGATTGTACTTCGCTTATTCCATGATCATATACTTTCACCCCCTCCCCTAATGAAGCAGATGTCTTGCCTTAAAAGTTTCAATAGTATTAGCTCTATAAGTAGTTCTCTTGGCAGTATGAATCCCCTTACTAGCCCGGAAGGGGAAATAAAGAAAGGAAAGGAATTAAACTATAAAACAAAGAATGATTGGGGGCAGGTGGGAGATAGACAGATGCACGTTCCAAATGTTATCAAGGTAATCTGAAAACAGAATATATTCACTATATTATGAAAAAGGTGGATTTTGGAGGTGTTTTAGTCCAATCCCCTGCTCAGGCAGGAAACCCTATACCATTTCAGAGAAATGGCTGTCCAATCTCTTCTTAAAAACCTCCAGTGTTGGAACATCCACAACTTCTGGAGGCAAGTTGTTCCACTAATTAATTGTTCTGACAGGAAATTTCTCCTTAGTTCTAGGTTAGTTGATTAGTTCATCCATTGCTTCTTGTCTTGCCTTCAGGTGCTTTGGAGAATAGGCTGACCCCCTCTTCTATGTGGCAGCTGATTAGATATTGGAACACTGCTATCATGTCAACTATAGTCCTTCTTTTCCAAAAACTAGATATAGCCAGTTCCTCCAACCTGTTTTTTGTATGTTTTAGCCCCCAGTCCTCTAATCATCTTTGTTGCTCTTCTCTGCATTCTTTCTAGAGTCTCCACATCTTTTTATATCGTGGTTGAACAAAACTGGATACAATATTCCAAGTGTGATCTTACCAATTAATGCCAATTAATAGGATAGGTGATGTCAGCTGTCAGATTGCAATTATAATAGAGGCATTTTGAAAGATCAACCAGATCCAGACAAGCTAATAATATTATTAGTTTGTCTGGCTTCTCCCTGTGGTTCACCAGTAACGATCACCACCAGTTTGTTCAGAGCTACTTTATGGTTTAACTTTAACTACTACTCATGTTATCTCATGATCTGTTTTAAATTTGTTTCTTTTTTAGCGACACGTAGGAGTTTGGAGAAGAATCATAAAACAAATACCCCCAAACTGCCAATAGTCCAGTTTCTGGAAGCAATCAGTATATGTAATTTATTTAACCATCATTTGTTGAAGAAGCAAGAATAGATTTGATCTGTATAACTTTCTAACGCAGTGGCAGGTCTTGTACCCTACAGTAAGACCAAAACAAGAAAATCCCTTTACCTTTAGTGGGTTTATGAATCAAGTCCTGGTGGGCGATGGTTGAGAAAGAGTGGGAAGATCCGAAGTACTTGAGATGCTTCTCTTGGAAGCCTCCATGTGCTGCTTTTAAAGCCCCCCTGCTTAGAGCTGGGTTTCCCTTGGCATCATGGCAGAAATTGGTTCTCTTGAATCCCAAAAAGGCTATTGCTGCTGGCAGTTTTGGACTTTAAATAGTTCACAGCAGAGTAGCAATTAATTTGTAGCTTGCAACACTTTCAGATCTTCTGGCAACTTAAAGAAAACAAACAGCAGCCAGAAGCAAAATGATGACATGATGTGTCCTTCCCTTGGGTGCGGATCTATTCCCTGCTACAGAAGGAGGCAACCCAATGCTTTCCAAATACATTGTTTTATAATTTTCTTAAGGCTTTACTACTGGCTTGGGGAAATGTGAGTTCCTGCTTAAAATATCTAGAGAATATCATGTTGCCTACTTGTTATAAATTAATTAATTAATGAGTGACCCAGTTCAAATTATGGAACTATTTATGTAAAGAATTGAAAAGGAAGTTATTATTTCCACTGGGGGAGGCAGTGATTCAGAGTGCTCTATCTCACTGCATCCTGCAAACCCATGCACAATTTGTATGGTTCATCATAGCAAGATACTTCTTTTCCATCCTCTCATACTGCCCAAGTTATTGTCATGGCAGTGAGCCAAGTAGCAACAAAGAACCATATGAGTTTCCCATAGCCAAATTGGAAAAGATAGGGGATGAATGAATGACCGAGCGTGTGATTTGGGAGCAGAAAGAAAAAAGTGTATTCTTAGATTATAATCTGAACCAGCAAAGAATTGTTTTGTTAGTAACAGAATGGAGATGAGCTCTGCAACTGGCCCCAATTCACATTTATGAGGTGTGTAGGATCCCCCACTTCAGCTGTGTGTTGACAAAGGGACTCCTGCTTGTTCTTTGTAATTCAAATTATACAGAAGTGTTATATGTGGCTGCGACTCTACATTTAACTTGGTCTGAATAAAAACTTCCCTGCAATCAGAAGCAATAATTCTGATCTGTGTTATCTAGGGTAGTGAGACACAGTAATTTTGGATTAGTGGATATCCTTGTCTTCTTCTGAGATTGCTATATCTTGTTCTTGCATTATAGTAGAATGGAACTATTTAAAAAAATCAGGGTAAAGATTTGTGTGTCTTAATCTTTGTATAAAATTCATTACAGCATTTAATGGAACTTAATATGTGAATCCTTCCATATAAAACATATCTGGATGTAGAAAATGAAGAATTCTTATTCCAAATTGGCAGCCTGATGTGCTAATTTTTCATAGTCATTTCTGCCTTAGAAAATGATAGATATTTTGTTTTGTTTTTCTAATGTAAGATATCCATAGACATGGATTTGATTTTGCAATCCAAGGGATATCTTCTAGGGAAAATTGCTGTATAGTTCTGTAAATGTAAGTTGCCCATAATAAATTAAAAATAAGGGTTTTCTGCATTTTTGTTGCCAACGCTGGTGAATAGTTCTGCAGCATCAATCTTGCATGTCCTAAATGCCATGCAAATTACACAGCCCCCACTGCCTGGCCAAAGTCTGTCTTCCTTTGTTGTTTCCCATGTAAAGTATATCCCAGACAGTCTTGTGATGATGGTATATGATTTTCAGTATGGATTATGCCCTCCATTCTGTCCTTCTGTCAATGGCTTAAATGTAACTCCAAAAATCTAGAGCAAGGTGTCCAACCCTGGCAATTTTAAGAACTGTGAACTTCAATTCCCAGAATTCCCTAGCCAGCCATTATTATTATTTCTATAATATAATATTCTTAATCTCTTTGTGACTGATATAAGGGGCCATATTTAAAATCTTCCTTATACAATTTTGGTCCATATGCCCTTAAGGAAGGACTGTAACAACCCTGACCTGAAGCAAGATGGAATCAGAGTTTCTTTCTAAAATACTGATCATAGTACAGTCTAAGCAACTTCGTAGTAAAAATATACTACATTAATGTTATTTTTATACTTCTGTTAGTAACATATCAAAGGCCAACAAAATTGGCTGGACCGGCCATGGAGATGCTCAATTATTTGCAGCAAGGAAGGTGCTGCATCTCTCTGCAGAAATGCAAGAAAAGAAAGCCATTTCTTAGATAAGGCGTCCATTCTTCTTCTAAATGAGTTCTTCTACACTCCTGTCCTTCCAGTTTGCCGACAGATCCGAATCAATGACTCATGTAAAAATCCAGGTTCTATTAATTATGAGTTACCTACTTCAAATGTATCATTGTTATGTAGAATAATAGTTCAGAAAACTATTCAGAAAAAAAGATGGTTCAGCTATCAGCAGTTTAGAGAACAAGGGCTAGCAGCTAACAAAGCTGTCACGTGTACAAGTCTTTTGTTCAGCTGCTTTGTTTTTTCTCAAGTGGAACACAGACCAGATGCGATATGCAGAATGACTGGTTTGTATCTCCAAGCTCTGGAATTGTTGCAATCATGCCGACATTGTAATAGCAGATTGGATCTGGGTACTTCCACCAACACAAACTTTATGTCAGTTAGCACAATGTGACAGATTGGAAATAGCTCCAAATTTGTATAGGAGTCTGACCATTCCTTCATTATCCCTACTCTGTAATATTATTGTTGGGGGGAAAAAAAACCTCCTTTGACACATATATCTGTGAGTATACGTTCATTTAAAAATTACCCAGCATTAACAAGCACTGCTATCAAGTAATTAATAGTTCCAAGTATGGTAGCTGGTTTATCTACCATGGAACCGCTTCAGTCTATCCATGGAAGGCCTTTGGCTTTTAGAAGATTTTGGAAGACTTTGTTAATGTAACTGTTTGGCTGCATTTTTTCACATGGCATAAGAGGACAATTCACAGCTATAATCTCTGCTAAATAAATAGGTCCTTGACATGGGGCAGCATTACATTTAACACCAGATTCTGGTGAGGAATGCCAGCAATTTTGTATCTGTTAGTCGTTATTTGAACAAAGTCATAGAACGCATGAGAACAATGAATATTATCCAATGGGAACAATTAATTTGATCCAGATAGGCTGTTTTGGTTTTGCGTTTTTGCTTTTAAAGCATAAGCATTCTCTTACTATCTATAAGGATGGGATACTAATGCTACAAGAAAATTTACCAGAGATAAAATATAGTGGGGACAATCTAGCCTTTTACTACCCAGTGTTAATTGCAATGGGTTTAATTCTCTATCCTAGACTAGGGTTGCCAAACTCACGCCCACAGGGTGCTTAGATCTGGCCTGCACGGCCACCCTGGAAACAGCAAAGGACCGGCCCGCGGTGCCTCTGCAAGCAAAAACAGAGCTCACAGGCTCCATTTTTGCTGGCAGAGGGCTACAAGAGGGCCGGAGCCAAAAACAGAGCCCGGGAGAACAGCTTGCGGCCCTCGTGGGCTCTGTTTTTGTTGGCAGAGGGCTGCAGGATGTCGAACTGGCCATGCCCACCCTGACCACACCCATTCCCCCCCCCCGAGGTCAAATGCAACCCTGATGAGGCTTCAATGAAATCAAGGTTTGACACCCAATCCTAGACCATAAGGCTGTTGACTGGAGGAGTGACCTGCAAGAGGTATGATGGGACATTGTCAGGGAACAGAGTTCTTCTGGACCTTGAAGAGTAATTCCTGGTTCATAGAATCCTACTAAATGAGGTATAAGTAACCTGTCCTTCTCTACTGCTAGTCCTGGTGCCTTGCAAGTATTTGAACCAGAGCTATCTTGCTGTCTTTGAAACCAATTGAACCCTCTGCCATTGTCTTACGAGAGAGAGCTTCTTATGATTGAGAATGATTAACCGGAATCTTCAGTCATAGATTTTCTGCTTTTGCGCTGGGAAAACTAAGCCATCCAAAGCCTTAGAGATTTTAATAGGATTTTGTCTCCTTCACCTGTTTTTTGATGTTCCAAAAAAATCTGTCTGGGCAGATGTAGAATATGCCCTCAGGGTGATCGTATGCTCTTTAACAATGTTATTGCAAAGTGCAGCTGTAAACATAATAACTCATTACTGTACATTCCCGAGCATGTGTAACACAGTGTTCATGGGAGTGAGTAAGGCAGTTGCAAGCTGCACAGCTGGCACTGATTACCTGCCCAGTCTTTTCTATCAAGTGTGTAAAACTGCCAGACAGCTGAGGTGGACTAACCCATCAAAGCATGTGCAGCAGGTGTTCTCCTAACTTTTTGAAGGCTTGGTGCAGAAAGCTCAGTGTTATCTGCGAACAGGCGGTCTAGTTTGGCTCTATACATTATTCAAGGATGTCAGCCCTTCGTCCCAGTGGCAATGCAAAAGGCTGGAATCCAAGACAAGAGGACTCAGCAAGGTTAGGCCTGCAAAAAGTAGAACAAAACCTAATTCTGCATGCAGTGAAGTTGTGACATGTATTTCTTACATTAGCCGAACGTGTTTTTCTTAGTTTGCCCCCTTCACTCTGAAATTTTATTGCATCATATAATATAATAGAGTCCTAGGAGGTTACCGAACTCTCCTGTTTCAAAAATCCAGTGGTTTCGTTTGGAATAGCTCAGCCAAAGAATACGTGGCAATGTGAATAGCTACTCCTGCCTGCTCCCACTTTCATTTTATCATTGCAACAACCTCATCAAGAAGATTAAGTTGAATGTTGAATAGCCTAAGGTCACCTAGTACATTTATTAAGAAATTAAACTCAGGGCTTTCCAGCCCAAAGCTAATACCCTAACTGTTACAATGCTCTGCCCTATTTAGTCTCTTCTTTTGATATAATGAACACATTTTATTAAACAGTGTGCACATAGAGTTCAGGGAGAAAGCTTTAGGGTAGCCACCATAACATTATCATCATAAGGATCAGAACAGTATTTTTGGAAAATATTTTATTCTAAGCTTTTTCTGTATTTGTTTTTTTTTTTTTTTTTAGATCGTGTAGTACATTCAGCCATACATTTATGCAGCCTGCTCATTCGCTACAGAAACAGAATCCAAATAACCACAACTCTTGGCTTGCTCTAAGATTGTTCCTGCCTGGTTTTTCCACTCGTAGATCTGTATTTAAAAACTCTGCCTTTAAAATAAATCATCTTTGCCCTTTGCTTAGCCTTGCCTTAGAATTATGGAGTTCTGGGAAAATTGCAAGGCAACAAAAATGTTGAGTCAACAGTTTCAGCCCTCATTTTAATATAAATTTCTGTACATATATTCTATAGTTTTAAAAGGCAAAATGAGTCCCTTGATAACAAAAGAATTTTTTTTTTTTACTGGAATAATTTGCTCCTGGCAATTGCTCTTCTATTTGATTGTTTGCAACTGCAGTGCAGTGTGATCAAAGAAGTTTTTAGGTAACTGGAATCTCTCTCATACACACACGGACACACACACACACAAAATGGCATGCTTCCGGTAGGCCTTGTCACATCTTCAAAGCTCCTCAATCCACTGTTTTCCTCATGGCCTATTTCCCGATCAGATCTTCCTTTCCCTTCATCATCTCTTCCTTTTCTGCTTTGGATTCTTCTCTAACCCAATTTCCATCAAAATCTGTTTCATGCAAATTTTTTCCCCTCTAAAGCACACACACACACACACACACACACACACACACACACACACACCCAAGTTCACCAGTTCACTTCAGTTCTTATTTATAAAGAGTAGGTTTTTCCTGGGTGGTCTTTGTTGGGGGAATGACTTTGAGTAAATATTGAACTTTTACAGGTGTAATGAGAGACAGCACAAATAACATGGCCAAAATAGAGACTCTTGCAATGTGGAGCTTCCATTAAAAAGAATCCAGAAATTGCAGTTGGTGCAAAATACATCAGCCAGGTTGTTAAGTTAATTATTGCAAGGTAAAGGAATCACACAATGAAAGATCTATTCTCGTTACCAATTGCTTACCAGGCAGAGTTTATGGTTATGTATTAACTTCAAATTGCTGTAAGACCTTGCTTTCGACTGTTAGAAGCCCATCTGTTTGGCATCTGGGAGAAGGCTTTCTCTTGCCTTGTTGGCAGGCTATAGAATGAACTTTCCTGGAATTGCCTTTGAGCCTCCCTCTCTCTTTTGCCAGGTTTTTGCTTTAATTAATTTTAATTAAATTATTTTTTGAATTTGGTACTTGTTTGATGGAAAAATAAATTAATCCAATGATAACAACCCACATTAAAATTATCTCTTAATATCTTACTTTATCCTTTAAAACAGAGGCCTCTAACCTTGGCAACTTTAAAACTTGTGGACTTAAATTCCTCAGACAACCAGTCTTAAAGTTGCCAAGATTGGAGGCCCCTGCTTTAAAGCCATGTTGACCAAACTAGATATTTTCTAGATCTGTGGACTTCATTTCCCAGTATTCTCAGGAACAGCATGCTGATTCAGCATCCTGGAAGTTGAAAATATTTGGAGGGGTACTATTGAGGGATGGCATTTAAACCATCAGAGCAACTGATTGGTCATCTGTGAAACTCTCCTTCCTCCCAGTTTCAGCACACTGCTAAATTTCCATGTAGTTCAGGCCTTAGGCATAAGCCATCTTGAATCTAGATTTCTCAAATGAATTTATTTGTCCCAGGTATTAAACCACAGAATGTATTTTCTCTTTTTGTATATTACCATAATGTGTAAATTCAGATCGTGAAATTTATAAACTATTGTTTATGTCTTAAGTTGATAAGTAAACCCAAGTCACTGTGACTAATTCAGCAAATAATTGTTAAAGAAACTACATTTTAGCATAACATGTAAATTCAGCTTGTGGTTGAATTTGCAAAGAATTTGTTTTAATCATGCTTTATTTAGTAAACCATGCTTTATTTATTTAATCTTGGCTGGGATATGCATCATACTAAATAAGCCATAGTGGAAAAGCCACGAAGAGTGAGTTCATGCCTCTTGTGAAACACTCACACATCTTCTAGAGCAGGGGTGTTAAACTCACGTCACAGCAGCATCATGTGATGTAATAGGACTCCCCCCCCTTTGTTAAACCAGCATGGGCATGGCCAGCACGTGATGCATTCGGCCCACAGACTGGGAGTTTGACAGCCCTGTTCTAGAGCCACCACAGTTTTCAAAAAGCCATCACATTATTTAGCATGTTGGGTGAGGTCATTCATTGGTTTGGAGTAGAGTATCATCAGTATGCTAATGATACTCTGGACTGGCAAAGTTCTGTCAAGGTTGTCAAGGTTCTGGTCCCAGTGGTTAGAATTTGGATGGAGAAGAACCGTCTCTAGCTAAATCCTACCAAGACCAAACAGCTGCAAATGTTTGGACCATCCAGATTTGGGAATATTCCAATTTTAATTTTGGTTAAGTTTGTACTTCCCCACTCAAGGATGGTGTGTTGTTTGCGGGGTCTTCCTGGACTGGCAGCTCCTGCTCAATGAATAGGTGGCTTTTGCTCAGGTTCATCTGATGCATGAATTGCACCATTTCCTAGATCAAGGAGGGCCCTTCAGACAGATACACACGCTCTGGTTATCTCATGGCTCGACTGCAAAGCACTCTACATGGAGCTCAGTGGTGGGTTGTTCCTGGTTCTGTCCGGTTCTTTAGAACCAGTAGTAAAAGCGGTGGGAGGCTCTTCCCACCTGCCCGGATGTCATAATTGATGATCTGCACATGCGCAGAAGCGTGTGCATGCTCCCGTTATGAACCACTGGTAAAGATAAGTAAAGCCCACCCCTGATGGAGCTGCCCTTGAAGATCTCCTGAAAAATTTAGCTGGTCTATAATGTAAAGGTAGAAACATGTGAAGCATGTGACAGTTCTGCTTTGCCCTGGTTGCAAGTTTGTTATTGGATGCAATTCAAGATGCTAGTCATTACTTATAATACCCTACATGTCCTGGTTACTTGAGAGAGCTCTTGTCTCCCATTGTATCTACCTGACAAATTCAGGATTGGTGCACTCTGAGTTCCATCAATTAAATAATGCCATCTATCTGAATCCTGAAAGTGTGTTTTCTCTGTAACATCACTTCCCCTCTGAAATGACCCCCTGCACACACCATTCAAACAGCTCCCACCCTATTGGGATTTTGAAGGGCGTTAAATAGCAAATCTTTGGAAAGGTAGTTTGATGCCCCTTTCATCCTTTCTTTTCCCCTCTACCATTGTTGTCCCTTTGTTTTGTGTTTTGTGTTTTTTTATTGTTCTTTTTTTAAGCAAAAGTTTTATAATTGTAAGCTATCCAGAGTCACTGGGAATTGGAGGACATATATATGTAATAAATAATAATTGATATGTTATGGTTGATCACACAGTTCTATCTTTGCTTTCTTTTGCCATAGTTGTTCTATTCCTATTTGCAGGTCTTACATTTTGTGATTTTCTCCAGTTTATTTTTGCTGTCTCCAGGCACTTACTCAGACTTTTTTTTTCTTTTTCTTACTGACAATTGTTAAATCTAGGTGTTGTGATTCAGATGCATGTATTTTTGAATTCTAAGGTCTCAGAGCACTGTAGTTCTAAAATTTTCTATTACTTTGTCTATCTTGTAGACCCACCAGTTCTTGCTTGCAGGCAGATAATATATTTTTTTTGCAGATATTCCAGTGCACCATTGTTGCGACTTTGTTATGTTGTTGTTTGTAGTCAGTCTAAATTAGCAGAGGCAGCATTTGCTGTCTGTTGTTGTCTTCTCAATTCTGGTCTTGTATGCATTTGTTCTTAAGGCTTGGTCTTGTGCATTAGGACTTAGCACATCTGTCCTTTTTTTCAGTTTTTCTGCTTATGGCTATAGCGAAGCCATAAGCCATCTTGTTGTTAGCTGTTTTGCCTGCTAGTTTTATTATGTACTGGCTATGTGATACTTAGCCTTGTCAAGTCTTTTCTCTATTTTTCATTTCATATCTTATTTGTCAGTTTTGGAACCCTGACATTATTATTATTATTATTAAACTTCTCCCTTCCAAATCCAAGAGAACTGAAATCACAAGCTTCCTAAATATTTCACTTAGGATCAGGTTACATTCTTTCTCTCAAAGCTTCTTCTAAAGATGTTTAATTTATCAGCGAAAGAATTATCTTCCTCTCATTGCTTGAAACATTTTAGTAGCCAATTAAAAGAGAAGGCAACATAATTCTAAGGCAATGATTGGATAGGGAAGAAGTTTTTCTTTTTTGTTTTCAGAAGTTGCTGCAAAGTTGCAAATGCAATCAGTCAGCGATGCCTGGTGCTATGTAGTCTTTAACACTCTTGCTGAGGAATAAACCTTATTAAAGTACTAGATTTTTATCTGGATGGTTACATGTGAGTTTGCATTATTCAAACAATAATTTAAACCTTCTGTAAAAAAGAAAGTATCTACAGATAGTTTTGTTTTAGTGAGAAAAAGGGCTGTCTAAAGCTGGGGTCTCCAACCTTAGCAACTTTAAGACTTGTGTACTTCAACTCCCAGAATTCCTCAGCCAGTGCTGTGGCTTAACAAGTCTTAAAGTTGCCAAGGTTGGAGACCCCTGGTCTAAAGAACCTGTTGCTGTGTTCTTGTTCAGTGAATTTGTTGTTTCATACTTGGTAAAGGGCCACAGTCTTTTACATCCTTATTTGTGAATAGGACACATTTAATTTAGAAAAAACTCAGTCTAGAATAGGCAGAAAAATGAGCAGCCTTTTCAACTTAAAGTTCTTACTAATTTTTGGAAAGATGTGTCTAGCCATATGAATGAAACAGATGTTCTTGTTTATTTGGGGTAGGGTCTCATTTTAATTTTGGTGCCACTGGATTTGGAATGTGCACTTTGAAATCTTTCACTGAATTGGCCTTTGGAGTTCCATCACCTTTGATGTAAATGTAATGATGTAAACTTTTCCTTAAAAAAATCATAATCTTGGTTGATTGATTGGATCTGTACACAAACTATCTCTCTAACTTGAGAAATAGAATAATTTAACAATATTTATAAATCATAACAATTCATTGGGCTCCAAAGGGATGGGCTACACATCAGATTAATCCTAACCAGACACATTAAAATAACACAAACTTTAAAATGGTCATCTACAATTCTTTGCTATGGATCAAAGGCTCTCAGAAAAATACATTTTTAAAGACTCTGTTTTGGGGGCCTAATTGATGTTACTATTTTTATGCTCTTAAAATGTTGTTTGTCATTCAGAATTATTCAGGATTGGAAGGGGTTATAATCTATGTTAATAGTGGACAACCCTAGATCTGATCCAGGTATCTGATGGCCTGATAGGCAGCAGAAGTCACATACAAGATCTTTGTTTTGCATAAATGGTGACATAATCTGATGTAGATGATTATGGAGGAAACATTCAAGAACATATCTGACAGCTGTTAGACATGGCTTGGGATGAACCCAGAATCTCTGTTTTATAAACCATAATGCTTTGCAAATGGTATCTTATTTAACAAACCACAGTGAAAATAACTCCAATTATTAATATATTCTGGAATAAATAGGAGGTACTGTTTGTTAATCAAATTGGACAGAAGGCCAGGTTCCTAGTATTTATATCACACCTAGCCAACCAAGATGTTTTATTTCCTATTAACTACAAGACACATTCCAATATACTTCTGTTTGCGTCCCTCCCCCCCCCCCCCCGCCCCCTTGCCCAGAAATTGCAGCAAGACTTGAACACATGCAGTCTCAGTTTGTTCACCAAGTTGGGTCCCTTAGGACACAAAGTTGTGTTCACAATCTCTGAATGTTTTCTCAAATCAGCAGATTTATTTCAATTGCTCTTCTTTTCATTCTTGCTCAATAATCCATGTCCCTCTTTCAAGATACCAAGCCAGTTTTTGAAATGGATTCCTGTTGGAAGAAACCCAAAGCACTGATTGCTCCATGTTTCTTATTCCCTTGAAATCTGGACTTCTTTAATAAAAAGCATTTACACTTCTCCCTCCCAAAAGTCAACAGCAAAAAGAGAGTTCTTTTCAAAGTATCTGTAAAGCAAGTGCCTATTTAAATCACCGATCGATAAAGCTCCAGTCAAGCTCTTGGCAACAATCCAGAAGTCATTTGCCTTTCTCTTTTGTGGGATATTATTTTAACTTTTTTATCTTCCTAACCTGGCCTTCAGCCCTGCAGACTTCACAGTTGTCTCCCAACAAGTTCTAACAAGGTCCAAATCTACTTAACTTTTATGAGATCACCCAAGGTCAGCTAGATGCTGCTACATTCTATGGGCCAGAAGTAGATATGTGCCATCTATTCAAATTAGAAAAGCAGGGTATGAATTGAATGAAAAAATTAACTGGATCTGACTGTCAGCTGTCCATTTTAAGTACATTTTCGAAGCTCTGAAAAATGACTCTCAGACTTCCTTTTATTAAATGTTACTTGAGCTGTATTTATATATCATATTAAATCCCAGAACCTCAACATGCCACATTCAAGTACCTGCAGATACCTCCTTTGCTCTACCTTATTTTAAAAAAGCTATTAATTTTTTAAAGTAGAACCTGTAAAGTAATATGAGTGTAATCTTTATTTCCAAAGAATATATTTTATAAAGGGGTTGCAGCTCAGTATGTTTGGATGTATCCATAGTTAGTGGTAAACTGAGGTAGAAGAGAGCATCTGAGAAGGCTAAAGTGGGTTGATGGGGAGATTCTCAGTGTTTGCCTTCTGGTGAATGAATGTTTTCTGATTGTCTGAGGCTACTGTAAGGGTCATTTTGCTTTCAAGATTCTACATTTGCCTATTGATTCTCAAAGGTTGAGGATCCATGTTTACTTAAATGTGGTTTATTGAATAAACAATTGTCTGGGTTCACATTTTGCCATAGGTCATGGTTATGAATTCACAATATCTGGGCTTGCACAACACATTACGCCACAAAGCATGTGTTGGCTTTCCATAATGTGTGACTCCAGCTTAGTTATAAAAGTTATAAGTTCAGGAAGTAATACAGAAACTGTCTCTTGGCTACTTCTGAAATGTAGAAACCAAGATCAACTTCCCTTTAATGGGTTAGTATTCATACTTCGGGTTGGGTCAGCTACCCTCAGAACTCCCTTTCACCCAAAATATTGTAGCTATAAATGTGAAACTTTTTCCTTCTCAGTTCCCTCACTGATACCAAGAATTAATATGGTATCCCTTACTATCAAGTGAATAATAAGCTTTGTGTTGAGCATTGAATGGCAGATTCAAATGAGCCAATCAATAAAAGAGACCCGGGAGCGGAAAACTTGAGCAAGTGTCAGTGGCTAAAGCCGCAAATAGTTCCAGGCTATAAAAGGAGTTGCTGCGGCTGGGATTATCCATTGCAGTTACGGAGCTTAAATAAAGTATTTGTTGCTAATGGAGTGTCCAGTCCTTCTTTGTGCCCTATACTTAACACTTTGCCTATCATATGCTACAGGAAAACTACAGGAGATTTAAGACTAGAATAAGAGTCCTATTGAGTGTGATCAAATAAACATAAAATCCAATATTATTTCCTTCTGATTACAAATTCAGCTGGTAAGTGCCAGTAAAAATGGATCAAATTAGAATGTCTGGTAAATCAAGGTTTCAACATGCTCAAGGATCTTTGCAAACATTCAAAGGTTTAAACAATTGAGAGGAAAAATGGCCTCCAACATAGGTACTGCAGTTTCAGCAAGTACAGAATGTGGATTGTCAGATTGAAAAAAATAGGAATGGAAGAATTCCCGTTGCTAAGTTGGGTCTCCAAACAGGAGCGCCATACTGCAGCATTTTAGCCGCAGGCCACATTTCTGCCATTTCTAACATTGATTAGCTAAATCCTCTGGAATCTCACAGCAGAACATGTAGTTGAATATTAGCATTTAGCATTTTGCAGTCAGGGTTAAACTGTGCATAAAGATGTGCCATTTTTAAGCTATAATGACTATTTATGATGGCTAAGCCTGTACTCTGTTGATGTATTTCTTTTTGGAGGCTTTAAAATTTAATTTGTTACTAGCCACCTAGCGGTTATTAATTCAACATTTGAATTGAGCATTTAATATTAATTCTGGCTTGTGTAAAGGTGTAGCTTGCATAATTTGCTGCCACGAGACATGAGAAATGCTGTTAGTTCAGATATCGTTAAAATATGATTTATAGAACATAGCTAATTTAGCCATTAGTAGCTATGAATCTGTGGCCAGAAGCAGTAGATCTTTGACAAATCGACACTTTGAATGAGCAACATGGGAATGGATGGATAGGCTTCACTTTCATGCTTTTTATGAAAGCATGAGCTTCCAGAGACACCCAAGCTGCTTTGGAAACAGACAGATTTTCTAAATGGACATAAAGCTTGATTTTCCATTTCAATCCCTGTTGTTTAAACCCATATTTTATTGCAAAGGCATATTTTTGCATTACAGTCTGTTTTGATTTTTCCAGCAGCTGTTGTACATCACTGCTAAGATTCATAGTTGACATGCAGAAAGTTGTCCTGAATCCACACATCGGCTACCAATCTGGTCTCAGTTTTCAAGAAAAAGAAATTGTACATTGCAGGGTATCTTATATTACCACCACTGTATCTCTAATACAGGCTCTCAGTCAGGTAGTGTTGAAGGAGGGAGGTCAATTTGAGGTTGAAACATAAATTGCTGTGTTGTACACTGTGTGTTGATGTGTCATTTTTTTCAAAGAAGCTATCATCTTGCATTTAAACCTTTTCTTCTCTAGCTGAAAAGGAGTGCACAACCTAGTGCAAAAGCTTCTCTGTACTGCATCCTTCATGCATAAACTGGTCAGAAATGAAGCTGGTCTAAGAAATCCCTTTCTGCATTTCATTCCATTCTTCCACTTTGGCGGTTGCCTAAGTGTTATGCCTCAAAGACATTAAATTGGCCCCGATTGGTGGATTCCCTGCTTCTTTTCCTTTCTCCCCATACTAGGAAGTAGGCACCAAATGTATGGACTGGTGAAAAAAGTAAGAGTTTTATTGCTCTTCCAGTCACTTGGGCTAGAAGAGAAAGTTTGGCAGAACTCTTGTTATTTTCATACAGGAAAAAAACCAAAACCAAATATATCTGAAAAAACAAGAAACCACCAGCATTTCTCCTCTGAACTTTGGAACCTGCAAGAAAATAAGAGTTTCAGCCTTTCCTGGCAGATAGCCTAGTAACCCAGTATGAAATGGCCATTGATGTGTAGAGCAAGGATTGGATGGAGAAGTATCCATTGGCATACATATGAGCCAATGGAATGGAGAGATTTGTGCAAGATGAAATGAATGCAGGCAGTGAAGCAGACTGCCCTGCGTGAGTCAGTGAGGAAAAACACTATTATTGATCCAAAGCCAGAAAACCCGTGTGAAGATTCCCTTCCTAGCAGCCTAGACGGGTTGAGATCAATGCTGTCTGTTCCTGTCTTCCAAAAATGACAGGTGGCCCATCCTCATGCTGAGACAGGCAGAAAATGCAATCATCTATTGTCTTACCAATTTAAAATGTAAACTTGTACCATGAGTGCGTGGATCCAACTTAATGTCTTGATATTCAGCAGAATGATAAGCATGGAGAGGATTGAACAAATGCAGAGTTGAAACTTGGTTGCTGAGTATGATAAGAAAGGCATATGATGGAAGTAAAGTGTACGTGAGGATAAATGTAATGCAACACTAAACAGGGACTAAGACAAGGTACTGAGATGTTCCCTTTTGTAGTGTTCTGTGTTTATGGGCAAATGTTTATAGAATGCTTATAGAACATTAAAGATATGTTAGTTGGAGACATGAGTGGGTGTCTACTTTAATATGCAGACAGAGAGCTATGTTGGCTGAGAACCTGAATGAGTTGCAGGGAATGATGCAATGAGGAATATGAAATTGAAAATTATTGAGATGAAGAGTAAGGTAATTGTATTTGAGAGGGAAAATGGAGTGAACAAGTATTCCTAAATAGATAATCAGATGTGCTTTGATAGATCTTTACTAAATATAGATAAATAATTGACACATTTTAACAGTGCCAATCCTGGTAGAAAGTTGGGGGTAATATATTGGCAGTTGAAAAAATAATGTTTGCCGATGGCTGCAAAAACAGTTATGTATGACAACATGTTTCTGCCTACTTGGTTAAATGAATGTGAGAGTGGGTATGTCAGGAGAAGTATAAGCATCAGCCGAATGCAGCAGGAATTGCTTCATTAAGAAATGTGAGGAAAAAAGAATCAATAGGATGGGTCATGCGTGAATGGGTAATGAATGAAGATGAATTAAATGAAGAATTTAACACTACAAAAGAAGTACATTGAAGTGGTGGGTAATATATATAGAGAATGAATGAGGACTGAATGGTAAAAGAAATATATCAAGAAAGAATCAATGGGTTGAGAGGAAGAGGGAGAATAAGAATGTTTTGGTTGGAGTTCATGAGATTTTCCAAAAGAGAAAGAAAAGAAGTTTCAAGAACAAAAGCCAGTGTATGAAGCTCTGATATATCCAGTGGAAGCAAGGAGGGTTTGTAAGGAGAGAAAAACATGGAGAGATAAAGCAACTAGTGCTACATTTAGCTAGATTCCCTTTCCTTTCTCTTATCTTCTGCCTTTCCTTTCTTTTACTTACTAATTGTCAGAGTTTTTCTATACTTTTCAAAGTGTGCCTTGCTGTGAAATAGAATACTATGGTGGGTATATATGATAATATAATATATGGACTCTCAGCCCAACCCATTTTACAGGGTTATTGTTATGGGAAAAATAGGAGCCGGAAGGTGTGTGTTGGATATATTCACCACCTTGAGTTATTTGTAAAAATAATAAAGGCAGGAGCTAGCTAGCTAGATAGATAGATAGATAGATAGATAGATAGATAGATAGATGATGGACCGTCAGATGGACAGACAGATGGATAGTATTGAATGGTCAAGTCAAAATACAAACCTTGCTTCTTGTTCTAATTCATTGTGGGAGTAGGAGTGACAATAATAGGATGATTATAATCATTTAAAGACATGTGATACAATATATGAACATCATATATGTTGTTATGTGGTCTAGATGTCTGTTAGTCAGCTTCATCTGGACTGGGATGTATCCAGAGCTCATATGATGAGCTTTCCTAGTTTAATGATGCCTGAATGCAATCTAGTAAACAGCTGTACTTGAGTCGAAAGCATGCTCATACAATGATGTGAATTGGTGGACATATATGTCCTTGATGGAATAGTGTATAGCATGTCTTCCTTGAGGGTGCCTGGGGTACAATCTTTGTACCATGAGTACTTGCCCTAGGAGATTGCACAGCGTTTCTCAAGGCAAGCAAAAACGTGGAGCGGGAGAAGCGTAAATAGAAATACCGCTGAAGAAGACTTATACAACCAACTAGAGATGTCAGTGGAGGAGAACCAGTGCCAAATAGCCTACAGCAGCTTTGAGAATGAAAGGTGCAGCTTAAATGACATTCCAGCCTAGGGAGGTAACAACGGCAACAGATGGGCCTGGGATAAGAGGTCCTAATCACTCACTAGCGGATAACTGATTTTGTTGAATTCTGTCCTCTCCTACTTTTTCTTTTGTCCCACAACATACTTTCAGTGATGGAGTTAAGTGAACTGTTCCTCTGGTTTCTTCCCTTCTTTCATCTGCCTAATTAATTCCTTGTTAGCAGATACTTTTGACGTTCATCACATTTTTTTTTCAATTTGCCAATTATCCTAGTATTATTTTAGTGAGTAAGTAGAACTTAAAAAGAGCTGTGCACAATATTTATCGTTGTTTAGGTACAAGTAATGCATTTCCAGGAACTGAAGTCTGTGTATGTTTATGCAAGATTCATACACACAGTGATGAATTTATACGCCAAACAGAGTATTGGCCCAGATCCAGATCCAGAAGCCTTTTTTTTTTTTTGCTGATCCAATCAATGGGTACCTGCCCTGTGAAAGATACTAATTGCCTATGTGCAATAGTTAGAGTCAAATCCCAAAGCCAAATAATACTGGATTAATCTCAGAGCCACTCATGATGACATGAGAATAAAAAAAAAAAACAGAGAACATTAAATTCTGGTCTATGGATGCATGTATGTATATAGTATATATGTGTAAGGTTTGGGCATTTACCAATTTTTTTCCTTTAATTTCATTTCTGCATGAGGCCCAGCCAAGTGAAAGTTAAAATAATGTTATAAGGACAGTTTAAGAGTTTGGCAACCAGTCAAAGGCTAGCCAACAAGGAAAGAAGGAAAGAAACAGTTGACCCCCATTGGAAGCATGCTTTTGGGCACTGGACAGCTCACTAAACCCTGGGAAAGTTTATTGTACATCAGCACTTAAGAAATCTCATGAAACAGATGCAAACCAAGGCATTTAAGTGAGTATTGGTGATGAAGTCTTTAATCTCAGACCTGGCTGCTGTTCCTCATGCTGCTGAACACCTCTTTCTTGCTTCTTTCTGCTCTCTCATTTTGTGAAAACATTTTCTGCTAGGAAAAAAAGAGCAAAGAACTTTGCCCAAAGAAAAGAATCGTATTGTGGAGAAAGTTAGACGAGAACTTTTCACCTTGACATGCTAGTTTTTCATAGCTCAGGATTTTGTCATCTTCTTTGATATGGGAGATTATTCAAACAATCTTTCTGCCAGAAGCAACAGAGCCAAGACGCAGATGAATTACCTCCGTGAGAGCAAGGCCTCAGAGCTATTAGCCATGTTTCTCAGGCAATTGTTTCATTCCTGCCATCCTCAAGCATTTAAGCAGACTTCACTTCCAAGAGCAGCAAAATTGGGGAGAATTTATGGGCAAGCTGCTCCCTTTCGTGGAACTCTTCTTTAGAGTTGAACATTAGAGAACTTTTTTCTGCAGGCCAAATAGAGACGGCTTGCTCAGGTTTCTTTTTGAACTGTTGACTTCTGTGCTGTATCCTAGCCTTCTTTTGAAAATGATTCATAGCATGAATGAAAATGATTCATAGCATGGAGGGGCAGAACCAATTCACCAATCCATCAAACAGAATCTGATCTGGCTATCATTGCCTGGATTCCCTTTGTTACTGTTACGCTTCCTGGTTTAGGTTTAAATGGTCACTGCATAACAGTTCTTGGGCAGTATATAAAAATAAATTTAAAAAATAGCACAAGTTTCTTCACATTTTACGATAGTACATAGTAGATGGTTGACCTTAGTAGTAAAAATACAAGGAATTCCATAAAAATCTATGTTGTTTTCTAAATCAGTTAGATATCTTTATGTTATGGATTGTAATCACTTTCTTCCTGTTTTGCCTATTTCAATGCTCATAGTAGTTCAGGAATTTATATGCTGCATTTGTGTCTGAACTGTAAGCTTGAAAATATATTTTAATTGAATATACTGTCCATTCACTATTTTAGGGAATTCAGATACTTCTTGTAATAAACTCAATGGTTAAAAAAAGAGTTTCAATAAATTGATCTAAAATATTGATGACTGTATTAGTCCAAAAATTAAAAAGATAAACACACATATGTAAAGTTAACTGAGATTATCCTAAAGTATCGTATTTATTATGTTAAAAAAGGACTGGATTTTTATTTCTGTTCCAACAACTTCCAACTCTGCTTTATAGCCTTTAATGCTAGCAATAAAGTGAAACTAGCTATAAAAGGGACCAAAACTCTATCATGCTATCAGAAAGGCCACTTAACAATTGTCCTTTATCGTTTTCAAACCTGATTATTTAGATTGTTTAAGAAATTACAAATTATACAAATAAAGAATTAGCCTGCAATACTGCATTCTAACCATTGCGCCATCATGGCTCTTTGTTCAATACAATTTAAAGAATATTCTCTGTCAAATTAAAAGAAAGAATTAAATTCCAGTTTAGCAAACATATAATATTGGTATAGATTGTCCTGAATTTAAACATTCTTGACTTTATTTTCGAAGATTTTTTTAATTTAGATGTATTCTTCTTTTCCCAGGAAGCAAATGCAGCAGTTACCGTAATATGCTTTAAAAGCATCCCAAACAAACATCATGTTAATGAAAAGTTTATTTATAGAATAAGATAACTTCAAAACAATTGTTTCTTTTGTTTTGTGAAAAGTGAATCTTGTAATAATGATCTTTTAAAATGCAATCTTGAGAAAAATCGGATGACCTTTTCTTTTGATATTGTAGGAGATTTTTATATCTATCTATTCAATTGCCAAAGTACTAATGATCCAGCTGGGAACACGTTTGATTTGGGATTAAAAAAAACTTGGAATGAAAGATTTAAAAGTTGCCATATATTCACCAAATTATACATTATAGAAAATTTCTACAATATTCTATATGCAAAATATCATTTAAATTTAACTGCAGTAGAACTATAACCTAATGTAGGATTGAAAACTTGATTAAAATCTCCAGCTACAATTATTTTATTCACAATTAAAATAAAGAGATACTTAGGCACTTATGTAAACATCTGGACAGTCTTTACAAGAGTCATAATAATTAATAAAAGCATGCAGTTAATAACCTATATATGAAGTTAAGTACATATAAAATATTCTTCTCAGTCCTTTCTTTCTTGTTCTACAACAAACTTGGAAAATATGTTAATCAGAATTAGTGTCCTCTGGCAGAATTTAAATTTTTAAACATATATATTTGACTAGCCTATCTTCTTGCATTTATTATGTGGCAGTCTATGAGTAAATAAATAAACAAAAATGGGTTTTAAATTGCCCAATTTAGTTATCATCTAAAAGATTTTAAATGGCAACTAAATCAACTTAAATGGGGAAGAATATCTGATATATTTTGGAGGTAAAGGTTAAAAAAGAAGTAAAAACAGTTTTAATCTAGGACAGGGGTGTCAAACTGGATTTCTTCAAGGGCCAGATCAGCATTGTAGTTCCCCTCTGCAGGCTGGGGGGGGGTGAGCGGGAGGGAGACAGGACCGATGCCTCCAGCAGCATTCTGCTGGCCAAAAACAGGCCATGTGGAGGCCTCCCAAGGCTCCCTTTCAGCCTGTTTTCGGCCTCCCTCCAGCAGCACTCTGCCAGCCAAAAATGGGCTGTATGGAGGCCCCATGAGGCCCCCACATGGCCCGTTTTTGGCCTTCAGAAGTTTTTGGCTGGCAGAGTGCTGCTGGGAAGCCAGGGAGGCCAAAAATGGTCCATGCGGGAGCCTTGTGGGGAAAGGAGAACTACAATGCTGATCCAGCCCTCAAAGAAATCCAGTTTGACACCCCTGCTTTAGATGTTAGAAACAATAAATATTTTTTATTGTTTTTATAAAACTTCTTCCCACTAGAAGAAATTTAAAAAACTGCTAGGAGAAGGATAGAATTTTCCTTTTTGGTGTAGCTGCCAAACAAGCTTTGCTACCAGAGGTGGTATTCAGCAGGTTCTGACCAGTTCTGGAGAACTGGTAGTGGAAATTTTGAGTAGTTCAGAGAACCGGTAAATACCACCTCTGACTGTTCCCGCCCCCATCTATGCCTCCCAAGTCCCAGCTGATCAGGAGGAAATGGGGATTTTGCAGTAACCTTTCCCCGGAGTGGGGAGGGAATGGAGATTTTACAGTATCCTTCCTCTGCCACGCCCACCAAGCCATGCCCACAGAACTGATAGTAAAATTTTTTGAATCCCACCACTATTTGCTACAGAAATTCAGGAAAATCATTACCTTTTCTGCACTCCATTCCAAAGCTCCTGTTTGTCAAGGCAAACACAAGTTATGATCATACACTGCAAATGTAAAACATCAGATAACAGGATTAGGGTTTTGTAGAGCATAAAAACAGAAATTCACACAATAAGTGGCTTCAGTAACATATTTATATTCTGGCTTCAGGAAAAAAAATCTTATCACATAAATGTTTTCATGAACGCTGCTATGAACTAATCTTGCTCAGCACTCTTAAGTTATGTTTAAAAACAATGCATAATTTCTATGAAATGCATCTTGCAAATAGGTCATTTCATCCTGTCAATAATTATTAAACTTATATGTTGCCTGATTCCCAGTGATTCGTGAATTTGTTCATTCACTTTCAACAGTTTCAATATCCATGGAATGTTGTTTATCAGAATTGTCTGGTTGGATTATTCTTTTCTTATGTGATTTGGTCACTACAGATTTTAACTCTTCATTTTTTGATCTTCTGTATCAGTTTTTGGCTTCCGCTTATAAAAATTCTGATTCATGTGATATACTAAGGTTTTGGTTTGCATAAATTCAGTCATTTTAAAAAATTGTAAACCATGGGAAAGAACTACTAAGCAATGACATTTAGCTTTCTTTTTCTGTTTCTCTTGTGCATCGGAAATAAATTCAGCTACAGCTAAATTGTTTGGTTGCTGAAACCTTGTCTGTCTTATGAAGATGAGGGAGATGATTCTCATTTTTCTGTCTTCTCTATCTAATTGAGCAAATGAGAGACTCCACAAACAGCAATTGAAGTGAACAAGAAAAAGATTAGTGAATGTTTCCATTTACTAGTTAAGCAATAAAGTGATCAAAAGATGAAATAACCCTCAGCTTGGAAGAAGACCAGAAGTTAGAAGTTCACTTGTTGCCACAGATAACCAGAAGAGTGTCACCACAGTTTTGGGATATTTTTCTGGATGTACCTATTTGCTCTGTTTTATTTTTCTTTATTTCCCTCTCAGCCTTCTACAAAAGATCTTCTCCTTGTAACTTCAACTTTTGTTGCCTCACAGATGTGAGATGCAGTGTTTGTTCATAAATGTCCATCTGAATTCTGAAGACATTGTTGGGTAGGCATAGATGTAAAGCTTGCTGTATCCAATTACCCTTGGTTCCCTACCACATGCCCATGTGGGAGTAAAGTGGGAGTAAATGCTCAGACTACCAGCAGCATGTGGATATAATCCTGATAAATAATACTAATTCCACCCAACAACTCTGATACTCACTCCTTCCTTACTGCTCTCCATTTACTCAAACATTATGTATAGTTTTTAACAGATAGTAGATAGTAAGTAAGGTGATCTTTGTGGAAGCACAAAGATGGAGCCCAAAGCTGGAGAAAGAAAAGTCAGAATGAGACTAAATGAGAATTTTTATTAATATGATTCAGTGATCATCCAGATGTTCTTTTAGTCTACTTCAGCAAATTTCTCATATCTAGTCTCTGTCTAATGAGGCACGTCAGTGACATTGACAGTTTGTTTTTTCTTTCAAATAATTTAATCCAATCATCATTTGGGATGAACTCAGATTAGACATTCAACTTGAAGTTATCAAAATTATCTGGATTTCTCTGAAACTCCTCAAAAGTTTTAACTTGTAGAACAGAATTCCAAATTACACTTAAATTTAACTTTGAGGTAATGATGGAAATACCCAGGATTATGTAAACTGCTTTCCTTTGCACTCCAGGAAATATAACATAATTGTATTGGATGTAGGTTGAAAAGACTTTCCAAAATAATTCTGGACACTGATTCAGGTGAAATTTGAACTATCTATGAATATGTAAAACCTTTTAATATTTCTTTCCCAATCCTTTGCAGGTTTCATTGTAGAAGACCAATATGTTTGCCCTCAAATTTTTGCTTTGAAAGTTCAGTGATAATGTATAGCTAGGAATGATCAATTTCAGACATGTATTTAAATACATATTTAAAAATTTAACTCATCAATACAGTATATGTTCATTGGATTAATCTAAAGCATCAACTGTTCCATCTCAAGA